>NC_047076.1:3312339-4041391 GCF_902459465.1 Asterias rubens
GGGTCAGTTTGTTCTGGAATTTACGTCAAAATTACAAAAAAAAATTGAACCACTCTCCGAGTTTGCCATGGAGCTCATGTGTGTTGAGAGAAATGTAGCAAATTGCGATTAAACGCCATTTCTGCCAACAACAAAAAAAACACATGGATGAACACAGGGTGCCAGACTGGACATCACCTTGGGTTGTGCTCCTTTTCAACCGAAACAAAAAATGGTATCCAGGGGGACCACGTATAATAAAAACTGCTCGGTGTCACAACTCTTTCAGTACACATATCTGGCCTGGCCCACGGATGGATCAGGTCCCCCTGGGACCCGTAGTCTAGGTCAATTCTGGCCTGGGTTCTGTTTTGTATAGTTTGTTATGCTTTTGAGTGTAGGGTTAAAACAATGGGTTGGCTTTCCAAGTTTCTGCTTTGCTTGCTGACCCAAATAGAAACCGTTATAACGAGACGAATAAAGGGTTTTCTTTCAAAAGGATCAGCTCTGCCAATAGAACATTGGCGCACGGCCCGTGTCAGATGCAATTGTGTCCGCCATGCAATACTGTCCGCTCCGGACACGTTTGCATATGCAATCGTATCCTACACTGAACCTACTGAACCTCCTGCACTGAACCTACGTATATGCAGCATGAATATTCACGTATTTTACCCAACGGCCGAACATTTCCCATGTCACAATGACATGCACTTAGCTTGTAAAAAATGGCGAACGTGTTCTGTCGACCAAGAAGGGCGTTTAATTTACAGCAAGAACGGTTTTGCACGGGGGCGGACACAACTGCATATGCGAATGTGTCCGGGCGGACACAATTGCATTATGCAATTGCATGTGCAAAACCGTCCGGCGGACAATATTGCATATACAATAATGTCCTCCGGATAGTATTGCATAGAGGACATAATTGCATGCAACACCCACATGGGGCAGGGGTAGCCCTGGCGGCCCTACACTTTCGTATTATAACACAGTGTACAACACATAGAGGAAGAGTCCTAAGGGCTAGGGGCAGGGGAGACTGTCCTTCCCAACCGGTCAAAACACCGGGGCAAATTCGGGAACAGCAAGAAGGGAAAAAGAATAGAAAGAAAAAGCAAAATATGGGCTACTTTTAACTGTTCAACCCCTTTAATGTCCCCCCTTAACCACAGAGTCCCCATATACCATGTAAAAGAAAAGATTGCAGACATTGGGATTGTAAACATACAAGGAGGAGAGTTCTGTACTCATCGAAACGGATAATTATTTTTGTTGATAATATTGCGAGTTTCCTATGATTTCTCTACAAGATGGAAAAGCTTTGGTTGCTCACGTATCGAAACGTGACCTATAATCGTAAGTTCGTCATCGTGCACGTACTGGTTAATAGTTCACCGTTATTATGGCAAGCTTACCTTGACCCGAAGAGTCCCCCCATAATTTTAACCAATGACGCCAGACAAACCACCTGTGATTTTATACCGTATACAGTGCCATTGTAATGTAGGTTTTGTTTTGAGCCAAACTAAATTTCTGTTCATTGCGTAGGCCTACATCTTTTTATTCAGCTGCTCCTTGCATCTGGAACCTTCTACCACTTGGCTTAGATCATGTCTTTGTACCACAACATTCAAGTCTCTTCTAAAAACTTATCTTATGTCACAGGTTTTCAAGGACTAGTGCTCTACTGTCTGATTTTCTTTCGTTTTGTTTGAACACTCAAGCAGGGCGGATCTGTGCGCAAGTCTTCGTTATTTTTATCACATGTATTGATCGCTATAGAGAGAACGAGAGGTGGGTTAGTTGGGGGTACTTCTGGGGCTGATTTACCTTCATCTCCTCCATCCCAGCCTTTACTCGTTACCCTCCCTGCCAGCGGGTCCCAGTGTCACTTCGAGCTTCGTTAAAAACTGTGCGCTCTACCGAGGGGACGCCACAATTGTATAACAAAACTTTTGCGGGAAGCATGCCTAAAATACATTATTATCAAGAAAACCCAAATGTTGTTGTATTATTCTTTACATAACATGAGTGTTGTGCCCCCCAAAAAGAGAGAGTTTCTTTAGTCCCGTTTTGCGTCGCAGTGGTTTGCAATGAATGAAAAACAAAATGGCCGCGCCTTCACATCTGTCCGACACCCAGAGGCTTGCATGTGGATTGGGGGTTTCATTACCTATCTCTGACTGCATGGTTTCAAATTTCCTATGTAGGAGTTTTCCTTCCACGTATACAGCTAAAATGTCTTTATTGTCTCCACTACAAAAGTTGAAGATAATATTTTTGTTTGTTCGCACGTCAAATCAATTGAAAGCAAACTACATTGACACTAAGTAAACCCGCGCTTTAAGTGTGGTGGGAAACTTGTTTCTCAAAGGAGGCGAATAAGTAACATCTTGTTTAGCAATACTGAGTGATAAATCAATTTCACGAAGGTCATTTGAAGGTGTCGGTGACTACGGGTGTTGTGGTCAAACTCGTACAATAATGTCATTTCAAGATTTCCTTGGCAACCAATTTGTTAAAGATAATAAACATACGACATTTGTGGTGATACCATGTAAGGTAACAACAAAGCAGGGCCCCATAGAGCTGCTTAAGCACAAAATTCATTGCTTAGTAAAATCAGATTACCGGCCATGACGCCACTCAATTGTTGTGCTAAGTAAACAACAGCTAAATACTAGTCATAAGCAATGTTTGTGGCATGAAATTTTGGTCAGTAACATGTGTAAAATAAGCGAGCTATTTTCGTGCTTAAGCAATTTTTTTTTGCTTAAGCAGCTCTATGAAATTGGCCCCAGCTATACCAAACGGAGTTCCAACAATGACGTAACATGAGTGATGACGTATTATAATATCTTCCTGAAAAGCACATGAGAATAAGGGTGTTCAAAATTATTGTTTTTCTTACAATTTCAGCAAAGATTACTTCTTGGAATTTTTGTTGTCATAAAGGAAACGACTACGTATGCCTGACAAATTGTATAACTTTGTCAATATTTTGACCCGGAAGTTTTTAGAGAGTGCGGAATAAAATTTCATCATATTTTTTTTTTTTTTTTTTGGGGGGGGGGGGTTGTTTCAAATTTCTGGAAGGAGAAATTGACAGCTTATCCAAATTTAGAAATCATTTTTTTACACTCTCATGATACAGTTTTCATCCATGGTTTAAGTTTAATAATCTTGGCATTTTGCCTGCCTTTAAAAGGGAAAGGTATCCAAAAGATTTTAAGAACGCAAGGCCGTATCACCATTAGAAAACATGTTCTCATTCTTCCATAACATGAAGACCACATGTGTTCCTTTTTTTCCATTGGGAAACAAAACTTGGCTACAATCAATATTGTTTTTCTTTATGGAATGTGGCTCTGAAGGTTTGCCAAATTGCCTGCCGATCCCGTAGTCTTGGTGCAAGACGTTTCTCGGTACCTTGCACGGGCGGTTCGTGTGCTACTAAGTCAGATTAGTGCGAGTTGAATAGCTGTGCATGAAAGGTAAGACGAGAAACGTCTTGCACAAATACTACCAATCCCGCTGTAAAGGTCGCCTAAAATAACTCACAGAATCATAGAAATTGTTTTTATAGAGCGGCTATAACGCAACTCATGTGGCGATGTGACATGACCCAACTGGGACAACAAAACATGAGACAGTTATAGTCCAGCCAGAGGAAAACTTGGCTTACGAGCGCGAGGGCACTATGTAGAGAGCTTCAAGATCAAACTTAGCAGGTGGTAGTTAAGATGCCCAATTATTTGAATGAGGTAGTCTTAAAGGCAGTGGACACTATTGGTAATTACTCAAAATAATTATTAGCCTAAAACCTTTCTTGGTGACGAGTAATGGGGAGAGGTTGATGGTATAAAACATTGTGAGAAACAGCTCTCTCTGAAGTGCCACAGTTTTCGAGAAAGAGGTAATTTTCCACGAATTTGATTTCGAGACCTCAGATTTAGAACTTGAGGTCTTGAAATCAACCACTTAAACACACACAACTTCGTGTGACAAGGGTGTTTTTTTCTTTCATTATTATCTCGCTAATAATGAGATGACCGATTGAGCTCAAATTTTCACAGGTTTGTTATTTTATGCATATGTCGAGATACACCAACTGTGAAGGCTAGTCTTTGAAAATTACCAATAGTGTCCACTGCCTTTAAAGGCACATCAGCTGATTTTACGAAACGCCATAGGATTAATCCTATCTCGAGTTAGGACGAGTAACTCGTCCTAACTTAGGATGGGTTCGGAAATTAACTCGTCCCAAGTCCAAAGATTAATCCTAAGTTAGGAAAAGTTTGGTGAAATCAACGGCTGTACACCTTGGGCACTTGTCAAAGACCAGTGTTCTCACTTGGTGTAACACATCTGCGAGAATTTGGTATCATTTGGTCATCGAAGTTGCAAGAGAATAATGATTAAAGGGAAGGTACACGTTTGGTAATTGTCAAAGACCAGTCTTCTCACTTGGTGTATCCCATCATAAGCATAAAATAAAAATCCTGTGAAAATTTGGGCTCGATCGGTCATCGAAGTTGCGAGAAAATTATGAAAGAAAAAAACACCCTTGTTGGACGAATTTGTGTGCTTTCAGATATTTTAATGAGAAATTACCTCTTTCTCAAAAACTACGTTACTAAAGAGGGAGTCGTTTCCCACAATGTTTTATACTATCAACAGCTTTTCAATGCTCGTTACCAAGTCAGTTTTTAAGTTAATATTTGTTTTGAGTAATTACCAAACGTGTACCTTCCCTTTAAGAAAAAGCTTCTTTATTGCACAAATTTGTGTGCGTTTAGATGCATAATACAATAGGCCTGAGATATTGTTTTTGTATTTTGGGTGAGAAATAACCTCTTTCTAAAAAACTACGTTATACTTCAGACTGAGCTGTTTCTCACAATGTTTTATACTATCAACAGCTCTCTATTGCTCCTTACTGAGTTCGTCTTTATGCTAACAATTAATTGAGTAATTACCAACAGTGTCCAGCGCCTTTGAGATGACCATTATTTACAAGAGGTTCTTGCTGAAAAAAACAACAACATGTTTCTGGAATGAGCGGAGACCTTCGTCTTGTCAATCAGTAATGTTCTTGGGACTTCTTGCAGACCGTAAAGCAAACGTCTCGACTTTATATAACCTTGGCGTTTCATGGCGAGTATACCAGGGTCTTAAAAATACACATTTATGTGTATGGAATTTAGTTGTTTGGTACAGTTTGAAAACAATACTGTGTTGCTGGAGTTGTCAATGCTATTCGGCAAAACCATTCTGTTCGGGTTCGTTTAAAGGGTCAATGTAACTTTTGTAGGACAAAAAACACAATGTCCACAGATTTACACTAAACTTACACAGTTTGAAGATAATGATAGTAGAAAGCTTCCCTGAAAATATTACGTGCTGAGGTGCTGTAGTTTTGGGGAAATGAGTAAAACAATGTCATGAAAATAATTTTCGTATCATGAGACGAAAACTATTTTAATCATTTACAAACGTATTTTCATGACATTGTTTTGCTCATTTCTCAAAAACTACAGCACCTCAGTAAGTAAAATTTGAAGGGAGGATTTCCATTATCATTATCTTCAAACCCTGTAAGTTTAATGTAAATCTATGGACATTTTGAAAAGGTTCCCAAATCCTTTAAGTCATACATATCTGGGTGTTACTCCTACTTCCTTGGTGCTACATACCCGCAGAAAGCTATAGGGCTCAATTTCATAATGCTGCTTTGCCCAAAGTTACTTCAAAAGTCGTACCAAGTCTTTCTAAGGATGACACCCCGAATTATTGCATCTATAAAAGTGTTTCATCATTTTAGCACGACGCCTATTGGTTATGTATGGGTTTCACCAAACGGTACATTAAAGACGCTGGACACTTTTGGTAAGGTCAAATACCAGTTTCACGGTTTGAGTATCTCAACATATGCATAAAAATAACAAACCTGTGAAAATTTGAGCTCAATCGGTCGTCGAAGTTGTGAGAAAATGATGAAAGAAAAAAAACACCCTTGTCACACGAAGTTGTGTGCTCTCAGATGCTTAATTTCGAGACCTCAAGTTCTAAATTTGAGGTCTCAAAATCAAATTCGTGGGAAAATTACTTCTTTTTCGTAAGCTACATTACTTCAGAGGGAGCCGTTTCTCACAATGTTTTAAACCATTAACCTCTCCCCTTTATTCGTTACCAAGTGAGGTTTTATGATAATAATTATTTTGAGTAATTACCAATAGTGTCCACTGCCTTAAACGAATGGGATCAAATATACAAACCTAAACTAAAAAGAGTTTTTAAACTTTTTGTTAAAACTAAATATTTATACTTTTTCATAATGACACAGAATACGGATCATGAAGATTTGATACAAAAGTACGGAAGATGGGTTGGTTTACATCCTTCATCTATAAGTACCTATCCCCCAAGTAACATTGTTAAGGTATTTGGTTCCTCAATACCAATTGGGTCAACCGAAAAGTGCCACAGCAGACAGGTATGCTTCTTTTTGAAAATGCACCGGTAAAGGGCACCCTATGAGGAAATTGTACAGTTCTACTGGCGCTTTTCAAGGGCAAGAAGGCAATGACCAGAGGGCATTATGGCGGTAACCTTCGTTGCCCCGTTAAAGTATCAGGCCGGCCTGCCCTAGGTCCTCGGGAAAATGCCTAAGTTGTAGCAAATAGGGGCAAAACACTTAATCATTTAGCGGCACTGTATTTCGCAACTCAGTGCCACACCCTTGACGTTGGGACACAAAAGTCAAGCATTTACTGATTTTATCAAAATAAAAATAATATTTTCGGTAGGCCTGCTTGGTGACGCAACCAAGAATGTCTGTTATATTGGTTTGTTTGCGGTTTTTTATATCAAAGTTGCTTTGGTTACGCCGTTCGTTTCTTTGGATTTAATGTCTTCCGTTTGGGTTGGAGTCAATCTCGAGGCCATTGTACCACATCCGGTTTTGGGGCGGACATAACATCCGGTTGTATCTCCACTGACGTCACAGTGTTCACTGACGTCACATCGTTTCCCCTTCACCAACCAATAAAATCCGTGTACATGGTTAATAAAATAAAACATAATTGTACGGCCCATGTATTTAAGGTCATTCTCTGAAAAATGTGGACCAAAAACAAATTTGCCAAACTGGAAGATTATTTACCTTTAACGAACCACAATAATAGCATTTTCTTCCAATCATCATATTACTAATATTATTCGGTTACAAAGTCATCTACAAAACAATATACCAAAGCAACCACAAGCATCCCGAGGCCAACCAAAGAAAGAGATCATTATTCAAAATTCCTCATAACCGCCGAAAAAAGACATAACCTCTGAACTCAGCAAACAATACTACAACAACAAAGAAACCAACCCATAAATAAACATAGCGAAGATTCTGGAAAACGGGTCTCCGAGTAAAATTCAGCGACCGCAAAAGTGGCTTACAAACTGAACTGTTTTCCATTTTGTGAAACCACACAAAAAAGAAGGAAAAAAAAAGAAGGAAAAAAAGAAAAGACACTTTAATCTCATCACCAGGCATTGACATCGTAGAAGGGTAACCAACAAAAAAAGCTTGGCAGGAGCCATTTGAGGTAGTCCTGTGGGGCACCTCGGCCTTAATGAAACCCAGCCGTATCTAGAAGAACCAGATTGGCCAACATGGCTCACACAGACACAAGTACCTCCGGATTTCTTCTTATCACAGCGACGCTCTTCCTCGTCCTGGGACCGACGTTTCTCGACGCCAGCCCGTACCCGAAAAAGGTGAGAATTTTACAACTTTCCAATTATTACGAGTACGAACATTCTGAGTTAATTTCCATGGAATTTGGACGTGAGCGCAACTTTTATTTTTATTTTTTATTTTTTTGCAAAAGTGTGATTGTGAGAATGGTGTGCGATTTATCCCCCAGTCGAGACCTCTAGCGTGGTGTTTATTTATCATCGGTAACGAAAGACCTTGAATGTAGGAAAGGTCTACCAGTAGGTCAACCTAGTATAAATTATATCTGGGGTTGTATTTTTTTTTAATCGAGAGGGAGAAAAAAAGAGTGGAAAAGTGGTTAGGGTTTTGTTTTAATTTCTGACATCAAACAAAATGGCCGATGCGATGACGCGATGAGATTCGCGACCATTGTCTCGATGTCATGTTGCAATTCTCGGCCAAATCTCGTGAGAGTTTATGCATTACAACGGCGATCTAGGAGAACTTAGTCATTACCTCAAACAATTTTTTTTTTAATAATAAACATGTTTTGTTGTTTGAGAAAATCCATTGTTCACGTGTGACACGATGGTGTGTTAATTTGACACAACGACCTTCATCTTTGTCGCGTATCTTGTGTTCAACGAATGGGTTCTAATGATACAAAATGAGGAGCCCCAGACTATAGAGTTTACATTCAAATTTCAATGAGGTCAGATTGAGTTTAGAGGCATGGACACTATGGGTAATTACTCAAAATAATTATTAGCATAAAACTTTACTTGGTAGTGAGTAATGGGGAGAGGTTGATGGTATAAAACATTGTAAGAAACGACTCCCTCTGAAGTGACATAGATTTCGAGAAAGAAGTATTTTGATTTCGAGACCTCAAGTTTAGAATTTGGGGTCTCGAAATCAACTATCAAAAAGCACACAACTTCGTGTGACAAGGGTGTTTTTTATTCATTATTATCTTGCAACTTCGACGACCAATTGAGGTCAATTTTTCACAGGTTTGTTATTTTATGTATAATGTTGAGATACACCGAGTGAGAAGACTGGTCTTTGACAATTACCAATAGTGTCCACTGTCTTTAAACAAGAAAAACAAATCAACAAAATTGTACGAGGAATACTTTCAAAGGTTGCGTCCTTTTTCTAGAGTACGTTTATCAGAGAGTTCAAAATAATAAATAAATACAAATAATATGTTTTTTAATCGGTTTAAACAGTTGGAATCAAGGCTTGTTTATCTATTTCATTTAATTGCTTCGCCAATTGCAATATTTCGATAGGCCTACTACGGTTTTCCGGGCAGCATATAAAGTGAGTTATTATCGCATTCCTAAAAATAAATTGTAAGTCAACCTAACAAGGTAACACTTTTTACTTAAACTATCAGTGATATTTTCGCGAACATCAGTGACAGAGAAAACGACTTCTAACAACAGTTTTTTGTTTCGTCGTTTAAGGTTTGTGTTGCAAAAATTTGACGGAGTATAGTTCAAAATGGCCTCCTTTTCTACAGCTACGTCACAATTACACAATGTCCTCTTCCAAATTCAATAGATCTTGTTTAGGCAGTTCCTGCTGCAGATTTTTTTTTCAAATAAAAGACTTGGATTTAATGTATGTTTTTTTTATATAGATTGATTGTATGTTTTTCATAAATTCATATTATTAACAATAATTTAATGTGACACAGCACATCGTAAACCTTTTGAGCGCTTGTTAACGTTAACACATGTTTCCAATTTTCTAAAATCGGAAAAACTCTAACTCAATAACCGTAATCTGAACTACTTAAAAAGTTTGGAAAGTATCCATGATTGAATTTTCATATTGTTGGTGTCCATTTACCTCAATCCGTCGGCAAAACAAGGCCGTTGGTATTAAAGGCACTGGGGTCGATTTTACAAGGGAGTACAAAACTTACTTGGTAATTCGAGCAATGGAGAGCTGTTGGTAGTATAAAACATTGTAGAAACGGCTCCCTCTGAAATACAGAAGTTTTTAAGAAAGAGGACGGTAATTTCTCACTCAAATAATGAAAGACTTCAGGCCTGAAGTCCTTTTTACCATCTGAAACCACACTAATTTATGCAACGAGGGTGTTTTATCTTTCATTTTTCTCTTGCAACTTCGATGACCAATTGAGTCCGAGTTTTCATAGGCTTGTTATTTTATGCAAATGTTGGGATACACCAGGTGAGAAAAACTGGTCTTTGACAATTCCCCAGGGTGTCCCCAGCAGCCGATTTCATGAAACGCTAGGATTAATCCTATATCGAGTTAGGACGAGTAACTGACTCGTCTTAACATAGGATGGGTTCAATGCGTCTCAATGTCTATGGATACGGAACGTATAGGCATACTCATCTTTTAATTCATCAGATTAATCCGAAGTTTTAGGAAGAGTTTGGTGAAATCGACGGATGTGCCTTTAAGATACGGCCGGCTTGAGCTCGTCTGATGTAAGATCCCCCACGGACGCGTCGCACTGGTAAACTCGTTCAGCGCGACGTGCGGGTGAGACTTGGGTCAAAATACGACCACCACCTGCCACGTCAAACCCCCCATGCCACCGTGCAAGGCAAACTACTGCTTTACATAACACATAAATAAGTTGTATACTTGTCTCGGGGGTAAACGATAATTGTTATTGTGGAAGGACGTTAAAAAATAATTTTCGTAAAGTTTGTTTTCATCAAACGGCAAAGTTCAGATTTTACACCAAACACAAACAAAATCATTAGAGAAGTGCTCAATTTTTTTTCAAAGCTTTCTTTTTGTTTTAGAAATAAAGAAAGACACAAATAATGAGAAAAGGTTGCATTGTGAGCCATTTTCATAAACTCCAGGGTCTGGTCCATTGTTGGTTAGATGTGGCACGCAGTGGCACACAGAATCATAGCTGAAATCACACTTTTTTAAGCCAGTTTCCAAGTCGGACTGACACAGAAAATAGGTCAAACGCCACTGGGAACCGGTATCCGATATCTAGGTCAATTCTGACAAGGCGTTTTAGAATGTATGGATAATATGTAATACAAAAATTGTGCATCAACGTTGTTATAATGAGACACTATAAGAATATGTGTGTGTGTGTGTGTGGAGGTTTGCAGCCGCCATCTTTTTCTTCCAAACTTCCAGAAAAAGTCCAAAACGAAATAAAATCTTCGACACCCCTTTTTTATTTTATGGGAGTCGATAGTTGTTTCTGCAGCATGATACTGTAAAGGTACCTTATTCTAACCTAAAGAATGTGGGACATTACACTTCAATTTGTGAAGCTGGTGTTCAGACGCAGAATCTTTTTGATGAATCCCGGTTTCTCCTTTCCTATCTCGGTTCCTAAAGCCCGGTTGTTCTCTTCCTTTCTCCAAAGGTTCATGACTTATTTCAAGCACATCGAGATCGTCATCGTAGGGATGTGGACAGGGAGCCCAAATCATGGAGATACACAAGGCACGCCATAGACGTATTGAAGGCGGACTTAAACAACAATGACCTGTACTGTAAGTTGTCTTGATCAATTTCATCTCACCTCGATACATTAAAAAGGTATCTCATTAGGAGTAGAAACAATCCAAATATATAGCTGTGTTCGGAAAGAGTTCTTTGTATGGGACTCTTGAGGTGGCCCAACTATGAATCGCACATCTTCGCCGCTTTGTGCATATCGTGGGCTTACGGTGGTGCCGTTATGGGTTCTTTAACACAATAGAGTAATGGACCCCACAGGGGAATTCTTTGTTTACCCCATAAGAGCATTCATTAGAAAGGGGAATAATAGAACAGCAATAGCGGGACTTCATCATCCAGGCCTATCTACCCGACACGGTAGCAGACTATTCACAACATGACTTTTGACAACCCATTTCTTCCTTCTTTTTTATAGTTTGCAGAGGTGATCCCTTCCGAGGCGTCCAGTGTCCTGAGGAACCCTTTTGCAGCGCGTGGGATCAGATCTGCGACGGGGAGCAGCTCTGCGCCCTGGAGACGAGGGAGCAATGTCTAAACCGTTCGATCTCGTCTTACGGACGGCTGGACTCTCGGCTCTGCGACGGTGATGAGAATCCCAAATGGTGTCACTGGAAATACCAAGCCCCTGTCAGTGAGTAAGAAATAGATGCAAACCTCGAAGAGAGAGGCGGGAAATGAATAGTTTGTATAATTGCAGACAGCAATTGTATTACTACGAAATGGTAAATACCAAGTGAGTTACTATTTAAGAGAAAGCAAACTTGAAGAGGAACACACATAGTTTGAATTGCAGACAGCAATTAAATGGCAGCAACCAACCCTTCCATGGTGTCATGACCGAACGGTCTAAACACACCATAAGGAAGTCAAGCTATGTCGGTTCAGATCCCGGTCATGTCCATCACGATGCACACGTGTTAAGCAAGACAATCATTACACTTGTCTTGTCCTTTTGGTTTGAATGTGAAACCAATGGTCCCGTTTACTGGTTTGAAAAAGTGCCACAAAGACGAACCCAAATCTAGCATCTGAAAGCACACAACTTCGTGTGACAAGGGTGTTTTTTTTTTTTTCATGATTTATCTCGCAACTTCGACGACCTATTGAGCTCAAATTTGCACAGATTTGTTATTTTATCTATATGTTGAGATATACACCAGAAGTAAAAAGACTGGTCTTTGACAATTACCATAAGTGTCCAGTGTCTTTAATACCATAACTTTAAGATGATAAACTAAAGCATATCAACATCATGTACGTCTTCCCTTATAAAGGATGTGGTGAGGACATCTACCTCAGCCCCAAGAAAAAGAAGTACCGAGTCCAGTCGCCAAGATACCCCGATAACTACCCCAACGACTACTTCTGCTTCTGGACCGTCGCGGTGCCGGACGGTCACAAGATCGCCGTAAACTTCATGCGGTTCGACACCGAGCCGAACTACGATCTCCTCTCCCTCGGTACCGGGTATAATCGCGAAAGCTCCCGGACGATTATCATCTTCAAGCACAGCGGGAAGAGGGGTCCGCAACCTTCGCAGTTCGATGTGAACAGTAACGTCGTGTGGATTACGTTCAAGTCAGACGACTGGGAGAGCAGTAAGGGGTTCGTGATTGAATTCACTGACAGAGAGAAGAAGGGTGAGTAAGAAAACATGAAATTCATATAAATTCTCGGCACCTCAAAAAAAGATATTGACAAAATAGGGAAACCGCCAACATGCGGCACGTTAATCCGGAGGTTGTTGATTCGAGTCCCAGTTGTTTCTTTGTCCAGCCCCAAATCAATTATTGGAAATACATATTAAAGTAGGGGCTGGTAACACCAAGCAACAATACTTGTGATTTGTTTCAATTATATTTTCAAAAATCAATGTCCGGGGGAGCCAAATTCATTGATATTCTACACTGGACCACTCCAATATCTGACTAAGAGGGGTATCAGTTAACAGATTTGGGTAGTTTTTGACTTAAGGTATGAAAAGAACCTGCGGCTGAAACAATGCTCAGAGTTGTTCAATGTTATAGATTGTTATTTTCCGTATATCGCACAATACAAAGTCTTTAAATCTACGTTTCATGAGTTGGTCTACATGAGAACCATCTCAGTTGTGATGGTTTACAAAGGTTGAGTAGGGTAGGTTTCATGGTACCACGAACCGACCAACGCAGCTGACGTAAATTATTCGTCAACTTGTATGTTTTTTTCCCCCAGAATTTGGAGTGTTAGGAGTAAATCCATTCAACTCCCCACCCAACAGAGGTAGGCAATATCAAATTACTCATACTGAATTTTGTTTTTATAAATTTAAAACCCATTCAAATGGGATACAAACAGCTATAGATTAGTGTCGTTGGTTTCATGACCTGTGGCAATAATCACAAATGATCAGATGTGGGGTGGCATGGGTGGCTATGTGCGTAAAGCGCTCACCTACCATCACTGTGGCCCTACTACTTCCAAGCATGACTGCGGCTCCAACATGGTGGATCCACGCTCAGAGTTGTTTTGTATTATGGGAGTTATGAAAGAGAACATAGAGGGCGAAAAGAAGCGAAATGCTGCCGACCCATCGTATTTCACAGGGCATGCCTGTTACTAAAATTCAATAAACTATGTTATTGAAATCAATTAAATATACATTTCTACTGAATATAGAAGTAGTCTGATGTACAATAAACATTTGCTAACATGGTACATTGATATGCTTGTGAATTTGTACAGACTGTGGAGGGAAAATCTTAATGCCGGCTGAAGGGGAGACTAGATTGAACTCGCCCGGATTCCCCGAGTACTACGGCAACCACATGGAATGTGAATGGGTCGTGTCGATCGCCGAGGGCCTACGTATACGAATTCATTTCGAGCGTGTGAGTCTACCATCCGATTTACCTTTTAGTACTGCTGACGTCACAGTTCATTTTACCACTTCGTAGAGGGACAACGCCTCTCTTAATATTCATGCATGACGTCATAATTCTAACCCAAAATGAGGCCATAGGCGCACGTCCACCACCATTTGCAGTGGCTGCGCCTTCCTATGGCCTCGTTTTGGGTTAGAATTGTGACGAACTCATGCATAATATTAAGAAAGGCGTATTGGAAACCATAGGTTGCACATTGCGTCATCGACCGCCAACATTTCTGATAAACAACTCTCAGCCAATGATAGCCTGGAAAGCGTGCACATTTTCATCAAAGATGGCGGTCAATGACGTCATATTGTGCTTCCCATCTATTGTGTTTCTGCTCAGCTGTCAGAATTACATGACTCAGTTACAGCACTTTAAGCTTCGCAGTAAACACACCGTGACGTTATTAGTGCAGGGGTCTATTCGAATTTAAAGGTTCTTTTTTTAGTAGCAGGGCAGGTAGGGAAAATATTGTGGGAAAAGTATCCTTTTGTTCATTTTGGCGGCAGTGTGCAGCAAAGTTAGCTTTGCGTAGCCGGGAGACGTTTAAAGTTTAAAGGTCTCCAAGTCTACTGTTACAAATGGGGGCGATGTTCACTTGATAACCATTATTTACTTATTCACTTTATAACCAATGTCCACTTGATAACCATTTACTTGTTCACTTGAAACCATTTATTTGTTCACTTGATAGCAAATGTTCACTTGATAAATTTTTACTTATTCACTTGATAGCCATATAGTTGTTCACTTGAAACCTTTATACTTGTTCACTCGATAACCAATGTTCACTTGACAACCATTTACTTGTTCACATTGTAGTTTGACGTTGAGGAAGAAGAGGATCACCTCAGCGTTGGTAATGGAGTCAGCAGTAGGCGAGCCCCGATCCTGTATAAATACAGCAGTCGCACCAAACCCTCCGACATCATCTCCAGGGGTTCGGATATTTGGTTCAAGTTCGTCTCCAGTGTGGCGGTTTCACGGCGTGGTTTCGAGATCGTTCTCACTGAACAACCTACGAACGGTAAGGGTGAAGTGTGTGACTATTGTAGCTACTCAAGGTACAGGAAACATATATTTATACCTTGGTGGCCTTTGCAATATGTACCATTGATCTCCGTTTTGATTTGACATAGGGATCAACGTATGTACCACACCGAACTGTATCGACACCTTGCAATGCCCGCCATATTGATGTTGTAAAACAGTGGAAACGTGTGCACACGTGTACGCATGAAGCACAACTCTCAACCAATGATAGGTCTTCATTGACATCATTGAGGGAGCTGTTTCAAGTATAAACGATTCGGTACACATCAAGAAATGTTTCCTGAAGACGAGCATAGTATACTGTTCGAAACGTCGAGACCACACCGGCTCTTCTCAGAGCCAACACCCACAAAAGAGATGTACACATGGTTGTACCCGCAAGTTTACTTATTATTTATAGTTTCTTCCTATTATCCACACCACGTAAAGCTTCAAACAATATCAACTGTCTGGGTTATATTTCATTCTTCATTTTCCTTTCTTAGTAGTTCACTTTTAAAGGTAAAGACGTTGGCAAGGTTTAAATTTCGGTCGGTATGACTAACTGGTTGATCCGGGTTTTCTCTTTCTCCTGTTGTCTCTTCTCCTTCCAGATTGTGGAGGCATTTTCACGGTGCCAACCACCGGGAAACTGAGCATCGCCTCCCCGGACTACCCCAACGAGTACCCGACGCTGACGGACTGCCTCTGGCAGTTCCGCTCCGCCTCGGAGCGCCGGATCCACATCGGCTTCACGGAGTTCCATACGGAGTACGGCTACGACAGGGTGCAGATAGGCAACGGATTCGAGCCCAACGTGAACATGACCAACCTGGTCTTGCAGCACAGTGGGGACAATATGCTGGGGATTGAGGGCATGCTGGCTTTCCAGTCGTCCGGACCCGTGGCTTGGCTCTCTTTCAAGACGGACGAGTACAACCAGAGGAAAGGGTTCCGGTTTAATGTCTACAGCGAGGAGGGTTCTCCATGGTGAGTTTTAAATCTTGTTTGATTCTTGAGACAGGCAACGGGACCAGATTTGAAGCCTGTGTATTCTAAATGCCGGTATCTGGCATTACTCACGAGCCTCAGATGTTTAGACTAAACGTCCCAGCCGTGGCCGTTTGTACACATAACCAATAAAGAGTACTGAAAATAAACAGTAACCGCTCACAATGTGTCCTAGTTTTTATTTTTGTCTGTGTCTGTAAATCAATCACAATGCAAAATAGTGTAATTAAACGAAACTGTTTTTTTTCTCATTTTACTCCAATCACAGGATAGTGGAGTCGTCGGTCACAGAATCATCCCTCGACTCTGCGGGCGACTCTGAGATCCCCCTGGGCTCAGAGAGCAACCTCGAACTCCAACTTCAGGATCAAGAGATCGACCCCCAGCCGAACACCCCGGCACCGACGCCACCGAGGAAGAAAGGAGGAAAGAAGCCGAAGAAGCCTAAAAAGCCGAAAGCGACCACCGAAGTGCCGACCACTGAAGGGCCGACCACAACGACGAAGAAGCCCAAGACAACTCGACCTCCTACAACGACGGTTATGACCACCAAGCCGCCTACAACGACGCCTAAGACTACAACCGTCGCTATAGCCGTCGAGGAAAAGCCGTTCTACGAGTCGGACAGCCTGAGCGAGAGCTCCGACTACGAGAGCCGATTCTCTATCTCGTCCTCGCAATAGGCTTAAAGCTAGTCGTGTTCCCTGTATATATGCAAACAACAGCTGCGTACACCTAGTACTGCAGTTATTTCGCAGTGAGGGGCAAGACTAATTTATACAGTCGAGCCTCGTTTTGGTTACATTGATTATGAATCGATTTTTTATAAAGGTGACATCTTTTTTTATTAAAGGTATTCAGGTGATTACACACACCTCCACAGACGCAACGTGTCACAAGCCTAATTTGCATTTTGGTCACGTGCCAAATTCTTAAAAAAATTACGCTTGCTTACAAATTCTGCAAACATTTATAGATATGGATGATTTGTCTTAAAGATGGTTTTGAAATTATTGTCCCTGAGTTAAAACAGTTTATGCTCGATGCATTTCAAATTGACTTCGGTTCAGTTTTGGTTTCGGATATTTCCGTGACACTTCGGGTGATTTAGGAGAAAGACATAATCGTGTGTAAGCGTCCAGGATTGTGACTCAAAAGAAGGACAATAAAGACATCATTGAATTGTACCAATGGTGTATTCCAATAAATACTTCATTTTGTGTAGAAGTTAATTTGAATTACAGAATTGCCTAAACTTTGCCTTTTTAATATAATTTTACATACATTTTATGTAGACATTAATTAGTTATGGGTTGTGTAAGTTAAAGTTACAACTTTGTTTGGATTCATCAAAAGCACTAATCTGTATTTTATAAACAAACTCATGAAAACAAAAAGTAAGATATTGTGCTGAAAAAAAAGGAAAATGCATGATTTTGTTCATCCTAACAAGCGAGGGCGCTGTTTGTTCTTGGATTACAGGGGTAAATTGTTTAGCAAATTACTGCACAAGTTTAAATGACAGCGAGAAGTCATCTTTAGTATTCTCTATAGTTGTAATAGTTGTTTTTAGTATTCTTTTTTTTAAGTTAAATAATTTATACCACAGGCCTTTTTATGTTTTTTTTTAAAATAATAAACCGTTATTTTTCTCAAAGACACAGTGAACTAAACAAAATGTTAAAGCAGATTTCTTGCTTAGCAGAGATAACGGGAAACGAGGTAAATACGACCATGTACAGTGTATGCACATTGGCTGGTTGCCTTTGATTGCTTAGTTAATAGCAACAATTATTTGTAGCCCCACCTGCATGACGTCACGCTGTTTCATCTTTTTGTACTATGGTGATTTTGAACCTGTACCACGATTATGCTCACTCATACTTTAAATAGAATGATTGTATTCAACTATTTAGACAAAATGACTACAATTCACACACTATTTACTACAACATTTATATCAAATTCCTAAAATGTAAAGTAGAGATCTAGAATTTTCAATAAACTTCTTCTTTTGTGCGCATGTTAAAACTAACGTTGTGTTTGTTTATGTATTCCAAACTTGTAATGCTTTTATGAGACACTGTTATGGGCATGGCCGTTTTGAATGTCTAGTTCCCTATGTAAGGTGTAGAAATGGAAGCTGTTTTCGAGATTTCTTAAGAAGGGGTCACACTATCTTTTCCATCCAGCCTCGGTTTAGATACTGCATAGTGGGCTGAAGAGAAGCAAATCATTGTTTAGCAAATACAAAATGGCGGTGCGTTGAAAGCGTAGAAATATTTTGGTTTCTCAGTTTAATTGTCAATTAACTTTATATTTCCAGTTCATCCTTGGGACAAGGATTGTGATAAAACACATAATGGACGTAAAATCCCCTCCCCCTAAATATGAACAAAGTTTGTGGCGAATAAATTCCAGAATAGTACAACAGAAAGCACCCAAGAAAACAACTTTCTTTAAAACATTAACGATCTACACACAGAAACTAAATAATGTTTTCCAGTGAACCCCTCGCAATGACGTGACAAGTGGTTGCCCGCAGGACTTGCAATCACAGGGCTATTGGTTCGAATCCCGCCAGCTAACAGCCGATTTCACAACGACTATATAATAAGTAGTGTCGTCTAGTTACTGAATCACATATTAGCGATTCCAGAATAAATGTTTACAAAATTAAGATTTTGAAGGTAAACACAAACAATAGTAATACGCATAACATATTGTAAACTTGCTAGGAATCTGTGTGGCACCCAATGTTACAAGTGATGAACACCCATTATATTACATTTGGCAAAAAACAGGGGTCGGGAATGGTTGGGTCTCCTCCATCCCCACCTCACCAGCGCCACCACTTATTGTCCATAAATCATTTTTGTAAAAATATATTTGCCTCGCAACACGCTTCATTCTCACATAGTGAGTTGACCTTTATTTTGAGATGACCTTAATTCAAAGGCTAAACTAGAGCGCTCAAGGTTATAGGGTAACTTAAGTTTTTTTTTCTCACAAGTGAAATTTAATAAATAGGGACGACCCTGAGTAAAAATGTTCAAACTTTAAAGGAGCAGTGGTTGTGCATTTTGATGTTTGATGATATTAGTGGCCGGCCATTGTGATTATCCCCTTTTCAGACCTAAATTTAAGCAAAAATTTTGACAAATCTTTAACCGAAATATCGTTTGAGAACTTACTCAATCGTTTCAATATATTATAATGGTTTCTTATATAAACAGCAAAAATAAATACAGTTTCAGTGGGAAACCTTCACACACAAATTCAATGAAATGATTGTAGTTACAATGTGCGTTTAAGTAAATAACTCTTGGTGGGAAATCCTCACACAAAAATACAATTAAATTATAGCATTATATAGTGTGGGAATAAGTAAATAGGTAAACTTACAGTCAATCCGGACACACGGTTCCATCCATTGAAATCTCGTCATGCCGAATACCGTCCTGCTTCTCACATTTGGTGTTTAATTTCATCCTTTGGCAATGTTTTAGTTTTGAAAGCTCAGACAAGCTCTGCATCAATCTATCTTCAAATTCTGCTTGCAAGATCGGGAAGGTCAGGAAAATTGTGCAGAGTGGCTGGACAGAAGTCATTTCTCTGCTGGTTACGGTGGGTCTTTCTGAACACAACCCTCATGCTTGGAATTGGTCTCAAACTGTCTTTTGTATACTTGACATTCTTTGCCCTGGCCAAAATCATTTGACTGACTTGTTGGCAATGGTCAAACATAAAAGATGTCTTAAATAACTTGAGAATGTCCTGATGGCCTGCCTGGACTGTTACATAACCTGAAACATATAAGTGAAATACCTGGGTCACAAAAATAACGCATGAACAATGGTAATGACGAACTATAGGAGGACCGCCAACAAAGTGCTAGATAATCAATCCCCAAATAAAAAATAACAATGAAATGAATAAATCTATCAGTGAAGTTATGTCAACCTTAAGGAACTTCTCGTAAAGGAATAACTTGAGATTTGCTGTGACCACATGGACACAGACAACTAGGTCACTAGTGCACATGTACCCCAAGGGACTGTGGGTGACCATTCTACCTCCATGGAGTGGCCAAAAGAGGGTCTCGAGGCCGAAAACTGCACTAACATGCCCGAGAGTGGCTGGGGGGGGGGGGGGTAGGTGTGCACTAGTGACCGAGATTAACACAACTGGAAATACCCTGTTTTAGCTTAACTGTTAAATTCAACAATGAACTCATGAGTATCAACATTTGGCAATTTATTCTCCATTTAATAGTCCCATTAGATTCAGTTTTTAACTTGCCGCTCATAAATCATGATAGGGCGCCGTAACCATTCAAAAATTCCCTAGACCCGGGAACTAATTCCAGAATGTACACGGGCCGTCTAGCTCACATTAGATTGGATTATTTTTATGCTTATGTTGGTATACACCAAGTGAGAAGACTGGTCTTTGACAATTACCAAACGTGTACCTTCCCTTTAACCGGGACTTGAACCTCAGGATTAACGTACCGGCGCTCTACCAACTGAAGTATACTCAACACTATGTTGGTATATTTCTTGCTCTTTGGTTGGTTCAACTATCTTATTCCAGTCAATATTTCCACATAAGCTTCACTCAGTAAAGTTTTAAAAAAATAATTCCGTAAATTTCAAACCGCTGCTGTAAGTCCAAGTCCACACGTTTCTAATTAGTTTATTACCAAAGCAATAATTGCAGAGCCGTCGTTCAGGACACATAATGTTATGATAAAAATACGATTATTGGGAAATATTAGTCCCAGCGAGAGTTGGCCTTTTGGTAATTCAACTGTCGCACGTCACAAGGTGGCTACGTGACAACAGGTGTCACCCTGGGGTTGTTAAAGGGAGAGTTGTGTTCTCCTAAAAAGTCACCCCAAAATAACCCGTCCTGGTTCTGGTTAAAGGTAAAGTATACCTTTGTTTTTACCGTTTGATTGTTTTAAAGGAACAATACAGAATTGGTTTTTGCTAACAAAACAGTTGATGGCCGTGTAAGCACTATATGTAATCCACCATATACATAAGCTAACACACCTGTAGAAGTTTGAGATCGATCGGCCATCTGGTTCTCGAGAGAACAGTGAAAAACCGATTACAAATTGTGCATTGCATCGATGCCCAAAAAAACATGAATAAAATGCTCACTGAGCGATAAACTCCAAACGCGAAGTTAGATTATTTATTTCTCATCAAATATGACATTTCAGACAGATATATTTCAAGGGATGTTTTTAACTAACATCATCATTAGACCGTGTAAGTTTTATGCAGATCTGTAATCTTCACGATTTTTGTTTCTTACCAATTCTGTAACGTTCCTATATAAAAATTTAATTTCAAATTCGCGTTTTTTTAGAGTTGCAAGCAAATCTGTAGCAGTTTAGTGTCCAGACACGCAGAAATAATAATTCCCAATAGGGAGAAACCTTACTTCAGTAACGCTTCTCGGGTTAAAATTGTGGGCCAAACAAACTGATATCTTTTTACATAACAACTTTAACTTCGAAGAGAAATGTTCTCAAAATACTGTTTACTATCGAAAGCTGTCGTAGGCTTCTGAACAAAAAGCTTGTATTGCCACTAGTGTAAAAATTATTACCAAACACATACCCCCCCCCCCTGTCATCTAAAGGGTGTTACACTATGTTGTTCTCCATACCTCGAGTATACAAAGACAAAACGATATCTCCCGCTAGTGCCATAATAGCAATATAGTTCAAATCATAGGGCGGCCATCTTGTTTTCTTCCACTATAAAACACAAGATTGGAGGCTCCTTTTGCATAGGTGAAATCAATTATTCAGTAATACTATTGTTACAAATAGAGAAAAAAGGGGATGACTGCAAGGTCTTTTGAAGACCCTCATATTAACCTCTATGATTACAGCTTATAGCCTAGAGGTTGGTTTTTAAATAAATATTAAATTAAGTCTGACAACTTGTGGCACACGTCCCTTGACTGTCCAATTTTTTTACACGGATTAAAAAAAGCCCGGCATGTTTTGTTTTGCTTCAGTTTAATCAAAACCAAAACTATACTCAAAAGAGATTTACACGAGGTGCTACCGCAAACCCCACATTAGACTCCAACCATGCGAAGTTTCAAATTATAACATTACAAATCGGCACTTGAACTTATTTTGTACCCTAAAAATCTGAATTCTGCGAAAGAATGACAGATCCCTCCCTTTAACCTTCAAGAAAGAGAAGACAAAACTCATACAAGATTCACTCAACCGCAAACCTCACCTTATTATACTCCCACCATAGAATCCCAACATAATTATCTGCAATTTAATAATTGTTTTGTTCCGTCATTTCTTGTTTACAAAACCCTAAATTCTGCGAACGAATGACGCAGCCCTCCCTTTAACCTTCAAGAAATAAAAAGAACCAAAAAAAAAACCTCATACGATTATGAGGTAACAAGTTAAACCCCGTAGGGCGGCAGTTCACGGCGAGTCAGCCTTCCAGTAATTCGACTTTAAGCGAAACCCAGCCGGCGGGCGCCCCGTGATTGGTCGCGCAAGCCCCCGGAAGGTCTCCCCCTCCGGTGCGCTCTGATTGATTCTCCATACTGGACATCCAAACCATTTTGGTGTTAATTCTTTCCTTGACGATTCACACCGCTGTACTTTATATAAAAAAAACAATACCCTTTGTTGTAACCCACTCTTAAAAGTTACAACCTTTTAATCCAGCCTTATGGTTTGGAGTAAACGCAATTGATGAGTGAATAACCGGAAAGAGTAGGTGGTGGATTTTATATATAAAAAAAAAATCGTTGATGGATCGTAAAAAAAAAGAGGGCAGCAACCTCGGTCATATCCACTCCGCAGAACATAAATCTCTCCCTGAGAAAATGACAGCTTGCCAAGTTTGCCATTAGGTTCTTATGTGCCCGGTCTAGGGGTGAACTGGGGTGTGTGTGTACCTAAAGGTTGTCTGATTTCCTGTGGGTATTTATTGCTGACGCGCCACATCAGAGGGTTTTGGGGTACTGGGCTGTTTTCTGCAACAGAGCCTGCTCACGTCTGTGCACGACGCGAGGAACCGCTTTGGTGTGTGTAAAGGGATCCATCCACCAAGCTTTGTGGATATTTTCCTCGTCTGAAATTCCACCCCAAGATGGGTCTCCAACTTTGGATATCGGTTCTGATCGTCTTCGTGGGGATTTCATCCACCCTGGCCAAGCCTAGGACACTATTTGCAGAAGATGCAGAGGTGAGTTTAACAAAATAAAGTTTCTTTTCGTGAGTGTGTTTTGTCCGCGTTGATAAAGTCAAGAGCAGAGTGTTGCTTATTAACTATGCCGAGAGAATTGTCAAAAAGACGGCCTGTGTGACCTTGCTCTGCCCCTGGCTTGGCCTTGTTGAATCTTGAATCCACTTTAGGTAGTCTTTCATTAGGAAATAGAGTCTTCAAAAAGACCATCAATATCTGTCAACAAGAATGAATTCTCGATGGACAACTCACTGACACATAGACTAATAGCGTCCAAGGAACTCTGTGGTTTCACGAGTTAGGACTCGCTGCTGTGAATTTTTAGTCTACGTTAGCTAAAATAACATACTTTCCTTAAGTTGCCCAACATGTCTGATTTTTTTAAAACTTGCTGGAAATCTTGGGTCGGTAGAAAGCTAAAGATTATTTGACCCGTAACGCCATCAGAGACTTAAACTGTAAACACTAATAGATGAGTTTTTAAAGGATCTACTTTAATAACGAGATAAAGATTTATGCAACAAATGTTTTCCCAGTAGTTGTTTAAAGTTAGAATTGGTTATTAATTAAATTAAAAAAATGGCATTCTTCGTTGATTCAGCAACCTTTGTGCATGTTTCTACAAAAAACAGATACGGCTTCCTTAATCTGGTAGATGTTTAGTGTGGCCCTTTAAAACCAACATGGATCAGTGTTCACATACATTAATTTTCACACAAAATATGAAATCAATCAATAATGTGTTGATCATAAAAATAAAAAAAATCGTGGCGGGTAGATTATCAAATAGATTACTTGAAGCTTGGTTCGTTCAGAGAGCTTTGGGGGCATTGTAGAGAAATGTAAACAACGATAATCAGTAAATAATGACCTTAATTTGAACTATAACATTCGACTTTTTAATAATGTGAGTTAGCCACTTTCGAAACTTGAAGACAGTTATTTTGAGTAATGTGAATGAACCCATTATTCCATAACGCTGGTTAGCTAAATAATTCCACGATAAACCAAAAACTATATGTGCGTGTCAATGTTTCACTGCTAGTTAATACATGACTACTGAAATCGGTAAGCATATTTCTTCTGCTTACCAGCTAATGATAAACCTTGCCCGCGAGAAATGTATCTAAAGAATTTTGTACACAGGACTTGGTTTTGTCTAATGCAGAGCAGGTTTTTGTACGAATATTGCTGACTTCGCTTTAGCTATAAATAACATTAGCGTCTTACCGAAGGTTACGTTTCTAGGGTCTTTGAGGACAAGAACACGTGTTCTTGAAGTTAAAGGGGCAGTCTGGGTCTAAAAACAACTTTTAAGAAATATGTTTAAAAATGTTTAATAATTAATACCTAATAATATTTAATACTATTGTATAGGCGCATCTTATAGGTTCCAGGCCTCAAAACAAATTTGGTGTCATAAAATCTGTCGGGTCTTATTATTTTTGGTTATCTTATTTTTGTTTATTTGTTTGTTTGTTTGTTTGTTTGTTTGTTGTGATGTGGGGTGTTTGTTTTCAAGTACACACATTATCAATGTCAAATATTTTCGAGTGAAATACTAATGATTGATTTTGGTGAACGTTTGAATTTAACATCGAATGTGACGTCATAAATAACTCGGCAAATTCACTAAGTTGAGAAAACCCGTTTATCAACTTGGTTTTGGGAAAATTTATTCAAATCCTCTAGTTTATAAGAGCAAGACATTTTATTCAAAAGTTCATTTCATTTGGTGATACTTTTATAGGAGAAAACAGTGCATGACGATTTGTGTTTAGCATCTCTTTTTAAAGACAGTGTGTTATAGGTCATTCTGTTTTGCATTTTGAGTTTGGAAGGTTGGACAAAATCTGTGTCTTTGCTGCTGATGCTCTATATGCGCAGAAACAAGTAACCTTCGAACACCGGGTCTGTTGTCTTATGTCCTGTATGCACCGACGGTTACAACACCTGCCCTCTGAGTACAAGAAACGGGGCCAGACTATAACCTCTCCTTCTGACCCCAGCTTGGCTACGCAGTGACGTCACATGAAACGGGAGGTGATTACGCCACAAAGGTCGAACCAAACTTTATAAACAATTGCTGTTCTGAGAATACAATTCTTAACACCAGCGGTTTAGAGGTTATGGATGATCACCACAAAATATTCTCTGTTGAAAATGTTCTTCTAATTAAGGCCTACGCAACAGAGCTACATTCCTCTACTCTAAAAGAAAACAAAAACAAAAGCATTTCAGTTTAAAGGCAGTTGACACTATTGGTTAACACTCAAAATAACTATTAGCATAAAACCTTACTTGGTAACGAGTAATTGGGAGAGGTTGATTGTATAAAACATTGTAAGAAACGCCTCCCTCTAAAGTATTAAACGTAGTTTTCGAGAAAGAAGTAATTTTCCATGAATTCGATTTCGAGGTCTCAGAGTTAGAATTTGAGGTCTCGAAATCAAGCATCTGAAAGCACACTTCGTGAGACAAGGGTGTTTTTTTTCTTTCCTAGTTAGCTCGCAACTCCGACGACCAAACAAGCTCAAATTTTCACAGGTTTGTTATTTTATTCATATATTGAGATACAATAAGTGAGAAGACTGGTCTTTGACAATTACCAGAGTCCAGTGTCTTTAAAAAGTTGATGCGTGCATGATTTACTTAGTCGTGCCAAGTACCTTGATGATCCCCGTGGCGATTCTAACTCAGTTTGGACAAGTTTGTTTATTTCCCAAAATGAATATGGTTGCTTTGAGAAATTTTATTTTATTTTGGACGTGTAATACAATACACCGAGCGAGCGAAACCGTTTATTATTTTTTAGGAAACATTCAACCAGAAAAAAAAATCATTGGAAAATTTGAACTTGATTTCCAGCGACAGATGCATGGAGTGTTTTTGTTTGTTTGTTTTGTCGTTTTTCCGTCCATGATGTGCTCAGTGGGGGGGACATCCATGTTTAAACGCATCGCGCACGAACAGTTTTGACTTTGGGACTGTGGGTAGGCCAGGCACATTGCAGGGCGTATCCATGGGCAGTGCGTTAAAGTAGTGCCACACACGTAGAACGGTTTACCCAAAAGCTATACAAGAAGTCAACATGCTTGTATCAGATATATAACGTAATTTTGGTGGGATAAAGTGAGCCATATTGTACCCATAAATGCACCCAGTTGGGGGCTCATTGGCCACCAGTGGGAGTTGAGAAGGTCGTCCACGGGTTTGCGAATGTCACATGTTACAGGGTGGGTATACATTTTTCACAAGGTCACCCGGTCAAGAGCGAGACTTTCCCAGCGGTTGGAGGAACTACTCCACCACAATTTGACAATTGGTTTTCGGGTTTACTTCAGTGAACTTTCGGATTATAGATAATATTTCTTCGGCTCATATAGCCACCTAATTTAAGGCATTGAATTGTGAGGTATCAATATATATTTGATATGGAAAGGTTTGCGGTAACACCATGTAATGACTATCACTAAATGAGTTGGGGTGGTTCTGAAAAGAACCGTTGGTTTCAACTCGACGTTTCGATCAGTATGCTCTGATCGTCTTCTGAAGAAAGCATGGTGTTACCGCAAACCTTTCCATATCGTATTTCCACCATGCAAAATTTCAAATCCTAAATGTATAATATTTGGTTAGTGGCACACCACTCTCTAAATGTAAAAGAGTAAAAAACACCACTCTTTACATTTCGAGCTGTCCCTCATATGGCTCTTCAAAAAGAGTGGTGGTTATTTCACTCTTTTAAAGGGGTTTCACTCCAGGACAGAGTTAAAAATCACTCAAAAAGATGCAAACTTCAATCTAAAAGAGTGGAAGACCACTCAAAAAAGAGTTGTCCTTCACATGGCTCTTCAAAGAGTGCCTTTTCACTCTTTTACATTAAGAGAGCATGCGTGTATCCTGCCAGTGGGTAGGTCATGTTCTTTTGAGAACTTGTTTTCTTCTACAGCCGGGTAGATTTTTGAAATTCGGGAGACTTCTAAGTTATCTCCAACTGGTCACTTTTGAGTGTACCTTACCAGAGAAAAATAACAAGGAATGATAGTGGTAACACTCGATAACATAATAAACTGCCTGAGCGTTTTCAGCAACAACAACTTCATCAGATGCAACGAAGGGGGAAAATCAAGTATATGCATCAAGAAAGTAACGAGTGAACGATATACTATGAGTAATAATAACTAGACATACAACAACATTAATTAGAACAATAATTTATTTTTTTAATACTGAATTCATCATGATTTGAAGAATTCATGAACCATGAAAATTCAGGAAATATCTGATCAGAATTTTAATTGGTTCGGAAATAAATTTCGGTAGTTTTGCTCGTCTGTTTCGCGTCGTTTGTCCAACCCAAACGCTTCAATCGACAATTCTGTGGGTATAGTTTGTAAACAAGTTTTCTATAACACAAATTGTGGACCTCTTATGCGTTCCTTCTTTGCATTTCACCATTACCTACGAATGTTATCCATATGTCTCTTAATGCTTTAGAGTGAAAATTTCACTCTCTTGTCCGAGTGGTGTCACTATCGCTCTTGTGAGAGTGAAAGTCAATCTGTGTCACTCTTTTTGAGTGAAACTGGAACGAACTTCACTCTAAATCGAGTTGAAAGTACCCGTCTTTCACTCTAAAAAAAGTTGTCTGCCATATGGCTCTTTGCAACTGTGGTATGGCGGACAAAACGAGTGGTTTTTCACTCTTTTACATTAAGAGAGTATGAGAATGTATTTTTGTCTTCTTTTTAGTACAAATCCCATGAGATTTTAATGGTAGCATTTTTTTTTAAAAGCTTAGTCGTATAAGGTACAAGTTGGAAACTTTCCAGCTTTGCGCAACAGGTGTCAGTTTCTACGATTGCTCAATAAACTCAAAGTTCAGTCACCTCCAAAAAAAGAAAAGTCTGAGAAATGGTAAATAAAATAATTTCATTTCGCAACCAGTAATGTTGTGCTATGCCGTAAAGCGATTTGTCAAACAAA
The DNA here is from genome assembly GCF_902459465.1 of Asterias rubens. Classification (NCBI taxonomy): domain Eukaryota; kingdom Metazoa; phylum Echinodermata; class Asteroidea; order Forcipulatida; family Asteriidae; genus Asterias; species Asterias rubens. The sequence continues at coordinate 3,340,719 of NC_047076.1, forward strand.
CAAAAATGAAAAGAGAGAGTCCTTTGTGGCGAAGCAAATTGAATCAAACTCAAAATGACTTCTATTCGGTTCTGAGGTTTATTGAAAAAACTACATATAAATGACAAAACTTTGGATATTTAAAGGCAGTGGACACTATTGGTAATTACTCAAAATAGTTATCATCATACAACCTTTCTTGATTACGAGTAATGGGGAGAGGTTGATAGTATCAAACATTTTGAGAAACAGCTCCCTCTGAATTGACGTAGTTTTCGAGAAAGAAGTAATTTCCCACGAATTTGATTTCGAGACCTCAAGTTTAGAATTTGAGGTCTCGAAATCAAGCATCAGAAAGCACACAACTTTGTGTGACAAGGGTGTTTTTTTCTTTCATTAATATCTCGCAACTTCGACGACCGATTGAGCTCAAATTTTCACAGGCTTGTTATTTTATGCATATCTTGAGATACACCAACTGTGAAGACTAGTCTTTGACAATTACCAATAGTGTCCACTGGCTTTAAAGGGAAGTTTTACGTTTGGTAATCACCCATAAAACTAATGGCCTACAGCAGCTTTCGATAGTATAAAGCATTTTAAGGATAATTTCTATTTGAGTTGATGTTGTAATGGAAAAACATATGAGTTTTACCCCAAACATTTTTTATCCGAGAAGCGTAACTGACGGTAACGTCTCTCGTATATTTTGTGTATTTCAATTACGAATTATTCTTCCTGCGTGGACGTAACCGCTCTGGATTTTTGGCGATATCTCAAAAACGCGACCACCCTTTGAAATGAGTGTGTCACAGGTAGTTTTAAAGACACTGGACACTATTGGTAAATGTCAAAGACCAGTCTTCTCACTTGGTGTATCTCAATATATGCATAACATAACAAACCAGTGACATTTTAAACTCAATTGGTCGTCGAAGTTGCGAGTTAATAATGAAAGAAAAAACACCATTGTTACACGAAGTTGTGTGCTTTCAGATGCTTGATTTCGAGACCTCAAATTGTAAATCTGTGGTCTCGAAATCAATTCGTAGAGAATTACTTCTTTCTCGAAAACTACGTCACTTCAGAGGGAGCCGTTTCTCACAATGTTTTACACTATCTACAGCTCCCCATTACTTGTAACCAGGTAAGTTTTTATGCTAATAATTATTTTGAGTAATCACAAATAGTGTCCACTGCCTTTCGTGTAATTATTAATATTTGGCTAAAAACGGTTCTAAAAACAAAAGGCAGACTTTGCCTTTAAAACAGACCTACAACATGGAGAACAAATGATGACGTCATTTTTATCCTTGAAGTTCACCGAAGACGTTTTCCAGCTGATGTTTTGACCGAGACAACATTTAAGAAGGTTGTTTAAAATCACTATGAACATCTACCAAATTAAATAAAAGATAATTAAGTTACAGACAGTCAAACATTCATGGCTCGTGTAAACACATACTCGAAAATTTGATAAAAGTAAAGTTTCGAAAAGTAAAGGGAATATTTCAGATACAAAGTTTTATCGAAGTGACGCTGATCTGCCAAAGGTATCAAAAACCTTTAATCACCAATAAAATACTGGCAAATTCTCAATGATAGATCGAATAATAACTCCACATTTTTTTGCCTTAGAGTTCAAGTCGTTCCCACCTGATGTTAGGATGAGGAGCATGTTTGTGGGTTCGAAGGATCAAGGTGAAACACCAACCTTACAAATTATGAGGGGAAGTCTTAAAGATTGAGAACGAGTTGTGTCGAGGTTGTCATTGTGCAATAACGAGGACTTCGTGCATGTCAATTTTAAATTTGCCGGCTGGACTTTACGCATTCAACAGGTGTGTTGTTTAAAAGAGCGGTGACACAACATTTCCCCATGGTAAATGCTGGTGGTAAAATAGCCCTGGTGCCCTTACACTTTCTCATTGTACTACAATCTGTGTACAGAGAAAGAGTCCTATATAGGGCTAGTGGTAAAAGAACTGTCTGGGTGGTAGTGGGTTGTTGCAAAAATAAAATGCATGGTCAGAATTGACCCTGTTTCTGTGTCCATTAGGGGGGGGGCTGACCCCTTTCTGGGTCAGTATGACCTAGAATCTGCTGACACAAATTGACGCAGAATCTTGAGTCAAAATCCCCATTTTAAATTATCTAAAATAACCTTGCTCGAGGGACGATTTGAACTTGAACCCATGCTCTGCTGATCAGTACCACCAGAGATTTAGTCTGCCGATCAGAAACACCGTAGCTTGAGTCCGATGCTCTTAAAGACACTGGACACTATTGGTAATGGTCGAAGACCAGTTTTCACAGTTGGTGTAACTATGCATGAAATAACAAACCTGTGAAAATTTGAGCTCAATCGGTCATCGAACTTGCGAGATAATAATGAAAGAAAAAACACCCTTGTCACACGAAGTTGCGTGCTTTCAGCGTGATTTCGAGACCTCAAATTCTAAATCTGAGGTCTCGAAATCAAATTCATGTAAAATTACTTCTTTCTCGAAAACTACGTAACTTCAGAGGGAGCCGTTTCTCACAATGTTTTATACTATCAACCTCTCCCCATTTACTCGTTACCAAGTAAGGTGTTATGCTAATAGTTATTTTGAGTAATTACCAATAGTGTCCACTGCCTTTAAATTGACACGAGCCTCCTGTTTAGACGCTTGTAAAAAAAAAAACCTATAAAAAAACGTGTTTGACCATACAAAATGGCAGACCGTGTTAGTTCACGAGGTCAAAGGAAAAAATAAACAAATTGTCGAGGGATATTTTTTGTGAATCATTATATTCCATTTTTTTAATTTTTTTTAACCCGTACACCGATGTGTGTTGGCACTGTGTACCGAGTACTTTCCCGAGTCCTGTCAAAAAATTTTACGGGTGGGATTCCACATTATGGTTGGATTCCACATTATATTCCACATTTAAGACAGATTTCAAACCCTATCTCATTTCAGAACATACAGCATATAGCCCAAGGCGCCCAATTAGAAGGCATAGTGCCTCTTAAACCGCCCAGTCATGTCAATGTCTTCTCACTGCGAGAGGCATCTTGTGAAATAATCTTAATATAAATGAGAATGTGTGTCATTACAACAAAAAGGAAGAATGGTATCTGGGGAAGAACTTATATCAACAGTTTCATTCACAAGTTCAAGGAACGTTACAGAATTGGTTTTTGCTAACAAAACAGTTGCTGGCAGTGTAAGCACTATGTAAATCCACCATATACATAAACTGACAAACCTGTAGAAGTTTGAGATCGATCGGCCATTTTGGTCACAAGGGAATAGTGAAAAACCGATTACAAATTTTGCATTACATCGATGCCAAAATAAAAATGAATAAAACGCTCACTGAGCGATAAACTCCAAACGCGAAGTTAGATTATTTATTTCTCAACTATCATCATCATTAGACCGCGTAAGTTTTATTTAAATCTGTGATCTTCACGATTTTTGTTTCTTACCAATTCTGTAACGTTCCTTTAACTTGCGGGTACAACCATGTGTACATCTCCTTTGTTGGAGTGTTAGCTCTGAAAAGAGCCGGTGGGGTCTCGACGTTTCGAACAGAGTACTCTGCCCGTCTTCATGAAAATGAGTGGAAATATAATCCTATATGTTTTTCTCCCCATCAGGCGCGGCAGGACATAGGGGAAACTTTTTTGAAGAGGGAGCGTCGCCAGTCCGATGGATCGCTAACGACCCAGAGACAGGCCAAGTATTTGATCTCGATCCTGGAACAACTGATGGCTGATCTGAGCCTTAGCGGTAAACAAAATCATTTATCTCATGGTAATGTACGGAAGCTCAAAATGACCACCTGCGTTTCCATGTTTCTGAGCCAAAGTAGCATTAGAAGAATTACACCATCTTTTCTAGTTCTCACACTCACGCTGAAGTTCGTGTGAAAATACCGCAACAGTTTTGTGCTGTTTTCTCAATAAATATTCACTGCATTCATCAGCTGGAACTTGCATATAATGCACCTTTATTGCGCCTCTGTTTATGGAACGACCTATATATTCAGGTTTGCCAAGCTGACTCTCTTCAGATTTCCATGGGTCGGCCTTTCCATAGAGTCAAAAACTTGACTCCACAAAATGGCGTGTCGTGTTAGTTCACGACGTAAGGAAAACCATGCATATTTGTGAGCGTTTACATTCTACTTTTAAAACATCTTTCAAACCATATGCATCTATAAAAAAAAAGGTTTCAAACGCTTTTCATATACCAACTCGCCCGATTTAAGGCAACGTGGCCCTTTAAGAGGCTCATGCAGTATGTGCTTTATAAATGTATCATGTTATTATTATAATTATGACTCGTATTATATCTGTCCGTATAATTTTAATTTTGCCATAAAAAAATTTATTTTGTTTGACAAGAACCAATCTATGACCCTTGAATTCCACAGCATGTGAGGGCGACATCAACAAGGGAATCCAATGCGAGGAGGAAGCTCACTGCGTACCCTGGGCTGGTATATGTGACGGGGAGCAGGTATGCGGCATGGAAACTAAGGCCGGTTGCCTCAACCAATCCTTGAACACCTACGGAGTGCCACAGGAGAGGCTGTGCAACGGAGACGAGAACAAAGACTGGTGCATACTACCTGATTATGTACCGCAGAGTAAGTACCGATGGAAGTCTAGTTATCATGCCTCAAATTCATAAAGCCTGTAAGCATAGACAACTTGCTAAGCACAGACAAATATTAATGAGCAGAAACTTGTTACCAGCCAAATGTTTACACTGTTGCAACTAGTGTCCCACTTAAAATAACGGTCCATTTAGCTTGCGAGACCTGCTAGGATAGAAACGTCAGGACATGAACTTTTATTGCATTTTTATCACAGGTCCTTTTTAGTTGTTGGTTAGCAGTTTGCCACAGCTAATTCTATTTTCACGCTTAATCTTTTGGTTAACATCGTTTTTCACCATACATTGTCAGCCCCAATTTAAAAATGATTTGGGCCCCAATTCATTCCCACAGTGTGTGGTTCGACCCTTGAGGTGCCGAAGGGTGGCAAGACCACCGCCTACTCCCCTTACTACCCCACCTCCTACCCCAGCGACATCTCCTGTCAGTGGGCAGTCAAAGCCCCGGAGGGCACTCGACTCAGCGTCAACGTCAAGTTCTTCAATACGGAAGAGAACTACGATTTCATCAACCTCGGTCCCGGACTGAAAGAGCAGGATGAAGGTGGTTCTTATTACATATTCAAGCACAGTGGAATGAAGTTGCCCCCTGTGCCTGCCTTCAGGACCCCTGACAATGAGTTGTTCCTGACGTTCCAGACCGATATGTGGGTGACACACAAGGGGTTCGAGATTGAATTTGCTGATGTCGACGAGTTCGGTAAGTTGTCTCTTAGTTTTTTGTTTCTTTTTCACAAACCATCATTACTGTCTTCCTTTCCAATAAAGTAAACTAAATCTATGTAGCACGCAAGCCTGTGGAAAACAGTATGAGGAGAGTGCTTGATGTGTGAATCGGAAACTCCAGAGTTAACCCCCATACTCTTTCGCTGTAGCTAGCAAACCCGAGGAAACACTTAAACAAGGGTGCTTGTTAACCCCTTATCTCTTCTACGATAAGTGTTCCGGCGTGCACTGTTAATCCTAGAACACGGAACCCAAAGCTGAATGTCCCATCCGAAGGACAAAGCACTTATGGTATTAAGTATATTGCACAAGAACACAAGTGTCACGACCGGGACTCGAACCCACACTCTTCTAATCAGAAACACCAGAGCTTGAACCGGTTCTCTTAACTGCTTGATATAGAAACCAAATCGGTAAATAATATCATAATCCTCTATTTTTCCCTGACAGATCCTGGTGTAGATATCGACAACGTGTTGGAAGACAGCGAGTACAACGCAAGTAAGTTTACAATAGACCTATCACCATCATTACGTCACATTACCGAACATTGGATGTCAACAATATCCTACCATCATTTTCGTTCCGAGACATTTGGGAGTTTTTAATTTCTGGTATCGTTTCCTTCTCAAAGGATAACTAATTTGTTCAATGATCCGAGACCAATACTTACTGTGATTACCTTCATTCATTGTCTAATAAATCGTTCGTCTTTTTATTCTAATGATATTTCCATTCCTCAAAAAGCCTGTGGAGAATCGATCAAAATCAAGAGCGACGACGAAGCAACGATAACCTCTCCAGCTTACCCCCTTAACTACCCCAACAAGTTCCAGTGTGACTGGACCTTCTCCATCGATGCTGGGGAGAGAATCGGAATCTCCTTCGAGACGCTGGATCTCGAGCCCGGGGCGGATGTCCTCCAGATCGGCAAGGGGGGCAACCCTGGTACAGGTATGGTCGCGGAGCTCTCGGGAAACAAGAGACCGACGGAGTCTATGCTGGTGGAGTCCAGTAAAATGTGGATGAGACTCAAGACTGATGCTAGCATCACGAGACTGGGGTTCAAGGCAACAGTCAGAGAGCAACCGTACAACGGTAAGTATAACGGTCATGTCACCATGAGGTGATGTACAGAGGCAACCAGTTCTGGCCAAGCTCAAATAATAATAGTGGCTTCTTTAGCGCGCATATCCGTCACTCATTGACGCTCTTACATAGCACCATGTAATGGTTAACGAAGGTGCTGTGGTGCAATATGCAACCAATCAGACCGGGAACACCGGGGCAAACCCATTCTCTTTTCGATAGGTGCACTGGGTTCATTTACGGGCGTTACACAACACACGGGACCAACGGCTTTACGTCCCATCCGAAGGAAGGGTAGAAAAGTCATTCACATTTCACATATTTGTACCATGCACTGCAGTTGGTTGTCTCCAAGTTGGCTGTAAAAGTTGCCTCGCGTGACAAGGACCATGTCACATGAGACAAAAATAGGCAACGAGTTCCAGGCAATTTTCCTGGACGAAAAGTCATTCACACTTTAGTTATTGTTCGTTGTTTTCCTAGTGGTGATAGTAAGTTACAGCTGGAACATCGCCTCTTGTGCTGCCGAAGTGTTCCACTTTTTTTTGCACCAGGAAAAAGAAGGGATATCACAAATGTTGTACAACGTGCCACGAAAACAAAATCCCGTTTTGGTTTTTTTCGTTGTAAAGGCGGGTATAGTCATAGATGGGTAATTAACATATTACTTATTTGGTGAGATGCACTGCACTACGTAACACTGTTGATAGAAGAAACCATTGTGAGAGAGGATTCACTTCAATAGTGGTGATAATTTGTGTCAACTTTTTTTATTATTATACAGACTGCGGTGGTAACGTTCAGATCAGCCGCGACGGCTCAGCCGTCGTAGCCTCGCCGCAGTTCCCTGACGTCGGCTACCATCTCAACCACAACTGCCTGTGGAAGATCACCGGTGACACCGAGCGGGGCCTGACCGCCATCTTCAAGGACTTCAGCACCGAGAAGCAATGGGACACGGTCTCGATGGGATTCGGACCCGAGCCCGCTCGAGATGGTTCTAACTACGTGATCGAGAACTGGAGCGGGAATAAGCTGCCTACCCCGGATGAGTTCACGACCGAGGAGAACGAGATGTGGATTCACTTCAAGACTGACGGTACCGTCATCGACCGGGGGTGGAAGGTACAGATCTTCGACAGCAATATCCAGTGTGAGTAAAAAAATAAAGTTTTTTTTTACACTTCCTTTCATATTTTGAAGGCAGGTATACTTTTCATTTCAAGGGTTTTGTACCTTTTTGTATGAAACAAAACATAAATGTCTACAGATTTACATTAAACTTACATTGCTCAAATATAATGACGGTAGATAAAAGCTACCCTCAAAATTACTTGCGGATGTGCTGTGATTTTTGAGAAACGAGTAAAACTATTTCACGAAAATAATTGAAGCGCGTATAATGGATTTACGTGACTCTCCTGAAAACATTGCTCTGTGATTTTCACTTATTTTCTGACGACTAATAAAGCTGAAAACTTCTACAGGTAAATTATATTGGACACATCTTCATGAACAGTGAGTATGGATTCATAACATGGCCAAAAAACTTGATCAACAAAAAATATCAAGAGCCAACTTAACCATTTTACTAGCCCAAAAACCAATAGAGAGAAGACAACAAGGAAGTTTCAGTTTTAGTTAACTTTTGGCAATAAATAAACTACGGGCTACCAGCCAAACTGTAATGTAGTAATACGAAATCGATTGGTTTCCATTTGAAAAATAAATGCTGTTCCTGATCCGACTGTGGCTACGGCTTCGGCTGTGCTACAAACAGCCACAGCCAACAGCCGTCGCATTCGCAATTGAATTAGGATGTCGCCTGAATTTTCGTAGACACCCGCTCGGAACATGAATAAGCCTATAGGGTTATGCGTTATTAATCCGTTTTTATTTTATTTCTTCTAATAGCTTCTAATACAACTGTCGAGAAGAAGGACATCATTAAACCAGATAGAGGTAAGGATTGTTCATCCTTTTGTAAGCCCAACCTCCATCCCAGTGTTGATCGATCTCCTCATAGCGCCATTTTCCCCCAGCATGCCTTGCTCTCTCGTATTGATACCATGGTAGAGATGTTGAATGCAAACTATGGCCCTTTTCGAAACCACGGCTTCGGCTTTTGATTCGGCTTCAGGCTCCGTCTTCTCGTCTGAAGCCCTGGGCGCGTACGCAAAGCACGCGCAATTGTCAAAACAACCGCGGGGCCAATCTAGCCAGAGCTGAAATCTATAAGCCGAAGCCGTGGTTTCGAAAAGGGCCTACGTCGCTAGTCAGCAAATTACAAAAACAGGTCAAGCCTGGCACTCGGGAGTCAGACATTTTGTGCTCCATACAACTGCCGTTGTAACACATTCCAACACCTTGCAATGAATCAAACGCCTTTTAACATTTTACGAATTTATCCTCCCAATGTGTAAATTATGCTTCGGATCCTTTGACATAACAGCACCGATGCAATGGAGTCAGTGATGTTAAGTTTACTTATATTATTCAATACCCATAATTTGTCCGATGTTTTGTTTCAAATAGAAGTACATGTATTTTTTACTAGGTTTGGAACGCAAACCACATGATGTAATATTATCATCATTAGCATAATCAATGGGGCTTTGCAGACCAACGACGGCCACACTTGGAAGTATAAGTAGCATAAAACATTATGGGTGGAAAAGGCAATCACATACCACATTCCAGGGCAATTAGACAACATGCAAGATCTCTATAAAACCAATTCAAAATTTATTTGAAAGGGAGAAAAATCAAGATGGCCGCACTAGCTCAATTATTTTTTGGGGTACAGGGGAATACGTAAATAACACAGGTGTGATAATATAAAATGTATTTCTTACCCATTCATTGCAGACTGTGGTGGCACTCTTCGCTTCGACCCCAGCATGGGTAAGGCAGTCCTCACCTCGCCAGATTTCCCTTACAAATATCGCCCGATCCTCGACTGTTTGTGGTTCGTCGACATCCCTTACAACGGCGACGTGACCATCCGATTCGACCAGTTCAACACCGAGAAGCACCGGGACATCTTGACCGTCGGCACGGGCACCAACCCCGACGACGAGTCGTCCGTCCTGCTGGACTCGTTCAGCGGTACCAAAAGACCCGAAGAGATCAACACGGACAATAAGAAGTTGTGGGTCAAGTTCTTGACCGATTTCCAGACGGAGTACAACGGCTGGAAGATGGAGATTGTCGCAGTCCCAACTCAAGGTGAATATACGTTTAAGATATTGGCATTCGTGAACTTTGACCTCGTCTGGTGGGGGGGGGGGGTCGCATGGATTTCAAAATGTTGGAGAAGCCAACTCCGGCAGCCTGTCTTTGCACTGAGCTTAAAATAAAAACCTTGTGTTTATATTCGCTACCTTATCGAGACAGAGGGAAAACACAAAGAAGGGAAAAAAAAGGTTGCCACATGGGAATCCTAAAGCCTTTGGGTGCTCCACATTGGAATGTTGTACACAATGTCCATTGGAAAAATAATGGTCACACCAAGGTAAGAAAAGAATGGGGCCTATTTTAGGAATGTGAAATGGTATGCGGACTTACGTATTTACAGTGTTGACGAATGTAAACTTTAGTGCGCTTGAGGAAAGGAATATCCACATCATGTGCAACAAAGAGCTGTATGTGTAATCTCTAAATGGACTTTCTGATAGCAAATAACTTAATCCAAAGAGTTTGAAGAGGAAATTCTTACCTTTTGTTGCGACTATTTTTCTTCTTTCTTCCTCAGAATGTGGCGGTTACATCGAGGTACCCAGCAACGCATCTATATCTATAGCTTCACCAGGCTACCCCGATAAATACCTGGGCAATCAGAACTGTATCTTCACCTTGATTGGGCCCAACAACCGCCGTCTGCGAATCAGCGTTGCTGACTTTGAGTCCGAAAACTGGGGTGGAGTTCTCAGCATTGGGGAGGGGTGGGTATTTTAAGGTTTTTTTTCACACGACAGCAATTAAGAGCAGGGGTCCCTTGCTTAATTTGTGCATGGTTGTGACATTTTACAAATTGCAGTTTTTGTGAGAGGTCAACAGTGTTTGGACTGTCCAATTAAGGCCCTTTGTGAAATGTCCATTTTGCCGTCATTTGTTGACAGTATTGTCCTTTCAAAAGAGGTGTGATTTTGCAACCATGCTAAAAGTTTAAGCAAGGGACCCCTGCTAAATTGCTTGCGTGTAAAAGGGCAAAACCCTGTGTGGTGATAGTCTGTTAATAAGGAGCTCTGGATGTGCCATCTTACTTTCGTCAAAAATTCTCTGGAACTCGCCTGGCCGAATGGCACATCAAGAACTCCGTAAAAATTAAGTTTAAGTCTTTTTGTTTGTATACAAAGCATCTTTTTGTTGTAAATATTTCCCTTACGGCATAGAAACATAATTTGGTGCTCTAGTCTTCGTTTTGCCGTTTTAAGAATTCACCAAATCGGCAACAGTATTTAAAATTGTTAACACTGCCGAGAATGTTCACTCCACTATCTTAATCTCCAAACAGATGCAGAAAGAAAGACCACGGTAGCGTGGTGATTGTTGACCGCCACAGCGGGTTCGGACCACCCCTCCACTCCGCTTTCATCCCCAGGACCAATGTGGCTTGGGTTAAGTGGAACACCGACTACGAAAGGCCGTACAAGGGATGGAAGATGATCATCAGTGATACAGGCTTAGTGGGAGGTAAGAAAGAGCTTCTCATTTAGCATACTCACGGTCATTATGGCGAATCAAAGATTGACATCGATGTGGTTGTATCAAAATCAGTTTTGATGAGTGAAGAAAAGTTTGATAATTCGTGTGTCCTTTCTTTGCAATAACCTCCCATGTTTGTTTGAGGTAGGTACAGCCCCTTAATAAGCCCTTCCCATGCAGTATGCTAATCACTTTTTGGCAAACGCCAAAGAGATGTGCACTAGGCAGGTCCACCACGCCACCGTCAGCCCTATACACAAAGACACGGTGTTCCCTTATTTTTGCCAGTCAGAAGTGTCAGTGCAACGTACATCCCAAGTTTTTGCCAACTGAATTAGTTGGAAATAAAATTTTAAGAGGTATTTCAGCTCATGAATCTTTACAGAAACCGTTGAATTTGTTCACAATATTTTGAACACGAAAGGTATATAATAAGGTTTTTTTTTCTTTTCACATCGTTCCAGACCAACCAACAGACGAGGCTGGAGAACCCATCCCCTGCAACCCACCAGGCCCGACCACCCAGGCCACCACTCCGCAACAACCCACGCAAGGCCCGACCGAGGCCAGCGGTAGCGGCTACCCGGATTGGTACGACGAGTATCATGGTGGCCCGGGGGAAGAGCCCAACCTAACGGAGGTTGAAGATCATACGCCTATGAAAGATGAATACTCCATTTAAGATGGTGTATGTGCCAAGGTGAGAGCTCAAGCAAACTGAGTTTGTACGATCTTAGGTTATAGAGAATTTGAAAGACGGAAACAAAACTGATTTGGCTCCAAACTGCTCAGAGTGCCACTTTCAACTGAAGAGGGTTGTCTGTCGGTTTCATTTTGTCAATAACGAGTATAATACGATAAACCAAGATATTAGAGGGGCCAGACTACTAGACTTCTATAGTCGGCGCCAGTGTTGACTACCTATGTAACTGCTTATGTTACAATATACACGTTCATTGGTGTTGTGTTGTTAATTAGATTTCAAGAAAAGACTCTGCTAGGGTCGAAACACCAATTACCTTGTAAAGCGGTCATATCCGTCACCCAGTGAGGCTCATGGCGCTTCAACATTTTAGTTTTTTGCATGCAATGTATTTAAGAGGTACATTATTTGTGAATGGTATCCTGCTACTGTTTTCTTGAGCATGAATTTGTTAATCAATAATTGTATCTGCCTAAGCAGATTCATGAAATCGCGCTGTGACACAACAAAATAATTTTTCAGATACCCTGACAACTTGTTAAACGATTTCGTTTTTTGTTTTTCAGATCGAAAGAGCTGTTTGCCAGGATACAACATACGACCACCGTTTTGGGACGAGGTTGAGCCACCAAACACTCCTTCTCGGCATGTAGCAAACATCTTTGTTTTTCAGAGCAACAAGCATTACATTCATTTCGGTTTTTCCAGACGATTTTTTTTTCAAGCCAGCATCATGTCTGTGACAAATAAACACAAGGTTAAAAAAGGGTTTTTTTTTTGCATTTGTGAAATTGGGGGTTGATACGAGATTTTGCCTAGCCCCAATATTACCAACTCATAAAGTCAGTGCATTCAACTTAAGAGTAATGGACAGTCTAAACGTAAAAGTCAATGTTGAGTCAGAACTTGTATACCAGTACACGGTTGTCATTACATGCGGTTTTCGAAAATTCTGGACATTCACTTTCATGATAAACATCTCACATTATTTTATGTTCCCAATAAAATTGGTAGAAGTTAAACAAATTAAAACAACTCGAAGAGAAATTGAACAAACAATATTAGCTGCGATTGTTTGAGAAACAAAGATAAAAATCTGAGGTAAATGTTAAGTCTGTTTACTTCAATTAATGTACTTAGCAATTCTTGCCAATAAATGAATTCTTTTTAAATGCCTTTTTTTTTTAATTTCTCTTTTCTATAAAAAGAAAATCTTGAAGTTGCCTGTTCTCCTTTAAGAATAATTATTTTGGCTGCGGTTTTGTTTTTTATCATTCTTGTTATTATTTGTATTTCAAATTATGTTTACCTACCAATTACGTCCCCCATGAGCCTAGATTTAGTTAATTTCGTAGACGCTAGTGTGTCCCCTTTTTGAAATTTCAGTTTTTAGCGAACGACAATAATTACAACTTTAAGCTAGTTTTAGAGGGCAAGTTATACACAATAATTATTACGGTTTAATCAGTATTGTTTCATTGTACCTTTATTCCAAAGCACGCCCTTTTGCGTGTAACGTTCGTCTTAAAGCATCTATGCATGAAACATTCTATAAATATGCTTTTTATTTTTTAATTGAACTGCCTTAAAATAACAGTACTTTGTACAACTATTACAAAAGTTAAGCCTTCCGTTTCTAAACACATGTTATACCTTTGAAAAAGTTCCTTTACTGTAAACAATAACAACAGATTAAATTCTAGAGAAAATGTATTAAGCTTTGAGTCAGTTATTAAATAAAATAAAGTATTTACAACAACACAAAACTGTCGTCAACTTGGTTCATTTTGTATCTACACACAAACATAGGCTTAGTCTTTTTTTTGCTTGAAGAGTTTTTGGCACGAGATGTCTTTAAAAATTTACAAATCGTTTGCAAAAAAAGTTCCAGTGGAATAACATTTTGTATCTTTCAACTTGTCTTAAAATAAGTTGGTACTTTCCTTGATTTATCTTTACTTTGTCCAAAATGTTACAAGAAATGTCGATCTCCCAACATCGCCACCATTTTTATACCCGTCCTGTATACACACGCAATTTTATAGACTTATAAAGATATCAATGTAAATTTAGTACGGTGTCAATTTTAACACTCCGGTTTTTGAAGTGTCATTTTCAGTATTTGTATTTTTTTCTGTTATTTAAACAAAAAATACCACCCAAAAATGGGAAGAAACCCTATACTTGTTGAATTTTTTGAATACATCGGAACACTCCATGGGAGACTTTGAAATGCTCGATGGAAGCAGACTTACCAGGTAAATCTCCATTGTTTATGTAGTTCTGAGCATGAGAACAACAAACTGCTGCCACCTAGCGTCTCAAAAATCGCCCATTAGTTGAGTTTATTTCCATTTGAACTTTGAACTTATTACACACCGCCCTCTGGTGGTCATAAGTGGGTATCCTCATCATGATTTGTGGTGATCAACTCAATACCGGCATTCGACGGTCGCGGCGTCGACAGTGGTGACGTCATTGGTGTCGTCATTGGCGTGGCCGTAGGAAGGACGAGATGGCCGTCGACGTCTTTGGTTTTCTGGCAGCAGGTCGGGCAGGGGCACATTCGGCAACAGGAACGGAGCGTCTGGGCCCACTGTTTGCGGATGTCCTGGTAGCGGACGCAGTGGAAGATGAAGATGAAGAAACCCTGGAAAGCCACACTCAGAACGAATAGCATCTGGAGAAGGATATATCACAAATCATTAAATTCTTACAATTAACATCCAATAACCATCAAAGTTTGTTTCTACATTAGAAGTTGGGTCATAGTTTGGCAATTACTCCAAAAACGATTGAAAAATGGCTTCCCTTCGAAGCATGTGGATGAGAAGGGGATAACATTTCACCCACAAGCATTTCAATCTAAGGAACGTTTCATGTATGCATCGTTTCTCTGATTACTGAAAGTTGGCATCCATTCATAAATGCTGTGGCCAGACAGATTTTTAAATTATTATAAAACCCATTCATGTAAAACATTGTGTTCAGCAGTTCGGTTCTAGATTCATGAGCCACTGCTGCCAGAAACGCCGTTCAAACAGTCCCCTACTTCTCGCTATACTAACTGTAGTGTCATTGTTTAGGTGCATTGCACCACACAACACTAATAACATGACCAACGGCCTCACGTCCCATCTGGAGGAAGAAGCGATAATGAACGTATTTTGCTCAAGTATCACGACCGGGACTCGAACCCACACTCTGCTGATCAGAAACACCGGTGCTTGAGCCTAGTGCTATTACTGCTCGGCTTGGTGCCTTTCTACGTAAACACTTCTTGAACCCACCTGTAAAATGAAGTACCAGACCGACACGCTGTCTGATTCCGGCTCAGTGTACGTAATGGCTGCTGAGGCACCGAAACCCCAGCTGATGCCAAGCAGGACCAGCAACGCTACAGCACCAATCAGCTGGGTCAACAGAGGTCGCATCTCGTCTGGAATAAACGGAGACGACAGAAAATTATCAAGTAATTTCAGATCATATTCATTGATCATTGTGGGAGGGAAGACAGAGGCACACAGAAAATCAAATTAACCCACTATTTGCCTACTACTACCCAAACACTTAATGAAGATAAGATAAGGAAGGATGTGTCAGTTAGATATATATGAAATATAACACCACATAATTATTCCAGTGAAAACAGACGGAATTTAAATGTACTACAAGCATAATCCACGTGCCCCCGGGATTCGAACAGGGGTGATGATGAAATATACCACTACACCTGTTTCACAATAATTATTCAGTTGATAACAGATAATACAACTGATGATATTTCATGTTTAGACCAGCCTCTTGCTGTTGTGCTTTTCCGAAATTAAATGATCTTTGCGACCAAATTCGGAAGATCTTATATTGGTTAAACTAGTTAATTTAAAACTATTGAAAACTAATGTAGGCCTACTCCTTTTTACTGATGACTGCTGATGTAGTGCCAATGCGAAATGTAGGCATACGATGTAAGGACATGGTTGTAGGACTGCTTCGTTTACGTTATAATACCTCTCGGGTCAGATTTTACCCGTAAACGGGGTCGCAAAGGGGCAGACCCAAACCTGGACCAGGCAGACCCGAAACCACGTCCAAACTAATCTGAGTAAAAAAAAAAAACGATTTTCAAAATGTTCCCGGGTCAGCGTGGTTTAGAAATGGGCAAGGTTGACCAAGAGATGGATCAGAACCACGGGGACCCTGAACCTGGAAATGTTTTGACCCGCGAGTCTTTATAGAGTGTATGCTCGAGCTCATTAAAGTCACGTGCCACCCCCCCCCCCCCCCCCGGTGGCGCATACTCTTTACTCTTCCCCGGGCCCCCTCTCCGTACTAGACCTACCTCTCGCAGACATCTTGCAGATAATCCAGAGGACCATAACGAAGACTACGCTGTTACACACAACGATCGCTATCATCGGAGTGAGGAAAACAAAACAAAATGCCTGCTTCGATAACTGGCACCTAAAGGTAAAATATAAATACTTGGTAAAAATCATCAACAGGTTTTCAAAACTTGTCCAGTTGGACGCAACATCTTGTCTGTGCGGTAGAATTTGATAATTGGAGTGAGGAATACAAAACAGAAAGCCTTCTTCGATAACTGACCTAAAATTTAATAAGGTAAAACATAAATAATTGGTAAAAATCATCAGAAGATTTTAAAACATTTCCAGCTGGGTATAAAAACTTGTTAAAGGTCACGACATTGTGGGCTTTCCCTGTGTTGTCTATGGTAATTTTTCTCTAATATTATTTCCTATTAAAAACATATTGGGCTGCACCCAACAATGTTAAACTATCCCACAAGAATTAACAGTTCCTGCCTAAAATCACCAACAATGCCTGTTTTTGTAAGTATGTACAATATATGCATGAACAACTTTTGTGGTGGCTTTGAAAAGAAGCTTTGTGTAACCGCAACAGGTTACGATCAGTTTGCTCTCATCAACTGCCATTGGTTCAACACTTACACAAATTCGCAGTCCTTGTAGGTGCCGTCGTATATCTCAAAGTTGAAGGCCAGCGGTAACCCGATCAGAAGTGATGGTAAACCTAAACTTTGTGAACATCGACAATGCAAAATATGACAGATAAATTTAGATTGTTCAAAAAGTAAAGAATTTGAAGTACATAATAGGTTACGTGTCTACTTATTCACAACCAAAATACAGCAATGTGTTACAGTAGTTTCAATCATCCTTTTGCCCCGGCATTGGAATGATGAAATAACTAAATTGCACAGTTTCTGTTAAATAACAAGTATTCTTAATGAGCTGATGTGAACCTGCTTATTACCTATCTACTTAGAGAATAACGCATCCACACTATGTCTGATATAAGTTTAACTACACTCTAACAATTCCTGGATAAGAAAAACTGAATGGACCTGGAAATAACCCAGATTTTGTTTTTAATTACCACAGAATCCGAGTTAAAATTCAATTTTTTTTTTTTAAACTCGTTTCCTGGGTCAGCCTGACTGCAAAAATGTTCGAAAGCAAAGTAGTCTTACCCCAGGCCACGACGCTACACTTCAGCACAAAGTGCCTGGTGTGTGTACCGAACACCCTAATCAGAGCGATATACATGTGCACCGCCTCCACACCGTTCCACATCAACGACACCAAGATGAAGTAGAGCCGTAGGCTGTTGGCGATGCGGCACCCTATGGTGGTGTTGGAGAAGAGTGTCGACGCTAACAGAATGATGATGAGGAGTATGATGGACACGCACATGTTGATTAAGATCAGGGTGGGTCTGCCTCTACGGACTTTGCTGTGTTTAGAACAAGAGAAGAGGAGTGTATAAAATGTTGGACAGACTCATAATGGCGCCCTATATTACCGGCTTGGGAATTGTGACGCTATTTTGTCCTTTAACAGATCTTGCCAATGATTTCTACTGAGGTTTAGGGCAAGATCATTGTAGAAATTTGCATTAAGAGTGTGGTCACATGGAGAGAGACTACTTTTCTTGTGTCACGTGATAACTGACGGACGCCATTTATAGTCCAAATACAGCACAACCCAATGGACTGTTTTTTAGTATGGCAGCCTGTATTCGCACGTGTGTTTTGGGGATTGTAAACGGCTTTAATTCGCAAGTTGCCAACTTGCTTAATACACAGCTATAGGTCAATGTATTTTCATTTCCTTCAAGGAATTGCTTGCATCGCATCATCAAACAGCACCACCAGGCGCCTTATTTAATGGCATTAAAAAACTTTTGCCAACTGCAAGTTCACAAACCCAGCCACAGCCAAAGTTGTTCATCTTAGATATAGCTAACGCTACAGAAAGCAAAAGTGGTGATCATACTTCTTCCTCAATTAGGGATCGAGGTTACTTACGGGAACACAGTATACGTCATTAGGACGAGAACAAGGCTGGCGAGGGACATGTAGTACCCAATATAACAGAGAGCAGCCAACGTCATGTAATAGGGAAAACTCTGTAAAAAATAAAATTATACTTATAACCGTCATAATCATTCAGAAGTACTAAAAACCGTCCAAAGAAACGGGCATTTATAATAAGCAACAGATCTGTGCAACATTGTATTTGTGTTCACTGCTGCAACGTCAAACATTTAATCGATAATCGATACAATACATTGTTTTAATCATTGAGAAATACTTATAAACTGCAAAATCTTTGACGAACAATAAAACTTACCAGAAATTCAAATATATCTTTTGGAACCTCCTGAGTTGTCTGTAACAAAAACAGAAAACAACATGTTTCACTTTAAAAATGAAACTAGTTGATGTAAAAGACACTGTACACTTATGGTAATTGTCAAAGACCAGTCTTCCCACTTGGTGTATCTCAACATATGCTTAAAAAAACAATCCTGTGAAAATTTGAGCTCAATTGGTCGTCGAAGTTGCGAGATAACTATGAAAGATAAAACACCCTTGTCCAACGAAGTTGTGTGCCTTCAGATGATTGATTTCGAGACCTCAAAATCTAATTCTGAGGTCTCGAAATCAAATTCGTGAAAATTACTTCCTTCTCGAAAACTATGCAGTTCAGAGGGAGCCGTTTCTCACAATGTTTTATACTACCAACCACTTCCCATTACTCGTTACTAAGTAAGGTTTTATGCTAATATACATTTTGAGTGATTACCAATAGTGTCCACTGCCTTTAATAATGATGTTGTGCAAGACCCAATTTATTTTTCAGTTGAATTGACCATTGGCTAATTACTGGCCAATGACAGAAACAGTTATTACGACCGCCAAAACGTACCCCTCTAGACTTGACAAAACAAGATGGCGAGCCACAGTAAAGCTGTAAACTACACAATGAACATGCAAATTTTAAGCAATTTTACCTGTGGTGGAACTGGTGTTGGTATAATATCCACAATCAGACCCAGAAGATCCAGGACTTTGCAGATACAATCCGTTTGCTTTGAGTCGGTGTAATTCAGGGTGCAGGCTGAAGAATCCCACTCTAAATCCACTGTAATGGGACATGAAAGTGAAATGATTCTCAGACTTCTGACACACTGGACACTAATGGTAATTGTCAGACTTCTCAGACTTTAAAATGATTCTCTTTGTACATCGCATTGGAACTCCGTGTGTAATGCGCTTTATAAGAACGGTTTATTATTAGTATTATTATGAATAAAAAATTAAATAAAACTTTAAATAAAATGTAATGTATTATTTTAAATCCATTATAATATTGTTCTTGATGTTAAAGAGGAGGTCAACGTTTGACACTGATTCCCCAGAATGATAGAACTGAAGTTAGACGTAAAGCAGCTTTCGATAATATATGGCAATTTGAGAATCATTTCTCTTCAAGTAATGTGGTTATGGAAATATCAGTTTTGTCACCCAAAATTTGAACCTGAGAAACTTTACTATCAGAACAATTTTTCAGAATAAAAAGAGAAAACAAAAAAAGGCTGTTAGACTAACCTGTACGGAAACCACCAAGGAAGCCCTTGGATTCGTTTCTAGACAGACGGGCAGCACCACATTGCAAGTCATCCCATGTTGACTGCGAACAAAATTCAAAGGAAAAACAAAACAAAAACATTTCAATTAAAGGCAGTGGACACTATTGGTAATTACTCAAAAAATGATTGGCATAAAACCTTTCTTGGTGACGAGTAGTGGGGAGAGGTTGATGGTATGAAACATTGTGAGAAACGGCTCCCTCTGAAGTGCCATAGTTTTCGAGAAAGAAGTAATTTTCCACGAATTTGATTTCGAGACCTCAGATTTAGAACTTGAGGTCTCGAAGTCAACCATCTAGACGCACACAACTTCGTGTGGCAAGTTTTTTTTTCTTCTTTCATTATTATCTCGCAACTTCGATGACCGATTGAGCTCAAATTTTCACAGCTGGTTTGTTATTTTATGCGTATGTTGAGATACACCAACTATAATGAAGGCTCGTCTTTGACAATTACCAATAGTGTCCACTGCATTTAAAAGTACTTTTGGAAAGATGTTGACCATGTTTGAAACGTTGCATGAGCGGAACATAAGAAGTAGGCCCAACTATAAATATCAAACTTGGTGGTACGACCATTGTGTGAATCTCTTTCTTAGGAGTGTCGGTTGTAAAAGGAGCCGGCGTGGTGTGGACAATTTGAGCAGTATTCAATGCTCTTGTTCGCATGCTGTTGAAGACGAGCACTTCAGTACTGTTCGAAACGTCGATACCACACTGGCTCCTTTCAAAACCAACACTCCTCCCAAAAGAGATGTATACATGGTTGCACCCGCAGGTTAACTGGTAACGGTTACTTCTTATGCTTTCGAAAATTTACTTTTGAGAGCCAACTTTTCATCCCGCCAATGGGGGACATTTGAAACGCTGATTGGCAGCAGACTTACCAGGTAAATTTCCATTGTTCTGAATATGCGCAAATTACACTGCAAAAACTGGATTCTCTTGGTATCTATATGTGACAACACCGACACGGTGTTAATTTGACCAACGATATAGCAATGGGGATAAATAACACCATGTTTGTGTTGTCACCTAAAGATACCAGGAAGAGTCAATTTAACACCCCCAGTTTTTGCAGTGTACCGTATGTAAACTGTACGTAAAACTGGGTTCGTTAAGCTACTCCAGGCGGTTTTATACAGCACACATTTCTATAAGGTTCTAATGGTACCAAGAACGATAGATTTACCTGGTGAGTTTGCTGCCACCTAGCGTCCTAAAGGTCCCCCATTCACATCCCGGTAATCATTTATTCAGTTTGAAAAAGGAACTAACTAGTACCTCATTGTCGTGAGTGTGGTGAGTGTGGTAGAACGTTATCAAGAATGGCTC
The DNA here is from genome assembly GCF_902459465.1 of Asterias rubens. Classification (NCBI taxonomy): domain Eukaryota; kingdom Metazoa; phylum Echinodermata; class Asteroidea; order Forcipulatida; family Asteriidae; genus Asterias; species Asterias rubens. The sequence goes on from NC_047076.1 coordinate 3,361,910, forward strand.
TTCCACCTGCTTGACTTCCACCCCGTCTTTGTATGCCTTTGCGTACAGAAGTACGGTGTCCTCGAGAGGTATTCTGCTAGTCAGGTCCCCCATGAAGAACTTGTTGGTGTAGTACACCGTGGCAGTGGTTCTGACAACTGGTACGGGGACGTTCATTGGTTGGATTGGGTCTGTGCCTTTGCTGTCTGGATCTCGAAGTAGACCTAGAAATGACGAAAGGTATTATTTGATGTCTTTAATACCAAGAAGGATAATAAATCCTTTCAAATTTTTAACTTCGTATGGTGGAAGTATAAAATAAGCCCCCTTTTTCGGATCGAGATTCGGCTCCGGCTAGCTTGGCCCCGCGGTTGATTTTACAATATTTCGCGTGCTTTGCTTACGCGCTCAGGACTTCAAACGTGAGAATGGAGCCTGAAGCCGAAACCGTGGATTCGAATAGGGCAATAGAGAGGTTTAAGGTAACACCATTTGCCCACCAGCTTGCCCACCAATGTAACTTGTTCACTTATAATTTTCTTGGATAAAAGGTCGACATTGAGCCGAACCTCATCATGAGGAGATCTGTGTTAAAGATAGACTCACCACTTAGCAAGTAGTACGGGAACCTGATCGTCGCCACCGTCTCGGCCTGGGATTCAGGCCTGAAGAAACTAAATTCAAGCGGCAGTTGGATGACGTCGCGAGACGGCTCCTTGATGTCGATCATTATATTGGAGTAAGTGTGCTCCACACGTCTGCTTATGACTGGCAGTTTGACGTTGGCGGCGTAGATCTGGAGACTACCTGCAATACTGTTGTCGTGACAACGAAAAGAGGAGGAGCTCCAAATAAAAGTTCACAATAGACCGTGCAAGTCTCGCGCGTTTTTGAAATTTTTTGGGGGACCACTTTGGTCCCAACATGCATTTATTTAGTGCGTGAAGGAAACAAACTCGGGCACTTTTAACGGGACCCAATTTTCAAAATACGCACGAAACTTGCATGGATTATAGACTGCGACACCAAGACCCTTTTAAACTAACTCGAAAATCAGATCATAGAATTCCGGATGCTCAAACATCTAACTTCACACTTCGAGGCTCGCGAGAAGCCAAATACCGGCATGTTAGGTCATTTCTGAGAGGCGGCTATACAGCTATGGCTACGACTGTTAATACAACGCAGGATGACGCAACAATCCAGCTGTAGCTATATAGCTGTAGTCACCATTCGGACACGGCCTAACCTGGGTCCAATTTCATAGAGCTGCTAAGCACAAAAATTTGCTTAGCATGAAATGTTTGCCTTGATAAAAAGTTCCCAAACAAATTTCTACGTGATTTTCAAGATAAGCATACATCTGAATACCAGTAACTAGGCAATGCAACAAAATGAATGTTCGGTTGGTTATCCTGTTTTTACAAAGGAAGAAGTTTCATGCTAAGCAAATTTTCGTGCTTAGCAGCTCTATGAAATTGGGCCCTGGTATGTTACCTGCCATTTTTAATTGGTATATTACTGTGTGAGTACAGTAGACACCAATACACGCACACGTTCTCAAAAAGGCCTCATTGTGGAGCATTATTTTGTTCTTTCCTTTGTCACTGCAGTTATTAAGTTTCACATAGACTTCGTACACAAATTTGTGAAACATCCCAGTCTTTAGAATTCCCCTAATGGAGTAATTTTGTTGTCCTTGTTTGTTGTCCTTGGTTTCAATAAAAGGTGCCGACAATGAGCAGATACCCAAACAGGTGTGTAGTGGTATCATTATCAGTCTGTATGCGTCATTGCATGTATGTATATCGAATGAAACAATTTGGTGCTTATACCAATGTCTGTTTACCTTTATCCTTGTGTACACAGACAAGGCACCAGTCTAGTGAATGTCTGTTTAAACAACTTACCTGTAGGTGGCGCCCTGTACATTCTCCAAAACCACATCGTCAATCTTCAGAATGTTATCGGCCATTGCAACGAGCTCCTCTCCTACGTCACTCTTCAACTGATATACGTCATCGACACCGGAAGTGATGCAGAGGTCAATGATGGAGGCGGTATGTGTGACGTCCTCCTGGGTCAGCTGGTCCGTATTGGAGAGAAGCTCATTGGTCCGATGAAGCAGGGCGATTAGTGACGTCACGTTGACTACTCTATCATCAGCCTATCACACCAAAGGATTTTAGTCAATTAGGAGAACCAGCACTCAATAAAATGGCACTGAAAGCTCAAGAACACTTTAACCTATCATTTTATACCTATTTATGGTAGTATATGATAATACTACAATCACCCAAAACAAGAACACCGTTCAAACCAGTGTATGCACAGCCTCTGCTGCAGCCACTGTGTGGGCATTCTAAATGTTGTTCTTTGCACTTTGTTCTGAAAATCCTATTCTTCAAGACCGTAAAGGGCACTGTTCTCGGGTCCACACTTCGTAAGTAGCATTAAACACATGAGTTAGCCAACTAAAAAAAAAAAAAAAAAACAGAAATTGATGGTAGCATTTCCGTTTTGCCCATGTTAGATAGGCAGCACTTGACAGGAAAATGGTTACTGTTGGCTTAACTTGCATTTAATAATAATTTTATGTAATAAATTTACATTTGCACACTTCGTCGTAGACACGTGAAACCGTTTAATACTCATAAAACAGCCCGAGTAAGATTTATCACCGAGTGATGATGTCTGGTGACTTGGGTGAAAAGACGAGGTTCGTAAAACAAATCTGAAATCTTACCCTAAGCTCATCCAGCAGATCCAACAGAATGTCATCCAATTCATTCGTAATGTCCGAATCCCATCGACACAACGTGGTGTTGGTATCACCCCAATACGACAACTCACTGCATGAGAACCTCGGCTTGGGCAGTAGGTGCCTGCACTCCAGCGGGGGGTGGCACGAGCGGAAGGCTAGCCGGACGTCGCTCCCGTTGTACCTTCGCCGGACGCCATTTGGACACACCGCAAAATCGTAGTCTCCTGCCAAGGTGTTGTTCCATGTGAAGTTTCCTTTGAGGTCAGAGGTCGTGGATTCGAAGCAAACATCTAGGAGAGAAAATATGGGTTGTATAACTAGAGCATACACAAGACACGGTCGGTAAATTTGTGGAGTCCAACATTTTACCCTACAATTAATTGTTGTGCGTTGTTAGTTTACAACGTATAAGGAAAACCATGCAAGTTCGACGCGTATTTTGTGTGGATCATCATATTCTACTTTTAAAACATCTTTATAACCATATGAATTTTTTAACAAACGGTTTCACACGCTTTTCATTGACCAACTCGCCCGAGCCGAGGCAACGTTTCCTTTAAAGGCAGTGGACACTATTGGTAATTGTCAAAGACTAGCCTTCACAGGTGGTGTATCTCAACATACGCATAAAATAACAAACCTGTGAAAATCTGAGCTCAATCGGTCATCGAAATTGCGAGATAACAATGAAAGAAAAATAACCCTTTCCACACGAAGTTGTGTGATTTAGATGGTTGATTTCGAGACCTCAAGTTCTAAAACTGAGATCTCGAAATCAAATTCGTGGAAAATTACTTCTTTCTCAAAAACTATGGCACTTCAGAGGGAGCCGTTTCTCACAATGTTTTATACCGTCAACCTCTCCTCTCCCCATTACTCGAATACCAAGAAAGGTTTTATGTTAATAATTATTTTGAGTAATTACCAATAGTGTCCACTGCCTTTAAACATTTGTATGGCTTCTGCCTGGCATCCCGAACAGAGATATTAACAAAAATAGCCAACATAGGGCTATATCGCTCTGCTGGTATATAGAGTGCCGGCACTTTAATCCGAAGGTAGTTGGTTCAAGTCTCTCTCTGGTCATTTCCCCAAACTGCCAAATCTTGTTATCCGTTTCTTATCATGGAAGTACGTAGATGTTTGTTACAAGAAATGTGAACAATTTGGCCTCGCGAAACAGTTTGGCCACCTTTCAAAAACACAATTTACCTTTATAATTTGCTTTAATAGGTGGTTCAAATCCCACTCTAGTAATTTTGTCTTTGTTCAACCCCAAATCAATAAATCTTGCCAAGGAATGTGAAGACAGTGGCGTAACAATTTGGCCTCGTTAAACAAAACAAAACGATTTTCTTTTATAATTTAATTTTATTCAGAGGTAGTTGGTTCAAATCCCACTCTAGTGAATTTGTCTTTGCTCCTAAATCTTGTTGTCCGTTTCTTACAATCATTGAAGTAGGGGAATGTTAAACCGAAGACAAGGCATGTGAAGGCCATGGCGTAACAATTTGGCCTCGTTCCAAAACAAAAAAAAACACCACAATTTACTTTTATAATAACGGATTGGTTGAACAGCATGATGTCACCCTTATCATAAACAAAGCCCCTCTCTCCGCCCCAAAGCATTCCCCCGCGCTTTGCGATTTAGTGACAAAAACAAACAATATTGCGAATTAATCCGGTCAATAATTAATAGGGATTATTGAAAAGATCAGATCAAGCGTTTAGATAAGGGTGCGTTCAAACTGGATAAGGAGAAAACAGGGCGTCGAACCCTTCAAATTTTATATGTAGAATATTCTAGATAGTTTAAATTGAGAGCTCCCAAAAAAGTTTCAGTGTAAACAATTTGTCTAACTGTGACCTGCTTTTTTTAAATGTCAAACTTGTTTTTTTGATGACATTGGGCCCTTGTCCTATTTGCTGAGAGGTGTAGGGACATTTGTCAAGATTGGTGCTAGTCTTGGTGCAAGACGTTTCTCGTTTCCTTTTCACGCACACCGCGGCCAATTCACCGACAGCGCGCGCACCGACTCACCTGACTTTATAGTCCACTCACCGCCCCGGAGAAACCGGGGCGGTGAGTGAACTAAAGTCAGGTGAGTCGGCGCGCGCGCTGTCGGTGAATTGGCCGCGGTGTGCGTGAAAAGGAAACGAGAAACGTCTTGCACCAAGACTAGATTGGTGCTCGTACGTTTACACTCGTGTATGTGCACGGGACGGTGTTTTGACTTTGGCACAAAGAGACTCCCCATTTTAAATTGAGCAGAGGATTAAGTTCAAGGGTCAATGAATAATTTTCCTTTTACTGTAAAAAGCTGTGAGACTTCAGAGTATTTTTTCATGTATTTTTGAATTTAACATTTTGCGCTGTTGACGTGAATTTTGGAGGCGGCTGCCATTTTCGTTTTGTGATGTGGCAAATGACCCGGCGAATAACACTGTGAAAGGTGGCTGTGGCTACAGCTACAGATCTGTTTTCCACTTCAATGATAAACTCGATACGAGCAGGGAAAACTTTCCGTATCCTGCCAAATCTTGTCCACCCATTTTGCGTGAAAAAAAGGAATAATGTCATTTAGGTAATTAGATATTATTTTATTTCATAACAAATGAAAAGTGGTGGCAGGATACGAAAAATTGTCCAACTTGAGATTGAAAAAAAAAAACACGAAGAAGATGTTTTGTCTTCCTTACCTTTCCGGCACACAATGGGTAACCCTTCGTTCTCTCCTCGGACCTTCGCAATGTCCTCCGCGGGTGCGATGGTCGGCAGCTCCACGCTGGTGTTCCACGGTAAGGGGAATGAGATATTCAACCCGGCCAAGATATCACTGATGTCGTTATGTCTCAGGTGGTCTAGTACCGGGACCAGTGTCTGGTTTTCCGGGGAGATTTGAGCCACTTCGACGGCAGACTGCGAGCTCGAAGACACGGTACATGTTGCAAACAATAGCGTCAGGACTGAAGCTATTTGAAAAATTCCAGGCATGTTGAACTCGTTTGTTATAAACTCCAGCGGGTTTACTTCTCGAAATAGATTATCGTTGTGACTATTGAAGATGACTACGGTACCACGGTCTCCAGACGAAGAAAATAAATGTGTACGTATTTAAGATAATGACTAACGGTCTCTAATAGGCAGAAAAGAACAGAATATCAGACTTGTTGTTGTTCACCTTCCTAACAAAGCAGAACGCAATGCGTTTCAAACTACTCCAGTTCTCGAAGTCTTGCTGTGTTTATAGTCAATCCTCATCAGTGCACAATTAAGTACAGTAGAGTTACTTCCACGTTAACATACGCCAACTATTTGGCTCAGTCGCTTGAATTTCGACTCACGATGAAGGGAAGAGAAGTTTAGTTAAAGTTCCAATTGTGAGTTTCACTGTTACACATGATGCTCAAGCTCAATTTTGTCTTCCGTAATGATACAAGGTTTTTTTTTTTTGGAAGCGCGTCCACTGCAAATTTCACCAGGAGTGCGTTTGACTCTCTCGAAGAACTTGGAGGTATCCCATAACAAACAAATCACATAAGGGGTGTACGTTGTGGCGTTAGTAGATGACAAACGCTGCTAACCGTTCACCAGTGCTCGCCTCACCACAGACTCCCGAACTAATATTGTATTCCACACGAAGACGAAAGTTGATCAGATTCCATACAATATGATCCTGAAGTATGAGTTTTAGTCAGGCTTTTCGCTTTCAACTTCTTGACCAAAACCAGATGCGTCGATTTTAGTGCGCTATAGAGTGGACTTTACGAAAATGGCGATACCATTTGACGTTCGAGTACAGTTCTATGTGTAAGTGGCGCGTACTGGTTATGATGCTACAACGTATACGGGATGCGAGCTTCAACTATTAAAAACTTTTTTAGAAAAGCTTCTAATCGCGGTTTGTGGTGCTTAACCTCCCATGCCATCCCATGGACTCGGTGCGTTTGCTTAAAGGATTAATTTTATCATAATTCCCGTTTATCGCCTACTACTTCGCAGCAAGGTTGGGATTAAATGTCTTTTTTTAGCTACACTTAATATTATCTTCATTTGCTTAAAACCTTCCCCGAAACAATAAAATAATACTTTGATTATTATTTATCAGTAAACACCCACAGGCTTTCCGGTCAGATCGGGATGATTGTGGGTGCGTTCGTTTAGCTTCCCTGGGTCGACCCCTGTGTGTGGCATTTTTTTTCCCAGGACGAACGTGTGCGGATAATTACCCACGTTCGTCCTGGGAAAAAAAAAACGCCGCACACCGGGGTCGACCCAGGGAAGCTAAACGAACGCACCCTGTAAAACGTGCATGGCTTGTCACATGTGAAGACACATGCCAACACATGCCAACAGCAGTAGCCTTCCGTCAAGGCCCGTGTAGCCGCGAAGTGACTGGAACCGGAGACCACGCGGTTGTGGTCTCCGGTATCCTGTCACATGTGACAACGCGAACAACGGGTCTTGATTATCCTTCCGTCAAAGCGTAAAAGGCACTGGACACGTTTTTTAATAATTTTGTCAAAGACCAGGGCCCTGCTTACCGCCGAATTCTGTGCTTACGATCACGATTCCCCGCTTACGTGCAAGCGCCGAATTTCTGCGCTAGCCTTGTAAGCCTAGAATGCCTAGTGACGTTGAGTACGCACGCGCGGAAAGCCAAGATTCGCCGCTAACCCGTGAAACACGCTTGCCGTAAGCACAGAATTCCCAGCTTCCGTCATGCACCGATTCTGTGCTTACGGTAAGCAGAGCCATGAAATTGGGCCCTGTTTTTACTTGGTGTATCACAACAATAGGCCTATTACTCTTTGGAAATGTGAACTCAATTGGTCAACGAGTTGCAAGAGAACAAAGAAAGACAAAAAACTTAATTATGTTGAACAAAATGTGCATAAATTTTACTGAGTAAAGAAATTACCTTTTTCTTAAAAACTACAATTTTTCAGAGGGTCTCAAAATAATAACACCAAACAAAGTTCATTGTGTAGGAAAAAGCTATTTTATTGATCCAGTTGTGTATAATAAAATGCACAAAATTACAGCCCCAATAGGCTTTTGGCTACGGCTCCGACCGCCATTTGAATTCAGACTCGAACACGCACCGGCTCAAATTATCACACAGGGACATGAACTACAGAGCCCAGAGCCTGAATGAGAACAAACAGCAATCTCAAAAAGGCCGGTCATTAGATTGTATTGTTTTGTTTTTTAAAATCACGTGTCTATGACCAAGTCATTAGATGTGTTCATACAGGCTAAGCACAAACAAAAATCTTGCTTACCAAAAAACAGGTCACGAGTTAAAATAATAATGTAAACACTGACCGACTAGTTGCAGGTTCCCTGCCGAGTTGAAACCAGGGAGCAAATCTTCTCAGAAAACCAACTAGTTCAAGTAACTTAGGTTTGTGCCAATCAAATCCAAGAGAAATCGTACAAATAAATAATAAATATAATTCAAATCTTACTTTTGACGAAAAAGACAAACAAAAACAAGGAGTGTATACAACTCAATAAAACAAACATGGCCGCCAGATTTAATCCATTTTATGTCCAACGTTATTACCGCTGTTAATGTAAAAAGGACATGGCCCAATCTTAGATGCTAAGCACACTGAAAATTGCTTTGCAAATAAAGAAAAAAGAGGCTTTTAAAAGAAGCAGTTTACCGGCCAATATACTCTGTAAATTATGCTGTTTGCTTAAGCGGAGAAATTTGGTAAGCATGTCATATGAAATAATTGTGCTTACAGTATTTGGAATATCACCAATCAGAATTACGCAATAACAAGTTAAGTTTAAAAACATTATATGTCAAAGTTATGGCTAATCAAAAATATACAATAAAACAATCACATATCAACCTATTGTTATCAACTTTCCTCCACTTTTGAGTCCCCCCCCCCCTTGAAGTGTGACGTCAGATGTTCAGGCTACTATGAAACCGGTGTCGCATGCAATTATGTCCTCTATGCAATACTATCCGGAGGACCTTATTGCATATTCAATAATGTCTGCCGGACGGTTTTGCATATGCAATCCCGTCCACCCAGACGCTGCTGCATAGTGCAATTGTGTCCGCCCGGACACATTTGCATGTGCAGTTGTGTCCACCCCCGTGCAAAACCGTCCTTGCAATAAATTAAACCCCCTTGGTCGACGGAACACGTTCGCCGTTTTTTTTTTACAAGCTAAGTGCATGTCATGAACGACATGGGAAATGTTCGGCCGTTGGGTATTCGCTGCAATCATAAAATACGTGAATATTCATGCTGCAGGTTCAGTGCATGCACGCTCGCTTACGCGCGAACGTCATGTACATGTCCACCGGACGGTTTTTGCATATGCAAAAGTGTCCGGCGGACACAATTGCATCTGACACCGGCATCTGCAAAGGCCCCATAACAATCATATCATGATGGAGCAAAACTAGCGCAAAAAAAAAAAAAAAAAAACGGTATAATGTTCAATACATTGTGAACTGCAGTAAAGAAAATTCCACATGGGATAGCAACAATATACCATCCATATATTATAAATATGATTACGTATTACTGCTTGTTATTGTTAATTTCTATAATAATTGATAAATTTAGAAATGCCACACAGTGGTTTTGCATATAAAAATCTCAAATCTAAGCGGTTCTTTTTTTTTTTTATCTTAGACAAAATGTCTTGAATATTGATAACAAAACCTTTTTAAATATTTATAAGTCTGCAACTAAATACAGTGGGTTGGCTTTGAGTGGATAGCACTGTATCCTTCTGGTTTGTCGACAGTATCGGACAAGATGACCACTACAAAAAATTTCGAAAATGTTCAGTTTTTAGCCTCGTCATACGAAGCAAGTTTGACTGGCAACTCGCAGGCAACCAACTGCAGTGCATGCTACAGGACCACTTTGGAAGCACAGGAGTCCTTCTTCAAACATTTTCTTACGATCCCCAAGAAAAATATGTGAACATTGAAATGTGAATGGCTTCCCTTCATGGAGACTGCCTGGAACTGGTTGCCTGTTAAAAGCCTTCCTGGTCCCAATTTCATAGAGCTGCTTTAGCAAAAAAAAAAAAATTGCTAAACAGTTTCCTGCTTAGCAGAAATGAGCAGGATGCCAGTCACAATCTGTACATGTGACATTGTACCTTGACTGGTAACCTTCTTCTAGTAAGCATAATTTTGTTGTGCTTAGCTACTTTTTGTGCTTAACACTTTCCTGCTTAACAGAAATGAGCAGGATGCCAGTTACAATCTCTATGTGACCATGTGACATTGTACCTGGACTTGTTACCTTATTCTGGTAAGCATAATTTTGTTGCGCTTAGCTACCTTTTGTGCTTAAGCAGCTCTATGAAGTTGGGCCAAGGCCCTTAGACATTGATCAACTTGCGACCTGCACCATTTCATACTCGCCTTAATATTATGACTCAAGTCTAAGGCAGGATTCGAACCAGAAAGACAGGGAAATACAACTAACTGGGTCTGATTTTTCTAAAGCTTAGTTCTGACAAAAAAAACTTAACAGTTTACTCCCAAGTCCTTGGTTTTTTTTTAAACATTTACTTCAACATGCACTGAATAAAATTAAAATACTATATAACGGTACAAATTATCAGACACTTTAAAATATTATATTTACAGTGTTAATTATTGTCTTTCCTTAGCGCAGGTCTGCAATTACACGGAGGCCATGGCTTCTATTGCCCCTAATCTTGTCCTTGTTGCCCCTTCATAAGTTTCCCATAGGCCTTAAACAATTTCCAATGGGATTGCCCTTGACAAAATTAAAATGGCCTTGCCTCTCCAAAGATGAAATTCCAGACTGACTAAAAGAAAAAACAAAACATTGGTTTTTGTTCAGATTTATAAATTGGACACAATTAGTACCTTATTAATACATTTATATATGAATAACAGGTAACCAAATCAAATAAAGAATATTGTCCATTTAGTTTTTATGAATAAAGAATACATTCAAACGAGACAAAGAAATTAACTATCGCCTTTTCAATAATGCAGTAAGAACGCTAATTCCTGAATAAATATAAAACAAGTTTTGCAATTTTTTGTACAAGAGCAACATCAAACTTTGAAAAGCATATTCTGGCAAATCGAAACAAACAACAAGTTTTGTCAAAGATGTATGAAAAATGCCTATAAAAAAAGACTTCTGAAGACACCTTTTACTTACACACAAGTCTTTCTTTTCACAATGAAAACAAAATGTTAGGCATGCTGAGTAAGAAATTTCGTATAAATGTTTCCATTGTTTTGATCTATCAACAAAATAGTTTCAATCACAACAGATATCAAATAATTACCCATGGGACATTGGGACGAGGTACAACAATTAGTTGTTCATAGAAAATTACTTGTTCTTAGTTGATCTTGTAGAAATTATTTTTTTTTAACAAAATAATACATGCAGATCTAGCTAACTAACAAACAAACATGTTAAAAGTGAACTGTTTTTCTTCCAGAAATGTACCATAGTCCAGTCATTTTTTATATTTATGAGAATTACAGTATGAGACATATTCAAAAATTAAACAAGCAAATCTGGGGCCGATTTCACAAAGATCTAAGATTGAACGTAACTGCAAATCAATCGTAGTTGCTACGAAAATGGTGATGTCACAATACAAATTACTATGGTGATACTGAAAAATTGTCTTGCGATGAATTTTATTGCTCGGTCAAATCGGCCCCAGATCATACAGAAAAGGACTGCGATCTGCCAAAGATAACAGAGTTCTGATCATCCCCCATCTGGTGACTGGGGTTTCTTTGCTGCAGGGCCTACTACGTGGAACCGATTACCCTACAATACACGCCATTCATCTTCATTAGCCTTCAGAAAAGCTCTCAAAACCTATTTATATGACTCCTGATCTTGTTGTATGTTTATCTTGTTTGTTTTTTTTTCTTCTTTTTGTGTAAAGCACTTTGATACATTTTTTTTTTGTAAGAGCGCTTTATAAATTGCCTTTGTAGTAAAGTATAGTATACATTTCCTTACCAGTGGTTTGATGTCTAAGGTGTGGCATCTGAGGAAAATGTTAGAAACTCGTTGCCTGAAACTGGTTGCCCTGTAAATTGCCTTGTGTAACATAGCCTTAATGTTTCAGTAGACGAGTATTTTTTTCAAGGTTTACAAAATTTGAAGAAAAAAATTACTTCTGAAAAAAAATGCAAAAATGGTGAGGAAGTGGGGGAGTAAGAAGGTCTGGTTAAAAACACATCCAATTAACAGTTTAAGCTGTAAGAATTGTGGCCTAATGAAGCCCTGGTATCGCCTGACTGTGGACAGGGTTAATAAAAGGGTTACATTAATATTACACTTCTGGATATCTATATGCTAACTGTACACCTTCTTTGATACTGCAAATATTATGCATGCTGTGTTTCATGTTGGAGCAAAAGAAATTGGGTCTGGGTACAATATCAACGAAAAGTAGGAAACCGTTTTAAAAGACGCTGCCGTACCTAGTGTGCAATCTGTGGCTGGCCGTTGATGTATTTTGACGTGATCATGCCGTTTTCTTCGTTGATGACTGTTTCTTGGCCGTTTTCTCTGATCCTGAAGAGGAGAGGTCAAATTATTTTATGTGAGTTACATGTGAGACGTTCTCGTTTGTGCCCTTAATGTCTTCTTCCCTACCTGCTTATAGCTGAAACCGCAAATGAACATTTGGTATTAGCACCAGACTAAAGACTGTGCAGGTCTCAAGTTCATTTGAAAGTCTTGTAATGGTTGCAGTTTGCAATTTTGTTTCTGTTACATGTTAAAGGCAGTGGACACTATTGGTAATTACTCAAAATAATTATTAGCATAAAACCTTACTTGGTAATGAGTAATGGGGGAGCTCTTGATAGTATAGAACATTGCGATAAACAGCTCCCTCTGAAATAATGTAGTATTCGAGAAGGAAGTAATTTTCCACGAGTTTGATTTCGAGACATCAGAATTCGATTTTGAGGTCTCGAAATCAAGCATCGGAAAGCACACAACTTCGTGTGACACGGGTGTTTTTTCTTTCATTATGATCTCGCAATTTCGACGACCAATTGAGCTCAAATTTTCACAGGTTTGTTATGTTATGTCTTTTACAATTACCAATAGTGTCCAGTGTCTTTAAAGAAATACATATGGGAACCAAAGGCGCACCAAAATGTGAATAGTCTACAAAACGGACATGCCTAATTTTCCTGACAATGACTGTAGACATGATAGAGCAGACTAATGAAAATGTTGAGACCATTAACCACTCACTCAGCAGCAGTGATGTAAATCACGATCCACCAAAGCAGTAGACCCTAACAAGGTTACAGAAAAAGAAACACAACACATCCTCTTCGACTATAACTTGCAGTACTGCTATGCCAAGTGTCCATAAGCCTTTTTGAGGTATGGCGGACGTGATATGCGCGTCACATGCGGCGACTGATGCCACACTCACCATGAACGTTGGTGGTCAATAGGTTACGTGTAAACGCTGCGTCGCCTAAAAAAAAGCGCACTTCATTGAACAACACACGTTCTATTTCTATGGTCAATCCACACAAATTTACCCAAACCTTATACATGTAGTGTTGTAGCATTGCGTCCGCCATATCTCAAAAAGGCTTATGGAAGATGGTGGGGGGATAAACTAAACTTACTTTGTCGTTTTTATCCTCTTGCCGTTGACCATTTTTGTTGATGTTGAGACACTTCGCATGTTGGACGGACCGCCTCCAAAAGATGACGAAGATGAAAATGACGTAACCCTGTGGTGAATAAGATGGCAAGTAGATTCACTTTAATAACAAGCTCTTTGTGTTATGTCTTATCGAACTAGCAGCTGTGTGAAAATTGTACCCAGGTCTCGGCAGCTTTACACTTCTACTTCTACAGTACTTGGATACTCGGTAGGGTCCATAAGACGTACGTAAAGCCGAGGGACTACTTGTCCATGAGCGGGGCAGGGGTGCATTTGTACAAAAAGGGCACGTAAAAAAAAACTCATCACTGCTTATGTGTGCAGCCGCCACTCCCCTAAATACCTGCATCTTCCCCAAGGTCCAAATCTTCATATAAATATCACTCAGATTTCCATGGCTGATGAAATTGTTATACATGTTAACATAACAATTAGAACAAGTTTTTGTGCAGTGATAAAACACCAGACTCTCTGAAGTGCAGGAGGTGCATTTTAAAAAGCTACTCTAAAAATCTGATGGCACAGACAATTGTTAAGGCCCTGGGCCCAAGTTCATAGAGCTGCTGAAGCTTACAGTAATTCTGCTTACCAGAAAAAGGGTTAGCTAAAATACCACAGTTATCTGGACTGGCATCGTGTATAGTCTCCTGACGATGACTAGAGCAAGCTATAGTCAAAACATTGAGATCAACCCAAGAACTGACTCCGCGGTAGTACAGTTAATTACGATCCTATAAACAAGTAGTAGTCCCAGCCTATTTCTATACCATCCGCCCAGGTAATAGTTAATAATAAGCAGGACAGTTATTTTCAGAACTGAGAAGTCTCCCGAACACCCGAATATTCTACTCCGCGGTAGTAGAATTAAGCAAGACAGTTCTCTAAAGAACAAACTCTACCTGGCAAGTACATGTACATGTAGATACACACATGGTGTTACCGCAAACCAAATATATATTGATACCTCACCATGTAATGCCTCAAATCATATATCCTGTATATTGTTAGGTTGAACGAATAGACATTGACTAGATTAGGATATGAACCTTCGACCTTTGGATTAGCATGCCGGCTCTACCAACTCAGCTATCTACATGTACATGTACGTAGCCCTATCTTGGTGTCTCCAAAATATCTTTGTTCGAAGGTGCCAGACAGATGCCATTTAACCTCATACTGTTTGTTCTTGCTGAGCAGGAAAACACTGTAAAGCATTTCTGCCTGCTTAAGCAGCTCTATGAAAATGGGCCTTAATAAGAGGCTAATACACACCTGTGGAAAGAGTACAATTGACAATTAATTAGGTACATGTACGGACCCAAAGCAGGATTCAAACCCAAGACCACCAAGTTGAAGGCAAGTTAAGCCCATTACAACAAGGGCCCAATTTCATAGAGCTGCTAAGCACAACAATTTGCTTAGCATGAAATTTCTTCCTTGATAAAAACAGGATTACCAACCAAATTTCCACATGATTTTTAGGATAAGCAAACAAGAGCTGAATACCGGTAACAAGCAATATAGAACAAACTGAAATTTGGTTGGTAATACTGTTTTATCAAGGAAGAAAATTTCATGCTAAGCAAATTTTTGTGCTTAGCAGCACTATGAAATTGGCCCCGGATCATTCCCGATCCTTAAAGGCAGTCGACACTATTGGTAATTACATGTACTTGGCATAAATCCTTTCTTGGTTAGGAGTAATGGGGAGAGGTTGATAGTACGTATAAAACATTGGGAGAAACGGCTCCCTCTGAAGTAATGTAGTTTTCAAAAAAGAAGTAATTTTCCACGAATTTGATTTAGAGACCTCAGACTTAGAACTTGAGGCCTCACTATCAACCATCTGAAATCACACAACTTCGTGTGACAAGGGTGTTTTTTCTTTCATTATTATCTCGCAACTTCGACGAACGATTGAGCTCAAATTTTCACAGGTTTGTTATTTTATGCATAGACTAGTCTTTGACAATTACCAACAGTGTCCAGTGTCTTTAAGGCACACGACACCTTTGGTATTTGTCAAAGACCAGTGTTCTCACTTGGTATATCCCAACATACTCATACAATAACAACCTGTGAAAATTTGCGCTCAATTGGTCATCGAAATTTGCACGAGACTAATGAAAGAAAAAACACCCATGTGGCTTTACTTTATGCGCTTCAAGATGCATAATAAAACGCTTCAGGCCAGAAGTCTTTTATTATTTGAGAGTGAGAAATAACCTCTTTCTAAAAAACTACATACTTCAAAGTGTCTCACAATGATTTATACTATCAACAAGATCAACAGCTCCCATTGCTCGTTACCAAGTACATGTAATTTGTTATGCCAACAATTATTTTGAGTAAACCAATAGTTTCCAGTGCCTTTAATGCCTTCAAAATATTCAAATTCATGAAAAAAACTTTTGTTTCATCAGAAAGTTTTGGAATAATTTCAAATATCCTTCTTACCCTGATGATGCACCAAAACTACCGAAATCGCTGAAACCATCGTCAAAACTGGAGGTGAAGAAGTTACTGTGGGTACAAGCAGGGTGTGGGTGTTTGGTTATTGCATGCAGACACGGACAAGTCTAATTCTCATCATGCCTCACACAGAAACAAGAGGTCAACAGGTCAAGGGTCAAAGGGTCAAGGGTCAAGGGTCAAAAGGTCAAGGGTCAAAATGTTGGGGAGGGGTAGAGAAAGGTGGCATGTACAACATTGACATCATTCATTGTAAATCTTTAAAAAATTAAAAACTTGGTTACGACCGTCTATAATCAAGCACGTAGGAGACTGAAAAGCATTGGGCAGGCCCATATCCAATCAATTCGCAGCCCATGCGATAATAAGATTAAAAGCCGAGTTTTATCTGCAGTGTTTTGTGTGTTTTTTCATGCGTGACCTCGGTTTGAATACTTAATTAGTCCAAAGGGCTTCTGAAATTCAGTCTTTTTCGGCCTTTTCTGAAAAGTATTGACAGAAATTATGTAGCAGTAAATTGAAATGTCATTTTGTTCACCATTTTTTTCAAACAAAACGACAGATATGCTCTTTGTTTCAATTTACTGGTACATTATTTTATTTGAGACTTTTCAGAAAATGCCGAAAATGAGAGAATTCCAGAAGCCCTTTTGACTAAATAAATATTCATACAGAGGTCAAGCACGAAAACCGATGAATAATTTGTAGATAATAAAATGAAAGGAATTTCAGTGTGGTGCGGATTGACTGTATCAGAAGTGGTCAATACCTCCCATAGTGCTGCACACTGTAAATGCTTTTTCTCTGCGGTAAAGTCTGGTTTATAATTCCTGCGAATATAAATTTTGACATTGCACATTTGCAACGAATTTCACAGTTGACCCGTGTTCAACTCCTTCGAAACATTTGCTGGGAAAACAACCATGTGACTTCAAATGTTTATGGAAAGCAAGGTTAGGCTTTCCAGTAAAATAAAACAAAAGATAAAGAGCCACAAAGTTATGAGCGAAGCTGTGAAGTGTGCATGTGGTTAATAATGAAGATTGTTAAAAATGTTAATTCACTAATTTGTGAACATGCGTTGAGTGTTAGCCTGGGTTAGTGAACTGAAACACATATGTACATGTACATGTAAGCCCTTTCAAATGTGTACGTACAGTTCCCAACTGATAGTTTTGGTAAAACTGCTGGCTAGCGTGCTACACTCTCTTTGAATCAATAATAATAATAACAGACCGTTTTTATATTACACGCCCAAGGGGTGTCTCAAAGCGCTTCTGACATTATTACCCCTGGTCACTGGGCCTTAAATCATTCCTTAAACCATCCCAGCTCCCTGGGGAGTATACAGCATGAGCGCAATACATGCGCTACTTGGCGTAAACAATCACAATAACCATCTCTGCCCTCACAGGTACCCATTTACCCCTGGGTGGAGAGAAGCAAATATAGTTAAGTGTCTTGCTCAGGGACACAAGTGTCACGACCGGGATTCGAACCCGCACTCTGCTGAACAGAAGCATCAACGCTCGAGCATGAGCGCAATATATGCGCTACTCGGCTAAAACAATCACAATAACCATCTCTGCCCTCACAGGTACCCATTTACCCCTGGGTGGAGAGAAGCAATTATAGTGAAGTGTCTTGCTCAGGGACACAAGTGTCACGACTGGGATTCGAACCCGCACTCTGCTGAACAGAAGCATCAACGCTCGAGTTCGGTGCTCTTATCCACTCGGCCACGACACCCCTGAAGGCAACGTATGGCAAAGTGTCTGTGGCAAAATTGAATCAAGTATTAAGGTAGAGTACTGTTCCGAAAGCTGGCAAAGCTGCAGCTACTGATGTAATTACTATAATGTTGGTTAAACTGCAGCTACCAAAGCACCTACTCTCCTTGCATCAATATAAGGTAGAGTATTTCCTAAAGCTGGCAAAGCTGCATTTTACTAAAACTTTGAATCAAGGCAAGGTATGGCAATCCTAACGCTGGTTAAGCTACAGCAGGGAGGATGGCTACAGCGACTAATGTACTTGATCTCCTTGCATCAATGAATGTAAGGTACAGTACATGTATCAGTAATATTGGCAAAGCTGCTACTGTTGTGCATACCCTCTTTGAACAAAGATAAGGTATGACATTTCTAATGCTTGCAAAGCTGCAGCTCCCAATGTGTTCATTCTCTGTGAGTCAAGATAAAGTAGAGTATGTTGGCAATGCCGATGCTACTGTCGAGCGTTCGGACTTTGAATCAAGACACAAATTTTTGGTAATTTTGGCAAAAGGGTTTTCATTTTCCTCAAGAAAACGATTCGAAGCCGGATCGTGTTGTAGTAATTTTGGTCAATAGTTAGTTCAAAATGCATTGCAAACCGGGATCTGGTTCAACATGAAAACTATTGTAGTTATTCTAACACTAAGGGTGTACTCTATCCGCCATAAGGACGAAGGGTTAAGATTTGGGATGTGCCTCCAACTTAATAATGAACAGTCTGCTTTTCCATGGAGTTCTTTGATACAGTGCACACTTTGTGCCTGCCAACCTTTGACCCCACTTTGACCCAGTCTTGGTGCAAGACGTCCTAGGCATTATTTCTTTGCTACCTTTCGATTATGTACATTGTAACATCAACACACATACACTGTACAGTGCGCTACAGCGGTTCATCGTTAGCGGGCGATGTCCACAGCACTACAAATGCAACATGGCCATGAAAATGAGTTCAATGATGTGTATAGAGCGCCCTCTAATGGTGAAGCGTGACAGAGCCAAATATATGACCATCGATGGCCCGCTATTAGTGAAGCGTGACAGAGCTGTATCTATGACTAATCAGTCAGGTCAACAAAAAAAAAATGCTAAGAACGTCTTGCACCAAGACTGCTCATGACCCCGAATTGTAGTTTTATGAATCCCATTTATCAATACACAGGCAAGGTGTCTGGGTTGCCAGTCTTACCCGCGGGGCTGAAAGAAACTCCAAGGATCGCCGAACGGGTTGAAGAAACTCGTCGTGGCGAGAGGACTGAAGAAGGTGAAAGGAGTGAATGGGGACGGAGGAAAATACAGAGAAACAGGTGGAAAGGACAAAGTAGAAATATAATCCGAACGAGGGATACCTCAGTGCAACCCCATCTTTAGTTTACCTTGAAGACATACATTTTTGTAACATGTACACTTTAAATAGATGTTATTTTTGCATCAGGGATAACACTTTTTACTCTTACACTGGTGTTTTACTGTACACTTATTACTTTGCCCAATTCTGTGAACAAAATCAAAAAGCAAACAACTCGGAGGGGACTCTGGTGGGATTTTGAATCCCATCCAAGTGATTGGCATTTGGATTTTGTTCACAGAACTCGCGAAAGTACTGACTACACTGTGCTTATAAAACACATTGATGTGAGGGTTAAAAGAGAGGTACACGTTTGGTATTTACTCAAAACAAATATTAACTTAAAAACTGACTTAGTAACAAGAATTGGGGAGCTGTTGATAGTATAAAACATTGTGGGAAATGACTCCCTCTGAAGTAACTTATTATTTCGAGGAAGAGGTAATTTCTCACTAAAATAATAAAAGACTTTTAGCTAGAAGTCTTTTATTCTTATCTGAAAGCACACAAATTCGTCCAACACTGGTGTTTTTTCTTTTATAATTTCCTCGCAACTTTGATGACCAATTGAGCCTAAATTTTCACAGGTTTGTTATTTTATGGTTATGATTGGATACACCAAGTGAGAAGACTGGTCTTTTACAATTACCAAACGTGTACCTTCCCTTTAAAACAAATTTCATGAATACATGACCGTACACAAACTATTGTTCAGTGCAGATTTTGTGTCATTAGGGTTGAATAGAACACTCCAAATTTTACACTGATTTTCAAATCTGAGCCTCAAATAGTTGACAGGGAAAGGTGAATCGAGACACCATCTTTAAAAATGATGAAATGGGTCGATGCAGAACTAACTCATGTTTATGAATGTCAACCTTCAGCCAGTCGTGTTCATAGATGAAACCAAATGATTCATGTTAAAAATGGACTTTGATTAGGAGTGAAAAACCACATACATGTTACTGTTAAAAATCTGCGGAGCTATGAAATTCTGGGTCATTTTTAGCATGTGAATAAGCTACAACTTGTTAAAAGCGGGGCTCCAGGTAAAACAATCAGTTCAGGACTCTATCTTTTGGAAAATGAGTGGATCACAAAACTGAATCAGGCATGCAACTGCCCGTTGAAAAAAAAAAAAGGAAAATTTTCAAAGTCACAACGCACGTGCGGAGCGAGGCAGCCGAAACGCGGCAGCCGAATCGCCACGGGACATGATACCCACAATGGTACCCTAGAAAATGTTCAGGTTTATTATGCTCTTAGGAGAATTGTTAGCATGTACTAGGCTTATTTTACATGATTGTAGTTGTACACTGTTGTTGCCAGGCATATATAGGCTAAATAAAACAAAACAAACTTTTTAAAAAACTTTTTAAAAACAAGGGTTTTTTTATGTTTTTTTTTTTTTTTTTCACGTAAAAAAAAAAGAAAGAAAAAACGCGGAAGAGTTGCCATCTGAATTTAACCTTGGAGCACCTCCTAATTTTGCAAAAAGTTTATCTGAGACTAAAAAACAAAGCAAAGCTACATGTACATGTTAAGCTTTTTTCATTTTTCAGTTTGAAGTTAAGATTTTCTCCCTGCATTAAAGATGAAAATAAGTACAAGGTTGAAAGAGTTATTGAATTTGAATGAATGGAAAATGAAGTTGGTGTGACAAATCATGAAAAATGAAAGTGAATTAGCAACCCAAAAATTGCTTATAATCACAAGTTATCGCAACTCTTTTAATAAATGGTGTTTGAAGCTTTGCATGGTGTGGTGAATAAGAGTAACTTTGAATATGTGTTAAATCTCTTTTGAGGGAGTGTTGGCTCTGAAAAGAGCCGGTTTGGTCTTGACGTTTCGAAGAGTATACTCTCCTGAAGACGAGCAGAGTATACTGTTCGAAACGTCGAGACCAAATCAGCTCTTTTTAGAGCCAACACTCCCTCAAAAGAGATTTTACACATGGTTGTACCCGCAAGTTTACTATATTTATAGTTACTCTTACTCTCTTAATACATGTAAAGCTCTGCTGTATAGGTGCTGGTACTGTTTCCATTGCTAACAATACAAAATGATTGTGCACATTTTTTTTCTTAAAACATTTACCAACAAACGTCCCCAAAACTCCTTTTCACCAAGTGGTAGAGTAGTTTCTAATCCTAGAAGCAAAACAGCAAGACAAACGTGTTTGCTTTATTAATGGCAGAATATTTTGCCTGACCGAAAATCAAAGAAAACTTGATTTGCTGCTCATGAGTTCTACGCGAAAAGAACTTTGCGCCGCTGCGATTAAAAAAAAGGGAAGAGATGTTATGTACCCGAAGGACACTGTTGATCAAAGTCAACTAAAAAAATATCCTCCGACGAAACTTACCCATGGCCTGGAAAACCAGATCTTCCAAACGAATCCTGAAAGAGTGTCCCATGGCCCCGTGCTTGCGGATGACCCATTCTTGAATCTGTGGCAACAAAATTTGCATAAATAAATAAAAAATTAATTCATCCTAAAAACTCGAATACAACTTTGCCCAAACTTGTTTTAAATGAAAATGGCAGAATGTGTAATTTTTTCAGGAATCGTTGTCTTTAAAGGAACTGGACACCTTTGGTAATTGTCAAAGACCAGTATTCTCACGTGGTGTATACCAACATATGCACAAAGTAACAAATCAGTGAAAATGTTGACTCAACTGGTCATTGAAGTTGCAAGAAAGGCTTCAGGCCTGAAGTCTTTTAAGATTTCGAGTGAGAAATTACCTCTTGCTTCAAAAATTTGTGCTTCACTCAAATTTCGGTAAACTTACCTTCAAAGAAAGCTGCGAACGGGTCACTGGTCCCGAAGAACTCTTTGAATATGTCGTCTGGATTTCTGAACGTGAAGTGGAGGTTGCCGCCAAAGTCTCCAAAGCTAAAACCATAATCGTTTTGAGCCGATCCACCTACTGGTAGAATAAGGAGATTCTCAAAGTCAGACTTTGTTAGAAATCTTTCTCATAACCCTGTGAATTTATTGAACACCTCAATTTTTATAATTTGTCATGCAGGCCTCGAATTAATCTACGGTACCCACAGCAATTGTGGTGCCTTTGCTTTGGCTGTAGTACCCTTTGCAAATTTCTAATACAAATTAACAATTTCCTCAAAGAAGATCTTCTTGGCTTGAGTGACTTAGATAGTTCAGTTGGTAGAGCGACGGCCAGTTAATCTGGTTGTTGCAGGTTCAAGTCCACTTTGGTCAATTTGTTCAAGCAAAAATAATTTTACATTTTGTTACAAACCTTTGAAAGGAAATAGGCAACGCTTAATTTACAAATTTGGGAAATAAGCAGTGATTGAAAAAAAGAGAAAGTGGTGTTTGGGGCAACAAACAATAGTTTCACTTACCTCCTCGTTTCAGACCATCAATGCCATATCTGTCGTAAATATCCCGCTTCGATTCTATGGGGGAAAAAAATTACCCAAGAAGAAGGGGAAAATTATTACAAATTTGTCCAACAACACTGGGACCTGTAGGCACAACCACTCGACCACAGAGCATGTAACACAAAGAAGAACCCATCCCCCCCCCCCCAAACCATGCTGTAAATGAAAACACAGTAAGGTGACACTCTCGTAATGGGGTGTCGCAATGGGGCGGTGGAGTCAAGTTCTGTTATTTACAGAATGTGGGTTCCAATTCTGGCCTGGTCAGTTGTGACATTTGTGTCCTTGAGCAAAGCACTTTATCATAATTGCTTGGCATAAATGGGTACCGATAAGAGCTGGGGAGCAACCTGCAATTGACTGCAACCTGTCCAGGGAAAATAGAAATATTCTCAATCATTTAATGCCAAGAGAAGCAATATTTAAGTTGAGCGTCTTGCTGAAGGACACATGATTCCATGATTCAAACCCACACTCCGATCACTTCAAGGCAGTGGACACTAATGGTAATTACTCAAACTAATTAAAAGCATAAAACCTTACTTGGTAACGAGTAATGGGGAGCTGTTGATAGTATAAAACACTGTGAGAAACGGCTCCCTCTGAATTAACACAGTTTTTTAAGATAAAAGTAATTTTCCACGAATTTAATTTCGAGACCTCAGAATTAAATTTTGAGGTCTTGAAATCAAGCTTCTGAAAGCACGCAACTTTGTGTGACAAGGTTTTTTTCTTCTTTCATAATTATTATCTCGCAACTTCGACAACCAATTGAACTCAAATTTTCACAGGTTTGTTATTTTATGCATATGTTGAGATACACAAAGTGAGAAGATTGGTCTTTGACAATTACCGATAGTGTCCAGTGTCTTTAACCACCAGAACTTGAATTTGATGGGTAAACCGCTCCGCCATGACACCCTACTATATTTCAACATAAAGTATTGTCTTACTGTCTGAGAGCACTTCATACGCCTCAGACACCTCCTTAAACCTCCTCTCCGCATCGTCTTTGTTGTTAGGGTTCTTGTCCGGATGCCATTTTAAAGCTTTCTTTCTGTATCTGTAGATATTCAAAGGAAAAATCGACACTTTCAGTTAATAATTCTTGGCTCACATTTTGTTGTTTATATAAACTTGAAAAAGGTGATCAAAATTGGGAAACGTCAAACAATAGGGGTCTCTACATGTAGGTGTTTTTATTGTCCACACTTGTGCCACCCTGATGTATGTACACAGCCCTTGCAGTAGAATGGTTTCAAGAGGTTGGTCAACTCGCTGAAAGATGTCACCAACACAAAAATGTGATGCGAGTCATAAATTAATAGATCCTTTCATACCCCGCATACCTTGCCAGAATCAAAGGGTATCCCCCAAATGTTCCAAAACTTTAACACACTTTTCTCTGGTACAGGAAGTACATGTACATCCCTCTCACCCCCCCCCCCCCCCCTGGGGTGGGAACACCATGCCCTATACTGAGCACAAAATGTTATTCACGAGAGCATGATTGGTCTGTTGGTATTACACAATGGAAATTTTTGGTATGCAAGTTTGCACAAAATAAGGCTAAAAGCCACTCTAGGTAAAGGGCTACAAGGAAGAAAACATAGAAATGCAGAAACTCAGTGGAGCTGAAGGTAGGAATTGATATTCCTCTCAAAAGATGGCAGATCATGTAGGATGAAGGGAAACATGCACTCAGGCAAGGAGTTCCAAAGAGATGGGAGGGAAAAAGCTACTGGAGTAGCTCTTCGTTCTACATCTTGGCACAGCCACAGTATAAGGATAAAGTGCTACGTCCATCCATGGTCCATCTTATGATGAGCTGGGCCCAACTTCATAGCGCTGCTAAGCGGCCGGTTTTGTGCTTACTGTGCAATTTCTATTTCATAGCGCTGCTAGCCGCAAGCACACGAAAAGGCATGCTAACCTTCCAGTGCTTACCGCTCGAAAATAAATGCTGTCACAATGTAAATCCACGGTAAACACGCAATATGGCGGACTAATTTTTCTGCTAACCTGTGAAATACGCTAAGGCTTAAGCAAATTTTTCTGCTACAGTAAGCACGCAAATTTGCTTACCGTTAAGCAGCGCTATGAAATTGGGCCATGGCAGTAGTGATTGGTAGTGTGACATCACACTTAGCAGTTCAAACTAATTCCCACTTCAAGGATCAATCTGAAGCTCTCTGCGAAAAACTGGCCCTGGGGACAAGTTTACAAAGAGCCAAGATTGATCTTAAACTGCAAATCATTCATGCTATATAAAGTGTGATGTCACAACACAATAAAGAACACTTAGTGGAGCGCCGGTATCCGCCTAAAGAAGGCGCTCATATCACTACGGTGATACTGTCAACTCATCTTTGGGAATTAGTGCTTAGTGAAATAGAGCCCTGGTCTAGACTCTGGCTCTGGCTTAAGGTTTTGCCAACCATTTTGAATCCGTTTCCCATGCCAAGAGTACATTGCTCCTTGAAAAGTAGCCAAAGCCAGCAGCCGAGACCAACGATTTGGTTCAACAGCACCAGCCGCAGTGGCTGGTTGAAATATTCAAAACACATTGTAACACAAACAAACCGTACAGCCGTACAAATATACACACACACATAGCGCATAGACATTTTACTAGTACTGGTACACTCTTCCGCATTACTAGGCATATCCCAGCACTGTGCATTACACACAGTGCATGTTCACTCCATATAAATGCAATAACTCAATTGCTTATGTATACCTTGCACAAATATGAATGTATAAAACTTCAAAAGAAGGCAGCTGGCATATGTTATTATTATGTACGTACATGTATGAACACTTAGTCCACATATACAGCACATTCTGAAATCTAAATCATACTTGTTCAGCTGTGGACAGCAAACAGAATAATTAAGTTGATTTCTTCTAAAGGTGCCACGAGACGGAATAATTGAGTCAAGACTATATTTAAAACATGCTACATATCTGGTTGATTTCAGTGAAAAGGACGAGCTATATTTCCCATAATTGTGAAACGGCCTGAAGAGCGAGCGTACCTAAGTGCTGTTTCTAAAAAAAAGAGTTTTTCATGACTTTTTTTGTTTTTGTTTTTGTAGGAAATTTTTACTGAACTTGTTTTGGTAACACTCATTAGTCAGGCTGGTCAAGACCACATATATTTTTTCTCTGAAATACATCGCAAACGCCAACTACCACAAACTGGCCCATTGAAGGGACACATTGCCTTGGATCGGGCGAGTTGGTCTAGATGAAAAATATTTGAAACCGTTTGTTATGAAATGCACTGGTTAGATAGATAATTTAAAAGACACAAACATGCATCGACATTGCACGGTTTTCCATTTACGTCGCCAGCTAACATGGTCGGCCGTTTAATGGAGTAAAAATGTTGACTCCACTAAATGGCCGACCGTGTTTGTTCACAACGTAAAAGGATAACCATGCAATTTCGAGGCATGTTGGTGTGTATCATTGTATTCTATTAAATTATCTAATATATAACCAATGCGTTTTCGGAAGAAAAAAAAAGGGTTTCAAATGAATTTCAAAGACCAACTTGACCGATCCAAGGCAACGTGTTCCTTTAACATATTATTGTCTGTGAATTAATTCCAGACGAAAAGTGAGCATTACATCCAACTTCCCTGGACAACCATGCTGGATGCACTCCATGCACTATTCCGCCCTATTCTTTACTTACGCTTTTTTTATTTCGTCCACCGAGGAGCCTTTGGGAACGCCAAGGACGCCGTAGTAATCCACCATTTTGTCTGTCTCTCTGTGCCAGAAGAAGCACTTCCGAGCTTTCTATAAATATAGGGTTGCTCAGTCACCTAATGCAGAGGGAAAAACAAATCATCATGGTCAGATTGAAAGTTTTGCAGACTACATGACATGTATTCGAAAGAGAACGTTGCAAATGGCCGCAGAAGCGCAGGCCTGTACATGTATGTGTCATTTTTTAAGGCACTTTCTCCGTGGTAAAGGGAACCCTACGAGGAAATTGTATTTTTCTACTGGAGAATTTCAAGGACACCAAGGCGATTACCATGGGGCACAGAGGCAATCACCTTCGTTGCCTCCGAGACATCAGGCCTGGGAGTATAAAACCACAATTAGTACTTTAGCGTATATAAAAATAAGTTGTCAGGGCTCGAATTTAGTTTTAATCTCAAGACCGTATTGAATAACCCCTTTGTTGCTATGAAAGTAGCCATCATGTATGGCAAACTGTTTGCAGCGTCTCTAAACAGATGCCATTTTGTAGGGCAGATATTTGAGTAGTGTTGTCGTTTTCAATACGGTCTATAGGCCAGTATATTTTAAGCCGGAAAAGTGTGGTCAATATTGTGGGGGTTTTCAATTTGGAGAATTAATAAGGGAATAAATGTGTGGTGAAGAGGTTTCCAACTAGTGGTTTAATCCCAACGAGGCGTGGTTTAATCCCAACGAGGCCTGGTTTTGGTTCTTGATAATTTTACCAAGACAAAGTCGAGGTAAATTATCAAGAAGCAGGCCTCGGTGGGTTTAAACCACTAGTTGAAAACCGATTCAACACACTTTGATTCCCATTCATAAATACCTTTTCGGTCAAAAACATCATCACTTTTTGGTCAAAAAGTTAAATAAATGCAAAAGCTATAATCGTAAACGATTTCTTTCAACACAACACCCCTCCAGCTATGAAATGGTAAAGACCTCCGCCGCCCTCGGGTAAACAACTCCTTATAAGGGAATGCTGTGCGCGTCGCGCGTATCGCGTGATGTAGCACAACTGTTTCAGTCGTTGCTCTCAACCAATAGGAATGAAGAAACTGTCTTATAAGAACAGGTGCAAGCTCGCGTGTCACGCCCATGTTACAACACTTTTTACTGGTCATAAACAAAGGTTTATACACACCCACGTGACGCGCTCTCCACCAATAGGAATAGCGAAACTGTCTTAGGTATTTATGAATGAAGAACAATAGTCTTATATTCAACTGTACAGTATGTCTTGATGCTTAAACTTTGATTTTGGATCTGATGAAAACCCTGCAAAGTTTCTGCTTCTATTTCACATTCAAACCGAGGTGTGTTATAAAACATTGGACTGGCATATTTTGGTCTCTAGTGTGCTACAAGTCTATCCTCCCTCGTGCCTGTGACAGGGACCTATTTCCCTCGGCCTTCGGCCACAGGAAAAGGTCCCTTTTTTTTGGTCACTCACAGGCACGAGGGAGGATAGACTTGTTTGTAGCACTAGAGACCGAAATATTATATGCCAGTCAATATGTGTGTAATAAGACTAAAAGTATTCTAATGTACACATAACGTGATTTTTTGTTCTCGTTTTGATTTTGGTCTTGTAATAGTAATAATTTTCATTCATACATGTATATAGGCCTACCCCAGACAGTTTTGCTAATCCTATCGGTGGAGAGCGTGTCACATGGGGGTGTTTAAACGATTGATAATGACCAGCTTGAGCTGTTTATAACAGGTTGATTTCGGATACCATTGTGCAGGTTAGCCCACAACCTCATTTCCAAGGGTGATCCACCTTGACCACTGTGCCATTTTAGCCTGTGAATACGAGGATGCACAAATAAATATCTGAAAACTGTCTTATAAAAGTGCACCACATGTAAAGAGCTCAAGGACGTCGGAAAACAGATAAGTTTTTACAGAGTTTCCTACTTTATTAAGTCTTTCTACGAAAATGGCATATGAATGGGAATAAAAGAGTAGTGACTCCATCTTAATCGGCCGTTTAAAACCTTGCAGGTTTGAGCCTTTATCGCATGGCCATGACCCACGACCATGCCGCGGTTCGGGCCTTTATCGCCATGGGCACGACCGTGCAAGGTTTTAAACGGCCGATTAAGAACTTGCGCTACCCTTTTATTCCCTTATTTAAAATGCTCAGCTCTGCTGTTCGTCTTGGAGGGATGCCCTAGGCCCCAAATGGATGATGGCGCAGCGAGTCACATCAGAAGAGGGGAATGTTTAATAATGCAGTCCACATTAGTGGAGTCTTGAAGGAAGATTTGAACAACAAAGCTAGTGATGGAGAAAGTTTGATTAGGTAAGTCATTCCATAATGAAGGGGCAGCTGAAGTTAACAATATTTCACCTCATTATGTTTTGCCCCAGGGTTTCCTTTTACTCTGGTCCAGTAAACACTGGAGCATGCATCTCTTTCACTTAAAATTGTAGAAAGATTATTACAATTAGTATTTTATTTTATTTTATAGTATATTTAGACATACACAATGATTACTAGTTGGACAGGGGCTGTCAAGGCTGGAAATGTACAAGACCTTGTAATAAATTTCTGTTAGAATTTTTAAACTAAGCATAATATCAACCAGTAAAAAGGCTACAACCTGACGTACAAGATACATGTACGTCGTCTGTTAAAAAAATGTTCTAGGAATTTCAAGCCCTGGCACTGTACAAATCCTGTTCCTGTTTTTTAAATAGATTTTCTTTGACTCATAACAAAGTTATTTTGAAATACACCATCAGAAGCCTGTACTGTAATGACATGTGTACGTACACGTACGTCATACTAAACCTTGTATGCACCATGCTTTTACGTACCGGCCTAAAAGGATAACCACTGCATGTACTTTTAACCTTCAGGAGAGAGTTTTTACCGCTATCCGCTATCCGTATCACAAAAGAACATCACTTCGGACAAAGTGGAGGAATTCCATTGTTTGCGTACAATACTCAATGGTCTATATTATTTGCAATGAGCATTGTGTAATCGGCTACGGTTGCTGTGTGTACTGCTGTGTTTACAGCACAGTTGACACTTTGCTGCTAAAAGTCAAGAAAATGTCAGTGGTGTGTTTACAATCTGATATTATTCTAACCAGAGAGTTTCGCCAGCATGAATTTCCTAACAATCTAGTTTCAACAGTTTCAGAAAAGGTTGCATATTTAATAATAATAAAAATAGATTAAAGCCATTGGACCCTTTCGGTAAACAGTATTGTCCAAGGCCCACACTTCGTGTACCACAACTTCTATATCAAATAACAAACCTGCGAAAATTTAGGCTCAATCGGTCATCGGAGTCGGGAAAAAATAACGGGAAAACCCACCCTTGTTTCCGCGCGTTTCGCCGTGTCATGACATGTGTTCAAAATAAATCCGTAATTCTCGTTAACGAGAATTGATATTGTTTTGCATTTCATGGAATAATATTTCAAGAGAAGACTTTCACCAAGCTACCTTCTGTAAAACCCTGTAAGTTATTTGTAAATCTGTGAACTTTTTGGTTTTTTTCTGAACCGAAAAGGTCCAATGGCTTTAAACCAAAGCAGCATATATTTGCTGTCTTGTGGTCTTTTATTTTCTAATCCTAAAGAGTACGTAGCTTCTTATATTTTTACTGTGTGATATTCGTGCAAGTACAAAAATGTAACTTTTGTACATTAAAAACATTATTTACCTTACATTATCTTTGAACATTTGCTGTTTTAAAGGGTCTATGTAACTTTTAAAGGACAAAAAAACACAATGTCCACAGATTTACACTAAACTAACACAGTTTGAAGATAATGATAGTAGAAAGCTTCCCTGAAAATATTATGTGCTGAGGTGCTGCAGTTTTTGGGAAATGAGTATAACAATGTCATGAAAATAATTTTCGTCTCATGAGACGAAAATTATTTTAATCATTTACAAACGTATTTTCACGACATTGGTTTACTCATTTCTCAAAAACTACAGCACCTCAGTAAGTAAAATTTGAAGGGAAGCTTTCCACTATCATTATCTTCAAACCCTGTAAGTTTAATGTAAATCTATGGACATTTTGAAAAGGTACCCAAATCCTTTAAGAGAATTTGTATGAAATTGCAGTCTTTTTTTTAAGTCTTTGCTTAGGCTATAGGCCTAGTGCAGTGTATTTTTATTCAATGTTAAAACATAGTATTTTTTAACTAAAGTTCACAGTTGATTACAAAGTGTAAGCCAAGACCCTTTGGAACGGTGCTATGTTGAATAATTAATAATATACAAAAAAAGGCACAGTGTAGCAGTGTGTATGAACCAATTGCAAACAGCTTACCATCCCAAATGACCGACCAGTGGTATTAGGCGATGCAGATTGCAGAACAAAGTGTTTTTGGTCTCACATTTCGACCAGTGCTAAGGAGAGTCTTTATCAAAAGGCTGCAATCACGACAGCCTTTGAGAAAGACTAATTATTTTGAGGTCAAAATGTAAAGCCCTAATCAGCCTTTGTGAACTTTACATTTTTTAACAGCTGCATAAATATTAAGTGCAGGCTCAAATGTTTACAATGCTGGACCACAGGCTCGAGGCCTTGAGTTTTAGTGGTCAGGCCAGTAAATTATGACCAGGGCCTAATTTCATAGAGCTGCTTAGCACAAAAATTTGCTTAGCATGAAATTTCTTCCTTCATAACTACAGGATTACCAATCAAATTTCCACATGATTTTCAGGAATTAGCAAACAACAGCTGACTGCCAGTAAAAAGCAAGATGCAACAAATTAAAATTTGGTTGGTAATCCTGTTTTTATCAAGGAAGAAATTTTGTGCTAAGCAAATTTTTGTGCTTACACTAAGCTTTATGAAATTGGGCCAGAAGTCTTGTTAATGTGTTCAACTGACCTACTGTGAAATGCCTGGAATCCATACATGTGTATGTAGAAAAAAATGAGGTTCAAATAAATGTTGAGCTTGAGTCAGGACTAACATTAAATGGGCCTACAGGTTTTAATTTCATTTAGTAATGAAGCAGGCCTGTATGCTTCAATTTTGAAAGGGCAAAGGCACCAAGGCATTTTCTCCTTGGTAAAGGGCACCCCATGAATGAGGAAATTGTAAATTTCTACTGGAGCATTTCAAGGGCACCAGGGCAATGACCAGGGGGGCGTGGCGGCAATCGCCTTTGTTACCACCATGAAGAATCAGGCCTGATGGAGTACACTAACAAAGACAGCTCAGATAAATCTTCTCAACAGTTCTGAGTGCTTTTGTTGTTCAAATACATGTAGGAACAGTTAAATGATTGAAAACAGTAGAATTTAACCAAAGATAAACACCAGTGTAAAAAAGGCATTCTGAGGACATTTACTCCCAAATTTGAGTCCAGAATGCCTCAGTTTTGAAAAATCCTGGGGATGAGAACCCTGAAGCAATTTATCAGGAAATATTTCCGAGGGCAGGTGACTGGTGCAGCTTGCAAAATCTGAATATATTGAGCATTTGTTAGATCATTTCAAATTGTTCAATCTAAAAAGTAAACAAATCATCAATAGATGGATTACACTAAAGGCTAAAGCATCATCAACTGCCATATTTGATGATTAACAATGCAAAAGTGCATACATGTATATTGCGGATGTTGACGCTTCGTGCAATCCATCTACATGTAAAACGATACAAACATGGCACAAATTGTTAACAGTACGTCATCATCACTGTGCAGAAACCTCCTCTTATCTGGACTATACTCACACCATGAAGGTTTTGCTACCTCCATGCTAGAATAGAAGGTGCAGAGTTGACGACAAAACTCAAGGCAAAAATAGATCAGTACATGTATGTACAAGTAAAAACTAAAAGCAGTTATTTATTTTAGCATTTTGTATGGGGGCTCTTGTTGAAGACATCCTGAGTTGTAGTTTGCGATAACGTAACCCTCCTCCTGGCGGTCGTTGGAGCTGAGGGTTACGTTATCGCAACTACCAGAGTTGGTGACTCAGTCGTTGATTAAGACTGGGAGAACAAATGGAACAGATGCTACTATGGGGGATTCGACCCAACCATGGAGGATGACCCAACTGTCGTCTTTTCACTAATTTTTGGTATCACCAAAAATGGTATTTCATAATATTATTATTAATAGTAGAGAAAAAGTTGTGTATGGCGACACCACTTTTTCATTCAATATGAAATAATATAATCTAATTTACCTCAATGAGATATCCCTTTCTGTAAAAATGAGTGAAAAGGTGGTGGCACCACGGAAAATTACCCATATTTTAGATTGGTCTTGAAAAGGCTTGATATTGTCATTGGTAAAAATGTTGAAATTAGGTACTCCTAACAAAGTTGAGCACTCAAATCAAACCAGCAAACAAAATGTAATGAAGAATATTCCGAGAATAATCGACGATAATCTACCATCAATCCTGAGTCAAATGCAAGCCGAGTTCGCAAAGGAAACATGACCCTAGACCGCAGAGGCCACCGATGAACACAGCAAGACCAGTTTCCAGAGACCGAGGATTGCGTGGAATGCGAGTGCATACTGCATACCGTGCTCTGCTCGGGTGCCCTGGGCCTGCCTTCCCCGGCCCAATAAAACACCAACAGAACCCACAGCACAGACAAGCTCTCCGAGAGATATGAGCGCAAAGGAAATAATTTGTTAGAGAAAAAAAACATGCTTTTCATACCTTTTTAAGCTGTGCTTTCGATGGTGGGTTGATCACGGGTTAATATCGCAGGTGTGCCGTCTTCTCTTTCGATTTGTGATTGCGAAAAGTCAGTTTAAAATGTGTTTATAAGGGGAAACTGCCAACGGGACTTCACAAAAATACACAAATAGAAATTTCGCGATTTCTGTTTTTGTTTTGTGCGTGTGTTTTGTATGTACAACACACAGCATGCATGGAACGTGCATAAACCGGCTAGGCTCGTAGCAATGTGAACGTTCCACTTTTTATAGGGGTGTTGGTGAACTACATAATTCGAGTTATCTTGAATATATTTTCTGAAGAAACTCTTACACAATAAAATATAATAAACTGATCTTTTTAATACTTATTATTGTTACTTGCTGCATAATAACTGTTAAATATTGTAAACATTGAATATTGAGTTGATTGTGAAGAAGTGTCATGACCTATTTTTGAATGCAACTCTCCAAGTGGCAAGAATAATATTGCCCATCTCCGAATAGTATCCCCATTACGAATAGCCAGCTGGTAGGATGTGGGGGGGGGGGGGGGCTTACCGCATCTCTTTAAATGTGGCCTATGGTTAACCTTCTTTGTAACAAATACAATTAATTATCAATTTTGGGGTAAACAAAAACTTTGAACATTCGACATCCGGGTTCACCAGACCCCCCCCCCCCCCGAGTATACTCTGATCGTGTAGGCTGTGGCGGCTTGGAGTCCACAGATTTATACTCATTTTTGTTCTCTGTGGTTTTATGAAACATTATCGTGGATCATGTAAAAATTTGATTCGATTAAAACAAATTAAATAATAAGAAATTAGTAAGTTGAGTCAATGCCCAATTTGTTCCCAAAAGTTGAAAAAGTCTGGGATCAAGGTAATGAACTTGACCTGAACAAAACGGTGACCAGGTCGGCTTCATGATAGGTCGGCTATAAAAAGTAGGGTGAGGAATTTCAGACACTGGACACTGGTAATTGTCACAAAGACCAGTCTTCTCGCTTTAGATCTCAACATATACACATAACAAACCAGTGAATTGAACTCAATTGGTCGTCGGAAGTTGCGAGATAATAATGATGATGCTTGATTTCGAGACCTCAAAACCTAATACCGAGGTCTCGAAATCAATGTCAAATATTTTGGTGAAAATGAACTTCTTTCTCGAAAACTGCGTTACTTCAGAGGGAGCCGCTTCTCACGTTACCGAGTAAGTTTTTATAATAACAATTTATTTTGAGTAATTACCAATAGTGTCCAGTGCCTTATAGCAAAGACATTTTGCTCAGCAGTATTTGTCTGCCCCCCCCCCCCCCCCCCCACAAAAAAAACAACAGTTTTATTGACCCAGATGAACAGCCTGTTATTTGAATAGGCCTGGGAAGGCTTCACATAAAACTTTCAAACTATCCGGCCCTTATGCACCAAATGAAACTCACAGAAACCCTAAATAGAAAAAATTGTCAAACAATCCTCCAAATGATTTATGATTTTCTATGATTTTTATCTTCTAGAGTTATAATTTATATTTTATTGGTTTTTTTTTGTAAGTGGCGGTTTTTTTTCCCTCGCAAAAATGTAATAGTTTTTAATCTTAACGAATCCAGCATTTCAGGCTTGTATTAAACTTCAATTGTATCATTGTATGTAACAAAGGTTTTTTTTTTCCCTTGTCATCGTGCGCGTGCTTGTTTTTGTTTTGTTTTGTTTTGTTTTGTTTTGTTTTTAAGTGTTTTTTCTGTGATTATACTTTTCATTTATGTATTTCATTTTTTCATATAGGGGCTATTTCTAATAATTATGGCTATCCTTGGTTTTTGTTTTAATTGTCTCTGTAATAATCATAAAAATGTTTGATTTTTGCAAACATGTCATTTCTAGCACACCTTTTGATGATACCGACCATGCTTTGTGTTTTTAAAACCGAAATAAAAATTTAAACAAACCACTCCGGCAGAATTTACAATTGGGCTTGCAAAAAAGAAAAAGTCTGGTGCATTGAAATAACGGTCATAAACTAGACTTCCCATGATGTACATTCGTTGCCTGCACTTTCTCATAGCACGATCGACTGTTTGTTTGTACGTGTGAACTCGCACAAAACAATTTACGTGCTTCGGAAGTTCGAGCAAATGCAGTCTTAAAACTGTTGTTTTCCTTCTAGTATTACTGATTTTGTGCTTCAGATTATTTGTACATCATTAATATGAATAAGTAATATATTTTGACACTTTGTGGCTACCAAGGAGTGATTAACGGTGTCGATTTGAGGAGAACTTTGCCGGTGACTTTCTTGACGAACGAGCCATCACCACTACTCCAGCTCACAGCTTAACGGTATACCGTGCAATCGAACTTTTCTACGGTTAGCAACTCCTAACCAACCACGGTAGTGAGTTAAAAGTCCGAGAACCAATTTACAATATGTCAGCTGAAGTTGAAGCGAGGGGTTTGGAAGCAGGGGGATCACAAGATGACGTAAGTTCGCCTTTTGATTTGATGTAATTATTGATGTTTTTACTTTAAGTTTTAGTTTATAAAATACATTATTGATATATAATGTGACTGTGAGTGTTGATTGATTGATTGTTGTATTTTTTTGAATATTTTAATTTTTTTTTATAATAAATAAATCAGGATTTAAATAAAAAGTGAACCCGTTGACTCAAATCCAAATAACATTGAATGATGGTTGAATGAGGGTGTCATCTATTATATACTCCTGGACCTAGAACTAAGACAATAGGCCTATCATGTGACGTGCTCTAAACCAATGAAAAGGCAGAATATTGGTAAGGGGTGTTATAAAACTTACTATGACTCATTCTAGGGTGAGGTTTCGGATCCGCTAAATCATGGAGATGATGATATAGCCATGTGTTACTGTTAGCGGAATGGACATAATGTCTAGGAGTAGTGCAATGTAGCATAGCATGTCTAGCCCACCTTGTTGCTGTCCTAAAATGGCTCTCGGTCTCATCACAGATGCCATTATCTACTTTGCGGCTAGAGGGATCGAATAGTCGTGGCCAAGCCAGTTAATGAAGTGTTTTTTTCTTCTCGGATTTGAGGCTTGTATTTTTTTTTTTAATGGAAATAAAGCCTTAGGGCCTTGTCACACGAGGCAACTTGCAGGCAACCAACTGCAGTGCATGCTACAGAACCACTTTGGTAGCAAACGTGCCATGTTTCAAACATTGTATTACGATCCACAAGAAAAATAGGTGAACATTCAAATGTGAATGGGTTTTTTTCATAGAGATTGCCTGGAACTGTTTGCCCGTAAATTGCCTTGTGTGACATGGCCCTTACAATGTACCAAATGGTTTGATTCCTCTCATGTGAGTCAGAGTGACCATGACAATATGTTGGGACAGAACCAGATTACATTTTTTCACTTGCGGTAGACATTTGTCACAAAAACAGACACTGTGCATGTTCAGAGTGCTAGTCCGGCTTGAAAGACATACCTGTGATTTATCCGGATTTTATCTGATTTCTATATCTCCTTGTGCCTTCAAAATTTCTTGGAAGAGGCAAACTTGCCAAAGCAGAAATGAAAAGACATGTTCTGATTTTCGGGGCCTAATTTCATGACTCTGCTTACCACCAAATCTGTGCTTCTGATAACCATTTTTCGCTTGCCAGGAAAGCGCAGAATTTCTGCGCTAGCTGTGTAAGCGTACAGTTCTTAGTAACGTGGAGTACACATGCACACAAGCCAAAAATGCCCG
This sequence comes from Asterias rubens, assembly GCF_902459465.1. NCBI lineage: Eukaryota > Metazoa > Echinodermata > Asteroidea > Forcipulatida > Asteriidae > Asterias > Asterias rubens. Next base: position 3,398,533 of record NC_047076.1, read on the forward strand.
TGAAATAAGCTTGACGTAAGCGAAGAATTCCCTGCTTCCGCAAGCACTGATTTTTTTGCTTACGTCAGCAGAGCCATGAAATTGATCGATTTGAAATGATAGACAGTCTGTAAACCTCTGAAAAGTAACATTTTGTACTATGGGAGCTTCATTTCCACAAAGAGGAAAATGTGAACCAATCTTTTTGAGGATTTTTCTTTTTGTACATTATTCCCTGGAAAATGGCACACCCTTAAGACCTACAATTTGTATAACCACACTGAAAACCTTGTTCAGTATTTTCTTGACTGAAAACAAATTATTTCAGTCTCACCCTTGATGTGGAAACCAGGTAAAAAATTCTTAAAGCCTATGAAATTGGGTCCAGAAAGTCACTAAATATTTTAGTTTCTTAATTATTAGCCCCACCGATTTTGAATAGTTTCTCCAATCTCCCCTGCTAGCTCAATCAAAATTATGCATTTGTTTGGGCTCTTTCATCAGTCGTTATCTTTCCCTTGTATTTTATTTGCTTTTCTCTTTGTTCAATCTCATTTAGTCATTTAACAGTAACCAGCCAAGATTAGGTTCACGTCGGTTTGACTGGTTGGTGGCATGTCCCTCTCAATTTTTGCCTTGCAAAGAATGTCAAGCAGTATTTTTTGTTTTGAAACGACTTTAATAAATGTTTGGGTCCAGAAAGTCACTAAGGATTACAGTTTCCCTAATTACCAGTTTTGAATAGTTTCTCGCCTGCTGCCAGCCAAAATAAAAAAAATTGAATTTGCGTGGGCCCTTTCATCAGTCCTGTCATTATTTCCTTTTCTTCATTAAAGGCAGTGGACACTATTGTATTGGTAATTACTCAAAATAATTATCGGCATAAAACCTTACTTGGTAAAGAGTAATGGGGAGAGGTTGATAGTATAAAACATTGTGAGAAATGGCTCCCTCTGAAGTGACGTAGTTTTTGAGAAAGAAGTAATTTTCCACGAATTTGATTTTGAGACCTCAGATTTAGAATTTGAGGTCTCAAAATCAAGTATCTGAAAGCACACAACTTCGTGTGACAAGGGTGTTTTTTGTTTTCTTTTATTATTTCGCAATTTCGACGACCAATTGAGCTCAAATTTTCACAGGTTTAGTATTTTATGCAAATATGAGATACAGCAAGTGAGAAGACTGTTCTTTGACAATTACCAATAGTGTCCAATGTCTTTAAAGACAGTGGACACTATTGGTAATCACTCAAAATAGTTATTAGCATAAAACCTTACTTGATAACGAGTAATGGGGAGAGGTTGGTAGTATCAACCATTGTGAGAAACGACTCCCTCTGAAGTTACGTAGTTTTCAAGAGAGAAGTAATTTTCGACGAATTTGATTTTGAGACCTCAGAATAAGATTTTGAGTTCTCGAAATCAAGCATCTGAAAGCACACAACTTCGTGTGACAAGTGTGTTTTTCTTTCATCTCGCAACTTTGATGACCAAATTTTCACAGTTTGTTATTTCATGCATACATGTTGGGGTATTCAAGTGAGAAGTCTTTAACAATCGCCAATAGTGTGTCTCCAGTGTCTATAAAGTGAATCTTCTTTGTGCAATCTAAATCTCTAATAGTCGAGATATTCAGAATCTGTTAATTTTTTATTTGATATTGTTGGCATCTTTAATGTCCTCGAATTAGTAGAAATATGGTCAGAGTTTGAACCCAAGATCGGACCGAACGAGGACCCAGGCTTCATATAAACTCATGAAAGTCATATTAGCCACTCATCATACACTTACTGCTTCTTCTTACGAAGAAAGCAGGTCAGTGATATTTCTACTGAATGAGGTAATGCAACATATTGTGAGAATCTGACTACCTAAAAAGACTCCTCCCCGAAACCATGGTTGCCAAAAAATAATTTCCAATTTTCATTTTTAAGATTGTATTGCTTCTATTTTCCCTCAAAGTTAATTTTATTTCCACATTTTATATATTTCTCCTGAGTAAAATTTAAAGAAATAATTATATTTCTGTTGACATTTATGAGAAAGTGGCAAATCTTTGACTTGAAACTTGTATTAACTCCAGCTACTTTACAGTGTGGTCAGTATGCAGGACGTTTTGATGAATATTCATGTATGGTAATAAGTAACAGGTCAGTGAGACTGTTGTGTGTGTGGATGGTGTGTGGGCGGGCTTTGTGCACTGCATGCATGTGTGCATAATCACTTGTGTATTCAGTCGGCCAGCTGGTACTGTGTACTGCCGCATGCTGTGTAATGTACATTATGATGTGCATTGTAAATCTGTAATTGACATCTTGATTTATCGATACTAAATAAATTTTATGGATTCTCCTTTCAACTACAGGGACTTCAAGGAATGAAGGAATACAGACTTGTTAAAGACACAGAGCTAAGATTTGAAGTGGAAAAAAATGAGATTGTCCATGTGCAGGTGCTGTACCATATTTTGTTTATTTTAAATTTTTTATGAAACTTGCTTTGAGAATCACTTAAAGAAAAGTAGATTACTTTTATATTGTTCATCTCTTTGTTTATCCATAAAGCTAAAGTTTATCTGAAAAGAGTGAAGATGTTTTTGATAATGAACAAATACAAGTTACACTTATAACTGTAATAACTATTGTTTGGGTGACTAAATATCAGTTTGAAACCTTCTAAAAATTGTTTTTATTAATTTGTTCATTTGTTATTTATTTTATTTATTTATAATATTGTTTGTTAATCACAATGTTTTGCAAGGTTTCAGAGTACAAAGCTGGTTAATTGAGAATTTTTTTTATTTGAGCCTTACTTTAACATTATTTGATGGGTTTCAAATCCTCATATAATTTGTGTTTAAAGGCAGTACTTTTAGTAATTGTCAGAGACAAGTATTTGAGTTTCCCAACATCATGCGTTTTTTTTGTTTTACTGTGAACATTTGGACTTGATTGGCCATCAAAGTCGCCGGAAGAAAATACTGAATGAAACAGCATCCTTGTTGCATTGAATTGTGTGCTTTCAGATGCCTCAGAAAGGGTTCTCTCAATTATCAAATTTAGGGGGGAAAAGAATAAATTATCTCCTTCTCTAAAAGTACAATACTTTAAAGGGGTTGTTTCTAACGATGTTTCGTAGTATCACCAGCTCTCCAGTGCTCAATACCAAGTAAGTTTTTAGTGTCATTAATTTGAGAAATAATTACCAAAGGTATATCCTCCCTTTTAAGTTATATGATTGACTCCCTTCATTTACTCTGTAAAATTTGATACTTCTATTTCAGTTGAAAGAAGGGTTGGCGGAAGTCTTTGGCACCGAGCTCTTAAAGAATCGAACCTATAAGTTCACCGCATTGTCCAAGGTGGCTGTCTACACGTGGCATGGTTGTTGTCTTCATATATCCTTTTTTAAACGGGTTGCCATGGTAACTGGAGACCCAAATCCTAGTATCTTCGGAGTGAAATGTTGATTTGAAACATTGGAAACGTTGGGAAATTTAGAAGTTATACAAAGTGCTTAAAAGCCATTCGGATTTCATACACTTTCGGCACAGGTAAAAAAAAAAAAGTTCACAGAATTACAAATATCTTACATGGTTTACAGAAGGTAATGGTGAAAGGCTTCTCTTGAAATAGTATTCCATGAAATGCTTTAATTTTCGAGAAAACTTTAAAACAATTATCAAGTCTTGTTGTCGAGAATTACGGATTTATTTTATACGCACGAAACGTGCGGAAACAAGGTTGGGTTTTCCCCGTTATTTTCTCCCGACTTTGATGACCGATTGAGCCTACATTTTCACAGGTTTGTTATTTCTTAAATCAGTTGTGATACACAAAGTGTGGGCTTTTGGACAATACTGTTTACCGAAAGTGACCAATGGCTTTAAAATTGGGCGATAATTCTACAAGAGAACAGAGCTTGAAGCCCAAAATGTGTACTGCACTTGTCAGACTATTTTAACAAGACCACAATTGAAATGAGGAAAAACTAATACCAGTGGACACAGTTTTTATTATTGAACTATATTAATTTGAACAAATGCTGAGAGAAGAATTATCTCATTATTGTACTGAGGTTTAAGTATTCTTCACTACTCATCATAATTGAAAGATATTTTTCAGACTGAGAAAAGTCAATAATATTTGAACCAGACTATCAGCTTCTTCTCAACCATACACTCTTGATTTGCTGAGTTGTAGAACAAGCAGCCGTTCCAACAGCTTTATTCCATATACTGCACCTCTTTGGAATTCCTTGCCCGCTGCTTGTTTGATCCCTCCATCCTACAATCTAGACTGTTTAAGAGGAATGAATATCAAGTCATACCTTCAGCTCTCCTGAATTATTTTTCACATTTAACAATATTATTGTTCTTCTTGTAGCACTTTACCAAGAGTGACTTTTATTAGCCTTGTTTAGGGCAAACTTTCATAAATGTTTTTTTATTTAAGTGGTTTTATTATTTGATATCTGATATTAAAAAGTCGCATCCCCTTAAGGTGATCCCCTGTCTGCCGCTTCCCAGGTTGTATCGTTACCCGGGTGTGATCCCTGGCTACACGGCAGTTTGCGGTTGAATGGCTTCTGACAGGCACCCCCCCCCCCCAACAACACTATTGACTAAATAGGGAGACAGCCAACATAGGGCTAGATAGCTCAGTTGGTAGAGCCACATTAAACCGGAGGTCGTTGGTTCAAATCCCGCTCTAGTCAATTTTTCTTTGTTCAACCCAAAATCAAATGTTTTTTTTAACACAAGAATACTGGATTTGAATTTACTAGTCTGATGTTTAAAATCTCAGCCAGTGTAAAATTCATGTTTTTTTTTAGACGTCCAATAGATTCCTTAACCGTCCAATGCACTTGAAGGGTAAGACTGAGGTAGCGTACATTGCCAAAGATACCCCCATGACGACCTATCTGAACACACATGCAGCCTTGGAGCAGATGAGACAGCAGGCTGAACAAGAGGGCACAAGAGGGCCTCGGGTAAGGAGTTTAAAATCGTCATACAAAACAAGGAATTGCAGAGGTACAAAAATTTTGGCATGGAGCACTTTCGTGATGCATTGTTTTTGCAGTAATAATAATAATAAACCGTTCTTATATATAGCGCATATCACCGTGAGGTCCCTATGCGCTGTAAAAGGAAATCAACAATTTCACAAAGTAAACAGTGTATGTTTTCATCCAGGTTTTGAATTGTTCTGATGTCTCAGCCTGTTTAACAACCTCTGGAAGACTGTTCCATAATTGAACTGCTGCATATTGGAAAGAGCAAGAACCATATGACTTTGATAACTGGGGGAGTCACAGAGGGATTTATGTGAAGATTGCAGATTTCTAGTTGTTTTGTACTCCTGAACTAAGCTTTGAAGATAAACAGGGGCAATGCCATGGATACATTGATAAGTCGGAACCAAAATTGTTAGGCGACGAGTTGTAAATTGTTGACGTATACTTCTTCTCCCCTGACTTTACCTTTTAGGTGATGATTGTCGGTCCGACAGATGTTGGTAAAAGTACACTCTGCCGTCTGTTACTAAACTACGCTGTTCGAGTTGGAAGAAGGCCCACATTTGTTGATATTGATGTTGGACAGGTAAAGCTGAAACGTGTTGTGGCTGATCAGTTAAGAACACCAGACTCAAGCTCTGGTGTTTCCATAGAGCTATATATATTGACTAGAGCGCTAACTTTCTCTGCGTTTTGAAGCCACCCTGGGCGCAGACATGTTTGATGTGTTGCGTGACTACGGAACGATTTTAATTCACATTGGCACCTTTTTTTTTACATTCAGCGTGTGCGCTTACGTTCGCGACTACCCATTCGCGTCTGTCCGTGCTACGAAAACCGTAAGTTCGACTTGATTGACGTACTTAAAAAAAGTATACGCGCCTTTTAAACATGACGCACATGAACCTCGCAGTTTGTACACTCATCAGCAGATTTGCTGCATTTTTTGGTTCGATGACACATAGAAAAGAACAAACGCACTATCATGCAAATAGCCGTACAATTGCCGTACAAAGAGCTTTTGTATTAGTTTGTACATAAACATGGATGCGCCCACAAGGCTTCAAAACTTTAGTGCGCGTATAATGGGGTGTTAGCGCTCTAGGCAATATATATAGCTCTAAGGGTGTTTCTGATCAGCAGAGTTTTATCCTTTATCGGCGGCATTCATTTTGTTGTCAAGCAATATTTTCTAGTTCTAGTTAAGCAGCTCTATGAAATTGGGCCCTGGTGTTGGCTCTGTGTGACATTCTTCGTTGGTTTATTTTTGTCTCCTGACAAGACAATGACTAGAGCAAGCTAGTCAAAATGTTGAGACCAATTAAGAACTCACTCCGCAGTAGTGAAGTTTATAACAATCCACTAAAAGCTAAAGTAGTAGTCCCAGCCAATTTTTTTACATTCCCCCCAGATAGTAGTTAAAAAGCAGAACAGTTCTCTTTAGAACTGAGAAGTGTCCTGAATTCCGAATCATCTACTCCGCGATAGTAGAGTGTAAAGCAAGATAGTTTTCTGAAGAACAAAAATCTACCTGGCAAGAAGATACACATGTGGTATCCTAGATACACACATGGTATCCTAACCCTAACCCAATCCCTAACCTAACCCAAATATATTGATACCTCACCATGCAATGTCTCAAATCCCATTTATTTAAATTGTTGTCTTTATTTTATCCGCAGGGTGTAATCTCAGTTCCTGGTACCATTGGTGCTTTGCTGATCGAGAGGCCAGCCGACGTTGAGGAGGGCTTCTCGTTAGCCGGTCCTCTCGTGTACCACTTCGGTGCGACGACCCCGGGCAACAACATGAAGCTGTATACCTTACTAGTGTCCAATATGGCTGGGGTGTTCAACAGACGATGCATGAACAACCAAAAAGGTACGTGGTGTAGACTTTCCATCAACGTGATTTTCTCCATCAATTATGGAATTGTCTGTTTGAATGATCTTCCCATCAAGGGAACTCGGCAAACTCCCACAAAGGGATATAAACACCAAGCTGGCGACAGCCAATTTCCTCATACAAACATTGGTTTAACGTCTATGATTATGAATCACATAAATCAAGAAATTGTGATTCAGTAACGAGACGGCAATATTTATTCCAGTCATTGTGCAATCAGCAGTTAGCTTGGGGGATTCCAACCATCGACCCTGTGGTTGCAAGTCTTGCAGTCTAACCGCTTGACCACGGTGACTACCCATCCAACCGAGGAACTCAAACAGTGTCTCAGCCTTCAAACTGGCTCTCTCAAGACCCACCTTTTCCCCTAGTCTGTTGCTGGTCGACAGCGTCTTTGTTCTGTCTTGTTTTCCTTTTTGTCTTCAGCGCTTTGTATCCTTTGGCAATTTGGCACTTTATAAATACAGTTGTTATTTATTCTGTGTTGCTTCTGAAGGCAGCAACAGCTAATAATAATAATAATAATAATAATAATAATAATAATAATAATAATAATAATAATAATAATAATAATGCATTTATAATGCGCCATCTATCTAGTGTACAAGACCCTATTCCGAGGCGCAGAACAAAAAACAATACATACAACAAAAAATCAAATTCTCTAAACTTTAATGAACTTTGAACTCTATCTTGACCTTTGACATTTTTTAGCGGGTGTGAGTGGCTGCATTATAAACACCTGTGGTTGGATCAAAGGGGATGGATATAAGTGCATCACGCATGCAGTCAAAGCTTTCGAAGGTAAGGATTACCACCTGAGTAATAATATGGGTTTTTATATATAGCGCTTTATACACCCGAAGGGCATCTTAAAGCGCTTCCAACATCATTACCCCTGGTCAATGGGCCATTTAATTAATTCCTTAAACCATCTCAGCTCCCTGGGAAGTATACAGCCAAATATGTAGCGCACAACTTATTTCTTTCTCATTCCCAAAGTTTAAAGCCCACCCTGATCTTCCTAGAAAATACGCCCAAGTTTGAATGTTCAAAAGCTCCGTTGGATCATATCTCATGACACGTCTGACCAGTAAACCAAAATGTCTGTGAAATCTTTTTTTTTTTTTTTTTTAAGTTGATGGTGATGAACCACAATCCTTACAAGATAAATTGTAATTGGTGTTAGTTATCTCATTATTCATCTCGCAGTTGATGTCATCATTGTACTGGATCAGGAGAGATTGTACAATGAGTTGGTGAGGGATATGCCCTCATTCGTCAAGGTGGTGTTGCAGCAAAAATCAGGAGGGGTAAGTAGGGTGGAGGTCAAAAGTAAGGCACAATCTCGTTGCGAAGGAAAGTTTTGTAGGCATAGTTAGTCGACCCTAAGAGTGTGTTTTCTGCGGCTGTAACCAATTACTGTTTCAGTCATTGACCGGTGATTAACCAATGTCCAATTCAGTCAATCTAAACAATTATTGGTCATGACCGCGAAATTGCACCCCAGAACGTTCTGCTGGACAGTGACATTGTAACCAACTACAGGAATAATTCTTCATTAGGGACTTTTTAATGTTCAAATGGAACGCGTCGGCCGTCCAACGGACTGGTCTCTGTACTTCTGCAGAAATCTTAACAAAGAGCAGTATTTCGAAAGTTTCGACCACTTATAGCTCAGTGTCTTGCTCAAGAACACGTGTCTCGGCCAGAATTTTAACCCACACCCTGATAACTTCAATATCAAACTACTCTGCCTTGTCAAACTAAAAAATGTGTGTAGTTTATTACTTAAAGTCAAATCCCCTTCCAAATGATTCCTCTGCTGCCACTTCCCAGGTTGTATTGTACGCTAGCCACGCGGCAGCTAATGGTTGTATGGCTTCTGACTGGCACCCAGAACAAAGAAAGTGAGAAAATCAAGAGACCGCCAACGTAGGGCTTGATAGCTCAGTTGGTAGAGCACCAACACGTTAATCCATGTATCGCTCCAATCAATGTTTTTCTTTGCCCAATCCCAAATTAACTTGTCTTACAGGTTGTTGAAAGGACCAGGCCCTTCAGGACAAAAGTCCGAGACAGCAGGATCCGGGAGTATTTCTACGGGTTTGAGAAGTGCTTCTACCCTCACTCCTTCGATGTCAGATTCTCTGATGTTGAAATCTTCAAAATTGGTGGTAAGTTTGGTTTCCTTGGTTACAGTTGTCTTTGCTTTCTTCAGTGGATGTTTGACATTTGCTCACATTAGAACATTTATTTTTAAGTTATCAAACTGTAAAATATATTTTTTTAAAGACACTGGCCACTATTGGTAATTGTCACAGACCAGTCTTCTCACTTGGTATATCTCAACATATGCATAAAATAACAAACCTGTGAAAATTTGAGCTCAATTGGTCGTCCAAGTTGCGAGATAACAATGAAAGAAAAAACACCCTTGTTTTTGCTAAACAGCTTTATGAAAATGGGCCCTGATGCTAACCCTGTAAGCAGAGAATGGTGACACGGCAGAATTCATTGGGCAGCAGAGTCATAAAATTTGGCCACGTTTTGAAGTTGAACACCCAGCTTTACCTGTACATTCATTATTCACACACTTTTTTTGCAATTTGGTTACCCATTTTCCCTAAGTTTTTACTAAAAGCTAATTTTGTTTGCAATTTTTTAGCTCCAGCCGTTCCAAACTCTTGCCTTCCGCTCGGTATGACACCAGAGGACAATCAAACCAAACTTGTCGCCGTTCAACCAAGTAAGTTTTCTGTTTCCTGCTTTTGTTTGTTATTTTGTTTATTTTTGAAATCTTCCTATCAAGGGAACTCGTCAAACAAACACCAAGCTGGCAACAGCAAATCTCTATCCTCTATCATACATAAGCATCTATGATTATGAATTGCACGATTCAAGAAATTGTGATTCAAACGATCATACTTATTGTAGTCATTTTGGAATCAGTTGTTAGCTTGGTAGGATTCGAACCAACAACCTTGTGATTGCAAGTCCTGCGGTCTAACCACTAGACCACGATGACCTGCTTACACTTGTGGCGTGTCATGGCCGAGCAGTTAAGAGCACCGGATTCAAGCTCTGGTGTTTGATCAGCAGGGTGTGGGTTGGAGTCCCGGTCGAGACACTTGCTACATAAAATTGGGGAGGAAGTGCTTTCTGCTCTACCGGCCAGGCTTCGGACTGATGATACCCAAGCCTACATCTGTATGGACTGTAAAAGGGGTAACCCTGTTTCAGCCCAAGGAGTAGGTGGCAACAGCCTCTGTAAAAAAATTATTTTAGCTCACACCTTGAAGTGACCTTCAGGGCTTGTGTGTCTGGCGACTTGCATAAAAAAACATAATAAAAACATAATAATAGATACATACTACCATTAGGAAGGTCCCACTGCAGCGATAAAGAGAACGATAACGATAAGTCTGATTTCCTCTCCAAGTCTGATTTACGATTCATGTTGTTTCCCTCCATAGTTAAAAATGTGACACTTCGCTGCAGCAATAATTTGATTTTTTATTTAATCCTCAAAACCTCCAAAAATGGAGAAGATAAAAAGATTTATAAAAATTACATCAAATATACAGTATAAGGGTCATAAACATGTAAATAAACAAACAGGATAACCCCAACACTCTCGGACGACCCCCAGACCATCTTGACAAAGTTTTTCTTTTCATCAGGCAGCGAACTGTCTCACCATATCCTGAGTGTCAGCCTAGCCAAGATTAGAGATGATGATCTCATTAAAACCAACGTTGCTGGCTTCATATGCGTGTAAGTATAAACAAAAATGTAAAAGGCACATTTCCTAACTTCTTACAAAAGCTCCTTAACACCTTACAGTAATAAAATAATTGAAAACTGTTTTCTTTTCAAAAGCGCAATTTTTGAAATTGGAATAACCTCTCACACAATTAGTGCACGAACACTCCCTCTGTGCTTGCTGTAACAAGGTCAGAGTTCGAACGTCCATGTACAACCAAAGGCAGGATTTGATCGTGGCAACCTATTCCCTATATTTGAGGTTTAGTTATGAGTGGTTGACAATGCAATGCATCAGAATAAGTTCATCAAGCTATTGGTTGTTGCGCCGACACCATGATTGTTTACGCCAGACAGAAGTAATGTTTGCATCACAAAGATTTAATTTTTCTCTTGCTTAAACCACGTTCAAGGAATTGTGCCTTGCTCCATCAATATTTTCTTTGCTCAACCCTCAAACCCGTAGGAATACTCTTGGATCCTGCTGTCTCGGACTTTTGTCCTGAAGAGCCTGGTCCTTTCAACGACCCGTGACAAAAATTAAATTTGGGGTTGAGCAAAGAAAAAAGTTTGTAAATATAACACATGCATACAGCACGCCATTATTTGCAGTTCTCTGTCTTTCCCCTCTCCCTGCAGAACACACGTGGACATGGACCGCCGGGTCTTCACTGTGCTGTCCCCAGCCCCACGGCCATTACCTCGTCGATACCTACTAGTGAGCGACGTACAATTTATGGACATTCAACAGTGAAAGTGATCTGTATGCATTATTACCTAGTGAGTTTTGGAACTTAGGGGTCACTGGTTCCTCTAGCCATGGATGGTGCGACTTTTTGACTACACCATTTGTTAGAGCTTCCTCTGCCAAAAGGGATAAAACTAAAAGCTGCGATGCTATCAACGACATCTAAAGAGGTGGCTAGGAGATTAAGGGGTCAAACGTGACACAAAACCCAAGCTCTATTCAGTGGACAAGGCCAGCCTGCTGCAGCTCACCGATGTCAATGCTTTACCTCACCATGTATGAGCACATATTATGCGTATAACCCAGTGGGAAGGGTGGGGGGGGGCAGCTGATAAAAAAGTGGGGACAATTTTTGGCACAGCCAGAAGAAGAAAATATTGGGCAGAGAAAGCAACAAAAATTTCCCCTGGTATATTCTGTACTGATGCAGTTTTTATTTGTGTAAAATTACAGGCAAATCAACCCCTCTGCCCTTCTGAGCCAAATTTCATATTGCTGCTTAAAGGAACATTACAGAATTGGTTTTGCTAGCAAAATAAATTGCTGGCAGTGTAATCCACAATATACATAAACTGACAAACCTGTCGAAGTTTGAGATCGATCGGCCATTTGGGTCACGAGAGAATAGTGAAAAACCGATTACAAATTTTGCATTGCATCGATGCCAAAACAAAAAAGAATAAAACGCTCACTGAGCAATAAACTCAAAACGCGAAATTATATGATTTATTTCTCATCAAATATGCAAATTCAGACAGAAACATTTCAAGGGATGTTTTCTACTTTCATCACGATTTTTGTTTCTTACCAATTCTGTAACGTTCCTTTAAGCATAAATAGTAGCTAAGCAAAACAAAATTATGCTTACCAAAATAAGGTTACCAGCCAAACTACCATGTCACATATACAATTTGTAACTGGTATCTTGTTTATATCTACCAAGCAAAAACAATGTTAAGCAATGTTTTTTGCTTAAAGGGAAGGTACACGTTTGGTAATTACTCAAAACAAATATTAACTTAAAAACTTACTTGGTAACGACCATAGAAACATTGTGAGAAACGGCTCCCTCTGAAGTAACTTATTATTTCGAGGAAGAGGTAATTTCTCACTCAAATAATAAAAGACTTCTAGCCAGAAGTCTTTTATTCCTATCTGAAAGCACACAAATTCGTCCAACAAGGGTGTTTTTCTCTCATCATTTTCTTGCAACTTCGATGATCAATTGAGCCAAAATGTTCACAGGCTTGTTATATTATGGTTATGATGGGATACACCAAGTGAGAAGGCTGGTCTTTGCCAATTACCAAACGTGTACCATTTAAGCAGCTCTTTTAGAGTTGTTCCTTATACACCCATGTATGGGCGCTTGTGCCTGAGACACTATCAACATTCCTATGCTGCAGGAGGAGGATTCTATCTGTAAATATATAGGACTATTATCCTATTCAACTATTACGTACAGCTTCAACTGTGTAGCTGTGTTCTATACATTTTTAAAGTTAACTTTTTAAAAGGTTCAACGTTTTCAGTGAAGGTTTCACACTGAAGGTTCAGTGTGGGAGACTTTTTTTTTGGACGCTAGATGGCAGCAGACTTACCAGGTAAATCCAATGTTTTTAAAAAGCATGAACGTGTTCAGAGTTACGTCAATCATGGGAATTTACCTGCTGGAACTGCACCTAAGAGTCCTAAAGGTATCCACTACTCCAGTTGCCTTTGTAACATAAATGTCCGTATCAGGAAAATATTCTTTTTAACCATGAGACATAAAAAACATATTTCTCTTCTATTTTGATGACCCTTTTCTGAGAGAATGACAACTTTATTTTATGGAGAAAATTACTTCACTATGCAATCTCCCTTTATTTTAGCTAACAGGCAGTCCTTAAAAAATCTCTTGTAATCATTTTTAAAACGTAATTGTCATTACTGTCTATTTGCGTTTATTAATTAAGTCGGAACCTTCCATTGAAAACAATAAAAACACAATTTTAACAAATACAAATTTTGACCAGTTTCAGTGTGATTGTGTAAAGGACAACCCCCTCCATCTGCTGCAAACCCAACAACACCAAAAAAAAACCCGCCCACAACCTCTCCCATAATCCCCACCCCAACAAACCACGCGTCACACTTATGACTTTAAACAAGTGACAACCATGCCGAATCAAATACAGTGGCGCTACAAAATAAAAACCGCCAATACAGGGACATTTCGACAACATGTTTAGGTGCTTTGCTGTGTTGCGCTGATGACGAGTTATGACGGATGTTTTATGATGGGGCAAACACTACCGCCACACATGATAGGAAATTTATAAATAATTTGTTGATGTACTTCATTGTCTAATAAATAGAGTCCTCGTGGAAAGGGTACAAATTTGTCTTTAACCTCTCGTTAAAATGGTGTAAATTTCACTCGATCCGATACCCTACCAGTAAAAAATATATCAGCATCTAAAAAAACATCTGATAACATCATGCTGGCAAAAATGGGTATGTACATTTTTGCGCGGGAATGTTTTGGTTAACATTCGACTAACCGCAACTTACAAGCCAATTTACAACTTATAGTATTTTTTCGTTCACACTTTTCCTCAAGGAGAAGCACCAAGAAAATTAATACTCATTCAGCTTAGATGGGCATTGTGAAAAACTTAATAATTGTTTTCACTTTTATGCCCAACTCTAAAAAACAAAGTGATGTCACACGATCGCACTCTGCATCTCGGTGTCCACGATGAAACTGATAGTCGTTCAGCTCACCACTGCACTTCAAAGATGGATTTCAAAAAGTGGATTCATTTTGTTCATTTTACTCCATGAATTCCCAAGACGTAAGCCGACTCGTGTCCTAATTGCCAGACAAACTTAGACACATCCCTGATCGGTTCGTTGTCGGTATCCCTCAACGAGTAACCGATGTCTTTCAGCCATCCCAGCGTCTCCACCAACCCACGGGTGACGGACATTGTCTCCTTGCTGTACGGCTGGCCCAGCTTAACGTGGAGGTACTGGGGCGGGTTGGTACCGGTGAGGATCGCCTCTGCCCCGGCCAAGACGGCTGCTTCGAAGCCCTGTGCGTCAATGTGAAGGGTCCAGATGCGGGTGTCTTCCTTGAGGACGTCTTGTAGACGGATCATCTGTACTGCGTTCTCGTGAGACGCACATAGATGTGAGTCGTCTCCACCTACCAAATGAAGGAAACAGACTAAAGTAATGTGTACCGATATGCCCAAAAAAGGCATCAGGCCTGAGTGAGAAATTACCTCTTTCTCAAAAAGTACTTTACTTCAGAGGGAGCCGTTCCTCACAATGTTGTATACTATCAACAGCTCTCCGTTGCTCTTACCCAAGTAACGTTTTATGCTCACAATGATGTTGTGTGAAATCTTACCCGAGACAAACCGGCCGTCACCCTGGTTGCTTGAACTCGCTGAAAAGCAGGCCCTTCCGTTGAAGTTGCCGACCGCCATGTTGTGTATTGTGAACCGGTCTGTGGACAACTGGTTGAGGAAAACACTTTCTTTGAGTAAGAATGTATTTCGTGTCATCGGCTCGAAGACTATCACTTTATGGCCGCATGCTGAGAGACCTAGAGCCAGGGTACCTGATGAAATGATGGTTTCAGAAGAAGAACAAAATATGAGAAATAGTTGTAATCCAAGCGAACCAAAATCGATATGATAGAGCATTGTTATTAATTGTTGTTGTATCAATCTTTGTGTTCTCGCTATCAATTGTTAATTTTTACTATTTCCCCGAGCTTATCGCTCAGTGAGCGTTTTATATCGTTCTTAAGTCCGATTCATACTTCCTGCGAATGCGAATGCGAAGCGAATTTGACGTGAATTTGACGTCACACCCTCCTTTCGCAGCGATTATCGCAAGGGAGTAGAGCAGAGGGCAACTGCTGCGAATTGTTCGTTGCGAATTTGTGACGTCAAGATTCGCTTCGCATTCGCATTCGCAGGATCAGAAGTATGAACCGGGCTTAAGTCGTTGTCATGCAAAATCGGGTTTCACTATTTTCCCGTGACCCAGATGACCGGTCGATCTCGCTGAGATTACTTTATGTAGTCAACCATACACATAAACGCATAAACCTGTATAAGTTGAACCTATACAGGTTTATTCGTTTATGTGTATGGTTGATTACATAAAGTACTTACATTGCCAGCAACTGTTTTGTTGGAAGTAAAAAAAAATTCAACCCCTGCAAAGTGTTTCTCGAAGGCTAAACAAAATCATTAAACTAATAAGTTTCTAACTTCCTTTATTCACAACCGGTTTGTTCAAACAGTATATCTATAGCTATTGTTGATGTTATTATTTTGTTTTGGTGATGAAACCTAACAAGTGAACTTGAGCTAACTGTATAGTTCGCAAACCTGGCTGAAGAAACCTGTAAACACGTTTGTATATTGCTTAATGAAGCAAAACATTGACACAAGTCATCTTAACTGGATTGAGTGCCACAAGGACTTCTTTTCTTGGTTCTTGTTAAAGGCAGTGGACACTATTGGTAATTGTCAAAGAATAGCCTTCACATTTTGGTGTATCTCAACATATGCATAAAATGACTAACCTGTGAAAATTTGAGCTCAATCGGTCAACGAAGTTGCGAGATAATAAGGGAGAAAAAACGCCCTTGTCACACGAAGTTGATTTTGAGACCTCAAGTTCTAAATCTGAGGTCTCGAAATCAAGTTCGTGGACAATTACTTCTTTCTCGAAAAATAATATTAACAGAAGAAACAAATTGTTACATACTTTTGTGTTCAGATGCCTAATATCAAAAGACTTTAGGCCTGCAGCCTTTCAGTGTTTTGAGGTGATAAATTACCCTTTTCTAAAAAACTACGTTACTTCAGAGGAAGTCGTTTCTCACAATGTTTTATACTATCAACAGCTCCCAATTGCTCGTTACCAAATACATTTTTATAACAATGAATCAATCAATCAAAGGTCATTAGTTGTGTAGAGCGCAAACACCACAAGTTTGTTCCAGGGGCGCTGAGGCACAGTTGAATGGTTAGTAAGGCCTGCTGGAACAGGAGAGATTTGATTTTAGTTACTCGTAATAACTATTAGCATAAAAATCTACTTGGTTACGAGGAATGGATTTTTTAAACTTTGTTGTCTAACTCACCAACATAAGCGCCAATATCGACAAAGAAAGCATCACTTGGTGCTTTGTTCATCTCTTTGCACATGCGCACAATGAGCGGTTCCTGCCATCCACCTCTCTCGATCAGGCTGTGACTTATATACGGATCTCTCTCCGTAGGGTGAAGGGATACGACGTAACTCGGAACACTGGGGGAAAAGAATGAATAATTCATGAGTAAATTAGAATAGTTTTAACACATTTGAAATTATTTGTATGTTTGATTTTTTTTTCGGCACAAATTATTTGGACTGGATAGTTCAGTTGGTACGAGAGCCGTTCGTTTAATCCGGAGGTCTTTGGTTCAGTCCCGCTCCGGTTATTTTGTTATTGTTCAAACCCAAACCAAAATCAATGTACAATTATTCTAGTGAGAAATTGCTTCTTTCTCAAAAACTACGCCACTTTAGAAGGAGCTGTTTCTCACAGTGTTTTATACTATCAACAGCTCTCCATGACTCGTTACCAAATAATGGTTTTATGCTGATAATTATTTTGAGTAGTTACCAATAGTGTCCACTGCCTTTAAAACATTTATAAATTAATTCATAATTAATAAAGAATGACTATTATTACGATTTCATTTGAGTCCTTGCAATGACCACCGCACTCTCCTTCATAACATCCCAATGTCTTCCAAGAAAAGCCTTCAGAGTCTTCGGCACTATAAACACCTTATCCTTCTCTGGACATCTCGGGCATTCTGACTCCGGGCACTCCGGACACTGATGCTCCTCAGGGAGCTGGAGGGTGGTGGGTCGTCGTCTCCTCTCCGGCCCCGCGGGTCGATGGAGTCCGACGAAGGCTAGTAGCACCACGGTGGCGACAACGGCACCACCGAGGAACGCGGGGAGTGACTGGCGAAGTTCTCGGTAGCTCACGGAGCGCCGTAACCCGGGCATGGTTGATCTGTGGTTCTCACCCCGGCTGGACGTTCTGCTGCTTGACATTGGTCAGAGTTCACTTAAGTTCAACTTTGCCTTCACAGACTTGATCTCTTTCATCTCCAGGTCATCAAGTTGCTGAAACCTCACAACGGCAGATATTTGCCTCCTCACTTCTCGTCCATTATCGCAGAGTAGTTTTCTTATTAGTGCCTTATACTTATTTCAAACTGTCTTCTAAACAACATAAGCGGATCCGAAGGTCGCCCCTAACAATACGTTTGTGTGTAATACCCATTCAAACTGTGAACAGTGAAGAATACCAAGACTTTGTTGCTTTTGTGTGTGTATTAAATGTAATCAATAATTCTACTCTCCCTCATAATAGTAGTCGCATTAGAGTGGTTTCACATTGACAGTATGGTACACTATTATAATGGTCATTAATATTCAGAAGGTTTGAACTAAGTCGATTACAAGATGTTTTCGATTCAAATAGGGTGCGTTCGTTTAGCGATCCCTGGGTCGACCCCGGTGTGTGGCGGTTTTTTTTCCCAGGACAAACGTGTGCAGATAATAACCCACGTTCGTCCTGGAAAAAAAACCGCCACACACCGGGGTCGACCCAGGGAAGCTATACGAACGCACCCAAAGGCCATGGCTGTAGAGTAGAGTAGGCTGATGGGCCTGTGGAGGCAATGGCTGGGTTCCAGGCAATCTCCAAGAAGAGAAATCATTCACATTTGATCACACACAACAATATTTGCTTTTGGGAATTTCATAAGACATGGTTTGAAAAAAACTCTCATGTGCTACCAAAGTGTGGCCCCATCGTAGCATGCACTGCACTTGATTGACCCCTCAAATGCCTGTAAAAGTTGCCTAGCTGTGTGATATCGGCCCGAAAATCGCTTACAGCTTTCAGAACTATCTAAATTCAGTCTGGTTCAAAACAAAAAAATCTCAATAGTTTACTTTTTATAGTGAATAATCCGCCCATAAACGTTTTCCAAAGTACAAACACTAGAAAACACAATGTCCTCAGTAGGACCATACTATTAGGGGATGCAACAAAATAATAGAGGTTAATTAATTTGCATCAGGGATAAAAAATAATAATGATAGAAACCACTGTGCCGTTATTGTGTTGTGCGCCCTCTTGCGATCAAACTTAGAAAGAGTAGCATATTTCTAAAAGATGGCGGCCCCCGTGGAAAGCGAAATGAGTGTCGGCTGCAACGTCAACCCTGAAACAAAACATCCTCTGCAACCGAACCAACGTGAATATCCCACTGTAGTTGAGAGGTATTACACAGCTGGCTATATAGCAGGTAATGAACTTTGGGTCCAAGAACTTTGGTTAGTTTCAAAAGAAGTAAACGCACTGACTGACGGAATTTTTTTATATTGTGATTTGTTTCTCAGTTTCCCCTCGTCACGTGTTTTATCAACGCTGTGACTATGTATAGTGGGCTCGCCACCGTTTTGCGAACAACATCATTATCATATGACTTGAAACACTATTTGTAGACTTGCATTGGAAAATTTTACGACCTCGCCACCAATTCTGGCCGTTAAAAAAAAAAAAAAAATCAGTGGAATTGGAGCTGAAGAAATTGGTGGCGAGAGGTGCGGAAAATTAGTTAACATTATATAACACCCAAGCAGATCCTTGCCATTTGATTGGATTGTCCGTCACGTGATAGCAAATAAAAGTACCATTGCACGCTGAGTCACTCACCGTGCTTTTTCGTTCCATCCGAAAAGTACCATTGCACGCTCGCAGCGTGCAATGGTACTTTTCGGATGGAACGAAAAAGCTGAGTAAAAACATCACTGCGTGCGCGTGTCTTTGGTAACGCAGCAGGTGTTAATGCAAGAAGGCATAGTAGAATTACTAGCATTCAGCTTCTACAGTTGAAATTGTTTGTTTTGAAAGTTGTATCTTTCAATCAAAATGACAAAGATCTACTTGGATGTTATATAAAACAAATAATGAATGTTTTTCATTCGTGCAATGGTGCGAATATGTTCATTCGTTGAAAGCTGGAATGTTCCATTCAACTCGGCTCCGCCTCGTTGAATAGAACATTCCATCTTTCAACTCATGAACATATTCGCACCATTGCACTCATAAACATTCATTATGTGTATACTATACAGTGTTGGTTGCAGATGTAGGTACACAACACTAGTCTTGGTTCAGGACTCTCCTGGATTTGTAACAAGAAAGCGCGCTATCACCCCCAACGCGCTATCAACCACGAACCGCTATCACAGGAGAGTCTTGGAACATTCGTTAAATCTTCCCCCAAAATCGGGGGGGAAACATAATGCGCGTGCGTAGGTTTCCCGCAGAGCCCGCCCCTTTTTGGGGGGGAGATTTAACGAATGTGCCAAGACTCTCCTGTGATAGCGGTTCTCGGGTGATAGCGGTTTGTGGTTGAGGGGGTGATAGCGCGCCCTGTTGTGACAAATCCAGGAGAGTCTTGAACCAAGACTAACACAACACAAGGAGGGTGTGAGGACTGACTGCACAGTGACTGGTACGGGTCTGAGAAAGCCGATTGCAGGGCCATTTTCATTAAAAATAAAATTGCTAGGGTATTCTGCCATTGAACAGTTTTGAAGTCGAAAGGGAACTTCAAACAAGAGGCACCCCAATAATAAGAACAGACACTCTGTCCCGACAGGGCATGCAACACAGAGATCTTTTAGTTTTAGCACCGCCCACTGTGTAATTCCACTCTCCAGGCCCGATTTTGTGTGTGATGAAATTGACATTATTTTGTAAAACATTGGTTAATTTGGGAATTTTCCTGATTTTTGCTAGTTGCGATAACGTAACCCTCCTCCCGATGGCCGGAAGGCCGGAGGGTTACGAGATCGGTTTGAGCGGCAAGTTACAATCTGGTCAAATACATACAATTTTGACATCCAGTCACCAGATTTGCCCTATTTTTACCACTTTCAAAAATTATGACACAAATTGTGAGAACACGAGCTTGGTCCTCAATGCCTTATAAATCCGTTGATAACTCTCAAAACACCATTGAGGAAATATTTTGAAGAAAAAAAAGATAAAAACTTCAGTTGTTGCCACTATTCTACACTCCAATCCGCTCACATCACGTTTATTCTAGTCTAGCTTACCATAGTAGCCAATATCATCATCTAAATCTCTGCGTTACGTGTGCCGGTGTGGCAGGAGGTTATGTTCTTTGGAGATTCTGTCCCCCAATACAGTTAAAACTTCTTCTGACACCGCCTTTTTAGAATCACCCTCCGTCAGGTTCAGCCCATGTTTAAAGACAGTGGACACTATTGGTAATTGTCAAAGACCAGTCTTCTCACTTGGTGTATCTCAACATGTGCATAAAATAACAAGCCTGTGAACATTTGAGCCCATTTGAGCCCATTTGGTCCTCAAAATTGAGGTCTCGAAATCAAATTCGTGTAAAATGACTCCTTTCTCAAAAAGTACATCACTGCAAAGGGAGCCGTTTCTCACAATTTTTTTATACTATCAACCTCTCCCTATTACTAGTTACCAAGTAAGGTTTTATGCTGATAATTATCTTGAGTAATTACCAATAGTGTCCACTGCCTTTAATTCTTATCTTATAAGAGGTGGACAAATTTTCAAGCGGACAAATTTTCCCTGGACACCCACACCTTAATTTTGTATTATTCACTAATATCAGTCTTTACTCCTTACATTATATGAACACTAGAGGGCAGTGTACATGTCCCTTGCATTTTCCTGTCCATTCCAAAGTGCTGTGATTTCACCCACTGTGTATGAAATGGCATCTCACTACACGGAATTTTCGACTTGGATATTGTCCACTTTTCTTTGGAAAAAAGGAAACACTCAGAAGAAGAAACTTGCTTATTAGCAGGAAAAAGGTTACCAACCAAAAGTACATAAAAGGTCTGGGTTGTTTCGACTTGCACCATGTCAATTGTTTCGTTTAGTAATGGCCTTTTTTTAAGCAAAGTAAAGTATTCCATCCAGTTGTATGAGATTTAACCAGAGCCTAAGGCAGTGGACACTATTGGTCATTACTCAAAATAATTATTATCATAAAACTTTACTTGGTAGCAAGTAATGAGGAGAGTTTGATAGTATAAAACATTGTGAGAAACGACTCCCTCTGAAGTGAAGTAGTTTTCGAAAAAGAAGTATTTTTCCACGAATTTGATTACGAGACTGTTTAGATACTCAGATTAAGATTTTGAGGTCTCAGACTCAAGCATCTGAAAGCACACAACTTCGCTTGACAAGGGTGTTTTTTCTTTCATTATTATCTCGCAACTTCGACGACCGATTGAGCTCAAATTTTCACAGGTTTGTTATTTTATGCATATGTTGAGATTCACCAACTGTGAAGGCTAGTCTTTGACAATTACCAATAGTGTCCACTGCCTTTATATGACTGCTAAAACAAGTTATAAGAAAAACAACTTCAGCCAAAAACTTTAATTAAAAAGCGCGAGTCTTGAAACCTGATTTGAACTAATTTGTTGAGAGTCAGCGGTTGACATTTCCATTGAAACCTATTGTAAACATTAACAACACCAACTTCAGTCAGAAATCAGCTTTTAATAAAGCGCGAGTCCCGGTACGTTGCTTTATGTTTGAGTTGGCCACCCACCTCGTCTGCCCAGCGCCTATAGTCCACCCACCTTCTCAAAAGAGTTGTCGAAATTATTGTGAATGTGGGTATGTGGCCAGGGGACCTCATTACAGGTGTAATAGTGTGTATACCACCATGATTAACAATGCCTTGATACCAACAATTATCCCATCAAGCTCTCTAGATTGGGACCTCTCTTTCTTGCAAACCTTACAACCTCTCAAATTTGGGGACAACTTTCTGGAGAAGTTGAATTGATAGTTTGAAAGCTTGATCACTCCATAGACACGTTTTCTAAATCTGCCATCACTGCCTGTTAAACCCCCTGACAGGTAAAGTGCACTAAGCCGGGACCTGTGAAAAGAAGCTTGCAAATTGTTTACTCCAACTCTTTTAAACTTGTGAAACGAATGGACAAATTAGGGTTGTCCGAACTGTCAACTTTCAAACAGTTAAATGACAAGTAAAGCTGGATACAAATGTCTAGGTTTGATGAACAGGGTGCCACCCCCCCAAAAAAAAAGAGAGTCTTCCTTATAAAAACAACACTTTATAGGGACCTATAGTGATTATGCGCTATATAAGAAAGGTTTATTATTATTATTATTATAAACACCAGCCTTTAATATTGTTACTGTTAGATTAGGCCTGAGGAAAAAGGTTACTTGGGCGTTTCATTGGCAGGAAAAAAGTGTTTTTCTTTAGTAAAGGGTATCTCTATATGAAGGGAAATGCCTGAAGGGGGTTGATACCTTGTGTAAATCAAGTTTTGGGACATGGCATGAATCCCTACTCACTGTGAATAAAGAGATGTGTGTCATAATAATAAATTACAGAGCAACGTTTTCGGGAGAGTCACGTCAATCCGTTGTAGATGCTAAAAATAATTTTCGTCTCACTAAAGCAAGATATATATATATTTGTTAAATGCTGTTCTCATTTTCTCAAAAAGCTACAGCACCACAGCAATTTATATTTTAAGGAAAGCTTTTTATACCATCATTAAGCCTTGTAAATTGTTCATTTCATTTCATTTTATTTGAGAAATCATATTTAACAAATTGCAAATCAAAGACTTATACAAGAACAAGCATTACATTAGTTTTAAAGGCAGTGGACACTATTGGTAATTACTCAAAATAATTATTGCCATAAAACCTTACTTGGTTAAGAGCAACGGAGAGCTGTTGATAGTATAAAACATTGTAAGAAACGGCTCCCTCTGAAGGGACGTAGTTTTGGAGAAAGAAGTAATTTTCCACGAATTTGATTTCGAGACCTCAAGTTTAGAAATTGAGGTCTCGAAATCAACCATCTAAACGCACACAACTTCGTGTGACAAGTTTTTTTTTTTCATAGTTATCTCGCAACTCCGACGACTGATCGCGTTCAATTTTTCACAGGTTTGTTATTTTATGCATATGGTGAGATACACCAAGTGAGAAGACTGGTCTTTGACAATTACCAATAGTGTCCACTGCCTTTAAGAAGAAAACAAATGTAAAAACACTATGCAAACTCCTGAGATACCTGGCCTGGCCGCGGGCAGACACGTGTATTGTAGGAAAGTCTGTGAACGGTTGTGTTTTGTTTGGTGCAAAAAGTACCCAAAACCTTTCAAGACTTTTAGGGGAAACACAAACTATTGATGAAGTGAACGAGGTTCTAAAAGCTTGACTTCCATATCACCCGGCCGAGGTGGGAATCTAACCATGGGTCCACATTCTCTAAAACTTATTTCAAGATATTCATTTGGATATTCCCTTTGAATTTCTTTCCCAGATATGAATGGCAACTCATGTGAAGATTTCTGCATCTTAAAACATTCAAACAAGTGAGTATGTAGTGAAAAAACATCCTTAATTTTAAAAAGAGATAAATTTGGTGTCGGTATATTGTTGGTACACCTTGCTTTGTCCGTCTGTCCTTTTTGTCCCTTGTCTTTAAAGACCCTGGACACCTTTGGTAATTGTCAAAAATCAGTCTCACTTTGTGTATCTCCACATAAAATGCACAAAATAACAAACCTGTGAAAAATTGAACTCTATTGGACGTAGAGGTTGCGAGATAATAATGGAAGAAAAACACCCTTGTCACACGAGGCTGTGTGCTGTCAGATGCTTGATTTCGGGACCTCAAAATTTAATTCTTAGGTCTCAGATCAAACTGGTGGAAAATTACTTCTTTCTCGAAAAATACGTTTCTTCAGAGGGAGCCGTTTCTCTCAATGTTTTATGCTATCACCAGCTCTCCATTGCTCGTTACCAAGTAATTTTTTGTGCTAACAATTATTTTGAGTGATTACCCATAGTGTCTAGTGCCTTTAAGTTTAGGGTACACAAGCCAAGGGGTTACCAATACTTAGATTTGCCCTTCTGATCTGTTAATAATTTTGGCTTACTGTCACTATTAAAGGCAGTGGACACTATTGGTAATTACTCAAAGCATAAAACCTTACTTGGTGACGAGTAATGGGGAGAGGTTGATAGTATTAAACATTGTGAGAAACGGCTCCTTCTGAAGTAACATAGTTTTCGAGAAACAAGTAACTTTCCACGATTTTGATTTCGAGACTTCAGATTTAGAATTTTAGTTCTCGATACTGTGACCATGTAAATGCACACTCGCAATTTCAACGACCGATTGAGCTCAAATTTTCACAGGTTTGTTATGTTGTGCATAATGTAGAGATACACAAAGTGAGAAGACTGGTCTTTGACAATTACCAATAGTGTCCAGTGTCTTTAATATTTGTGCACACAGGAACACTAATGATGTAATGTTATATCATGTGAGGGCAATAACGAACTAAACGTTTATTGAATTGAATTGAATTTTCAATAAATAATGTGTACCTATGTCCGGAGATTTAAAATATTGAAAAATAAATCCCGATTTCAAACCCTTTGCAGAGTCTGCCTGGTAACAGTGGCAAAAGGTCACCCCATTCTACAGCCTAACAAAGAGATAGTTAAAGTGGATTTCCAAGTTGGCGCAAACACCAACAGAATGCAAAACAAAGTATCCGGTAAAAGAAAGAAGGTAACAAAGATGTCCCCGTGTTTCTGTTGTTGTATGAGTTCATCCTTGAGTATGAGTTTTCACTGGATTTACGTGTGCTTGTTTGTGTGTTATCCAATGACCTTTCAAAGGGAATAAGCTTTTTTTGAGCTCTTGTCTGTTGAAGGGTTTTGATATCTTTTGTATATGAAGTTTTTGACCATGAAATTAATCCCTACTCACTGCGAATGTAAATTAATATTTACTTTAAGCTTCAAAAGTCGTCAAATTTTTAAGAAAAAAAGAAGAAGAAAATCACTGAGCAATGACATTTGTATTAACCAGAAACAACGTTGATCTAAAGTATTTGAAAAACAGGACTGCCTACAGGTAACCATGATTGTACCATCTTTTTTTGGCTCCAGAAGCCATTTTTTGTTCTGCACTTCGAACTTTCACCAAATCGCATTACAATAACAACTGTTTGTTTACCTCCATGGTCAATCCAAATACTTTGATCCTTTACTTTTCTCTGACATCAGTCAGTTTCTCATCATGATACGAATGACACTTAACAAATGCTTGTTTTTAGCCCATTTTGAAACGCCTGGATCAGAAAAGATGAAACCCCGCCCCCCTCAATTTACAGTTTTTTCGCGTCCGAGTTTACGGATGACCTCAGCAAAGTGCTCATGCAACGCACTTGCCCCCCACGATGACGTCAGCACTTTGTTTGTGTTTGTACTAAATAAATGACAGCGTGTGAATGTTTAAAGCCAGTGAGACACCCGCATCCTGTCCACTCAGCACGTTTTCTTGTTTTAAACAGTGTCACCACTCTTTAAGGACAAGATGGTTTAATCCCATATCTGTCTTTCAAATCACGTCTTAGATGCTAACCGGGTCGCTCCCTTTCATCCAATCTCCTCCTTCGACCCACAACATCTCCACACCAGTTCAATTTCTCTGAGTGGTCTAGCAATACTGTCCGTTAACAGTACGTGGGTGTATATACCAGCACATCAATACATACCCATTTCCCTACCCTGTAACATTTCTCTCCCTTTTCCCCGCCTTTCAAAATAAGGCGCTAGCTGGAAACACGGGGGATCGACCAATAACGTGGGTGTGTAAAAGCTCAATAATATTTACCGTCAATCGCAATGAATTTCCTCTAACGCCCTCTCCTTGTCGAGCCGTCAACCGGCGATTTTAACCCCCGGCGTGTTTGTCGTCAGTTCTGCGAGCGTGAGTCTACAACCGGAGTCCGGAGCAATCACGCACTTAATATAAGGGCACGGAGTCAACCCGCCTGAAAATCGATTTGATTGTTGTAAATGTGTGTCTGGAGACGTCGCTTCGTGGCATGTATGATGCTCATCCTAGTTGTGTTGATACCTTAAGATCCAAAGATGGTGCTAAGAAGACGTTAATTCAATCAAAATAGTGGTTTAAAGGCAGTGGACACCATTGGTAATTACTCAAAATAATTATTAGTATAAAACCTTACTTGGTAACGAGTAATAGGGAGAGGTTGATAGTATAAAACATTGTGAGAAACAGCTCCCTCTGAAGTGACGTATGTTTTCGAGAAAGAAGTAATTTTCCTCGAGTTTGACTTCGAGACCTCAGATTATCATTTTGAGGTATCGAAATCAAGCATCTGAAAGCACACAACTTCGTGTGACAATTAGGGTGTTTTTTCTTTCATTATTATCTTGCATTATTATTATATTGAGCTCAAATTTTCGCATTTTATTTTAATTTTATGCATATGGGGAGAAACACCAAGTGAGAAGGACTGGTCTTTGACAATTACCAAAAGTGTCCAGTGTCTTTAAATGGTATTGAATTAATGAGCAGTCGAACTGCCCAGTCACGCAGTCGCAATAAAGCGCTTCGGGCTGTGTTCCTAATCGCTCGGTGTTTTTGTTTACAAGTTATGTGAGGCTTCGAATTGAATTTGAGATTATTTACAAAGTATCATGTAACGGTGAAGGTGTTGTGGCGCAATCTGGCCTCAATTTCAATTTCATCGAGCTGCTTTAAAAGAAAAAAATGTTGCTTAAAGGCAGTGGACACTATTGGTAATTACTCAAAATAATTATTGGCATAAAACCTTTCTTGGTGACGAGTAATGGGGAGAGGTTGATAATACAAAACATTGTGAGAAACAGCTCCCTCTGAAGTGCCATAGTTTTCGAGAAAGAAGTAATTTTCCACGAATTTGATTTCGAGACCTCAGATTCAGAACTTGAGGTCTCGAAATCAACCATCTAAACGCACACAACTTCGTGTTATTTTTCTTTCATTATTATCTCGCAACTTCGATGACCGATTGAGCTCAAATTTTCACAGGTTTGTTATTTTGTGCATAACCTCTCCCAATAACTCGTTGCCAAGAAAGGTTTTGTGCTAATAATTATTTTGAGTTATAACCAATAGTGTCCACTGCCTTTAATTAAATCAGTAAATAAAAAATAAATAAAAAAATAAAAAAATCTCAATCCCATCGCAATTTAGCCAATGCACTATTGTGAAATGAACAATGACAAGTAATTTCACCTTGTGTCTGAGAGATATCAAAATCTTTTCAGTGTCAATCAACGAGACAACAATGGGATGCATCAACGGCCCTGTTTTGTCAATTCTATTGTTGTGGATTGATCAAATAGATTTAAAGTCTATACGTATGTTTGCTCAAAATGTTACCATTACACTGAAAACATCCTTCGTTTGAAATCTGTCGCGTCATCATAAATCTCCCACAGTCTCATCAAAAGTGTATTAAAGACAAACAAATAATTTTCTTTTGGTTTGTTATTTCGATGTTATTTGAAGCGCAATTTATCAAAGATATTGACAAAATAGACCGCCATACTAACCGCTTCGGTTTTTCCGACGATTTTTTTTAAAACTGGACTCGGGAAAGTACTGTCAAAATACCCCGTCAAATATGTAAATATGTCACCGTTTTACCGTGGTTAGACTGCAGGACTTGCATTTACAAGGTGGTGGGCTCGAATCCCCAAGCTCACCGCTGGTTTCACAGCAGAACAAAGTATTGTCGTCTGATTACTGAATCACAATTTATAAAATTGTGCAATTGATTTGTGCGTTTTCATAACTTTTTTTTGGCATACCAGTGTTTTGTTTGAGAGAGATTGGCTGTTGCCATCTTGGCGTTCATATCCCCTGTGTGTGTGTGTGTGAGTTTGCGGAGTTCCATTGATGGGAAGATCATCTAAACAGCAAAGCAAAATGTTCCTTTCCTTTAATACAATTTTCCTCTGACTTTAACGGAACACGTTGCCTTGGATCGGACGAGTTGGTCTATAAAAAGCGTTTGAAACCGTTTGTTATGAAGCGCATAATGGTTAGAAAGATGTTTTAAAAGTAGAATATAATGATCCACACAAGTATCACTCAAAATCGCACAGTTTTCCTTTTACGTCGCGAACTAACACGGTCGGCCATTTATGGGAGTCAAGAATTTGACTCCCATAAATGGCCGACCGTGTTAGTCGACGAGGTAAAAAGAAAACCACGCAATTTCGAGGCATATTTGTGTAGATCATTGTGTTCTACTTTTACAACATCTTTCTACTCATATGCATTTTATAACAAACGGTTATTGAACGCTTTTCAAAGACCAACTCGACCGATCCAAGGCAACGTGTTCCTTTAATACAATATTTTCCTCAGACGTACACCGAAGGTCCTTTGCAGAATCGTAAAGATTCATAGAACACAATCGAAACACAATAGGAAGGAGGTTTCCCGCTCTACAGGGAGCGCCAAATATTTGTCCCGATAGACACCAATGACGTACTAAATACCTGATGTTGTTTAGGGTCACCCTATATACGGGTCATTCCATGTCAGACCAACGCACTTTTTTACCTCATGTCTTCCGATTTTGAAAAAAAAATTGCTGTGATTGTAGGTCTATATGAGCAATGAATGCACAGCAATTTTTAGCCCGATCGGACTTACCATGTGGTCAGGGCAGAAACCACTAAAATCTGAAATTTTTAGGGTAAAATACCACCTTTTTGGTAAAAATATGTCATAACCATGTCAATTCTCATCACATATATATAATGCAAATTTGGTATCAAAATGATGAGAATTGCATGCTCAAATCAGTTCTTTTGTCAAAAATAAATTTTCTGAAATGTAGGTCACTGTAATCTTACATATGTTATCGTGACCTTTGACCCAGTTTTTGAAATAATGTATCAAACCAAAAATCAATGAAATAGAAATCTCTTGATAGAGCATGTCTTCCTCTATCAGAATCCACTAAGAAACAGTTGGGCTCTTCAAAATTTACAACTTTATGACTATTTTTGTACAAGTACCGTGATCTTTAATATGTTATCGTGACCTTTGACCCAATTTGTGAATCAATGCATCATATTCCAAAAATCAACAAAATAAAAATCACTTGATAGAACATGTTTTCCTCTATCACAATCAACCAAGAAACAACTGGGCTCTTCAAAATTTACAATTTTATTACCATTTTTGTACAGTTGTTAGGTCACAAACTAGTCAATTTATATATTTTACATAATAAATCCACCAACAAACCTCACTCTTCTGTTTCTAAAGTTACTTAAAGTGTTCATGGTTTGCGATTTGTTTCTTGTTGAGGGCTGATGTGGTTTAACCAGAATCAGAATTTAAACTATCAGCAGTGACACACCCAGGATTTATTATTTTTGGGGGGGTGGGCCATATTTTCCCCCCAAAATTTCTTTCGAAGATTGTAAAACAAAAAATCAAAACAAATCAAACAAACAAATTGAATACCTTGGAGGGGCTGGGATCAATCCCCCAGACCCATCGTCCCCCACCCCCCCCCCCCTTTCGGGTGCACCACTGTGATTATTAGTGATCCCAGTTAGAGATTACATCAAGGTTGAGATGGAGAAGCTGTCTGCCTTTCTTCAGTAGATCACAAACTTATGCAGTCTTACTTTAACCCCCTGTGATGAATCTTGAACAACAAATTAATGCATTGTAACTTTCTGAGAAATCCTCAAGAACAATTTGTTCACCATGCTGCAACTCTGACTTCAGTGCCCATTTTAATAGAGCTGCTCAGCAGCAGATTTTGTGCTAACTGTGCGATTTCCATTTAACCGTATAGCACACGAAAAGGCATGCTAACCTTCCGATGAAGTCAGAGTTGCAGCATGGTGACATTTTTTGTTTACCATCTTGGAAAGAATTTTGTTTCAGAAAAATGCCCTCCCCCCCCCCACCCCCCTCCACCCACAACCCAAATTAAATCCTGGGTGCGTCACTGCTGGTATTTTAAAGTATGATTCTGGTTAGACCACATCAGCCCTCAACATGAAAAAATCCCAAACCAATAACAATTTTAGTAACTTTGGAAAGTTTTTTATTTTTATTTATTTATAAAGTAAAGTACATGTATAAATTTACTAATTTGTAACCTCCCAACTGTACAAATATAGTCTTAAAGTTGTAAATTTTGAAGAGCCCAGTTGTTTCTTAGTGGATTCTGATAGAGGATGACATGCTCTATCAAGTGATTTTCATTTCATTGACTTTTGGAATGATGCGTTATTTCAAAAATTGGGTCAAGGGTCACGATAACATATTAAAGATCATAGTGACTTGTACAAAAATAGTCATATACTTGTAAATTTTGAAGAGCCCAACTGTTTCTTAGTGGATTCTGATAGAGGAAGACATGCTCTATCAAATGATTTTATTTCGTTGATTTTTGGAATGATACATTATTTCAAAAACGGGGTCAAAGGTCACGATAACATATTAAAGATTACAGTGACCTACATTTCAAAAAATTTATTTATGATGAAAGAATTGATTTGAGCATGCAATTCTCATCAATTTGATACCAAATTTGCATATATGTGATAAAAATTGACATGGTTATGACATATTTTTACCAAAAAGGTGATATTTTACCCTAAAAATGTCAGATTTTAGTGGTTTCTGCCCTGACCACATGGAAAGTCCGATCGGGCTGAAAATTGGTGTGCATTCATTGCTCATTAGGACCTACAAGCACAGCAATTTTTATCAAAATCGGAAGACATGAGATAAAAAAGTGCGTTGGTCTGACATGGAATACCCCCTTTCTCCAGTGACACTTTAAGTTCCGTATTCAATCAATCAAAATGTAACACCTATTGACAACGTTATATTGACGCAATTACATAAGATTATGTGTTCAGCTGGGAAGACATGACAAGTCATTTTAACGGGAATTAGGGACTGACAAATGTCATAACAGGCTGTGAGGGTCACGGAGCTTCACCCAGTTCCCAGAAGTACGGGTTGCGGAGTGGACAATTCATTTCACGTCTTGTAATTAAATAAATTGAAATTGTAATGACATTATGTTTGGTTATAAGATGTCCGCTATAGAAAATGCGTGTATAGGACATGGGACGTATGGCTTCACTGTTTTATGAAGTTGTTGTTCATTTTATATTGATCATGTAGAGAAAAAACAAAATTAGGATAGGAACTTCCCAAGGACAGTCCTAATTGTAGTGTAACGTGGACAACCATGCAGTTGCACATAGTACAGTGTAACACGAGTTACCGTATAGTTACATGTACGATTTAACGTAGGTAACTATGACGGTCTCTGCTCTGTGTAACGCGAGTATCCATAGAATCACCTGTAAGGAAAGGTGCTTGCACTTAAGCGAAAAAAAAAAAACCTGAAAGAAATGTTAAATGGGAACATTTTGATAAGTAACAGAGGTAACAGTGGAATCGCCCATGATGGGTTGTACTGTGATTATGTATTGGTATGTAACGCGAGTAACCATTCTACTTGGCTGATTGTGTTATTCCTGTGTGTTCTCGTTGATTGGCCAGTTTATAATGTTACGTAAGAACGGAATCACTTGTGATGAGCTGCAACATGAGTGTTCCTATTATGGATATGTAACGCGAGTGTCCATTAGTATGGGTTGATTGTAACATCTTGTAACACCTTGTTTGTTCTCCTTGATCACCTAATTGCTAATGTAACAGTAACAATGGAATCGCTTTTGATGAGCTGTTACATGAATACTCACGGATGATATGGGTATGTAACACGAGTATACCCAATATGTCTGATTGTAACATCTTGTAACACCTATTTTGTTCTCCTTGATCGCCTAATTGCTAATGTAACAGTAACAATGGAATCGCTTTTGATGAGCTGTAACATGAATACTCACGGATGATATGGGTATGTAACACGAGTACCCAATATATCTGATAGTAACCTTCTTTGTGTTCTCGTTGTTACTTTTTCGGCAGGGCGGACAATGG
The DNA here is from genome assembly GCF_902459465.1 of Asterias rubens. Taxonomy (NCBI): domain Eukaryota; kingdom Metazoa; phylum Echinodermata; class Asteroidea; order Forcipulatida; family Asteriidae; genus Asterias; species Asterias rubens. The sequence continues at coordinate 3,430,980 of NC_047076.1, forward strand.
CTGAACCAAACAGCACAGCTGTGTAAAGTACATTGCTCTGACGACAGTTCTTACGCCATGTACAGCTGTATCAATGCTAAACTCATCGAGGCCAATGCTACGCTGTTGGACCATCCAGAACTTATACAAAGCAAGGTGTGTATATATCTTTCTTCGTAAACTAGGGAGCTTCGGATGCATAACATCGCTTCTCAATTAAAAAAAAAAAAAATTTGTGAAAAGTTATCAAAATAATTTGAAGGTACTCCTTTCTCCAAATAGTATTATGTTATCAACAGCTGAAGCGCTTCTTACTGAGTAAGTTTTTATAGTATTTAATTTTATTGTATTACCCTTTTTTGTTGACTGTACCTTTAAAGGCACTGGACACTATTGGTTACAACTCAAAAGAAATGTCAGCATACAAACTTACTTTGTAACGAGCAATGGAGAGCTGTTGATAGTATAAAACATTGTGAGAAACAGCTACCAAAGTTTTTTAAAAAGAGGTAATTTTTTACTCAAACTTTAAATTAAAAGACTTCAGACCTTAAGCCGTTGTAGGCAACTGAAAGCACACAAATTTGTCACCACGGAAAAAAAGTTCTGTAAAACCTATGCCCACACAAAACAACTATACTTTAAACACATACATCACCCCTGTTGATAATTGTAAATTCAGAATAACAAATATTAACACACACAAAGAAAAAAAAAAAAAAAAACTTTGCTTTTTGTTGAATCTCCCGAGATGTTTAAATTGTGAAAAGTCAATTACCATGTCGTTAAATTGTTCTACTCCACCCACTTCTAATAAAATCAGCGTGGGCGAGCTTAAGTTGCTCGATTGGGGCAGGCCTCTTTGTTCAAGAGAGGTGTTGTTATTTTAGCCCAGCCTGGCTTCCTTTACGCCTTAGAGTTAACAAGTCAGTATGCAAAATAAATTAGAAAAAAAGTTCTGTAAAACCTATGCCCACACAAAACAACTATACTTTAAACACATACATCACCCCTGTTGATAATTGTAAATTCAGAATAACAAATATTAACACAAAAAAAAAAAAAAAAAAAAAAACTTTGCTTTTTGTTGAATCTCCCGAGATGTTTTAATTGTGAAAAGTCAATTACCATGTCGTTAAATTGTTCTACTCCACCCACTTCTAATAAAATCAGCGTGGGCGAGTTTAAGTTGCTCGATTGGGGCAGGCCTCTGTGTTCAAGAGAGGTGTTGTTATTTTAGCCTAGCCTGGCTTCCTTTACGCCTTAGAGTTAACAAGTCAGTATGCAAAATAAATTGGTGTACGGTGTTACGAACAATATTGCTGTTTGGGGCTTCTGGTGATTTGAACAAATCTGAACAACAGCAGCTAAAACTCATGGCGCTTCCCTTTTGTACAGGTGTTGTTTTCGCCCACCTTTGTCCAACTTGTTTATTATTTCTAAGACTTTGATCAAAACCCTGAATATAACAGCTGATCCCGTGGCCTATAGTAGCCCAATTAGCTCCACTCAACCGTTATGTTACATTGAAGTTACCACATTCATGTATCGTCCTTCAAATAAGCCGACCAGACTCCCTCCTTTGTTTTTTCTGGGTTGTTTTTCTTTTCTGTTTTGCTGACTCTGTATTTGTTGATCAAACAACTTTGTTTTTCTCAATGAAAGTGTTGGTTTTAAGCGTTTGTTCGCAACTTTGGGCAAATGGTAGTTGTGTTTTCGTTTATCGCTGTGTCTGTATTTGTTATTGAAACAACTTTGTTCTGTTTTTCTTCAACGAAAGTGTTGGTTCAAGTGATTGTTCACATTATTGGGCCAATGGTATAGTTTTGTATTCGTTTATCTTCGTTAGCGCCCGCGCGGATTTTAAAGGCATGGACACTTTTGGTAATTACTCGAAATATATATTAGCATGAAAACTCCCCCCCAGGTCAGACCCCCAGGCGCACCAATGTGTGGATGATGCGTCTAGTACAAGATAATAGGGACACTGATTTATATCTGTTGTTGTGGCCATACTTTACATTTCTTCTGTAGGATTTGCACATTATTTGATTTTAAAGGGTTTGGTATTTTTTTGTAACACAAAACGCACCGCCACAGATTTAAAATTAAACTTATTACTTTGTAACGAGCAACGGAGAGCTGTTGTTTGTTTAAAACGACTCACTCGAACATTTGAATATGAGAAAGCCCTTTTCGGCTATCTCAAAAAAGCATACACATTTTGTGCAACAAGGGTGTTTTATTTGTTGTGCAACTTCGAAAACCAATTGAGCAATTTTTTTTTTCACAGATTTGTTTTTTCTATGCATTAGGTTGGGATGCACCCGGTAAGAAAACCGGTAAAAAAAAAAAAAAAAAACAGCTAATGGTTTTCCTCTGTTCCAAATCCTTATTTTTTCAGCAAATGCGGTAAATATTCTAAACAGGACGCAATTTTGTTCTTTGTATACTAAATTAAATGTTTTTAAGGATTTTTTTATTTTTTAGGATGGCAATTGTGGAGTGCGAAAATAAAAACGGGACACCCATAATAATGCCATTGAGGCAATACAAATAAAGTCAACTCGACCTTTCTAGGCCACATCCCTAGACGGTCGGCAATCGACCACAACCCGCCTCCCCATTTAGATATTCCGGCAACAATAACACATTAATCAAAACACATAGAATGAAAATTAGCGTCTGACTTCCGCTGTAAAACAAAATAAAAATCAATTTCAAACTAGACATGCCCGTTAGGCTTGTAAACAACGTATATTGCAATCACCCTTAATAACAACAAATATGTCGTTGACGTCAGGTCTTTGCATTTCGCAATAAAAGTGGATTACTTTAATCTCGTAAAAATGCAAAATGATTTGATCAATGTGGACGTCTTTAATGCCACTTCGCTATAATTTTATACATTTGATGGGTGATATGACGAACTGTTGTGTGGAGTTAAAGGAACACGTTGCCTTGGATCGGTCGAGTTGGTCTTTGAAAAGCGTTTGTAACCGTTTGTTATAAAATGCATATGGGTAGAAAGATGTTGTAAAAGTAGAATACAATGATCCACACAAACATGCCTCGAAATTGCACGGTTTTCCTTTTACTTTGCGAATTAACACGGAAGGTCATTTATGGGAGTCAACAATTTGACTCCATAAAATAGCAACGTGTTCCTTTAAGTTCATATACCTTTCTGACGTTATAATGGTGCGGTGGTTTGATTTAATTTCCCGCCATAACTAAATAAATGTGTCCCAAAGGGAAAGCAAAGTCTCTCGCATTAGTCTAACATCCGGGAGCCTTTGGGAACCTCTTGTTTGAGGTTAAGTGTGTAGGAAACACGTGGTGATACCAAGTTAGTACTTGGTAAAGGCCCTTTTCGAATACACGGCTTCGGCTTTGGATTTCGGCTTCAGGCTGCGTCCTCTCGTCTGATGCCCTGAGTGCGTACGCAAAGCACGCGCAAGTTGTCAAAACAACCGCGGGCCAAGCTGGGCTTAGCCAAATCTGGAGCCGAAGCCATAGTTACTGCTAAAAAGACGTCCGGGAGCCCGACACGGGTGTTCGTTAAGGGTGCACCACACCAAATAAGGAGAAAACAGAGCGTCGTTCTCGTTATTTATTTTTGTGTAAGCCCTCTGGCTCAAAATGTTCTTTATTAGACAGATTTGATAGCCCCAAAAGGGTTTCGGTGTTAAAAATGAGCCTAAATTGTGACCTGGGGTTGTCGACTCCCCCAACTTGATGAATTTTGGACGACCAGGGGTGGATTTCACAAAGAGATATGACTAGTCTTATCTCGAGTTGGGACGAGTTACTCGTCATAAAACTCGGACTAGCCATACATTTTGTATACCACCAAGGACTGGTCCTAAGCTAGGACTAGTCCCTAACTCTTTGTGAAATCGACCCCAGGCCCTAAAGTAGGTTATATTTGATGAGAGGTGAACATTTTGACTCAATTGGTCATCAAGGTAGAGGGAGCCGTTTCTCACAATGTGTTATACTATGAACAGCTCTCCATTGCTCCGATACCAAGTTAAGTTGTCATGCTATTACTACAGGAACACGTTGCCTTGGATCGGTCGAGTTCGTCTTTGAAAAGCGTTTGAAGCCGTTTGTTATAAAATGCTTATGGTTCGAAAGATGTTTAAAAAGTAGACAATGATCCACACACATTTGCCTCGAACTTGCTTGGTTTTCCTTTTACTTTGCGAACTAACATGGTCGGCCATTTATGGGAGTCAACAATTTGACTCCCATGAATACTTGGGTCATTATATTCTACCTTTAAAATATCTTTCCAATATCATATGCATTTTATAACAAACGGTTCCATACGCTTTTCAAAGATCAACCCGACCGATCCAAGGCAACGTGTTCCTTTAAGAATTATAATGAGTAATTACCAATAATGTCCAGTGCCTTTAATATTAAAAATGCAATTGTTGTCTAATCCGATCACCAGCCCGGCACTGAGGGCTACATCGCCATCGTCCTACCCAAGCTCGGTGGGTGTGACCAACAGATGGAGAAACTCCTCACCCTGGACGATTACGAGGCTGTCTTGAAAGCGAGGCTGGAGACAAGTGGAGGTCACAGCGAAGCAGAGGGAGGAAACGTCGAGAGTAAAGAATGATGGTCAGTTGAGTATTGAGTAATCAGTTGAGCTTTGAGTGTTCACTTGAGTTTTGAGTGTTCAGTTGAGTTTTGAGTGTTCAGTTGAGTTTTGAGTGCTCAATTCAATTCACCGATTGAGTTCAGTATGAAGGTTGGTCGTAGAGATGTAGGCCGGGCCTAGTGTGTATCATTCCTGTGACACCAATTGAGTTAGACCCAGTTTTGCCAGTTTTGGCAAAATTATTGTTTGGAGGTTGAATCTTGACTCAAAAGCCTATAACCGAGATGTTCGTGCCGGCCTGCAGGGGGGTATGTCAACGAAAATTTGAATTCGATCCCAGCAGCTCTAGAGCCAGTAACATTAATATCACCATTGCTTGTTTTTTTCAAAAGAATTTACGTTTTTGGTGTTGATGTTTTTGTTACTTTTCGCATAACAGAGAATTCGTTTGTTATAGTACTTGTTTTTATGAGTTTATTGTTGTGTTAATTCCAATGAACGCTCAACCCTTTAAAAAGGTTGTGAGCCGGGCCGAGTTACGTGCATGCTGGCCCGAGCACTGTGCTAGCCCGTTAGCCACGTCTGACTTAACTTCCCCGAAACATTAGAGTGTCAACACCTCGAGGGCGAGGCCCCCAAAACAGTTGGAACAAAAAACCAAGGTGCTAAAAAAGCGCAAGGGTCAGGTTTTAAGGAAATTTGTACCTTTTATTATTTTCTCGTCGTTTCTGGACATGCAGTCGAGCGGATACCTTGCTTTGAATAACCCGCTGAACAATAAATATGAAAATGTGTTCGATTTGTTACACAATTATAATGCCCACCAAAATTGTATTTGGGGCTTTAGCGTGACCTCGAGGCAACGTGACCCCGGTTGTTTTTGGCACAATAGCCCCGGGGGCGACCACACTTTATTAGGGCCATAGGGCCTCGCCATCCACGGTAAAAATAATAAACTACGTCAAGCCCGTTTCATGGCCTCGTAAAGTCGTAAAATATTTTCACAACTTATCTGCTGATAAAATGGGGCCAATTAAATTATGTCACAAAGGAAGGAATGCCAACTGATACGGTAACAATGTGGTGGTAGTTTAGTTTGTGCCCCCTGTAATGTGTATTTGAGTATTACGAGACTCGTAAAGGGGAAGCTCTTCATACGTAAAATGCCATCCAGACTAAACGTAAATTTTAAATCATTTAGCAGGCCTAATATTCTTCCTACTGAAGTCTGTTTTCCGATTGGTTTGCCCTTGAAAAAAAAAATGATGATTTTTTTTATTTTTATTAATGAGGTCTGAAACATCTTGTTGAGTCTCACTACGTGTACATGTAGGTCAGCCCTATACTCATCCTGTGTTGTACTTAGAGCCATTGGACACTTTCGGAAAAGAACAACAAATAAAAGTTCCCAGATTTACAAATAACTTACAGGGTTTGCAGAAGGTAATGGTGAAAGACTCCTCTTGAAATATTATTCCATGAAATGCTTTACTTTTTGAACACACATTAAAACAATTATAATTTTTCGATATCGAGAATTACGGATTATTTTAAAACACATGTCATGACACGGCGGATCGTGCGGAAACAAGGGTGGGTTTCCCCCATTATTTTCTCCCGACTCCGATGACCGATTGAGCCTAAATTTTCACAGGTTTGTTATTTTATAAATAAGTTGTGATACAGAAGTGTGGGCCTTAGGACAATACTGTTAACCGAAAGTGTCCAATGGCTTTAAGTGTAGGGTTATTTCATTTGTTGTTGTTGTTTGTCACCGTATTGCTGATTTATGGGTATTAAGAAAGATACAATAAAGTCACCTGTAAAGTTTCAGTTGAATGCATTGTCTACTTGTTGCGAAAACAGCAACAAATTTCAACGTATTTTTTTTTTTTTTTTAATCTAGAACGTCTTACCCATGACGTACCAAACCGCTCTCGGGCCGAATGGAGGGTAGCATTGAAACGGGTACTACGGAAATGTCCATACGCCGACTGCATATCTTTGGCGATTCAAATTTCTTGGCTTTCTATTTATTGGTTTCTAATCAACGTTTTTTTTTTATGACGAAATAATGTTGCAGGATGCTTTCTGCTTGTACCACCTTTATAACAAGTAAGCTTTCTAAAATCAACTAGGTAATTTCTTTTTGGGGGTCATCACCAATGTGGCCCGACCTTTTAATAGTCCCCCCCCCCCTTCCTCTCGCCATCACTCACACTCTTGTTGTCACAGAAAACATTTTATGTCACTCGTAGTAATATGTGTACCTAAATCAGTATGTTTAGTGTTACCCTTTTCTATTTTATTTGATCAATGAATGCATTAACCAAATACCATGGCTTGGAGTTTAACAATTCATACAAAGGTAAACACAGGTGCTACAGTAATCAGGTAACGTAAAAAAAATCAAAAAAAAAAATCGAATCGCGCAAACAAGCCTTCGAAACCGTACGAGTGTTATTATTTTTATTTGTTCCCCCTCGTCCCTACTCGCCCATTATTGTTGTCCTGTGTCGGTATATAACACGCCTGCAATTGAGCGTAAATGAACAACCCATATACACTGGGGTTTCCTTTGGCTTACTTTGTCCCCCTTACACAATAGGTGTTTACCCCGCCACCTCGTATGTTCTGAAAAGTCAGCGAAAACACTCGACCCTGGATGGAAAAGAAACACACACGCACACAAACATGTTAGAAAAATACGGTGATCCTGTGCCTCGTGTGGCTGTTGCAAATCTTTGGTGGTTGACACTGCTGAACACGTATTGGTATTTAATGGAAATTATACTTTCAAAGGAACTTCTAGCGAAACGAAAGGAAAATTGTAATTTTCCCACCTTCTTAAAAAGGAGACTTAGATTCAATTTATTTTTCTCTGCTGCCTAAAATATCACAAACTGTCAATGACCAGTATTCCCACTTTGTGTAAACCTTTTATAATTATGAACAAAATTTAAAAATCTATGTACATTTGGGCTCAATTGGTCATCGAAGTTGCAAGAATACAATGAAAGAGAAAACAACACCCTTGTTGCCGGTGTTTTTTTTGTTCAGATGCATAATAAAATGCTTCAGGCCTGAAGTCTTTTATTATTTGAGTGAGAAACTACCTCTTTCTCAATTACTGCAGAGGGAGCCGTTTCTCACAATGTTTTATACCATCAACAGCTTCCCATTGCTCGATTAAAAGTAAGTTTTTATTGCTAGCAATTATGTCCAATAATTACCTATCCACTGACTTATAGTTTATTAGTTTCAAAAGCTTCAAACTCCATTTAATAATTTATTTTAATAAATACTCCCACCCTAGTGAACAACAAGCCATAAAATAGAATAGACGAAAAAAAGTACATTATGCCATTTAGAAGGTCATCTCAGCAGAAGTTAATTTGCTTGCTTTGTCCATCAGTCGTTGCTTCCCTTAACCATGGAGGAAGGAAGAGAAGGAGCTCGAACGAAGGGACTTCAAAAGTCGAACCTGTGGTACCGCGGTCGTTTAACAACACCTCGTAAACACCGACATACCTTATACAGACAATGGGCGGCCTGGCGTATGTGAGTTTGCGCGTGCGCACTTGGTTCTTCACTCAACCATGGTGTCGTATGTCGTATTAATATAATACAGAAAAATGTGTGTACACTTGTACTCACCAAATCGAAACACACAATTGAATTAACAACCACCCTCGTGTGCTAATGCCCAAATTTTGAACCACCGCTAGTGACCGGAAAGTCACGAAAAATGAAAAAATATGCCATGATAACACCACAAACGGTAAATGAAAACGTGTATATTCACAATTCTTGTCTCCAATGATTCAACTTTACACGAAGGCAACGGTGCAGAGCGGCGGTACCGCACGTTCTGTACAAAGAGATATAATCCTGCTCGTTAATCGGCCGTCCAGCTGGAGGTCTCCTATCTTTTTCCACTGGTCAGACAGGGGCATTGTCAGGGTATTCTTTTGTTACTCTGCAGTTTTGCGGTTCGTTCGAGCTCCTTCTCTTCCTTCCTCCATGCCTTAACTATAGTTGTTTAGTACTTAGTGATGGCTTTACAGGCACTGGCCACCTTTGCTAATTGCCAAAGACCAGTATTTTTACTTAGTGTATCCCAACATATGCATAAAATAACTAACATGTGAACAATTTGGGCTCAATTGGTCACCGAATTTGCAGGAGAATATGAATGAAAAATAACTATTGTTGCACAACTTTGCAGGCTTTCAGATGCACAGTATGAAAGGCTTCAGCTGAAGCCATTTATTGTTTGAGTGATAAATTACCTCTTTCTGAAAAACACTTAATTACTTCAGAGGGAGCCGTTTTCGCAATGTTTTATACTATTAGAAGTTCTCCGTTGCTCGTTACCAAGTAAGGTTTCAAGCTAAAAACTATTTGGAGTAATTACCAATATTGTCGAGGCCTTTTTAAAGGGTTAGGGTTAGGGTTAGGGTTAGGGTTAGAAGTCTTTGCAAATGAGGGGATGAGTGCTTGCCGTCCGCTTCTAGAAGATTTTTCTCAATAATACAAGACAAACAAACAACAACAACAACATGAATAGCAAAACAAATGTTTAAGTATTTCATACCACGAAGGTTTCGCAATCTTTATTACAGAAATACAAATAAGGAGGGTGAAAATAAAGGGAAGGAAAAACAAATAAAAATTAACAACCGGTATGCCATTAGCACAAGCAATCCGTGTTATTACATTCTGAAAGACCTCGGGAAGAATAAAAAACAACTTCATAAGTGTGGGGCGGGGTTGGGTTGTCTAACGTGCAGTGACAACACCGCGGTGTCGGTGTTACACCACTGGTGTTATAATTACACCTGTGTACTCATATGGTGTTAGAAATACATCTGGGTAGTAGAATTACACCATGTGTGTTAGAATTACACCTTGAGTGCTAGCAATACACCCAGGGTGTTCGAATTACACCGATATAACCACGGTTCTCAATAAACGGGTGTTGTCCGTTCGAGATAACTGTGTGCCCTGACAATCCTTTGGTGTCAGACTGAATACACGACGGTGTTAGAATTACACCGACGATGTTGACCAATAGTGACACTTTATGTAATGAGCTTAACTGCACCAAACACTGCACTGGTCGTGGTTTAAGGTGCACCACAAAAGAAAGAGAAAAACAAACGGTTAAAAAGAGTAACAAACCTATAGTACTTCAAAAGTACACGTCAGGTGCGTCACCCTTTTGTACCCGTGTAGTAGGCGGGTATCGCTGGGCGCATGGTGACCCAATTTTGAGCACTGAGGCTTTTTTTGCCACGGGCATTCTTATTCTAAAGGTCAAGGTTGGTGGTACAACACTTCTGCGATTTTTACCCTTTTTCTTTTTTAAAATAACCTAGCGAGTGTTAAACATCAACATACACGCTATTTTTGCTGTTTTAACAACCATCAAAATCTGCGATTTACCTTTTTTCTTAAAGTTTGTTAATTACACGTTATACGAGCGTGACATTACATTACAAATGCGTTCACAAAAATACGAAATACATGTAAACATCGAATATTATGTATTTTTTTTGCATTGTATTCTATATTTATGTATGCGTTATTATGTGTGTGAGCCTTGTAATATACAGTAGGAATGTGATATACGACGGGAAAATGGAGCCTTTGGGGCCTGGATCGGCAGCCATTTTTTTTTTTCCAACAACGCAAAATCAAATTGATTTTACCAAAATGTTGCCAAATCGAAGACAGTGCTTCCCGGCTAGTGGTTTAAAGTGATAACAACTTACCATCATCAAATTTAAAACATTGTGTTAAAATGAAGAAAGCTTCGTGAGAGAAAGGTGCATCATTTGAAATCAATTATTGCCCCAAACCACCGCGTTTATTCACTCAAGCTGGTATTACCTGCAGGCTCAATTTCATATAGCTGCTTATTAAGTACAACATCATTGTGCTTTTCAGAAGGTGTAAACCAGTCAAACTGTAAAACACACATGAACATTTCGTCACTGGTATCCTGCTCATTTCTGCCAGCAAAATAGTTCAAGCAATATTTTCTGCCTATGAGCAGTTCTATGAAATTTGGAGTTTGGGAATTGAACACAAAACACGCTGACGTTATGCGGACGTTAAATTTTGTTTTGAATATTCATATAAATGTGTATTATTACAGAGGCTCTTCCACACAATCGTGCCACGCATGCGCAGTGTTCAAGCACCGTCTTGAAATCAAATGATGCACCTTCTGTGAACTTGTTAAAACCAGCCTTTTCAGAAAGCAGTTGGGCCTAACCACTTTGCACAATACTGTTCTCATAAATTAATATTACCAGTCTACACTTTAAAAACTCCCGGTCAAAATTGGTCCGGATTCCGGGTCAAGCTGACCCGGCTAATCCAGCTGATCCGGGATGTTGTTTACAAATTGGATTCTGCGTCATTTGGACCCTTTCTGGTGGGCAATATTGACACCGACTCCGGCTCTGACTGACCAATGGGATCCGGATCCGGTTCAATTCTAACCCGGAAGTTACGTAATAGAGGCCAATTAGCCAATCGGGAAAATTAGCATCATGGGCCCACATTAATTAATTAGTCGTCATTTAATTAACTGTACTTTTATTCAAATAGTGAAATATGCTTTACATATTCGGCAATAATAGATTGCACACAAATTGTTGGCCTTTAACTTCTTTGTTCATTATGTATACGTATCCATGTATTAGGGTTATGTTATGATATGGCGGTTGTGTCATATTGACAATCGAGATGCCCAAATTATTTATTATTACGTAGGCCTACCTTTTTTGTAACTACCAACTTTTCCAAGATGCACTAGCAAAAGTCACAGAGTCTCAGCCTTTTAAATACCAAACTAAGTTACATATTATGTTAACAGTTCACTATGTAAAGCAATCACTTCCGTAATTGTTACGGCGGTTCGTTGCAAGGTTGCCTAAAAAACTACGGGTAACGTAAACAGCCCCAAATACGAATGAACAGTATAAACATCAATTAACCGGTATTATTACACCGCCGTTACCGTTGTCTTGTATTTGAGACAATTACACTGGGAAAAACATTTACTCCATTATGTTAATTTTGATTCTCTGTTCGGTATCAACATGTGACAACGTTCAGGGTGTCCATTTTAACACAGCAGTTTTTGCTGTGTATGAAATGTAGTAATACCCGTAAATTTAACGGATATTCTTTTGCCCGCAGTTCGTCATACACGTACGTGTTTATCAACGTAACTTTTTACCGTTAACGCCCCGTGAACAATACTGACACCGATATTAAACCCGTTCCCCATGTAATTTGGGGGTAACGTTCTAGCTGGGAAATGTCACATGGGGTGTACTCGGTCAAAATGGTTGCGAATGAGTGAACTTTCTGACTTTTGTTTATGTAGGAGGCAAATCTGACGGGCATGTGGGAGGCAAATTGTTGACTGGCATTTTGGTCTTTTGCCCATGTCACACGAGGCAGTTTACAGGCAACCAGTTGCTCTGTGCGACACCACCTTGACGTAAAAGAGCATGGCTCGTGGCGTTTGAATTGAACCCATTCAAGTATAAATAGTTCGCGCACAAAGCGGGTATGAAAGTCACACACATGTTTTTTTTTAATACTTTCGCGTAATGAAAGAACTTGCTTTTGGAAAGAAGACACATCTGGAATACACCGTGGTGTTAAATAAACACTTTTGATATTGGATCGTGAACACAGTGTTTACACTGAGCTATTGGTGTAGTTTTAACACCACGTAGACGTATGTGCGCGCTTCCACGATGAAATAATAGCTACTTTTAGACATTGACACATTTTATATCAGGGCTAAACGGTGCATTCATTTTACACCAAATTAAAACACTAATTTTGTTCGCTTTTACAGTGTAAACGAACCTTGCTACATGTATAATTATTGTCCCACAAAGTACCAACTACACAGGGATACAAATGTTAAAGCATACTCGCTCTTTATAGTGATGCGATTGACAAATGACGTCATGTTACACATGACTACAGTGCGGTGCACTGATTGGCTGATTGTTCTAGGGGTGACGAAGTCACGCCCCTTTTAATCAACCACTTGAACGTCCTCATGGCTTATTTCAGCACTGGGTTTGCTGGGTTGTTTTAAAAGGGGCGTTGCATCGATAGGCCAAGTTTTAGACCAGTTATACGAAACGTAAGCCATTTCTTTCTCTTCTGCCTTATAAATCCTGTTTCTTCAGCGTGGGCTGACACGGTTTCTTTTCCCGTATTATTTATGTTTTGGTCATTTGAAAGAATTTCCCCACACCCTGTAAAATCTCTGAACGCAAAATAAAATAATAAAATATAAATTTGAATAGTATTTTACGCTGACCCTGCTATTTAGTGTTCGTTGGAACCAGCTAACGAACATGAATTAGGCCAAATAAATAAAAATAAAAACTTGTTGAGCGTCCTGCCTTTTTTTTTTTTATTATGGCTGCCACAATTTAAAAAAAAAAATTGGCTGGGCTTTTTTTTTCGAAGTTTGTCCGTCTTCTGAAATCGTTAAAGTGTTTGGGGACGATAAACATGTTTTTCTATTTGGCCTAATACAGCGGTTGATAATACCACTAACTCTTCGTCTCTCCACTCTCTCAATCTCTTTATTAACACCACTCCTCCCTACCCCGTCCCGTGCCCAATTTCATAGAGCAGCTAAGCACGAAAATTTGCTTAGCATGAAATTTCTTCCATGATAAAAACCGGATTACCAACCAGATTTCTAATTTGTTGCATTTCCTAGTTACTGGTATTCAGCTGTTGTATGGATATCTTGAAAATCACGTAGAAATTTGGTTGGAAAATCCTGTTTTTATCAAGGCAAACATTTCATGCTAAGCAGATTTTTGTGATTAGCAGCTCTATGAAATTGGACCCTGCTAATCCTATAATTAGTTATTCCATTTGATGCTCTTGTCATTTCCTTGGCCCCTCCCCAGGGTATTTTACCGTCTAACCAATCAGGAATTGTGATACACTTGCTGTTTGATAGTGTGTGCTCTTTTATTTTGAAAAAGTCAGAGCCCAAGCCAGAGCCCAAATTTAGAGCCCAAGCCAGAGCACAAGCCAGCGCCAAACCAAAGCCTCAAGCCAGAGCCTAAGCTAGAGCCCAAGCCAGATCCTAAGCCAGAGCCCATAGAGCCCTAGCCAGAGTCCAAGCTAGTGCCCAAGCTAGGGCACAAGCCAGCGCCCAAGCCAGAGCCTAAGCTAGAGCCCAAACTAGAGCCCAAGCCAGTGTCCAATCGAGAGCCCAAAACCAGAGCCCAAGCTAGCATCCATCATAGAGCCCAAGCCAAAGCCCAAGCATAGCGCCCAATTTAGGGCCCAAGCCAGAGCCCAAGCTAGAGCCCAAGCCAGATCCCAGGCCAGAGCCCAATTTAGAGCCCAAGCCAGAGCCTAAGCTTTAGCCCAAACTAGAGCCCAAGCCAGTGTCCAATTTAGAGCCCAAAACCAGAGCCCAAGCTGGCATCCATCATAGAGCCCAAGCCAAAGCCCAAGCATAGCGCCCAATCTAGGGCCCAAGCCAGAGCCCATGCTAGAGCCCAATCCAGCGCCCAAAGCTAGAGCCCAATCCAGCGCCAAAAGCTAGAGCCCAATCCAGCGCCCAACCAAAGCCCAAGCTAGAGTTCAAGCTAGAACTTGTAATATACAATTATTTTGTACCGTCTCCCCGAAAAATATTTGTTGTTCAGCAATATTTTCTGATTTACCAGTATTACCTGGCTCAGGGTATACCGCCAATAATAGAAACTTTTTAGTCAACACTGCTACCGAGCAAAACATATTTGCGAGGAAACCATCCACAACCATCTTGAATCAAAGGGATATTTTGGCTCGTAGCCTGTGCCCGTAGTGAAGCTAAAATATCCATAAATATACTTAGGTAATTTGTTGGTGCTTAGCAACCAGATTAGCTTAACCATTGAGAGGGAATATTTGCCCACACCTTATGGCAAGTTGTTATCACGAATAATCCATTTAATTTAAATGAGTATTACTTAAAAAAAGGAAAATAAATAATACTGAAGAATGTATGAAAGGTTTTTCTTTCACGGCGGCTGGCAATCTACTCGTGGAGCTGCGTGTCACACAGAACCGAGACCTTCGCAAAACTGGAGGCAATTGCGCATGTCCCGTGACCTCTGAACTTTAAGGTTAAGAGTCCGTTCTGTACCAGCAAACGAACACATAAACGAGAAGACCAGACACCATCTAAATTATTGTCTTCTATAGAACTAAAACTGCTTTGATGTTTTTCTGTCCGTTTTTTTGTTTGTTTTCGCGAGTGAATACTTTGTGATAATTCAAAGATGGCAGTAGCGTCAAAACATGCGGATCCATTTATAGTATAGGACGGGTTTTTTCTTCTTCAAATTAGAATTAAGTACTGCGTGAAAACGGAATTTTTAGTGTCATTCTGAACTGACCTCATCCAGACACCCCACACTGGATATTACATACCCATCCGCGTTGTGATAGTACTGCCACGTAGTTGAACATCACATTGACAAAAGGCCGAATTGTGGTCGAAGGCCCAATTAGGAACAACTACACGATTCTACCCTCATATTGTTCAACAGGCTATATTTGATATCTTGTTTGTCGTCGAAGTACAGCACGGTAAGCGGGGACATATAACTGGCCGAGCAACAGGGACCCATGTAGCCTTCTGGGGGTGGGTTCATAATGGACATGATTTTGGTGTGGCTGTACTGTTGGAGTCGCATTCTAGGGCAGAGACCGGAGCAGTAGTTTGCTTCGTACGCCTTGGGCATGAGGATCCAGTCCCACTGGAAGTCTGCGAAGACTACGCGGAGAGGGTACCGGCAGCACCTTTCCTCGGGCTGGCTCTCAGAGCAGATCAGCCCAGCGGCCCGACGGCTTCGTCTCCTCCTTGCGTCGTGTAGTCGCAGCTGGATAAAGGGTTTCTGGTTGGAGAGAAAAAAAGTGGACAACTTGGGTAATGGAATGCATTTTTAATGACCAAGAGCTCTTTGAAATGGCAGAGATAGAAACAGATCACCCAATTCCTCCAACTTTGTATTACTGACGTTATATACTTCCGGTCACTAGCTCGCCAAGCGTGAGTAAACCAGTGTATACAAGGGTGATTGCTCTTTGAACCAGAAGCACCGTCAAGTGTTTTTACGATAAGTGTTCTCGGTTCTTTAACGTGCACTCCCAATCTTTGTACACGGGACCTACAGCTTAATGTCCCATCCGAAGGACAAAGCAACGATGGTAAAGTATCTTGCTCAAGGGATGCAAGTGCAATGAAAAGGACCCTCACTCTGCTGATCAGAAACACCAGAGCTTGAGTCTCGTACTACTGCTCGGCAAAGACAAGCTCTGCCAAGAACAAGCTCGGCCAAGACAAGCTCGGCCAAGACAAGCTCTGCCAAGACAAGCTCGGCCACGTCGAGCTCGGCCAAGACAAGCTCTGCCAAGAACAAGCTCGACCAAGACAAGCTCGGCCAAGACAAGCTCTGCCAAGAACAAGCTCGACCAAGACAAGCTCTGCCAAGAACAAGCTCAGCCAAGACAAGCTCGGCCAAGACAAACTCGGCCAAGACAAGTTTGGCCAAGACAAGCTAGGCCAAGACTAGGCCAAGACAAGCTCGGCCAAGAACAAGCTTTGCCTAGATCAAGCTCGGTCATGACTGGTACGATCTTCTAAAAGCTTCATATTATATCAATGTTGTACATTCACACCATGAGCGAAATAAACTCAAATATAAAACTGTTCTTACCCGTGGTTCGTCTTCATCAGTCAGTCCAGTTATCACAACCGAGTTGCCCTCATCGTCGTACACCTCGATCTTCAAACCGGCATTGGTGCTTGGACTCACAATCCATTCCACGACTACGTCAGTCAGCTCGACGCTGTGCCACTCCCCATGTCGGGTGTTCAGGCGAAGCTTCTCTTCCCGTACCGTGTCCAGCTTGATGAGCCCGGCCCGTCCCTTGTTGATCCGAACCACCCGGCTAACGCTCACCGGGCTCATGGTGGTCTGTACTACTCTCGTCCTTTGGACGTAGAAGTATAGGGTAGCCTTTGAGACTATGTACCCGTCGGTTTTGTCTTGCAGGTCGAAATAACATATGGTTGGGTCGTCGATGCTGAGTTCTGGAGGTGCTGTAAGAAAGAGATTGAAACAACCTTTATTACACGATTACATGTTTGGTAGTATTTAGTTAAGCTGGTGAGCAAATGAGCACACCAGCAACCTATGGTATAGGGATAAAGGGGATGCGGCGGGTATCAGACACTGTAAGAGACCAATACGCGGCTAGATTGGTCCACGCGACAGAAGAAAACTGTAAGCTTGGTGTAATTTTCCGCGTTTTTTTCGGCTGAAGAATTGCATGCCCGATTTATACGAATCCAACCTGAAACGAACCTTCCACGTTGTATGTTTTGTTGCCCAAATGTTTTTTTCTTTTTCTTCTGCTGTACAGTGTATGCCCTTTATAAGACTATTAACAAATGTCAAGATTTCTCTTTGTGTCCTTGATAATTTAGGTACAATGAGACTGTCGAGTTGACAATCGAGTCATGTGTACTGCAAGAAATGCAATAAAACGAATGACCTGTGATTTTTCAATTAAATAATGGCTTGTTATATATATAGCGCTCATATTCGTCACTCCGTGCGTGACGATCATGGTGATTCAACATTCTTTATCTTCAAGGTGTGTGGGGCTACGTTTAAATTTTGAGACCTACTCATCTTACATAGCACCATGTAATGTTTTACAATGTGCCGTGGCGCAATATGCTGCCAATCAAACCAGGACAATCAAAATAGGCTAAACATTTAAAAAATATTTTTGTGACGAAGATTACATCGGGGTTTGTCATGGTCGTCGAAAATGTGCCTCTCTCCGACTTGTGACATGCCATTTGTTTTCAACCCTCAAGTGACACACGTGACGTCAGTTTGCGTATGTAACCAAGGACACACCTCAAATTGAGGCTATCAAATGTCATCAACAACTCAAACTTGTCAGTATACACAAAAAATCAAAAGTATTTAAAAGATTTAAACATTTACAACAACAAAAAACACTCCCGCGGGCCAGAGTCTTTAACGTTTTCAAATCGCATTAAATAAACACTACTATGGCTCAATTCAATAACCCTGAAAACAAATTTCCACAGTCGACAAAATAAAACCAAAAACAACAATGCCGCTAAAATCCCCAGGGTGCGATTGTCCTTTTTCATTGATTTCCAATTTTGCTAAGGCGGGTACTTACAATTACATGTCACTCCTCTAACTCAAAAACAGACCACTAATACTGATTGATGGGTCGCGTCATTTTCCTCCAAAAGGGAGTTCTAATAAACGCTGTTTACTCGGATTCTCAGCTCCTGTAAGCTGTCCAAATAATACATACACCTTGGTTTCTATTGCCGTTGTTGGTAACGGTATGCCCCCCCCCTTCTCTCTGTCCCTCCACTCTACCCCACAAGAGAACAGAAAAACCGTTACACGCAAATGTGACATGATCTGACATGTTTATCCGCGATTATTGACGTTAAGTTGATCGGGGCGAGCGCCAGTGTGACTCGGCCTAAACTGACATCACCTATGCACTCTCAATGTTTGTCATGTTACAAAGCGATGTCCCTAAATCCTACACAATACCGCTTTCAAAAGAGTAAAGAAAGAAGTTGAAAAACCTTAAGAGTGTTATGAACAACTGCGGCCGTAACTAATTGATTAAATAATACCTCGTAGTTAAATCGTTAGCTGAGGTGTTTGTAAACTTTTTTTTCTTCCCCCCTAACAAATCCCAAAGCCGCAGAGTTTGTTTACGACACAAGAGATCGAGATCCACCCAAGGCGAATGGTTGTTCTTTTCATTTTCCAGCATCAGGGAAAAGGGAAATAACACCCTTCAAACGAATCTGTCAAATATGTCTGAAAAAGGGGGTTCCGGCACTTGCATGCATTTTAGACGTGTTTATTTTGTTGTAGGACAATTCATCAATAGCCAAGAGCTCTAAATTAAAAGCGCTTCGACACGCTTGACTGTTGGTCGGTCAACATCTTTGTTTAACTTTAAAAAAAAAAAAAGTTTCTTTAGCCACCATGGTTGTTTGTCCAGAGATAGATATATTGCAGCAAGTGGGTAGCCGCCCAGAGAGGGGAGAAATCCCGGCTATAAAAATGACCAAGTTGAGGTTAGGTCTGGCAATCACAAACCGCATAACTGCAACTTGTAAGAGTGGGAGATCCCAGCTTCACAAATAACTAAGTTGTGGTTAAGTCTAGCAATCACAAACCGCAAAACCACAAAAACCACTTAGCAATTTAACTGCCAACATAATATGAAGTCTGCCAAGGGTTGTCTTTTTTTCTTTCCTTTTTTTTGCGGTAACACGCGACGGTCAAGACACTCTGTGATGATGTACGAATTTCGACAACTCTTCGCAGCCACTCCAGTTTGGCTGAGTGCTCTACCGATGAGACGCGTGGAAAGACAGGCGGCCCCAGTTCATTGTCACGATGTCTGGGTAAGGGATCTATCTGCCAATGCCCAGGTCCTCTCTACTCAGGGTTTTCGGTTGCAAAATGTGTAGGCGGGTAATAGCTCGAGATTTGGCGGTGAGGAAGCAAGGATTGGATTTTGAAGTAGCTAAAGGTTTGAGGGCATGTGCTTCTGGGGACAGCTTTGATCCTTGGAGAACCGATTTAGGAAGTCCAAAGGCATTTACCCATTTAATATAATATTATTCTTTATAGATGTTTAAGTATATACAGATTTCGAAGAAAACGCTTCCTAAGTAGTCTTTATCCCAAAAGGCATTGGGTTAAAGAACACTTCATATCTGAAACTTAAAATAGAAAGAAAGAAAACAAAAAAATTTATTTGACTAAGAATTTTTCCATCTCGCTTTTATAAGGCCCAGTTTATGTCCGAAGTTTCAAAGTCCTGATGACAGTTTTAAAATTGGTAGCCCAAATATTGCATAGTGGACAATGACATAATAATAATATTGAAAATCATGTTAGGGCCTATACTTGATAACACTGCAAATCGATCGATCGATCGATAGCAGTAAAAGGTTGTTTGACTTTTATCGATTATCAATAGAGATTAAGACTACGGGCACTTCTGACTCATCGGCGGAGTGTTTATAACAAATAGGCCTACATGAAGCTGTGTTTCCATGTTTTTTTTGTGAGCAATATGTAGGCCCACACAACTCCCTAACTGGTAGGCTACCAAATTGTTGCTTAGCAATGAAACTCGCTAAGCAGTATTTTCTGCTAAGCAGCTTTACGAGCCCTGACAAGCAAAATGTGACTACCTGCCAAGTTTTCACTGTTCTCAGACTGGTATGCATTGACTTGACAACTTTATATTCTAAATTTTAGCGTGTAAAGTTTTATCAGTTCACAGGTCCTTGGTATACGTTACGAACAATGAAAACTTTACCTACTAAAAGTTATAGTGTGTAAAGTTTTCACTGTTCACATCAGCCGAGAGGTTTTAGTTAAGTCGCTCGGTCAGAATTGACCAAGATTCCGGGTCAGGGAACTGACCCATTTCCGGGTCAGCATATGGGTTTTTTCAAAAAAATTGATTCTGCGTAATTTTGACCCATTTCTGTGTCATTTTTTGTTTGTTACATCGATATCGATTCATACTGACCAAGAAATGGGTCAGATCTCACGAGATCTGGATCCGGGTCAATTCTGACCGGAAAAATCAATTATCCTAAAAAAAATAAAAAAAAGAGATACACCTTTAAAGTATGTATTGCATCAGTGTCATATAGGGCCGATAATATGGCTGATCCAAAATGGACATTGGCCCCATGCGTGGACTCGTGGATCGTTTACCAAAACCCAGACAATTATTAACGAAATAAAACACTTGTTGAAATCGGATGTTATCACGACTATTTATTAAAAGCCAGTGGACACTATTGGTATATTGTGAAAGACCAGTCTTCTCACTTGGTGTATCTCAACATATGCATAAAATAATAAACCTGTGAAAATTTGAGCTTGATTGGTAATCGAAGTTGCGAGATAACTATGAAAGAAAAAAAACCCACCCTTGTCACACGAAGTTGTTTGATTTCGTGACCTCAAATTCTAAACTTGAGGTCTCGAAATCAAATTCGTGTAAAATTCGTGTCTCAAACCCTGTGTGTGAGAGCCTGTTTAGGGTACAATATTGTTACGGTATGGTTACCCGTCTATTTTGGGAAGACTCGCTCTGATGTGATTGTACTGGAAAGTTCATTACATAGACTGTTCGTTTTGTTATTTTGACGTCTCAGAAATTAACTGGCCATGGACATTATTTTGACTACTGTCACAGTGCGGCCATTTTGCTTGGCTCTAAATTAAACTCACGTATAACCAAACCAAGGTTGGAAGGAAGTAAAGTATGGCCCCATTTTATGGCAAGTGAATAAACTATAGGTGTCATTGCGGACACAGAATACCCGATTATGGCGTTTTGTGTTTTTCCCCTTAACGCATGTAATGTATTGTGAACAAAATGTGTGAAAATATTCATATTATGTTAATTTGTTGCGTGACTGTTTAGATGACTGTACTCAACGCATTGCGAAAGAATTGCTCATAATTTATACACTGTAAATATGGATTTTGTCTCCCTGTACTGTAACTGCGTATGACACAGACTCGCCAATTGCCTTGGACTGTTTCAGATTTATGATTTTGATCTAAGTTTTTTTTTTTTTCTCTGTGATTGTATGCAGTGTGAACAACAGCCCAATTAATTCCTTGGTTCGACAGTATGGTCTGTCTGTTTTACACCCACGTATTGAAGCTGTGGACAGTTGATGACAGTTATTGACAGTTGTTTAATCAAGTTCGGCAGTGGGCCATGTCACTGCTCATGGATGGAGCCAGAAATCAGGCTTTCACTTCCCCCCCCCCCCCCCCCCCAAATCTTCATTGAAGGCAGTGGACAATATTGGTGATTGTCAAAGACTAGCCTTCACATTTGGTGTATCTCAACATATGCATAAAATAACAAACCTGTGAAAATTTGAGCTCAATCGGTCATCGAACTTGCGAGATAACAATGAAAGAAAAACAACCCTTGCAACACGAAGTTGTGTGCGTTTAGATGGTTGATTTCGAGACCTCAAGTTCTAAACTTGAGGTCTCGAAATCAAATTCGTGGAAAATTACGTCTTTCTCGAAAACTATGGCACTTCAGAGGGAGCCGTTTCTTACAATGTTTTATACCATCAACCTCTCCCCACTACTCGTCATCAAGCAAGGTTTTATGCCAATAATTATTTTGAGTAATTACCAATAGTGTCCACTGCCTTTAATAATAGATATTGCTACACATAAAAGGTATAGATATTGGTCGAAGATCTTTTACAGTTTGCTGGGAATTAATTGTTCAAAAGATAAAAAATAAAAAATAGATGAACAATAATCAAATAGATGAAAAAATTAACAACATATAAAAAAATAAACAACATATAAAAAATGTTTTGGTTCCGTTTCACTTTTGTCTCCTGAAGACAATCAGAGTATACTGATCGAAACGTCGGCTTTGCTAAACGAGTGGTGAATCTATGTACAGAACCATCACACCTCATTGAGACAGTTTCACGATGTTTATGGTGTTGTCCCCAAACCTCAGAAGATTGACAACAATAATAATCACACAAATAAATAAATAAACAAATAAATAAACACGATATAGTCACTCGTGATCGACCATCAGTATGTAACCTTTGGTTTGGTCTGTGGTGTCTGACAGAAATGTTTACACTTAAATTGTTTTTATATTCCTGGCGAAACAGGCCTCAACACCAAAAACCAAAACATCTATAAATAGCCACTGCGAACATTGTACCCCTTGGGTAGTACCTAGTGTAAACATGTCATGTGGATGATTTTGAAGCAGCTTTTTGTTAATTCCCTCAGCCCAAACCCTTAGCTAAGGTATCTCGGTGTTCAGACTAGACTAGCAATTACGAGGTTGTGGGTTCGAATCCTACCGAGCTTATATTGCTGATTTCACAATGACATAGAATACGTATTGTTTTTTAGTTACTGAATCACAATTTATTAACTTGTGCCCTTCATAATCATATACGTTCAACCAATGTGTGTAAGAGCATAGAGAAAGGTTCTTTTAACTTATTCACCTTTCTCTATGGTTTAATCATGGAGGTTATTTCTACCTCCAAATTCTACCTCCATGGTATAATGAGAGAGAGAGAGAGAGAGAGAGAGAGAGAGAGAGAGAGAGAGAGAGAGAGAGAGAGAGAGAGAGAGAGAGAGAGAGAGAGAGAGAGAGAGAGAGAGGGAAAGAGAGAGATTGGCTGTGCCAGCTTGGTGTTTACATCCCATTGTGGAAGTTTGCCGAGTTTCCTTAACGGGAAGATCATGTAAACAAATAACAAAAACAAAAATCCCTTTCAAATGATAAAAAGACGAGGACATTGAAAAATTGAAATTGCAATACCGTACTCCCAATCTGCCATTTTGCCTTCCTTTAACACTTTTCTGCGTGGGTGGTGACGGGGGAACATAAGAATATTGCAAGAGAGAGTCAGACCACATATGTTGAGAAGTCCATAATTAGTGGCATGGACCCGTGGGCGAGAACCAACCTCCAAGTTACCCCCATTAATCATAGTGCAAAATAATAATTTTCTAAAAAGGTCCTAGGCTGAGGACATCTTGAAGCATCACGTTGCATTCGTTAACAACGGAGGCCCCTACATCTTTGAACAGCTTGTGGCTTCCGGTTGTTGTCCACAGCTTATGAATTATTCATGGTGCCTCATGAATAATGCATCAAAGAGATACCTCGGGATACACCAGGGCACGCGGTATATTAATTGACGAGACCTCATGATGAATTTTTGTGTTTTAATTTTTTTGATCTGAACGAACAATTTCAGTTATCTGGGAAGATAGCAAAGGTGATTGGTTTGTTGGCAATAATAACACAACTTTTAAATTGCTACAAATAGGGCGAAACTTTTTAAAGTTCGATAAAGAAAGGTTTACGGTAACACCATGTAATGATAACAATCTATGAATGAGTTGGAGTGGTTCTGAAAAGAACCGTTGGTTCCACTTTATGGTTTCGATCAGTACGCTCTGATCGTCTTCTAAAGAAAGCTAGACTTTTAAAGTTCGTTGTTTGAGGTTTACGTAGATAAGAGTAGAGTATTTGGACTGAAAGTTATGTTTGCGGTAGCATTTCATCATTATTTCCCTGTTTAAAGGAAACGAAACTCCCCGTTTATAAGAAACCGGACTAGATTTCTCTGTTAATAAATGGATAACTTCAAACTTTATTTATTTATTTATTTATTTATTTATTTATTTCCGTTTGCTGATGACGCATAAGGTTCGAATTATTTTAATTTGTGTGCCCGTTTTAAAGGCACTGGACACTTTAGGTTATGGTGAAAGGCCAGGGTTTTCACTTGGTGTATCCCAACGTATGTATACAATAATTGTTTTCTTTGTTTTACATTTGGACTCACTTTGTCATCGCAGGTGCAAGAGAATAATGACCGAAAAACACCCTTGTTGCACAAATTGTGTGTGATTTCAGATGCCTAATATTTAAAGGCCTTGGCCCTTTTATTAGGTGAGGGAGAAAAAAACGTCTTTCAAAAACTACGTTTACGTCCGAGGGAGCCGTTTCTCACAATGTTTTACACTAAACAGCTCATCGTTGATCGTTTCCCAAGTAAGTTTTTATGCTTACAATTATTGTTAGTAATAACCAATAGCGTCCAGCGCCTTTAAGACGTCGTGATGCCTATAGCGGCTCAGGCCAAGTCAATCGGTCAACGCCTAGTCTCCACACTATTCACTCGCGTCCATCTCACATTAATGTCTCAAATCGCACCAGAAAAACAAAAAAGGAGCCGTCAGGAGCAATTCCACATAAAAAAAAATTAATGTGACTCGATGAATATTAGAATTAACCCCAGACATGGGCCCCGAGGCTGAGACATACAACAACTGAAACGGGAGAGTTTGGTCTACTATTTCAATAATTTCCATACTGTGCCCCGGATCTTTATGACTTAATACGCCCTGACCTGGAACATTAAACTAAACTAGGGCGTGTGAATCCGCATTTTAATGTTTCTGAATTATGATTTTCAAATTGAGGAATCGGCTGCCCAAAATAAAAAATTAATTCATCACTAAAATAATGGTGCATGAACGAGTTTAAGACACAGGACACCTTTGGTAATTGTCAAATACCACTATTCTCAATTGGTGTATATCCAATATGCATCAAATAACAAATCCCTGAAAATGTTGACTCAATTTGTCAACAAAGTTGTGAGAGAATAATGACAGAAAATCACCCTTGTTGGAGGTTTTTGAGTGCTTTCAGACACCTTATAAGGCTACAGACCTGAAGTATTTTAGTACTGAGTGAAACTACCTTTCTCAAAAAATTACGTCACTTAAGAGGGAGCCGTTTTTTACAATATTTTATACTATAAACAGCTCCCCAATGTTCGTTATATACCAATTACGTTTTTATACCAATATCGTTTTTATGCTAACACATTCTGAGTAATTAAGTAGTCGATGTAGTTTACTGGAGTCTCTGTTTGTTGTGTTAATTAACTCAGTTATAAGTAACAAAATGGTTTACTCGGTCGAGTCGGCTGTGAGCTACAGTTATATATCTCTTAGTTTTGTTGGTTCAAATGCACACAAAAATTACATTATATATTCAAGAACGCTACTGACCAATTCTTTCGAGATGGTTTATTGACGTTTATTTTTTGTTTGATAACCAACCACAAAAATGTGTAATATTCTAAGCTGTGCCCACGCGAGCTTTCACATGAAGGGATTTTAGAGTATATCCAAACGCGCGTACAGAATTTCATCCTGAAATTGCTAGACTAGTGGGCGAAATGTCTTATCAACTTTATAAACGTCTGGTATTTGATGCCAACTGAGCGAGCATAGCAAATACATGTTTGATAACCCACATAAATATGTTATGATATATTATGATATAATACCATGTATACAATCTGATGATATGACCTATCGCATTGATGCATGCTATGACTATTAAATTGCATATTTGATGGCTGAGTGATCGTGATTTTGCATTTGATGCAACAGAATTACAATGAGAGTTGAATGGCTTGAGGTTTCTTTAGTGAGCTATTTTTAACAACTCTGGCAATGACTTCACGCAATAGTGCATAATACTTTAAGGCAAAAGAGTTGGATGTTGTTGTTGTCCCATAGATACCCTTAGCAGGTTGGTTACCGACCCCTGCACACTTGCATCCTAATAGCTGACCTAAAAATCTCACCTTTTTATAATAACTTTATATTTTGTTAATCAAATTTTCTTTTTGTTTTGTATGGTACATCCTAATATCGACGTCATATGTAGGTTGCGTTTTACACT
Source organism: Asterias rubens (assembly GCF_902459465.1). Classification (NCBI taxonomy): domain Eukaryota; kingdom Metazoa; phylum Echinodermata; class Asteroidea; order Forcipulatida; family Asteriidae; genus Asterias; species Asterias rubens. The sequence goes on from NC_047076.1 coordinate 3,457,048, forward strand.
TTCATGGTGCACAAAAAGTGTATATAAACACAAAACGGAGCTCCCACAAATGACTTTGTATTATTGATGACGTAATCGGACTTTCCGCGAATTCTTTTGTAAAGCAAAAGAGATGGGTCTTCAAAATGATTGATTTTCTTACAAATAAGTTTAATTCAGTTAGAACTCAATTTCCCTCCTGATTGAAAAAAAAATTCTCAAATTAATTTCAGCAAAAGGTCACCTGCTGCGGTTATCATTGAAGCTGGTCTTTAAAGGCAGTGAACACTATTGGTAATTACCCAAAATAATTGTTACATAAAAACTGATTTGGTAATAATATGCAATGGAGAGCTGTTGATGGTATAACACGTTGTGAGTAACGGCTCCCTCTGAAGCTGCGTAGGCTTTGAGAAAGAGGTAATTTCTCACTCAAATTATAGAAGACTTCAGGCCTGAAGCCTTTTGTTGAGGCATATTAAAGCACACCATGTGTGACACAAGGGTGTTTTTTCTTCATTTCGTGCAACTTCGATGACTAAATTGAGTCCAAACTTTCACTGATTCGTTAACACAGATTTGTTATTTTATGCATATTATGTTTGGAACTTGTGATACATCTTCAAGGGCGTATAGGTTTTTTAACGGAGAGTGTTCCTTTAATGTTGGTGCATGAATGAATTGTTATAGATGCTACAGTTGTTTTTTTTACAGTTTTTTTTTTTTACAATTGTCATGAAACAGTTTTCATGAAATAAGTAATTATTCTACACCAAGCTGGTCAATGTAAATGTTGACATGGGTGGTTGCTTATAATCAAATTTTCAACAGTTTGTGATGTTTGCGGTTGCCTGAATACGAATTATACCGAGCGGAACAGCTGTACTCTTTTTGGTCTTTTACCCTTTTCTTTTCATTTTAGTTTAGTTCTTAATAAACAAGTTATTGTGCATAAATACCCCCTCGGTCTTTTGCCGGTCAACAAGGGTTCTGTACTTTAATATAAAGCCCTTTTTTCGAAGCAGGAACTAGGCCTTGACTTAAAAAGCACGTTTGATTGGCTTTGTATTTAAGGAATAAAATGGAGTCCAAGAGCTGCCAATTCTCCGTGATTCTGCAGAGAGTTTAAATAACCCAATCTACCAATGTTCTGGTGATTTTTTTTGTTTATCTCCCTGTTTAATAGCGGAAACTTTTTCCCTGGAATGTTGAATGTTGTTCTAAATGTTTGACTGATTGTAGTACAAAATCTCCATGATTGCAAGATGCAAATTAAAATAAATAAAAATATCCGGCATATCTCATGTAGCATTTGTTGACACCAAAAGGAGCTTATTGCCTGACGTCTCGACCCTGCTTAAGCTGACGAAAAGTTGCTTAGCAGCATCAAGATACCAACCAAAACACAATGAAGTAGGTCTAACAGTTTGCAATCCGGTTCTCTGCTGTGCTTAGCGCTATCTTCTGCCCAGTAGCAGCTTTTTACCAGGTCACTGGTAAAAAAATATATATCTAAACTTAGGTTAAACTATTTCACTGTTCCGATTATAGAAAAAAAGGGATCTAGATCTCCGGGACTCAGGCCCACCCGCTCTGTGCTATTAACCAATCAGACATAAAAATAATATATCCTGATCCATTTTTTATTTCCCCGAGGAGTCATTCCAGGGCACCCGGAGTTCATGTGGTGTGTTTTAAAAAAAAAAAAAGGAGGAGAAAAAAAGTAAGAAAGAAAAAACAGGCTTTCAAGACGGCGGCAACGTTATATAGGACACTCAAGTGAGGCGTGTCCCAGTTATCTCTGTGCTTTCGCTACCCCTGTTCTATTTTTATCCAGTCGTCTCGTCCCCCTTCCTCCTCAAGTCTATTAAAAGCTCGTCTTTATAACAAGAAAAAAGAAAAGAAGATATTTCCTCTGAGACGACTGTGATAATCAACAACCGCAATTTACTCATTACTCGAGCAGCCAGGCGTTGAAATATGATACGAGAAAGGATTTAGGGATGCATTTAGTTTCGCCATTATTTTTGTTCTTCTTGTTTTCTTGTTTTAATAATCACTCCAGAGATTTATCTTTATTATTTCACGAATGTTCTAGATCCCCCGCCCCCTCATCTAAGAATAGAATAACCTTTGAACTCATTTGGAGTCACTGAGTGAAACGCTGCGACAGATTCAGGGTTTTGCGTTTAAACAAAATGGGCTGTGTAAAAACACATTATTTGATTTGGTCTGATTTGATTTGATTTGAAATGGTTTAATGAAAACAAAGACCATCACAGCCAAATTGCCGCAATTGCAGTCAAATTACAAAGAGATAAAATATACAAATATCGAAAAACTTATTAAACAGTTTAATTATTAAGTCCTTTGCTTTAAACAAAATGTATAGTGTGCAAAAACTCATTAAAACCTTATAAAAAGGTTGAACTATGTAAGCTTACCCTGATAATATAGAATCATTCTTCACATTTAAGTTGGAATGGGAACTAGAAACTAATACTCTTTCTACTGAACTTTGGGAACGTATGGCATCACGCTGTGGTGAGAAAGGGTTATTTATCAAGATTGTGGTGTCTGAACGCAGGGGATTCCTTGGTCTGTTTCTAGCAACATTGGAATTTGGCCCAGTTCGCCATGAAAGGTTAAAAGCCCATGATAAAAACCACGGCCGAATTACGGGGCTCCATAATCACAGAAATGCGCTCGTGGCGCCCAGTTAATAAAAGCACGTGATTCGATGGCCCTTTTCGAGACCACGGGCACAGGCTTTAAGCCTTCATCAGTTAGTAAGAAAACACAGGCTTGCCTTTACTGTGCTTCAAACACAAGCCTACGGAGCCTCATACGTAGTTTCGATAAGGCCAGATTTGATGGGCCGTAAGCATGGTATGCGAAACTGTAAATTTTGCACAGAGAGTCATTTTTAACCAATGTACCAACCGTATTACCTTTTGGGTGCATAATGAAGAGAACAAAATCAAGAATTCGCACACGAGTGTCTCGGTAAATAGAACACATAGATGGAAACACTTCTTTACAAGTTAGCTTTATAATGTAGCTTTATAATACATTCATTATTGGCGTCAAAAGATGCAGTTTTGACTGTAGTCAACACTATGGTTCGCACACGAGTGTCTCGGTAAATAAAACACTTTAGATGGAAACACTTCTTCACAAGTTAGTTTTATAATTGTAGCTTTTTTAATACATTCATGATTGGCGTAAAAAAGATGCAGTTTTGACTGTAGTCAACACTATGGCGTTCATGTGCAAATAATGACGTCACACACTTAAACTGCACCATCACTTGGAGTTCTAAATTCGGACTGCCAATGCCTGACAAAACTGACAGTTGATGTCGCGCACTACATGAACGCGCCCTGATGCTAATGAGCCCAATCCCGAATAGCTGCCCAACTGAGCAAAACCCATTGCGAACCAGTCATCATGTAATGTGAAGTGCATGGCGTTTTGGGTCTCACTATGCTTAGCAAATTAGCACCGGTCTCAGCTACGCGGCGGTTTTGCAATTTTTGTTTGGTACATCAAAATAGCTACTGTCGTAGTGCTTATTAATTGTGGACGTTTGTTCTTCTAAACCGATTCAAAAAAGGGAATCCTTAGACAAAAATGATGATTTTTTTTAGGATGGCAATTCTATACTACAGAAGAAAAAACAATTGCCGGCGAGTAATGCAAAGATCGAGTCTGCAAAAAAACCTGACTGTTGATTTGTAATCATCAACAAGTCATAACGTGGCGTCGATATAGGCCTATGCCTTCATCAAAGTTGCGATACCCTCTCGTTTAGAGTAGACTTACCACAACTCACTTTAAACTACAAGTTATTGTTTTGGAAAGAACAATATAGTCTCAAACTCAACCCTTGAACCTGTCACAAAAATAACGCACATTGTGACAAACGTATCAGTATGCGTTGTGCATATATGAACAATAGGTTGAAATGTCAATTATCTATTGTTAGTTTTTTGTTTCAGTTTCTTAAATCCTTTAAAAAAATGTCATGAGGCTGGCTTGAATAGCTTATGTCCCAAAGATGTTCCAGTAAAACATGATGGCTCACGCAATAATTTAAAAACCTTTTGAAACTACACGATGTTTTGTAACCAGGTCGAGTTGGGCCGTCGAAAACTAGGTCACCATCTTGATACACGGCGCTTTAGAGTGTTGGTGATCACGTACAGTGAAATGTGACCCACATACACATTATATTTATACAGCGCACATTCATATAATGTAAGTACTTCAATTTTATGCTTAGCAGAAATGAGCAGGATACCAGTCACAATTTTCACTTGTGACATTGTATTTTGGCTGGTGACCGTGTTCTGGTAAGCATAGTAATATCGTGCTGAGCTGCCTTTTTGTGCTTATGCAGTTCTATGAAATTGGGACCATGACGTCGCCTGCCTTTCCCCACCTCGCACCCCCCCCACCTCGCACCCCCCCCCCTTTTCCCAGGGGATAATAACATCGGGAAAACAAATCTCAAGTTTATGGTTCGATACATGACATATACGCGTGCCCCTCTTGCTCTTGCACCCCAACGATAACTTCTGACAATGCCTATAACAACTTCAGACAGACTCAAATTCCGATGTGTTCAATGTGTTAAACTTTGACTTGGTGACGATATCTGATTCTTTAAACCCAGTACACAACTTTGGCATAAACTTGATTTTGTGTGAGCGGTTTTGCGAGCCGTAAACCTTTTTTTAATTTTTTTTTTTAAGTCGGGAATTGTCTTCCTCAGTTATGTCCCCTGCTTTGTTTTAAAGGTTCCCTTTTTTGAATCTTTTTTGAATCAAAATTTCCATTGAGAAGCACACTACGACCATAGCAACTTTGTTGTGCAGTTAAACAAATATCGGGAATCTAAAGACTTTGATCTACTTATCTGCCATCTGGAAGGGTTACTTGCGTTGAAGTTTTTAATTATGAAGGGATGGGGGGGGGGGGGGTGTAGAGATTTGAATGTAATAATACTCACTAGGTTTAGCAAACGTGATAATCCTTTCTGTCGTGACCTCATAGTGTGGTGCCATGTCATACTCGTCCGTGTTGGGCATGCGGTACTCGTCGTTGGGCGGGGAGTCACCCTGCATCGAGCTCATCCCAGGGTCCCGCTCCAACAGGTGTTGCAAAGGTGGTATTTTGGGTATCGGCGAGGTGATGTTGGGCACAGTGCGTAGGTCTAACTTCCTAAGTATGGTCTCTTTGATGGACTCGATGCGTAGAGCCCGTTGGTGGGCCCGCATCTCGCACGCCCCACACCGGGGCGGCTCCTGTTGTTGCTCAGTTCTGTTGTTGTTCACGGGTTCTGTGATACGGGTACGAGTCTTCTCGGATGGGTACTCACCGAGAGAAATGTCTTCCATGGGTGGTTTTGTGGCGTCGGACCCCGCTCTGGACACCTTCCCCCTGGACGTACGGGGAGCGTGGGCCCTCTCGCTACTACTGCTGCCGAAATCCGATATACTGTAGCGGGTGTTTCTGTTTGATGGTAGCTGTCTGGCTAGACAAGCCAGGTATAAAAGCTGCAGCATCACAGCGATTGGTAACAACACTTGTAAATGCTTCATGATGTTTTGTGAAGTTTTGTTTGGTGGATGCACCGACAAGTCCCGGACCAGGCAGGCAGCTAGGGGGCAGGCTAGCGAGACAGCTGATCTCCACTGAGTTGGGAGGCTGAAGGGACGGTTCAAGGAATGCCTTCGCACTTTTATACCTAAGCGCCCTCAAACAACACACATACACACACGACCGAGCAAGCACCCGCTGTATAATACACCATCAGCTGATTCCTGCAAAACAAATTAACGTTCGAGGGCAAACCGTCGCGCAATCCCCCCCTTCGGAAGCGCGAGCGAGACAGACCGCCTGTCAATCAAAATACGTCATGGGTCTGTGCGATACCGCCCCCAGTGCCGTTGTGTTGCACTCGTCAGCCACTGAGCAAACACCGTGGTAGGTGACGTACTTCAAAGGGGCCGATACGGTGACCATATCGGGGTCGTGCGCGCAACACACGTGCGTTGCATATTCGTGTGTGTGTGTGTGACAACGTGTGTGTACAAGACTAGCTAGGAGCTGCCACGAATTGCGGACTGTCCGCATACAAGCTTGACAAATCCAACCAGTTACTTCTACAATTCCGTTCGAGACTCTCCAACTCTGAGGCCTGCATTACACAATTTCATACTGTGTTCATCAACCCCATGCATATTCCCGGTGTCTCTTGTGTAGTAATGCTGTGTGAGGTTGCCCAAGGAGTAATAGGTAGACTCAGCGTATACTGCTTACTGCTGCACAGTAAAACTGCCCGCAGCCGGCCGCACTATGGGATTTTGTTGATTGTAAAGTAGTTCTCTTAAACCGCGAAACCTACGTAAACAGAACCCACAACCAGGGACCCTTTATTTCACTTCAAAGTTCACCAAACCGTGAAAGCTGTTAGAGTGCACAATATTCACAAACATTATTCCCACACACGAGTGCGTTTTGAATATAAAAACCACTTACTGTGAAGTTGGCCGTATCATCTTTAAAAAAAGAAAATAAATAGATGAATGAAGTAAACACAACATCCATAGCAACAGTATCATTAAACCAAACTGCAATTTCAGAAAACTAAGCTGCAATTTCAGAGAACTTAACTGCAATTTCAGTTCTGATAATTACATCTTTAAAGCCATTGGACACTTTCGGAACAGAAACATAATTAAAAGTTCACAGATTTACAAATAACTTATAGGGTTTACATAAGGTAATGGTGAAAGACTTCTCTTGAAATATTGTTCCATCAAATGCTTTACTTTTTGAGAAAATATTAAAACAATATCAATTCTCGATATCGAGAATTATGGATTTATTTTAAACACATGTCATGACACGGCGAAACGTGCGGAAACAAGGGGAAAACACAATTCCCGTTATTTTCTCCCGACTCCGATTACCAATTGAGCCTAAATTTTCGCAGGTTTGTTATTTTATATATAAGTTGTGATACACGAAGTGTGGGCCTTGGTCAATATATACTGTTTACCGAAAGTGTCCAATGGCTTTAAAGGCAGTGGACACTATTGGTAATTACTCAAAATAATTATTATCCCAAAACCTCACTTGTTAACGAGTAATGGGAAGAGGTTGATGGTATAAAACGATGTGAGAAACGGCTCCCTCTGAAGTGACGTAGTTTTCGAGAAAGAAGTAATTTTCCACGAACTTGATTTCGAGACCTCAGATTTAGAATTTTGAGGTCACGAAATCAAGCATCTGAAAGCACACAACTTCGTGTGACAAGGGTGTTTTTTCTTTTATAGTTATCTCGCAACTTCGACGACCAATTGAGCTCCAGTTTTCACAGGTTTGTTATTTTATGCATATGTTGAGATACACCAAGTGATAAGACTGGTCTTAGACAATTACCAATAGTGTCCACTGTCTTTAAAACAACAAGTCTATATTTCTGGAACTTGCCTACGCCCTTCCAGTTCAACCTGAACAATTATTATACATTCCCAAAGAAGAAGAATAGAGACAGATCAAAGTGCCTCTGCTTTGTTGACAGCAACAGTTCGTTGAAAGTAGCCTTTGGTTTCTAGGTCACTCTGGAGTGTAAGCTGCAATTAATTTCAAAGAAAAGGGTCACAGCTTCTGGATTGATAAATGATCTTTGAACGGTATAAAATACATTTTTATTCTTTAATAGATAAAAAGTCAAGAAGTAATTTAAGTTATGAAATTTGAGCTTGTCCATAATTTGTCATAAAGTTGTTGCTGCTGTTGTTGTGGTTGCTGTTGATGTCGTTGTTGTTGTTGTTGTTGTTGTTGTTGTTGTTGCTGTTGTTGTTGTTGTTGTTGTTGTCGTTGTTGTTGTCGTTGTTGTTGTTGTGGTTGTTGTTGATGTTGTTCTGGTTGTTGGTTGATGTTGCTGTTGTTGTCGTTGTTGTTGTTGTCGTTGTTGTTGTTCTGGTGTTGTTGATGTTGTTGTTGATGGTTGTTGGTTGTTGGTTATTGTTGTTGTTGTTGTTGTTGTTGTTGTCGTTGTTGTTGTTCTGGTGTTGTTGATGTTGTTGTTCTGGTTTTTGGTTGTTGTTGCTGTTGTTGTCGTTGTTGTTGTCGTTGTTGTTGTTTTGGTGTTGTTGTTGATGTTGTTGTTGTTCTGGTTGTTGGTTGTTGTTGCGATTGTCGTCGTTGTTGTTGTGGTTGTCGTTGTTGTTGATGTTGTTCTGGTTGTTGGTTGTTCTTGTTCTTGATGTTGATGTCGTTGTCGTTACTTCTCGTTCTCGTTGTTTCAGCTGAATTAATCGCCAAGTTTTTGACAACAAAGTGAAAATCATAGAGCACTGTTTTCAGGAGAGTCGTGTAAATACGTTGTAGGCCTACATGCTACATTTTTACTAATTTCTCAAAAACTACAGCACCTCGGCAAGTAACATTTTAAGGGAAGCTTTCTACTATCTATCATTATATTTATACAGTGTAAATTTAATCTGTGGATATTGTGTTTAGTGAATGGCAAATAGTACCCACACCCTTACAACAACCTGGAGGTTTGCTTAATAGAAACACAGGGACGCCCACAAATTAATCAAAGAGACTGAAGCATATTGATACCAAACGCACTCCATGGCTGTTATTGAAAACGAACAGCTTCCCGAATATCACACGAATGCATCACACACAGCTCAAGAAAATTCCCACGCCATCCTCTTGTGATGTTTGACAATTTCTTTCATCAAACCATAAACCCACGTACCACCTCTTAATCATACCGCCCAGTCAATATTACCCATTTTTTAAATCACGAGATATTGCAGGTCAACCGTAAACTTGACTGTTTCAATCCCGGCACTAACACACAAAGACCTATAGTCATATTCTTTACAGCAGACCATCTTTTTTCCCTCTCTATTGATCCTGTTCCCCGAAACACCCCTCTTTCTCATCCAACGCCCCCATATAGCATCGATTGGACGGACAGGAGTCGGCGATTTGGTGCTCTAGTTACAAGACGATGACACACTCCTTAATGCTTTTGGCGCGCCTCTCAAAAAACACTTCGCCTACATTGGCAACATTCGGGTGAGTTACAGAAGAAGATATTTAACTGCGTGGGATTTCGTCCCCTAAAAATGTTTAAGTAAACTAAACAAAGACTACGAACCCGCCCCATCCCCTTGTAAATTTCCAGATATCAGAAATGGCAGATGACAAAAGCTAATTTGAAGCCCGCAGAACCTCGTAGTGTGTACTTCACTTTTACCTCACCGTTTGAAATATGCCCAATAGTGTGTAGAGGGTAACCCAAATGTTCCCATACTGTAATGTCCAAGTAAACGAAAAAGATGATAAATAAACCCGCCCAGCCGCTTCTAGATTCTAGATGACTAAAGCTGATTTGAAACCCGAAAATCCTCAGAGTTTGTATATAACACTGTTAATATGGCCTTTGTAGTGAAGATGGTATCGCCAATACTTGAACATACACTTTTCATCCTGTATACATAAGTTACCCTCCGCCTCAAAACAATTCCTGAGATACCAAACACACAATGAAAACACAATAGACCTTAATCACTGCGTGGTCATCTTGATTTGTATTTTTGTATTTTTGTATTTTTTTTTTTTTTTTTTTTTTTTTCTCTTGATGTGGAGTTATATTACTCCGTTTATTCAACATTCATCAGCAAAGGCATACATCAAATAAACACACTATCAAAAGACACTCCGGTAAATACTTCTAATATATAACAGGCACAGTAAGTAACAGAAGCTCAGAAAATAACAATAATAATAACAATAAACAAAATAATTAAATAGTTAAATGTCATACCTCTATTATATATACAAATATCTACAATATAGTGTGACTCGGGAATCACGTGGTTCGGGAAAAAACAATACTGACAACAACAAAAACAAAAATTAGAAAAACATGATACATATGGGACAAAGGAAATAACTTGGCCCTTGGTAAAACAGGCAATTAGTAATTAAAACTGACTTCGTCCTTAGTGGTGGAACACAAAGCATTGTTCCTAGTATAGCAATTTTGGAATGATTCTGGTTTTAACCTGTTCTTTTCCATTCGAAGAAAATATTTCAAAGATAACTTTAACTGTGAGATAATGTCGATTTCGGCTGGTCTGGAATAACTATTAAACACCTTTTTGCATCGAATATTCCAGATCAGCCTAAGCAATTTAGCAACAACGATGGCCTGAACCGGTTTTAGAGCATATCCAAGAATTCTGTTAGAGTCGTTTAAATAAAAATGTTTGTTACCTGTATATTTGCTAAGCAATCTTTCTACAAAAATCCAAGCATCCAATGTGTGAGAACAGTAAATGAAAATATGCTCATGAGTTTCTCTTTCTACATTACAGAGCGGGCAAGATTCTTCTCTAACAATACCAATTTTAAGCAAAACATCTTTTGTAGGTAAAATTCTGTGTCTAAGTTTGTACATGAATTGCTTATCATCAGAATCCATTAAGTAGTTCTTAAAATCGCTGATCCATATCGCAGACCAATCAAGATCTTGACTAATACTGAATATATTTTGCCAAATTGGTTGAACTCTAGGAACTACAGTTTTTTTCCTAATCATTTATTTATTCATTTATTTATTTATTTATTTATTTATTCATTTATTTATTTATTTATTAATTTATTTATTTATTTATTTATTTATTGTTTATCCTGGGAAATCCATTCAGTAAGAAAAACTCACTGATCTCCCATGGATCCCAGCTAATAACAATCTACAGAAGCGAACTTAAGATAAAATATTAAAAATTTACACAGAAAAACATTGCACATTCATTTAAAAAAGCACTAGATCCAAGCACACATACGTTTTGAAAACTACAAAAAACGTTTTTAAATAGGACGAAGAAAATTTTACTCCATTCCAACTCATTGTAACCAAAACTGAGGCTGGGCGAAATAATAGCATGGTGTCATGCGCAAAGAATGTTAGCATTAATTACTGTTATTGGAAACAGGGAACATGACCAAGATGGTGAACGCGTGTTTAAGGTCCATAGGACGGGGTGCATATGTTACATGCCGTGCACCAAACGATTTGAACGGTCCACGTTCGCCCATAAACTACGTCACAAAGTACCTACTTTCTGATCAACAGCGAACTGCACTCCGCAGATAATAAAGCACCCACGTTCACGAACCATTTTAGATCATCAACCGGTTGTGAGTAGCGGTAAAATTGCCCGCCCTTTTCAATAATTCGCAAATTTGTAATTTTTTAGCGTCATTCGGCTGCGTCCGCCGTTTGTCGAAGCTGGTGTAGTCGTAACGACTCGCGCATTTTTGGTTTGTTTGCGTGATTCACCAATAAATGCACTTTTTCTATGACGTCACGCGGGCAAAGTACATTTTTCGTTGCTGATTCAGACTGTCATACGAACACGTCCATGCATCGGATGCCCTCTCGACCTTTGAGCTGTTGAGCTGATTCACCTCAAGTTCTTCACTTTTATTTCAACGTTCTTAGAGAATTTCTAAAACACGAAAATCATCTTCTCGAATCTTTATATACAGCACACTGTGTGACAGACATGTTTGAAGTGTCTTTTAGTGTCGTCATACATACGTAATTATGTACGGAGTTCAAGATGTGCCCTAACGAGCTTTGTTTCAAAGAAATCCTGCTCATTGGTCTACTTTTCTAGTGCTTTGGATACTGTTTCCTAAAGCCTCTTGGAATCTATAACCCCAGGTGTTACCAAAATATGGAAATTCCATCATTTTAACATACCTTTAAATTTGTATCAAAGTTTCATACTTTTCGTTAGTAATGACTCCCACCTATGTTAATTATTGTGATCATATTTAAAGGAACACGTTGCCTTGGATCGGACGTGTTGGTCTATAAAAAGCGTTTGAAAGCGTTTGTTATGAAATGCATATGGTTGGAAAGATGTTTTAAAAGTAGAATACAATAATCCACACAAGTATCACTCAAATTGCACGGTTTTCCTTTAACGTCGCGAACTAACACGGTCGGCCATTTATGGGAGTCAAAAATTTGACTCTCATAAATGGCCGACCGTGTTAGTCGACGAGGTAAAAATAAAACCACGCAATTTCAAGGCATATTTGTGTAGATCATTGTATTCTACTTCTACAACATCTTTCTACCCATATGCATTTTATAAAAAAAACGGTTACAGAACGCTTTCAAAAGACCAACTCGACCGATCCAATGCAACGTGTTCCTGTAACATTGATGGATATCGGGGACGCAACATTATTTGCATAGAGGTGGACACTAACAATAACATTGCAATGTAACACTCTAGCATTGATCTAGATTACCATAAGAAAACGACGTGCAGAATTTAAAGCTTGGTATAAAAATTGCACACATCTCTTGAGTCGGGAGAAGCAATTAAGTCGAGTAGTTCGTGGATACATTTGTCACATTTCTCTCTCTTTTCTCTTTTACTGAAATCTTAGTTGATATTTCATTACGAGATACCCATGTGAACGTATGACGCACGTAGGAAATGTCCATCAAGCTTGTTTTCTTGTTGTTGCAACTTCGGACGTGTTTTTTTTATTCGGGACATCACAATTGAATAGTCGGGTGATATGAATGACTGACCAAACTTTCCTGTCACAAAATCCGGAAATCAAAAGGGAAAATGTTGTTTGTTCCTGTGAGTCGTAAACAAGTATTGCCTTTCAAACAACTGATGTTTCTACTCAAATAATCAATCAATCAAGAAACTGGTGTAACACCAAAATCAACAATTCAAAGGCGCCCAAGAAAATTACATGAAATTCATTAAAACACACTAAGAAAAGATAATAATTTGAGTAGTTTCTTTAAAAATATTATGAGCAGTCTGAGCATCCCTAATAAGCCTTTTTTCAGGTATGGCGGACACAATGCTACAACACTATAAGGTTTGGGTAGATTTGTGTGTGTACACCCAAACCAAACAGTGCACTACTATCACGTCCGCTATACCTCATTCTTTGAGTCCGTTGCAGGAGAGTCAGCGATCTGCAAATGACACAAAATAGCATTGGTTAATATAGGGGCATGACAAACTGAGGATTTGTTATTTATGTTGGGATACACCAAGTGAGAATACTGGTCTTTGAAAATTACTAAAGGGTATCCAGTGCCTTAAAGCCACTATACACTTTCGGCAAAAAAAATTAAAAATTCACAGATTTACAAATAACTTACAGAGTTTACAGAAGGTAATGGTGAAAGACTTCTCTTGCAATATTGTTGTCGAGAATTACAGAGTTATTTTAAACACATGTCATGATACGGCGAAACGTGCGGAAATAAGGGTGGGTTTTCCCCGTTATTTTCTCCCGACTCCGATGACCGATTGAGCCTAAATTTTCACAGGTTTGTTATTTTATATATAAGTTGTGATACATGAAGTGTGGGCCTTGGACAGTACAGTTTACCGAAAGTGTCCAGTGGCTTTAAATACAGACTGACGTTGCAAACTGTATGAAGACAGGTGAAGAAACATCCTATGCATTGACGCTCATAATATTTAGACTATAAATATTGAGTTTGGGGTGTCAAAAATGGAGTTTTGTACGTTAACAAACCAGTGACATAATATGGGTTCTGCCCCGCTATTTTTTCTCGATTTTCCTTTTGAAATTGATTTGACCTTGATTTTTTTACAAGTCAACCACCTTTTTAAAAGGGCTTCGCGTACGTCTCCCCTAAAACACATTGTGTGAATTGACTTTACACTTCAGAAGAATTTTTTTTTCTCGCACGTATTGGATATTTTCGGTATCTTGTTATCTGTTACGCGTAGGAGTTTAAATGTCATGTAAAACCGTGATATCATTGTCTTTTCATCTAATTTTGGGGGTATTTTTTTGTATTTTTTTTTTCTGTAAAAGTTATCAGAAAGCCATATCTTTCAATGGAAAGGTAAAAAAAAAACATTACAGAACATAGCAGGTCATGTTTGTCTCTTGACATTTCTGTCAGTTACTTGGAACTCGATATGTTGTGTTATCAAACAACTGGGCCCATGAACCTTTTCTTCGATTTTAACAAGACGAAAGCAGTTAGGCATTGTTTTTTTTCTGACAGTTTCTTATACTGGGAGAATTTGGGGAAATTTCAAATTCAAATGTGTTGCTTCCCTGTAGTGCGTGAAACAAGTCAAAAAAAAACAAAACACATTTTCAAATTTGTCCTGAATCGGCATGGCTGGAAATACATGGAGGCTACGAAGGGCCCGTGCCCTGGTCTTGGCCTCGGTGCCCCTTCAAAAGCTATCATATACTTTTCCAATGGAACTGCCCTTCGCAAAATGAAAACTACCTTGCCCTCTCAAAGATGAAATTCCAGGCCTGGAAACGGCAATATTTATTTACCAGAGAAAAAATTGAAATTGAAGTTATTGGTAAAAAAAAAAAAAAAAATAGCAGTCTGGTGAAGGTCCATTTAATGCGAGCCATACTGATTACCGGATGCGCTGCGTGTATAATGTTTACCCCTGACTCGCAGACTGATAGATAGCCCTCAATGTTTTCGCTTGAAACACACGTAAAAGTCATTATGGAAAAACATATATAGAACCAATAACGAATGCACCGCAGATTATCATAAATACAAAAAGTATATTTTTGTAAAATCAGAAATAAAATCACGACTGGCTACAAAAATACTGGAACCATACGCAAAATACAGTGATACTCTCATGCCTGTGTTTGTACCTAACCAACGCCGCACCCCATAGTATTTGCACTTGTCCTGCTTTTAACGTTACGTGATGCGATGCGAGTATATAAGACAACATTATGCAATAGGCAAGCAATCATGTTAAAGGCACTGCACACCTTTACTAATATTGTCAAAGACTACTGGGCCATCCCAACATATGCATAAGATAACAAATATGTGAACATTTGGACTCAATCGGTCATCGACGTTGCAAGAGAATAATGAATTACAAAAAAAAATTCCCTTGTTGCATAAATTGTTGTTTGTATGCTTTCAGATGCCTAATTAATTCAAAGGCTTCAAGGCATTAAGTCTTATTTTGTTTTTGTGAGAAATAACCTCTTTCTCAAAAACTACGTCACTTCAGAGGGAGCCGTTTCTTACAATGTTTTATACTATCAACAGCTTTCCATTGCTCGTTACCAAGTAAGTTTTATGCTAGCAATTATTTTTAGTAATTACCAATGGTGTCCAGAGCCTTTAAAATAAACTGCGTCAGAAATTCGAGAGACAAAAAAAATCATTGATGAGAAACGTCGGCGGCTCGAGCGTCCCCACTCTTTTTATAATTACTATATCACTATATTGTCTGCCACTGTAACAACCAGACAATCTTCTTGGGTGTATGTGTGTGTGTGTGGGAGGGGGGGGGGGGGGGGCTGAGGTGAAATTCAATTAAATAATTAAATAAAACTATTATACATTCATGTTACCCCTACGTAAGTCTGAATTCTGATTTTTGGGCCATTGAAACAATAAGACAAACTGTGGTTGAATAGCCTGAAAAGTCTGTTGACCCCTACTCCTTAAAGGGTTTATGTACCTTTTGTAGGACAAAAAACACAATGTCCACAGATTTACACTAAACTTACACCGTTTGAAGATAATGGGAGTAGAAAGCTTCCCTGAAAATATCATGTGGTGAGGTGCTGTAGTTTTTGGGAAATGAGTAAAAAAAATTCATGAAAATAATTTTGGTCTCATGAGACCAAAAGTATTTTAAGCATTTACAAACGTGTTTTCATGACATTGTTTTACTCATTTCTCAAAAACTACAGCACCTCAGTAAGTAATATTTGAAGGGAAGCTTTCCACTATCATTATCTTCAAACCCACTAAGTTTGATGTTAATTTATGGACATTTTGAAAAAGTACCCAAATCCTTTAATAAGAGTTCTAATAATACGTGCTTTATACACACCACATGGGACCAACGTCTTTACGCCCCATCCGAAGGACGAAGCAATAAGGACACAAGTGTCATGGCTGGGAATTCTAACCCACACTCTGCATGCATGCTGATCAGAAACACCAGAGTTTTGAATTCGGTGCTCTTAACCCCTCGGCCACGACACTTCCATAGTAGGTCAGCCCTTGTGCGCGAAAAGATTTCCCTATTTTTTTCCAAAGATCAAATTTTATGTCTGTGTATAGAACAGAACAGAATGGTGTCGGGGTGGGCCAAACATTCCATGCTTTATAAAACCCTCAGTTTGCGAACAACATTTCCTTATAGTTTGTTACCTAGTTAGAGGGGTGCTTGACTCCTTGAGCGCACCCCATTCCGGGTGCTCCAATTCTATCGTAGTTTTAAAGTACATGTCTGCCCCTCTTCTTATTTGCCGTCCTGCAATTTTTACATTATAACTTTTCAGAAATCTCATCATCGCTTGTAAACCGATAAATGGTTTCATAGCCCACACTTAATAAAAGGAACTAGACTGCCGCGTGGTGCATTACAGTGCAACTGCTTGACGTGCATATACAATAGCGTCGTGGGTTCGAATCCTACCAAGCTAACCGCTGATTTCACAATTGCTAGAAAAAAGTATTGTCGTCTAGTAACTGAATCACAATTTCTTGAGTTGTGCAATTCATATTCATAGACGTTAAACCAGTATTTGTATGAGAGAAATTGGCTGTTGTCAGCTTGGTGTTTATATCCCTTCTGAAATTTTGCCGAGTTCCCTTGACAGGAAGATTATCACACACAAACAAACTTTTAAAAACGGGGGGCAAATGTGATGTGAACCTTACACTTCTAGCAACCAAAGGTATAAGACCCCCTTGCATGTCATCGACCGCCATGTTACGTTGATGAAACGTGCACGCGTGAAAGGCTATTAATCATTTGGCTGAGGCCGTGCGCAGCGTGCACTTTTCATCCAAGATGGCGGTCAATGACGTCATGTGCAATCCGCCTATGAGGAACTACTCACTGTCCGCATCCTGGTTACCAGGACACACTATAGTATCGGGTACCAACCACAGTCGAGTCCGATGCACAATTAGTGGTGTCAACAGGATGGTAAACCTAAACCAAAATGGCGCCGTTCTGACAAAAAACTTTGAATCAAATTTTAAGATACCAGGAACATAACCGTTTGGGGCATCCGTTTGGGAGGGTCTGTGGTGTGTTTTGGGGTAACATTTCAGTGATTAATGAAGTCTAGTGACGTTGCTGTTGTTGTTTGTTTGCGTGTTTTTCCAGAAATAAATATGTGAGTAGTTTGTTAGGCGTTAGCGTAAACAGTGTGATAATTGGACAGCTGTTTTGTGATTATGCATGCCGCTGTGTTTTCTGATGTTGATTGTATGGGGTTAATTTTTTTTCCTACTTTGTTGTTTTTAATTTTACTTTGTCATAATGGCCAAAGAAAACTAAGAGCGGATTTTACATTTTCTTTTCTTAAACTAATTACTCTTAAATTAATGGCAATAAAAACTAGTGGTAAGAAGCATAGTATCAGCTTTCGATATTATAAAGCATTATGAGAAACACTTTACTTAGAAGTATGTGGTTATGGAAAAAGACACGGTTTTTATCTGCCACAATTATCTGAGGAGCGTTACCGATGTAACGCTTTCCATATTGTGTATTCGTACTGTGTAGAGATTAAATCTTCCTGTGTGGGCATGTTCGCTCTGGATTTTTGGCGATGTCTCAAAAACGTGTTCACCTTTTGAAATAAAACTTTCACATGTTAATTGATCTATATATGCGATTTCAAAATAGTCAAACATTTAAAAAAAAAAACCAAAGGTAAACTTGGCCTTTAAACCGATTATTTTAGACAACAACATCTCTGAAGAATATCATTCCAGGTCTAAAACTGAAGTGCAAAGAACGGCAACTATTCCGATTTCGTAACCGACTCTGTACCTTGACTCTCAGAACTATTTCAACAACGCTAATTTCGGTATAAAACTTTTGCTTGGAATGTCAAAGTAGACACCACTTTGTGGACGCGCAAGGAATGCACCGTGTCCTGACAGCTGAGGGGTACGGGGCGCCAGGCACATCCGGACCGCTTGACCTTCGCTGTGTGCCCGCTGATGAACAATCTCACGACATTGAACCCATCAAGGGTTTTCCGTGTTTGCTTGACACCCGTCAGCTGTTCAGGGAATTTTCATCATCTGGAAATCTGTCAAAAAAATATATAAATAAATATATAAAAGTTGTTATTTGGACGCGCGCCATGTAATAATCCGGAAGTAATTTCGATGGCGTCTTATCAAAGGAAAGAAACTCTTTTTTCTTTATATAGAAGATTATTTTGATGGGCATTTTGGAGGGCTTTGAGTAAATGGTGCTCCTGCAGTACTACACGTAGATGCATTCTTAATATCCCTTAAAGTTCGTAGCTTGAGAAAGAGTTGTATTCCAATACAAGTTTCTCATTAATGATGTTGTTAAAACAACTGATGATAATTAATATATACAATCTAGAACTGCCGGTAAACTTATTAACGACTCTTCTTGCGGTATTCATGTTGGATCTTTGAAAGTGCGGCACAGTGCACTGTTTTTGTTTAAAGGCAAAGCGTACCCTCGGTTGTTGGACCCGTTCTATTGTTTAAATCCTATATAAATATATAAATGTTGCTGTATACAATAACATTAAAGGAACACGTTGCCTTGGATCGGACGAGTTTGTCTATAAAAAAAAAGCGTTTGTAACCGTTTGTTATCATGGTTGGAAAGATAATTTAAAAGTAGAATACAATGATCCACACAAGTTTACCTCGAAATTGCGTGGTTTTCCTTTTACTGTGCGAACTGACACGGTCGGCCATTATTTTATGGGAGTCAAAAATTTGACTCCGATAAATGGCCGACCGTGTTAGTCGACGAGGTAAAAGGAAAACCGTGCAATTTCGAGGCATGTTTGTGTGGATCATTGTATTCTACTTTTACAGCATCTTTCTACCCATATGCATATTATAATAAACGCTTTTCAAAGACCAACTCGACCGATCCAAGGCAACGTGTTCCTTTAATCTGTGCAAGTTTCATTTCAAAAGGTGGTATCGTTTTTGAGATATCGCTCGCGGAAACGGGAGCGCAAGAAGAATATAATAACACAATCTGAGGAACGTTACCGCGGTAACAGTTCTTAACATCCAAATTGTTATGGAACAAAAAGTGATATTTTCTCAATAACAACAGTGCTTCGAAACTGTTGTATTTTTTACCACGTCAGCTTTTATTGCCATTAAAAATTCCGAGTCATTACCAAACGTATACAGACTCTTTTTAAAACACTTAAAAGTGCTTCATATTCGGCCCAAACCTATATCCTTAATAGGATTGTTCCAGTTGGCCTGTATATTGTTCTGTCCTGTGGAAACTATGATTTATGGAACTATAAAAACAGGTTGGCCTCGTGCCTTACATATCAACTTAAAGTGAGACTTCCTTCCATCATGCGTCCATCACACTATGTCTTGAGTTCCATGTTTTAAAGGCACTGGACACTGTTGGTAATTACTCAAATTATTTTTTAGCTGAAGAATTTATTTGGTTACGAGCAGTGGAGAGCTGTTGATAGTATAAATTATCGGTTGTCTAGTTGGTAAGACACTGCTCTAGATTTGCAAGGGTCGTGGGTTCGAAATCGAATCCCACCCGAGTAATGTGCCTGTGATATATTTTTTTTTACAGGACTCGGGAAAGTACTGAGTATACAGCGCCAACACACATCGGTGTATGGGTAAAACCAATGTTAATATTCTGTATGCAAATTTAACATATATTATATTGTGAGAAACGGCTCGCTCTGATCTATAAAACGTTTTTTTTTTTTTCGAAAGAGGTAATTTCTCACTCAATAATAATAAAAGACTTCAGGCCTGAAGTTTTTTTGGCACCTGAAAGTACACAAATTTGTGCAAAAAGGGTGTTATTCTCTTGACATCGATGACCAATACAGCCCAATTTTTCACAGGTTTGTTGTGTTGGGTACACATCCAACGTGTCTGCCTGGTGCCTTTAAGTTGTATCCTGTCTGTGAAGTGTGGCCGAGCGGTTAAGAGCACCAGACTCAGGTTCGTGTTTCTGATCGACAGAGTGTGGGTTTTGAGCGTCGGTTTAATGGCACTTGTGTCCTTGAGAAAGATACTTTACTAAATTGCTTTGTCTTTCGGATGAGACATTACTCTCTTAAAGACAGTGGACGCTATTGGTAATTGTCAAAGACCATGCTTCTCACTTGTTGTATCTCAACAGTGGAAAATTACTTCTTTCTCGAAAACTACGTCACTTCAGAGGGAGCTGTTTCCCACAAAGTTTTATACATCAACCTCTCCCCATTACTCGTCACGAAGAAAGGTTTTATGCTAATAATTATTTTGACTAATTACCAATAGTGTCCACTGCCTTTAATGTAATAGAGTTAAAACACCACTCTTTTCATTTCGAGTTGTCCCTCAAATGCCTCTTTAAAAAGAGTGGTGGTTACTTCACTCTTTTAGAGGGGTTTCACTCCAGGACAGAGTGAAAACCACTCAAAAAGATGCAAACTTCAATCTTAAAGAGTGAAAGATCACTCGAAAAGGAGTTGTCCCCAAATATGGCTCTTCAAAGAGTGATTTTCACTCTTTTGCATTTAGAGAGTAAGCCGTAAGTTCTGTGCACACAATTGACACAAACTGTCCATGGAGGAGTAAACTGTAAAAACAGTGTTTAGAATTATTTATTCAATATTTATTCTTGAATAGCTCCACAGTTTTGTTTATGCTCATGGTATACCGCATGTATGAAGCACATTTATTTATTACAGGGAGATGTGATGAAACGAACTTCAAAAACAAAAGGAAACAGATGTCTATCCAAAGCGTTTAAAATGCCTGCTAAATTGATGTTGATAATTTGTATGTGTCAATAACAAGATATTGAAAACTTCCAAGGTGTAACTTTCAAAACACGGTCTGTACATGTATACCCACCTCGTCCCACCACAAACAGTCCCATACATCATCCCTGTTATAGACATTTCCTGCTTTTCGTTTAGTACTTTTTTCGAGGTTGACAAATCCAGGCCGCCGTTGGTGGATGGTGTCACTGTCACTGTAACGACATTATCTTAATAATGACCGAAGGGGCAGGCCTATACGTCCCTTTTTTCACCCCCCCCCCCCCCCGACGTCACATACATAGAGTTTGGCCTATACTTCAGTTCAGCAACTACAGCTTGATTTGTTATGCTGCTTACACAGAAATCATCAGAAACCTGTGGATTTAAAAAAAAAAAATAATAATAATTTCCCTCCTAAACCAATGTTGTAAATTGTACCACTGTTTTTAATTTTGTGTTTATTTTCCTGTAATTCGACCCTTTTGGTTGCCATGGTCATCAATTTCATTCTTGATTTAAAGCTACAACGGTAAAAGTTGTTTGTTCAAGCAATTGAAAAGTATACTGATGATGGTGTTCTTTGATCTGCAACAATTATATCTGTTTATTTGAGGTATTACGTTGTTCGGCAATGTGTACATTAGACTATGAAGCTATTTAATATGTAAACATATACATTTTAATGTTTTTGTTTTACATTTTCTCTTCTGAATGGCCCCTTAATAGTATCAATCGACTGTCAGAGTCAGAACCCGGGGTAGGAATGGACCCCAGTTTAGGAGGCCCACACACACACTTCCGAGGCCGACCATTCAGAAATATATTGCCTTAATCCCTGAAGACTCAAAGTAAATTGTCAATTGTAAATCCATCGTCACTGGGGCACCAGTATTGACCCCATGTGCGCTCTGAGAGAACACCACTGGAAATCAGATGATTTTGAGGCGTCAAAAATCATTGCCATAACAATTCGCCAACCCCCACAACACGTGTTAGGCTAACAGATAACGAAGGTGTTAATCAAAGATGGCCGCTTACAAAGAAAACCCAAATATTTTCCTAGATTGTCAGGGTTCCGGGAACGATTACGTGACTTTCTCAGAGTCGTGTCACCGTCGCCTCTGCGTTCTATCCCCCGGGACATGCCGCCTGGCGATGTCAAGTGACATCGCACCTGGAAATGATTTCAAAGTCTAGACGATGTTGATTGTTCCGAAAGAGGACAATCCATTGAGGTCGGAGGTCAAATTTGTTTCACCCTCTACCAAATAAACGTATCTTTCAACCACTGTTTTGTCATAGCTGTAGAGAGTTTTCTATATTGATCGGTTTTTTTTTCTTCTTCGGATCATCAGTTATGATCCCAGGTGACAACTCGGCAGTTCAAATGTTTAACCTATATTATGGAAAACCTAACAATTATAGAGCGCCGAATGCGTGAGATGGGCAACTGTAGCTCTATGAGTTGTTTGAAAGGTACCGGACACTATTGGTAATTACTCAAAATAATTATCAGCATCAAACCTTATTTGGTAACGAGTGATGGGGAGAGGTTGATAATATAAAATATTGTGGGAAAGTGCAATGTATCTAGGCTATTAATTTGCGCTATTTTGGCAAGCACACAGGTGAAGCGTTGGTTATTTTCTGCGCTGATCATAGTTCCATCAAAAGAGTTGCTTGCCGAAATGACACACAATACACACCTGTAGTTCATCTTGCGCATCCAGCCGTCGTTTTCACCAAACTGTCCTTAAACTTACGATTAATCTTATAGAATTAGATTTTGAGGTCTCGAAATCAAGCATCTGAAAGCACACAACTTTTTCGTGTGACAAGGGTGTTTTTTTCTTTCATAATATCTCGCAACTTCAACGACCAATTGAGCTCAAATTTCCACTAGTTTAGTTATTTTATGCATATGTTGAGATACACAAAGTAAGAAGACTGGTCTTTGACAACTAGCAATAGTATCCAATGTCTTTAAGTTCCGTATCCATAAAACCTAAGGGCGCGTTGAACTCGCCATCAGTTAGAATCATTGAGTTATTCGTCCTTACTCGACATAGGATTAACCCTAGCGTTTCGTGAAATCGGCTGCTGCTCCCTATAGTTTTAAATCATCAAGTTCACCATTCTGATGGAGGTCACGGTGAAATGATTACTTCTTGACCACTCATAAAAGCACGCCTGGCCTTTTTACCTTTTGCTTATGGTAAATAACTGGCTCCAATACTTGAACCATTGTGATTTGCCATTTATGTATAGATAATGTGCTTAAAATGCTGTGATCAATATGCCTATACGCCTTTTAGTGGTAGTAGGCGATCGTCACAAACCGACGAAGACCGCGATTGTAAACCCATAGCTCTTGCCCCAATATACCTCTCAAACAAATCGTGCCACCCTCGTGGCAACCCCGCAGTACTCACCCAAGGGGAGTAGCAATTACTGGGGGGTTAACAAGTCGGTTTTCTGGTGTCAATATTGTCCGAGAATGAACCTGGAACGAGGTTACCTATACGCTGCGCAGCCGGCCACGGACCTCCCAGGCGTGGCTCCTAAGGTCTGCTGTATTTGATGTATAATTAAGGCTACCTTATAGCTCTATGACTGCTAAGCTCTCCGTACACAGGCCTTGAAATAACCAATGACACCCAGAGCAATTGCCGTGGTGCCCTGTGCTTTAATACTGTGGTGCGTGCCTTTTGCAAAGTTCCAATACAAACATTTTCCTCATTGAAGTGCCCCTTATACCAGAGGCAAATTGCTTTGCCCCTTCAAGAGCGAAGTTCATAAGACATGTACATGTGGTGCCAGACAATAATGAGACTATGTAAAACAAGAAATTGCGCAACAAACTCGACTGAAAATGAACTGATTTATTGGTGCTGCTCTAGCTCAACCGGTAATGACTTGGCGATCCCAATGGGTACTTGTGAGTTGGGATGATCTACGCGGCTACACGGATACCAATAAAAGTATGTCATAAATAAATTGTCAGAAAAAAAGATGCAGAGACTAGAAAATGTGCACGTACATAGTTTGCTTCGCGTCCCCTAGTGTCCCATAGTGCCTTTAGGCAAAGTTTGTTATTTTATGCATACGTTGAGACACACCAAGAGAGAACACTGGTCTTTGACACTTGCCAATAGTGTCCAGTGTCTTTAAAATACAAAATATTTTCAGGCAAATCAGTTCTCCCAAAGCCTGCATGTAAAGGCATTCCTTTAATATTCAAGGTTAACTGGAAGTGGTTTCTGGTCTTTATTCCGTGGCTGTTTTGCTAATTAGTTGTCTCTGAATTCTCATGGGAGATATTTCAAGGACGTTTGTTGCACCTCTGACAAATTGAGATAACGAAATAACCACAAACAAGAGATAATGTTTTTGTATTTTTATCCAGAGAAAAAAACCCACATATGTTGTTGTCATCAATAAAGTATTATATTTGTATAAAGCAACGAGGAAATGTTCTTTGTTCTTAGCGAGACAAACCATCAATGTCAGGAGTTGTGTTTTAAAACAAATCTGTTGTTCGTTGATGGTGGGCGGAGATCAAGGCATTCCGCCTCGGCTTGACGTATAGAGTATTTCGCTATGCCCAGTTGTGGATGCCCAGTTGTGGATGCCCAGTTGTGGATGCCCAGTTGGAAACACAAACTCCACAAATGGTTGATTTTCTACCAGTCAGTACAATAGAGATAATTAGCTGCATTTACTCCATAGTATTGGACAGGTTGGAACGAAAGAAATGACTGAACATTTTTAACATTGTTCATGAAAGGATGATTATACCAACATAATATCCACACCATTTATTTACATTGTTTTTCCTGCAAGTTTATTTTAAATCAAAACCAAATAAATAACACACTATTTTGTACATTAGATGGTGGTTCTACATAAACTCAGACACACAATGTTACATGTTTTTAGACGAAAATCTATATTTTATAAGCATTCATACCCCCTACATTGACACTGCTAGGATGGTTAACCCTCCTACTCTGAGACCAATCAATATCACCCAATGTGGTACTAAATAACAGGTAAACTGTGCAAGCCTCAAATATGTACTAACGTGGTGAAAGCATCTGCGCAGTACACAGTCAACCCTCCTACTGTCATCCACTGTGGTTTTGAATAATAGATAAACTGTCATTGCGCCAGCCAGTAATATTATTGTATGAGGTGAAAGCATCTACACATTACACAGTCAACCCTCTTACTGTCTGACCATTTAAGTATTATCCGTAGTGGTTTTTAATGATAGATTAACTATGCCAGCCTGCAGTATGATGTAATGTGGTGAATGCATGTACAGGGTCAACCCTCCTACTATCTGACCATTTAAGTATTATCCACAGTGGTTTTTAATGATAGATGCACTATGCCAACCTGCAATATGATATCATGTGGTGGATGCATCTACACAGTACACATTTAATGGTTTCAAATGGTTGGTAAACTCACTGACACGTATTACAAATTGTAGGAATTTCACAGTTGCAATAATATTTAATATTTTATTCCATTCTGACAAAAAAAAAGTTGAAACTTGGTGCAGCTATGTTGTTGTTCTTTTGTTCAAAGTTGTTGAAACCAAATCGAGGCTGGAAGAGCAAATAGACTGGTCCCTTTGTGTGAAATTAGTACTAGCGCTGTTATTTGCATTGTGTATATCAGGGTGTATATCAGGAACCTGTTGATGGTTATGACTAATATCATCAGGATTGGCTGAAAAACGGTTCATACTTCCTGCGAATGCAAAGTGAATTTTGACATCACGAATTCGCAATGAACAAAATTGTTCAAAACAGATGAGTTGTGCTGCCTCTACTCCTTCGAAACATTCACAGATAAAACAGAGCTGTGTTGTAAAATTTTGCCTCACACAAAGCATTCGCAGGAAGTATGAAACAGGCATGACCCATTCATAGAAAACTAAGCTAATTTATAATACACTTTAAAAAAAAGTGTTATTGCAAACAAATAATACGATACATAAAACAAAGATTCTAGTTTATACCTACTACAGTAATGTATGTACATCTTGCTATAGACCCAACTCATCAGGGCCCCATTTCATGGCTCTGCTTACCGACGAATTCTGCGCTAATGATCACGATTCCCCACTTACAGGCAAGTGCTGAATTTCTGCGCTAGCCTTGTAAGCACAGAATGCCTAGTAATGTGGAGTACACATGCGCAGAAGCCAAAATTCACCGCTAACCTGTGTAATACGCTTGCCGTAAGCACAGAATTCCCTGCATCCGTATGTGCTTAAGGTAAGCAGAGCCATGAAATTGGGTCCTTATGACATCATCATATGCTTGGTTGTGTCCATGGGCATTGTCCAAACCCTGGGCTTAGGCTTCAGCTTCAGCTCCAGGCTTCGTTTGATATTGGAAACATCATACAAAATGCACACTGCTCAAACATTGATGACTTGGCCCAAGCCAGAGCTGGGGCCCCATGCCAAAATTTGGAAAAGGCCAATGTCACTGTGTTTAATCTCCTTGCGTTACGCAAAAACACTACAGGGACGCTGAGGTCACGCCCACGTTTTTATGCTCAAAGAATAGCTATCGTCCAATAATTTGCCTCTGGTGGGGGAATTCTTGGTCCGACTGGGGGCGATTTTTGAGAATGTGACGTCATAAACAGTTTAGTGCATATTTTAGGCGGGGCGGAGTTATCACTCTGGTAAGCATGGCACAGAATTCCCGTTTTTATATGTATTTGATGTTTTTTTTTTTTGTTTTTTTTTCAATTTTTCAGATGGGTAAATTTTACCAAGCGAGTCGAGGCTTCGGTTCTAAGTAAAAAAAATGTTTTTATAATCATAATCCTAAAATATTTCTAAATTTTAAGCAGAGGATTCGGTTGATGGCTCTGCTATTTCCAGTCCTTCCTTGTCTTGCTCTAGAATTGGTACAATGAGGTTATCTTTTGACATCAGGTTGTATTTGGTGACAAATGTGGTGAAACGTCGACAGAGATACGTCTCGTTCTGACAATAAAAAAGTAGAGAAATATTTGATTACATAAAACAACCACATCAATTCCAGGGCTCAATTTCATAAAGCCTTTAAGCACAAAAACCTGCTGAGTAAAAGAAAATCTTGCTTATAAAGGAATACGTTGCCTTGGATCGGTCGAGTTGGTCTTTGAAAAGCGTTTGTAACCGTTTTTTATAAAATGCATATGGGTAGAAAGATGTAAAAGTAGAATACAATGATCCACACAAACATGCCTCGAAAATGCACGGTTTTCCTTTTACCTCGTCGACTAACACAATCGGCCATTTATGGGAGTCAAATATTTGACTCCCATAAATGGGCGACCGTGTTAGTTCGCGCAGTAAAAGGAAAACCACACAATTTCGAGGATCATTGTATTCTACTTTTACAACATCTTTCCAACCATATGCATTTTATAAAAGAAAACGGTTACAAATGCTCAGTTATAGACCAACTCGTCCGATCCAAGGCAACGTGTTCCTTTAACACAAACAGGTTACCAGCCAACATTTTACGCTGTTGCGACTGGTGCCCCACTCATATTTTGCTGAGCAGTATTTTCTGCTAGACAGCTTTATGAAATTGGGCCCAGGTGTATTAACACTTCCTACTTTTGGTACATTTTTCATACCTATTTAGCAATATTGACTGCAAATTCTGACAAATAGCTTTGTTTTTCTTTTTTTCAGAGCATCACCTTCCGGAACACTTTCCTACGCCAGGATTAACTTGATTTGACCTTACCTCGTACTCGTCGAATAGCGTTCTATGATGGAAGTAAGCGTGTGAGAATATCCGGTAGATTCTTCGACAGACGGAGCCGAGTTTAGCCACGGATGACTCCTTGATACTCACCCTGGGTAGAGAGAACAACAGATAATTCTATATTCACACCAAAAACAATATAATTGACATTTGAATTGTATCAGAGATGAAGAGGCTTCAGTGGTCCGCTGACGAAAAGCCAGTTTAAAGACAGTGGACACCTTTGGTAATATTGTCAAAGATCAGTATTCTCACTTGGTGTATCCCAACATAGGCATAAAATAACAAATCTGTGACAATTTGGACTCAATTGGTCATCGAAGGCGCAAGAAAAAAATTAAAGAAAAAAAAACCACCCTTGTTGCACATATGTGTGTGCTTTCAGATGCCAAAGAAAAGGCTTCAGGTCTGAGTAAGAAATTACCTCTTTCTCAAAAACTACTTCAGCAGACATTGGTCTCCAGTGCCTGTAATGCAAATGTGAGCTCTTTCTCTACTCCACTTACCTGCTGGGGAAATATTTGTTGCTGTTAAGAAGGCAAGCTGCTCCGTCTAAGGTATGTCTTGTGTAATCTATGGCTGGACACTGTCAACAAAAAAAGGACAAAAGAGCCGGGATACAACTTAACATCAAATCCGTCAAGTGTTTGTTTTTCCATCGCTCAGATTTTGTGGGAAAAATGTTTAAACAATTCAGAGTTGCTCATACAAAAATGTTTTTGAAAAGAGGAGAAGAAGTTTCTAAGGGCCGCTTTCACTTTCGTCTCGGAAATCGAAACCAGGGTGGTAGGAATTTCTTCGTGGTTTCTTTCCTCACCTTCCACCTCTACATGTAGGACCCCGATTCGAATCATGTGGATTGGGTTTTCATGCCCTACATGACTGTGTTGGGTTTTCCCTTAAATAATTATCCATGCTTTTCCTTCCATATATAAAGACAACAACTTACTTCCTTGTCTTCTCTCCATTGGGTTCTTGGCTATTATAGTAACTAAGTTCCCTTTTCTAAGAGTCCTTGGCTTGACAACCAGAATAAATGAAATGAAATAATGTTTGATCGAGTAAACTGACCTCTTTGGGTGTTTTATGCGCTGCACAGAGGAATATCCATTGCTCAGTTGCCGTCATTTGAGTGCAGGTGTCTGGGTTGCATTCAGTCTGATGAATATTCAAGGAAAAAATATATGTATAAATTATGAATATTCAGTGAGATGGGAAAGATTGGCAAGGCCCAAATTTCATTGAGCTACTTTTAAGCAGACAATTTTGCTTAAAATGTTTTTGCTAAACAAACATAAGCTGGCAGCCAGTCACAACTGGTACAAAATGTGATCGGTAACCAATTTCTGTTGTGCTTAGCTATATGTTACGTTTAAGCAGCTCTTTGAAAGTGGGCCCAGACAGTTGAATTACAGTACATGTAGAGCTGATGCTAAGGCCCTGGTCAATGCCTTGCTGTTCTCCAAAATAGTATTCCAGTATAAAATTTACAAGGAAAAACATCTGGGTTCCATGTTAAATGCAATTAAAAGAGAAACTTTTAGAATTGAGTTAAATATTTCACATAAGGCCCGGTCCCATTGCAGCGTTAACGAGAACGATAACGATAACGATAACGAGGCAAAGAGAACGTATTCCATTGGTTGGATGAGCGTGTGCGTATTCTGCGCAGAGCAATTCAACCAACAGAATGTGTTCTCTTTGCGGCATGATCGTTATCGTTTTCGTTATCGCTGCAGTGTGACTCGGCCTTGAAGCATATCGCTGCAGTGTAACTCGGCCTTGAAGCATATGGGTTTCCTTTCCATCTGTGAATCAATTAGAAGCAATACAGAGAGTTCACTTTATAAAGTCCAAGAACATGAGGAAAAGTAGCAATTGAAAGAAAAGAAAGTCAATATGCATGCGTTATGACTTACCTGCAGTTTAACTGCAAGTCCATTCAACTCCAAGCAAAATTGTCTGCACAAAGAAAGAAATACACAATAAAATTGTCAAATAAGATACAATCACTGGCCAAGCTGGTGTCTCCTGAAAGGCTGCGCCCCATGTGGGTCCCAAGAGAATGGTTTGACTAGCGGCAAGCTAGAGACGACGTTCATGGATCTTTTCTGTCACCTTCGACACGCCAGAGGAGATTGTATTTGTTGTAATTTCTCACCTTAAATGCTCATACTTCCACACTCCTTCGTCTTGACCCTCTGGCGCTTCCAGAATGAAGTCGATATTCTTGATTTCATGACGAATATTCTGCTGAATGTACTGAAAGCAAAACAAAACAAGTGTTCCTGTAAGCATATGACAAAGTACAGATAGTTGCTGATAGTATAGTTGTTGAGTGGCTGGTTCTCCGAACAATGATTTAACTCCTGTGTTCAACACATGGTATTTAAGCATCACGCAGTAAATTTGTTTATTGATTTGCAAAAAGAAAAAAGGCAGATTTTACAATGCTTGACATCAAGTTGGAACAATCTCTTGGCACTGAAAAGCTAGAGTTTTTAAGACGATGAATGACCTGGGCTCGATTTCACAAAACATTAAGATTCATCTTGAGATGCGTTGTCAAGATTACCAGCAGTGATTTGTATTGTGACATTCACACTTTACTTAGCAGTTAAGATTGATACACATTTTAAGATCAATGTTAGCTCCTTGAGAAAGTGAGCCTTTTGGGAATGCTCTCCTGTTTGCAGGCAGAAATAAACTTTGGGTTGGGCAGCTTGAAGAAAAGGCAGAGTGGGACGGACAGGAGTGGATTTGGGGGGTGGGGGGCAGGGCAGTGGAGGTCACACATACCTGTTGTACTGCCAAGGTGCTGTCCATCTCTTCGAACGACTGATCGACCCAGTTATTGAAGTCCTGTAAAGATGTAAAGAGAGGTTTGTTGGAATTATGCAAGATGAGTAAAGGAACATCGGACATGTCCGATGAAGTGTACACTATGTACCTAGTCCAAGTCAGGCTAGAGGTAGATATCCGGGTCTGTTTTCTTGTCAGTTTTGTTAAGTATAGATACTACAACTTCCTTGGTGGATGTATGTATGTACATTACATGTAAGTAACACGCACTCTGGTCACCAAGGGGATTCAAGTATGTTTGTTAACAGGAGCAGGACACTAGGTAGTACGTAGCAGAGAACGATTGATTGAATTGACAATTTAACATTCATTGACTCTGTAATCAATTAATTTGTATTGTCAAACTAAAGGAAATTGTTGGGGAATGTTGTAAAAAATGTTTTTTTTTAATGTTATTGTAAGATACTTTTTTGTTGTTTTGATCATTTGGACATATAATAAAGAGTAACGATCAGACTCTTTTCCATTGAATTGATGATTACTGTAAAGCTACATATTAAGTTCAAATATGAATGCTCCCCCTCCCCAATGTCATCAACGACCCCCCCCCCCCCCCCCCCTTCGCATAATAAACCGGAACTGAAATTATTCTGTGACATTTTGACAGGCAGTCGAGTTTGTAATTTTGTTGCTAATCAAATTCTGAAATGTACACTATTCAGGATAAATTAAAGAGGATAAGAAGTAGTAACATTATGGTCGATAAATTTAATGTGTACCTCCAATTTAACCCCCGGTCGAATCCTCCGAAGAACCAAATTTTCTGTGATCTCCGCTGTGTCGGCCATGATTATTCGCATTTTTCGTTTAGTCTGGTTAACAAGCCCTCAATGGTCACTCTTTTGTATAATTATTGTCGAAAGGCTGATCCCAGACCCCATTCTTCGTAAACAGCGCCCTCCATTGGTGACCTTTAATATGACGTGTCGTGCACAAAAAGGGAAAAAATCATGGCAGATCCGAACCAAAATGCTCCTCCTTTATTGTTGTTTTCTGCTAATGATAGTTTAGCTCCAGACGTTTTGAGACCGGTTCCAGCGACATCATCACTTTTCCCAACGGGTGAGTAATTTTGATGAATTTATGTTTATTTTTAATTTTGAGAAATGTGTAACTTTGTAAATACAAATGTGTTCCGTATGTATTATTTGCAAACATCATCAAAACGATTGCCGGTGTGAACTGCCGGCCGAACGTCTGTGAAGTTATTGGGCGTGGCTGATTTTAGTTTGCTTGTGATATTGGGAGGAATAATCCGGGTGTTGTCGTTCGCAGTTATGGTTCACATTGTGTACAGATTTTAACAAACAAATTTCCCAAAGAAACGGGATCCTATTCCTACACAGCAGTACAATCAATTGGTAGGAAAGGGTGGGGCCAGGAAGGGGGGTGGCTTCTCGTCGTAAACGTAGCACTCCCACTCCCAGGACCAGCGCTACACAGTACAGTCTATACTACTGCTAACTCCTACCCCACACCGCTGCCCCCATCTCTCCCTAAAAAATAAATTTATATTCAGAAAAATAAATACATTGATTGAAAACATCAGTGAAATAGCTTAAGTTCCTTAACCAACAAAAGTTTTCCTTTCTAGCTAGTCTAAACAAAATTTTACAAAAAGGGATATCTCATTGAGGCAAATTAGATACTTTATTATTTCATATCGAATGAAAAAGTGGTGGCGCCATGTGGAAACTTTTTTTCAAATGTAGAGACAAAGATTATACAACACTTCATACATGTAATTCATTTCTTTTAATCTCCTTTTGCAGAAGATGGAGAGGCAGACAGCTTCCTTGGCCAGACAGCCGACGTGCCATCAACCCAAGTGGTCCAACCCCAAGTCCCATTCTTCAGTATGCCTGCAGCTTCGTCAAGTGCCTCAGCAGACCCTTTCTCAAGTATGGGCCAACCACCAACATCGAACACCAATCCAGCGGGTAGTGCGTCTCCTTATGCCCCGTCAACCACTCACCAGTCTGTCGGTTTCTCCGGTCCTCCTACTATGCCCCAATCTACTCAGTACTTTAATGGGCCTCCAATGAGCACCCCAGGAGCCCAAGTATCCACCCCATCTGGGCCGCTGAATCCCGGTGGGCCACCACCGTCAGGACCCCCCACTGGACCTCCGCAAGGGAGTCGGACATTTAGTTCTGGATACGGCGTACGAGGGCAGCACTACCAACCAGTGATATTTCCCGGCATGGATGGCGCTTCACAGCCAGTAGGAGGGCCACAAGCTCAGCCGATGGTGAGTAGCTCGCAGTAAAACATTCACTCTCCTCAACAGGAGTGTTGAGTGAAAGGATAAAACACTTAGTAATTTTACCCAGGCTGATATAGTAGTATCCTTACCATAATAAGAATCATTTATATAGCGCTCTTACACAAAAAGGTACCACAATGCTTTATAACAATAATAACAAGCAATCAATAATTAACAATACATAGCAATGAGAAATAAACAAGTATGGAAAAGGTGTGTTTTGAGTGATATTTTGAAATCGCTGATCTTTGTAAATCTTTGTAATTTACCCTTTAAACTTGTAGTTTGATCCATCAATGCCACCCCCAATGTCGGCAGCCTCATCCCACCCTCAGGGCCACCATCAGACCCCTACCAGACCCCAGCAGGGTGCCTTCACTCTCCCCGGATCGCCACCGCAGCACCAAGCCCTGAATACCTCGGCATACCAACCTATACGCCCTCATTGGTTCTACTGCAAGGAGTTTGAGAGGGGAGAGATATGGTGTCCCTTTAGCATCATCGACTCTATCAAGCTTGAGGAGGCCTTTTATGCCTGTAAGTTTGACGAATCTTTGTCTGGTTTCTTGACCACCATCTGAAAATCACAGTGTTAAATGTGACATTACATATGAGGTACCCGGCTAGTCTTGAACCGAGCCATAGTTTGATGCCATATATGTTCATTGTAAAAAAAAAAAAACATGGCTCTAGTGTAAAAATGCCATTCATGCGATGCACTTTTTTCAAGCTGGAGGAGGCTTTTTATGCCTCTAAGTCCAACAAATGTTTAGTCTTGTTTCTTGACCACCACCACAAGCACTGCTTCATTTTTATAAGGGGAAGGGCACCAACGCATTTTCTCCTTGGTAGATGGCACCCTCTGAATTTGTTTTTGTTCTCATAGGTCAAATGAATCCCCATGAGGATGTTATAATTTCCACCAATGGAGGGCGCTTTGATGTTAGCATGCAGCAGCGTGTTCGGCAGCCCATCTATTGGGAAGAGACTCCCTCTAGTGTCCGGCGCTGCACATGGTTCTACAAGAGTGACGGAGAGAACAGATTCCTACCGTATGAGGAAGGATTGTCAGATAGACTTGAGGTAAACCATGCTCACTTTTATATGACAGTCAGGTTGGCTCAGTGGTTTCTGTCCCTGCCTATCACCTCTGTGGATCCCGGTTTCGAGCCCGGATCCGAGCCTTGCATGTGGATTGGGTTTTTCAGTCCCTACCTGGCTGCAGGGGTTTTCCCTATAGTTTTTTTTCCACCCACGTCTGAGATTTAAATTTCTTCATTTTCTCTCTACAACAAGTTGGTGTGATTATTTTTATTTTTATTTTTTATTTTTATGCAAGTCGCCAGACACACAAGGCCTGAAGGCCACTTCAAGGTGTGGGCTACAATTATTTTTGTCCAGAGGCCGTTGCCACCTACTCCTAGGGCTGAAACAGGGTTACCCCTTTTACACAGTCCATACAGATGTAGGCTTGGGTATCATCAGTCCGAAGCCTGGCCGGTAGAGCAGGAAGCACTACCTCCCCAATTTTATGTGGCAAGTGTCACGACCGCGATTCGAACCCACACCCTGTGCTGATCAAACACCCAGAGCTTGAATCTGGTTGCTCTTTAAAGCACTCGGCCATGACACGCCATGAGGATGCTTTGCAGTAGGATGCTTTGCAGTAGGATGCTTTGCAGTAGGATGCTTTGCAGTAGGATGCTTTGCAGTAGGATGCTTTGCAGTAGGATGCTTTGCAGTAGGATGCTTTGCAGTAGGATGCTTTGCAGTAGGATGCTTTGCAGTAGGATGCTTTGCAGTAGGATGCTTTGCAGTAGGATGCTTTGCAGTAGGATGCTTTGCAGTAGGATGCTTTGCAGTAGGATGCTTTGCAGTAGGATGCTTTGCAGTAGGATGCTTTGCAGTAGGATGCTTTGCAGTAGGATGCTTTGCAGTAGGATGCTTTGCAGTAGGATGCTTTGCAGTAGGATGCTTTGCAGTAGGATGCTTTGCAGTAGGATGCTTTGCAGTAGGATGCTTTGCAGTAGGATGCTTTGCAGTAGGATGCTTTGCAGTAGGATGCTTTGCAGTAGGATGCTTTGCAGTAGGATGCTTTGCAGTAGGATGCTTTGCAGTAGGATGCTTTGCAGTAGGATGCTTTGCAGTAGGATGCTTTGCAGTAGGATGCTTTGCAGTAGGATGCTTTGCAGTAGGATGCTTTGCAGTAGGATGCTTTGCAGTAGGATGCTTTGCAGTAGGATGCTTTGCAGTAGGATGCTTTGCAGTAGGATGCTTTGCAGTAGGATGCTTTGCAGTAGGATGCTTTGCAGTAGGATGCTTTGCAGTAGGATGCTTTGCAGTAGGATGCTTTGCAGTAGGATGCTTTGCAGTAGGATGCTTTGCAGGCTTTATAATTCAGATTCAGAGATACACAAACTGGCTCCAACAGTTACCAGAAGTTCATAGGAAATACATTAATGGTTTTTGCTTTCTTTTTTGAGGATGATAATAAGAAATATTTATACATTGGGCTTGTCTGGAAAAAATTTCCAGGCCTGATGCTTCTTTGTTTGAAGGCAAAAAGCACCAATGTGCTTTCTCCTTGATCAAGGCACCTCTTCGAGGAAATTTAATATTTTGGTTATTTCAAGGAGCACCAAGGCAATGACCATAAGGAATAGATATTGAGTTTTCCCGCATCATATCCCTGATTTGCTTACATTAGGTTTGACGAATTTAGCAACTGTCTACATTATCCATTAATGTTTTCATTATTAGTATCAAATGGTATCACCTGGTACTCACTGTTTGTTTTGTTTGACTGTACATCGCTACCTTCAAACTTCTTTGCCTGAGTTTGAATGATTCAAGAATGAGTTGATATCATGAATATTCATGAACTTTGAATATGTATGAGCTGTATTTAAAAATTAATCTCCATTATTTTCCCTGGCAGGAAGAATACAAGTCGGCCATCGAGAACAACGTTTGGCACAAGAGGTTGGAATTCTCCGACGGGGAGACCATTGTCATGCATAACCCTAATGTCATTGTCCACTTCCGGCCGTCGTCCAAGCCAGACGACTTTGGGACGTCTCCCGATGGTCAGATGAGGCCAAGAGTGGTCAAGAGGGGTATTGATGATTTGGAGAATATTCAACAAGGTATGCTTTCCTCTCAAAGACCTTTTTTTGAATTAAAGTGTTTTCTTAAAAGTAAGGTTGTGCTAGCATGTATTTTTAAAGGCACTTAAAGGGTGTACTTTTTCCTAACAAAAAACACAATGTCCACAGATTTACATTAAACTTACACAGTTTGAAGATTATGATAGTAGAAAGCTTCCCTTGAAATTTTACTTACTGAGGTGCTGTAGTTTTTGAGAAATGAGTAAAAGTAATAATTTTCGTCTCAGTTTTAGCATGTAAAAACGTATTAACCAGTTATGCTATGGTTTTGGTATAATATCATAACTGGTTAAGGGGATTTTACATGCTAAAATAATTTTGGTCTCATGAGACTAAAATTATTTTGTGACTTGTTTTACTCATTTCTCAAAAACTACACAACCTCAGCTAGTAATATTTGAAGGGAAGCTTTCCACTATCATTATCTTCAAACCCTGTAAGTTTAGTGTAAATCTGTGGACATTTTGAAAAAGTACCCGAATCCTTAAAAGGGTTTTGATACCCTTTGCAGATAATTTGTTTTGCCATGATATGGATCTCTACTGACTGTGAATGAAGATGTTTGAAGATTTACCTGTAGAAGTTTGAGCTTCATTAGTCATCAAGTTTTCGAGAAAAACAGTGAAAATCACAGAGCAATGTTTTCAGGAGAGTTGCGTAAATCTGTTGCACATGCGCGGGAAAGTACCAACTATACAGTGCGTTATACACATCGGTGTGAGGGTAAAAACAAACTATCAATTTTGCAAATTAAATTTTGTAAAATATTTTGTTATGAACCTTTTTACTGTATATGTTTTCTTTTCTTTTCTTGATCTTTTTATACTGGTGTAAGCAAAATATAATGAAATCGCATAAAAAATGGCCATGTTTTCTGTCTCGCAGGTGAACCCAACAAAGTTGATCACCTGGTTTTTGTCATTCACGGAATTGGACCAGTTTGTGATCTACGCTTCAGAAGTATTGTTGAATGCGGTAAGAACAAAATAATTTCTCACTTCTGTCGGTAAACTGTCCCAAGTAATCAAGTTTTAGAGGGGGGTCAGCCCCAAAATTCTGTAGTTTTTTTTTTGAGGGGCTTAAAATATTTGTCACTCGTTTACTTCAGGTACAAAATTGAACTGACCCTTTGATTGGAGCCATTTGTTCTTTGAAGCAGGCGTTACATGTCTTGCTGAGAGCCTGTGCTAGGTTCTGTGGTTTCCCACACCCCTCCCCTCCAATCAATCTTTCAGGGGTTCTGGGGTGCCATAGGGGATCCTTCCAACATTTGTGAAATTAATTCCTAAGGTTACGTCCTCATTTATTGTTGCATTATTCTTGTACTTGAAATTATTGGTTTGTTGTGTATAGAAATAGATGTTATTTGAATTGAATTGAATCTTGACGATCTTGAATGCATTTTTCTCTTGGTATTTCAGTGGATGATTTCCGTTCAGTTTCACTCAGTCTTCTTCAGTCTCACTTCAAGCATGCTCAAGATGACGGGAGAATCGGACGGATTGAGTTCCTCCCGGTCTACTGGTATGATGCTCTGCATGGGGACGCAACAGGTGTTGACAGGTACCTTTGTCTTGTGCCTCGAATTCCAAATTATTTTTCAAACCCTTAAAGCCATTTCATAAAGACTGGTAATCACAAGGTTGTTGGTTCGAATCCTACCGAGCTAACCGCTGATTTCACAATGACTAGAATAAAAGTATTGTCGTCTAGTTACTGACTCACAATTTCGTAATTTGTGCAATTCATATTCTAGTCGTTAAACTAATGATTGTATGAAAGGGATTGGTTAATGCCTATTTGGTGTTGATATCCCCGTGAGGGAGTTTAACAGAGTTCTTCGGAGGGGCAGATCATAAGGTGTCATGGCCGAGTGGTTAAGAGCACCTTAAGTTCTGGTGGTTAAGTAATCAGAGTGTGGGTTCGAATCCTGGTCATGGTACTTGTGATCTTGAGCAAGATGATGTACTATAATTGCTTCTCTTCACCCAGGAGTATAAATGGCTACTTGCGAGGGTAGAGGTTGATATTGTATACAAAAAAGTCTATGGAGCACTAGGGTTGCCCAGGTAGTATACCCCAGGGGGCTACCCCTAAGGGGCTCCCCAGGGAGTTAAGAAAGATGAAACAATGTTATTGGTCTAACGTCCAGGGCACTAATGTAAAGCTCATTGAATTGGTTATTGTAAAATGCGTTATATTAGAACTGCAAACAAACTTGAAAGTCATCCTCCTCTTCCAATAGACGTTTACGGCGCATCACGTTACCAAGCATCAGCCGTCTACGACGATTCACCAACGACACCCTACTAGACATTCTCTTCTACTCCAGCCCGACCTACTCCCAGAAGATCGCCGAGCAAGTAAACTCTGAGATCAATCATCTGTTTGAGCTGTTCAAACACCGAAATCCTCACTTCCAGGGTCAAGTGTCTCTCGTCGGTCACAGTTTAGGTGAGCTGGGCTCTCTCTGTCAAATAATAATAAATAATTTAATAGATGGACACTTGCATCAGGGATAAAGAGTATTAATTTGGTTTTATCCATATACACTGATGTGTGTTATCACTGTATACTCAGTACTTTCCCGAGCTCTGTGAAAAAAAATCACAGGCATATTACTCGGACGGGATTCGAACCCAAAACAGTCTTTGCAATTCTAGAGTAGTGTCTTACCAACTAGACCACCAAGATTGCCCGGTAGCTAGAGGCATTTCCATATATAAATAATAGCATGCATCCTATAATAAAAATAATAATACAGGGGGCGATTTCACAAAGAGTTAGGACTAGTCCTTACTTAGGACTAGTCCTAGGAGATATTAAAGACTTCAGGCTAGTCCTAA
This sequence comes from Asterias rubens, assembly GCF_902459465.1. Taxonomy (NCBI): domain Eukaryota; kingdom Metazoa; phylum Echinodermata; class Asteroidea; order Forcipulatida; family Asteriidae; genus Asterias; species Asterias rubens. Next base: position 3,495,872 of record NC_047076.1, read on the forward strand.
GTTAACTCATCCTAACTCGAGATAAGACTAGTTCTAACTCTCTGTCAATTCGACCCGTGCGTTCTTATATAACGCTTTATCACATCCCTAGTGGTGTATCAAAGCGCTCAGTATTGTTTTCCTGCAAGTTATTTGTTTTGAAATTGAAGTATGAGACCTTTTCCATGATAGTACAAGATGGTTTACCAATCAATGTGTTTTTTGTAATCAACAGGGTCCTTGATTGCCTTTGATTTGCTGTCACACCAAGGAGACGCGACCCCCAACCTACCGATGTCCGACTCCAATACAGATACCCCAGTCACGCCCGACCAACCGCTGCCTCTGCCCATTGACCAATCACAGCTCACAGCCAACCTGACCAATGAGGAGGAGGCTGAGGAAGAGGTCATGACCCTGGAGAGCTCCCTCGCTCAGTTGGGCCTTACAGAGTTTTTGCCAAAGTTTGAGGAGGAGCGAGTGGACATGGAAAGCTTGGTAAAGAAACTGAGTCCACTATTCATAACATTCTCTGAAGCTTGGGATGACCAAGGCAACACAAGTCCGCACAAAACATTTTGTTTGGTTAGACAGACCTATTTACTTTTTTTAATACAGAATTTTGAAAAAGCTAAAAAAGCTGGGCATTTTATGTTCAGAACGCAAAACAAAGCTGGCATTGAAAGAGTTAAGGACACTGGCTTAAAGACACTGGACACTATTGCTAAATGTGAAAGACCAGTCTTCTCACTTGGTGTATCTCAACATCTATGCATCAAATAAAAAACCTGTGAAAATTTGAGCTCAATCGGTCATCGAAGTTGCAAGATATTAATGAAAAAAAAAAAACACCCTTGTCACACCATGGTCACACAAAGTGTGTGCTTGCAGATGCTTGATTTCGAGACCTCAAATTCTAAATCTGAGGTCTCATAATCAAATTCGTGGAAAATTACTTCTTTCTCAAAAACTACATCGCTTTAAAGGGAGCCATTTCTCACAATGTTTTATACTATCAACCTCTCCCCATTACTCGTAATCAAGAAAGGTTTTATGATAATATTTATTTTGAGTAATTACAAATAGTGTCCACTGCCTTTAATATAATAATAATAATAATAATAATAATAAGACTTGTAATGCGCACATATCCACCTTGCTGGGTGTTCAAGGTGCAGAATATGCTCCCTGAATTGCTACAAATTTATCTTGGTATGTTTTTTGTTTTTAGCTCATGTGCAGTAGCTCGGACTTAAAGGAGATGGGACTCCCGATGGGACCAAGGAAGAAACTCGGAGGTTTCGTGAGTGAACAAGCCACCAAAGAGGTACATAGTAAAATTTCAATATATCTGCAACTTTATGGTAGATGACACCAAGAAGACTGTAGACAACCACAAAATAGAGAGGATTACCTTTAAAATGTAAAAGAAGTGTCTGGCACATTTTATTCGCGAATGAATGCTCCTGTCATGCTTGGAATTTGGTGTTGAAAAGGCAAGGCCATTTTCATTTTGCAAAGGGCACTTTCATTGGGAAAGGCAGCCCCACAGGTATTAAAGGCTTTGGGTGTAATTTTTGTCGTTCTTCTTCTTTCTTAAAGGAGAAGAGCAGAAAGGCCAAGGAGGAGCGATTGCGAGCTGAGGCAGAGAGAGCGACACGTGAAGCCATTGAGCAAGAGAGGAAGGAGGCATTGTCGGCGGCAGCCCTGGACTTCTCTTCTCACTCTGTGCACGTTGATTATGAACCAGGATCAGAAGGTAAACATTTTCATTTTGGTTTTTACACTTAAACCGATGTGTGTTAGCACTGTATACTCAGTACTTTCCCGAGTCCTGTGAAAAAATATCACAGCCATATTACTCGGGTGGGATTCAAACCCACGACCCTTGCAATTCTAGAGCAGTGTCTTACCAACTAGACTACCGAGATTGTCCGGTAGCTAGAGGCAGTTCGAATCCTATATGTTTTGGCAGCAGGTACCACAACGATAATAGATGTTAAATATTGCATCGGGGATAAAGAATATTAATTTTGGTTTTCACCCATACACCGATGTGTCGTAGCACTGTATACATAGTAAACATGGTTTCACTATGTTGTCTTTCTAAGTTTGCGGTAACACATATGTGTAAATCTCTGTTGAGTTGTGTTGGTTCTTATTCACAAAACATGGTGTGTCGTGGCCTTGCAGTTAAGAGCACAGGATTCAAACTCTGGTGTTTCTGATCAGCCAAGTGTGGGTTCGTATCCCAGTCGTGACACCTGTGTCCTTAAAGGCAGTGGACACTATTGGTAATTGTCAAAGACTAGCCTTCTAAGTTGGTGTATCCCAACATATGCATGAAATAACTAAACTGTGAAAATTTGAGCTCAATCGGTCATCAAAGTTGCGAGATAATAATGAAAGATGAAAACACCCTTGTCACAAAATCGAAATCAAACGAAAATTACTTCTTTCTCGAAAACTATGGCACTTCAGAGGGAGCCATTTCTCACAATGTTTTATACCATCAACCTCTCCCCATTACTCGTCACCAAGAAAGGTTTTATGCTAATAATTATTTTGAGTAATTACCAATGGTGTCCACTGCCTTTAAGCAAGACACTTAAACATGATGCTTCGTCCTTTGAATGGGATGTAAAGCTGTTTGTCCATTGTGTTGTGTAACGCAAGTAAAAGAACCCATTGCAATTATCCTAATAAGAAAGGGTTCACCCCGATTTTTCTGGTTTGATCGGGAGCACATTGCGCCACAGCACCTTGTAAACCATTACATGGTGCTATGTAAAAAGGAGTAGATCCCTTAAAGGGAAGGTACATGTTTGGTAATTGTCAAAGACCAGTCTTCTCACTTGGGGTATCTCAACATATGCATAAAATAACAAGCCTGTGACAATTTGGGCTCAATCGATCATCGAAGTTGCGAGAAAATGATGAAAGAAAAAACACCCTTATTGGACGAATTTGTGTGCTTTCAATGGGAATAAAATACTCATTGTCTTTTAATATTTTAGTGAGAAATTACCTCTTTCTCAAAAACTACACTACAGAGGGAGTCGTTTCCCACAATGTTTTATACTATCCACAGCTCTCCAATGCTCGTTACCAAGGCAGTTTTCAATTTACATTCATATTTGTTTTGAGTATTTACCAAACAGTACATGTACCTTCCCTTTAATTCAAACTTAGTCCCGCAAACCTTGCAGGAAAATACTGGACGTTGAAGCGCTTTGAGCGTCACCGAGTGCAGGATATGAGCGCACTCTAAGAAGCCAATATTATTCTTGTCTGTTTGATCCTGTACAGGTGTGGGTCAGCCTCTTGTCAAGTACTCACAGCTCGATTTTAAGCCCCAGTGTTTCTTCGCCGTCGGGTCCCCGATCGGAATGTTCCTCACGGTCAGAGGGGTCAGCCGATTTGGGGAGGAGTATAGACTACCAACATGTGATGGATTCTTCAACATTTTCCACCCTGTAAGTTACCTTTCCTTTTAGAAGATGTTAAATTTGCACTGGGGATAAACAATATTAATTTTGGGTTTTTACCCATACACCGATGTGTGTTAGCACTGTATACTCAGTACTTTCCCGAGTCGGTCCTGTGATTTTTTTTATCACAGGCATTATTCGGGTGGGATTCGAACCCACGACCCTTGCGATTCTAGAGCAGTGTCTTACCAACTAGACTACCGAGATTGCCCGATAGCTAGAGTATTTTGTTAGGAGCATTGGATGTTATGATTGTATTACTTATCGCATTTGAGTGTTGGCTAGACAAGTCTCGTACCAAGTCTCACTCTTGTTGTCTTGTTGGTGATGTCCTCTCCTTGTCCGTTTGTTGTTATTTTTAAAGTCACCTGGAAATAGAATTTTTTTTCTTTCAAACATAAGAGTATATGCTTACGAACAATAAAACAATTTTTTAAATAATTATTTGTCACGATTTATATGTTTAAAAAATACATAAAGTTGTTTGGGGGGCTGACTCCGCCTACCCCTTTTGTGACGTCAATCGAGGCAGACTTTGCCTGCAATGCGTATAGTTAAACACACGTGCAAAGTACATGTACGTCCAAGTCATGAGTTGGTACATTTCAAAAAGTGTTTTTCTGCATTCAGCAGCAATACACCTGGTCGGCATTGCCGGAAAAAACAAAAAATTTTTTTTTTTAAACGTACAAACTCACAACTTGGTCCGTACATGTACTTTGCAATTGTGTTTACTCTACGCATTACAGGCAAAGTCTGCCTCGATTGACGTCACGAACAGCGCCCTCTCGGGTCGGGGTCTACTCTTAAATTTGTAAATTACATAAGAACTGATTTTTTAAAACCTTAGTTAACTGTTTATTCACATTCCACTCATCAAAACACATAGATTAGTGACAAAAGCTTTATTTTGGAAAAATACCACTTACGAGAGGGCGCTGTTCGTGACGTCAATCGAGGCAGACTTTGCCTGTAATGCGTAGAGTAAACACAATTGCAAAGTACATGTACGAACCAAGTCGTGAGTTTGTACGTTTCAAAAACAATTTTTTTTAGTTTTTTTCCGGCAATGGCGACCAGGTGTATTGCTGCTGAATGCAGAAAATCACTTTTTGAAATGTACCAACTCACGACTTGGACGTACATGTACTTTGCACGTGTGTTTACTTTACACATTGCAGGCAAAGTCTGCCTCGATTGACGTCACAAAAGCGGAGTCAGCCCCCCTTACAACTTTATATATTTTTTAAACGTATAAATCGTGACAAACAATTACTAAAAAAATTGTTTTATTGTTAGTAAGCATATACTCTTATGTTTGAAAGAAAAACAATTCTATTTCCAGGTGACTTTAAGAGCACCGGATTCAAGCTCTGGTGTTTGATTAGCAGGGTGTGGGTTCGAATCCCGGTCTTGATACTTAAAATTGTGGAGGTAGTGCTTTCTGCTCTACCGGCCAGGCTTCGTACTGATGATACCCAAGCCTACATCCGTATGGACTGCAAAGGGGGTAACCCTGTTTCAGCCCTAGGAGGGGGTGGCAACGGCCTCTAAAAAATAAAATTGTAGCCTCACCTTGAAGTGGCCTTCAGGCCTTGTGTGTCTGGCGACTTGCATAAAAAAAAAATTTAAAAGTAAATAACCACTTCTACTTTGGAGTTTTAATCACCGATAGTCTACAGTTGTATATCACTTTCTTCTTACTTACATACTTTCCTTTCCAGTTTGATCCAGTAGCCTACAGAATTGAACCTTTAGTTCACCCTAGCATGGCAGACGTCAAACCTTTCTTGATGCCTCATCATAAAGGACGTAAAAGATTTCATCTTGGTAAGCGAGATTTCTCCATCTGTGCCAGAGATATGCTGTAGCTCATAAAAACCTTTGAAATTTCATCGGGCTACTTAAGTAGAAAATAGTTACTTCACAACTGTATGCTTAGCAAAAAAGAGCAGGGTACCAGTAACAAATGGTACATGTGACATGGTATTTTGGATGGTAACCCTATTCTGGTAAGCATAGTTATGTTGTGCTTAGCTACTTTTGGGCCTTGGAGGTCCTTCATCACCTTTTCAATTAGAAATTTGTTATTCCAGCTGACTGTGACTTCTTGTTCTTTCCTTGTTGATGATATCAATTTCTGTTATTCCATGTATGTCTGCAAAAAGAATACTGCTTGAACATAAAGTTGTTCATCACAGCTAAAAAATATCTAAGACGGTACCTTTACAGGACATTATTCCCTCTCACTCTGTATATCCCTGTGGTGTGTCGGGGCGCAGCAGTTAAGAGCACCGGACTCAAACTCTGGTGTTTTTGATCAGTAGAGTGTGGGTTCGAGTCCCGGGTGTGACACCTGTGTCGGTTAAAAGCAAGATACTTAACCATGATGCTTTGTCCTTCGGATGGGACATAAAGCTGTTGGTCCTGTGTGTTGAGTCACACGATGAGAAGCCACCCCCCTCACCCCTTCCTGGCCCGCCCTTATCCTACCAGTACCATACTGAGTATCGACTTTGGATCCTTGTCTTTGGGGAAGTTGTTTGTTAACATCTTTATAATGTGAATCATAATTGATGGAAACAACAAACGTCATCAAAATTACTCACCCGTTGGGAAAAGTGATGATGTCGCTGGAACTTTCAAAACATCTGGATCTAAACTATCATTAGGGGCATCATGGTTGGAGGTGCGTTTTGGTTTGGGTCTGCCATGATTTTTTCCCTTTTCTGTGAGCGACACGTCATATTAAAGGTCACCAACGGAGGGCGCCATTTTCTAGTATTATTATTATTTTTATTAATTTCCTTCTCACTCTGTATATCCAAGAACTCAAGGAGAGCCTGACGGCATTTGGCACCGATCTGAAACGGAACCTTATTGATTCCATGAAGAAGACGTGGAACTCAATCCAGGAGTTTGCTCTCGCCCACCGCAGCGAGACGGTGCCGGCCGTCACGTCGGAGGAGATGGAGGAGGTCGCTGAGAAGCTGAGCATGGAGGAGATGAAGAGACAGGCGAAGGAGAGGGAAGGGATGTCTATGAGGGATCCAGGTCAGTTTGAGAAAGGATGTAGGATTCCAAGTTTGAAGATTGGTTCATGCCTGAAGAATATGGATGGTGTAATGATCTCGATATTTGATAATGATCCTTGTAAAAAATAAATTGCTTTTGAACATCTTGTGCTTAGACTAGCTTTGGTCAAGCTTTTACATTCATAGCTCAATTTTTTTTATTTACAGACTTTGAGCTGCGCCTTGGTCAGCTGAATAGCGGACGAAGGATAGACTATGTACTTCAAGAAGCACCACTTGAAAGCTTCAATGAATACCTCTTTGCACTGGGAAGCCACGCTTGCTACTGGTAAGTCTAAATATTTTACACGAACAGAATATACATGTACAAGGTACATGCATTGCAACTTTTCAGAATTAATACACTCATGAATTTCAGATTATGTTGTTCAGAAAAATCATACTATTTTATACATTTTGTCCGTATGAAGGGAATGAAAAAGTTCAATGCTTACAAGTTTTTTTTCTATTGGACAGGCAGAATGTTTAACAATGGACTGACAAAACTACAAAATACCAAAATACAATAATAATAATAACAAATTCTTATAGCGCATTTCACAATAACCATCTCAATGCGCTTTACATCTGTACATTAGTGCCCTGGTCATTGGGCCAATAACATCCCGTTAATCCTTCTCAGCTCCCTGGGGAGTATACAGCACCGAGCTGCCTTGGCGCAAACACAGGAGTTCAGGATGGCAGCAAAAAACTAAGTAGATGAAGGTTGATATGAGGAACATGGGAGCCCAGAAGTATTTGAAAAATGTACATGTCTTGAACAGTCTGTATAAACATAAAACATTAACTTTAAACTTTCAATTCCTACAGGGATTCTGAAGATACTGTACTTCTTATACTCAAGGAGATCTACTCCTTACTTGGAGTTTTCCCTCTCATCCACGGTCCAAAGCAAGACTCAACGCCAGCAACCCCAGCCACGCCGCTACATCATTAGAAAGTTTCCCCATCAGTGAAAGTAAAATGGCTGTTACCAAAAGCTTCACCTCTTGACAGCCTTACTGCAAAGTCTTGCCTCTGGGGATTAACAGAGGGATTAATACTGCTTGACAAAATTTCTATGCTTAGCAAAGATTGAGAGGGGCGCCAGTCACAACAATGTAAACTTAATCTAATTTTGACTGGTAACCTGTTTCTGTTAAGCAACACTTTGCTGTGTTTTGTTGTGCTTACAAGCTTGTTGAACTTGAAATGTGCACAGAAATATTTATATGTGAGGGAAAGTTACGTTTACAAGAACAGGTTAAGAGCCACAAATGAGTCATTTTGAACATACCTGTGAGTGGTCATGCTAGTACTAGTAAAAGTGACTTACCAGTATTAACCCTTTCACAATCTGACCATTCAATCTCAACCTCTTTATCTACTGTGTAGATAAACTAAATTATCCTGCGATAATGTTTAATGTGATCAATGCATTTACGCTGTCACAAACTTTTAAGCTGTTTGATAATAATATGCAATTGAAATAACATGTATGTGATGATTACGCTGATTGAGCTGATTAAGAACACAAAAGTTAGCTAAGCACAAAACAATAATTTGTTTGCTTAGCGGAAAAGGGTTACCGGCCAAAATACCATGACCATTTTCATAAAGTTCACCAGTGAGAAATAATGTGTGAATAAGCAAAAGTTTATTGGTCAAGAAGCTTGTTGGTCACTCACCTGTATGTCTGTTTGCTTTTTGAAACTGAAACTGTGCTAGGTGCCGCTTTGTAATCGGGAAACAAGTTATGCTCACAGGTCTTGTGAAACTCATTACTGAGTCATCATTATGTACTGTTTGTTACTGTTTCCTGCCGCTTCCCAGGTTGTATCGTAATTTGGGTGTGATCCCTGGCTACACGGCTGTTAACAGTTGTTATGGCTTCTGACTGGCACCCCGAACAAAGATATTGACAAATAGGGACACCGCCAATATAGGGCTAGATACATGTAGCTATGTTGGTAGAGCGCCGGCACGTTAATCCAGAGGTCGTTGGTTCGAATCCCACTCTAGTCAATTCTTTGTTCAACTCCCAAAATTATATTATTATCCAAACAGAGTTTTGTTTAATAAGCAACCCTGTATCTGCCTAGCTACAGGATGTGCTGTAGAATATGCAAACAAATGCCTACCTCGGGGCAAAACTTGTATATGAGCAAAAAGTGTCTTTCTTGGTACACTTGTTCCTTGTCATATTATGAGACGAGCAACATTACAATTATACAATCGACTTATCATTAGATGCAGTTTGGTTCTGTAATCCGTATTTCGTTGTGTCTTTTTTGTAAAATATTATGTTTCATTGTTATCAAACTGGGGGTTTTGTTTTCAAGGAGGGCATACTGCAAAAAAACTTTAAAAAGTGGATGGGACATCATCAGATGTTTGTTATTTCGAGTTATTTATTTATTTCTTTTGCAGAAATTCAGAAAAATATCAAAACCGGTGTCATTGACACAACAGGTGCGAAAGTCGTTGCTTTTTTCTAAAAAATCTCCAAAAGTTAACTTAAATCGTCCAGATAAAAAAAACACCCTGTTTTGTTTGCTTTCCCCATAGGTAGAGTGTGAAGCAATTCTGTTTTATTTAAAGGAGTACCAATGTAAAAGTTGTAACAATGTAATAGATGAGGATATATTTTTATCAGAGATTTAAAGTCCTTAAAAGTAGGGCAGGGTGGGGTGGGATTGTGATGGGGATGGGAGGGGGATAGATCTCAAAATGCCTTGCTACCAGGGCCACATTTCATAGAGCAGAAAGAGTAGCTAAGCACAGCGAAAACATGCTTAGCAGAATAAGGTTGCCAGATGTGCTTGTAATGCCCTATATGAATCCCTAAATATGGCTAATTGTAAAGCAGGTCTATTAAATTGGGTAGTGGTGTGATTTCTATTTTGCTGCCTTCTTTGACCCAATTGCATAGAGCTGCTGAAGCACAACAAGTAGCTTAGCTCAATAAAATTATGCTTACAAGAATAAGGTTACCAGCTAAGCTATGTCACGTGTACAATTTGTGAGTGGTATTCTGCTCAGTTCTGGTGAGCAGAAAATAGTTGGGCAATATTTTCTGTTTTAAGCAGCCTTATGAATATAGCCACTGATCTTCATAAAGGTACACAATGGTATTTCCAGCAAGTAAATGTAGTAAGCGATTAATAAAATGATTAACATAACTTTGTGAACAAATTAAGTTATCTTGCCAAGCTTACATCAAATTAAAAAAAGGAGTATTTCGAAAATTACACTTATTATTACATTTTTTTCAGAGTGATGTATTTTCAGAGCCTCCTAAAAGTGAAATTACAGAACCATTTGGGTTGAAGGGACTTCCTCAATAAACCCCCCCTTTTTTCGTTCCCTTTAAAACTCACTTTTTTGTTTCAGAAAGTGTTGCATGCAAAACATTGTTGGTATTCACTGTCAGTGTTAGGAAACCAACGTGTGGGATGCAATGTAAGCGAGGTGATCCCATACCTTTATCATGGCGTGACCTTCTTGATTTTCTCCCATTCAAATCAATGTGACCAGACCGAGGCTTGAAGGGCTTATAGTCTGGTGCGTTTTTTGTGCAATGATTATTAACATCCATTACTGTTATTGGATAGGCCTACAGGGAACAATATGGTAGCAGCATGATACATAAGGTGTAACATTTTGTTGTATTAGATAAGTTTAGATGAGTTCAGGGGCGGAGCTTTGGCCAGATAATGTGTTTAGTATTTGTTGTTTTGTCAACCTTTCACTCTCTTGCTGTCAGTATTTTACTTTATAAGAAAACATGGTAAAATACTTAAGTACGCCTATTATTACTAAGTTTTGTTATAACATTACATTCATGTGCTCTCGCTTGTATTATAAATAATAAAAACACTCTATGGTATATCACCTTTTTTTAAAGACTGTTTCCTCCCTTGGTTTACCAATCTGCGTTTATTCATTCCAAAAAGGGCCAAATTTCATAAAGTTTACCAAAAATTGAAACGGGCACCAGCCACAACAATGCAAACTTCATGAAACTTGGGCTTGTGACAAAATTGAAACGGGCACCAGCCACAACAATGCAAACTTCATTAAACGTGGGCTTGTGACCTGTTCCTGCTAAGCAATACTATCATGTGCTTAGCAAGTTCAAAGTGCTTACATGCTTTATGATAGGGCCCAGGCCGATTGAAGTTGCACAATGGAGTACAAATAAGTTCAATAAACCAATGTAGTATTATTGTGTCGATCAGCTGGGCCAATTTCATAAAGCCTTTAGTAAGCACGAAAACCTGCTAAGAAAATCTTGCTTTTAGCAAAAACCGGTTACCAGCCAACATTCCATAAAGTTTACACACTGCGGCTGGTGCCCCACTCAGAGAAATTAATGTCAAGAAGTATTAAGTTCTGCTAAACAGCTTTATGAAATTGGGCCCTGCGTTAACACTCTGCTAACCCGTAGGCTTGCTAAGCAAAAAACAGCATGTGAACCAGTCACGCAACATCAATGTAACGAGCTTGGGTGGTAACCGGATACTGCTCAATTTTTTGTTAGCCACTTGTGGGCAAAGCAATATGAAATGCATCAACTTGGGTCTGAAGCTAGCTAGCAGACGACAGATGACCACTTTCTCAAAAGCGCACAATTCGGTCACGAAACTGGACCAAACCGGTTCCAAGTGGATTTCAATAACAACACGCTATGCACGACGAATGCACACCCCATGTGCGTTTATTTACATTGCGACTGACATGGCGGAGGGGCGGGTGTTTCAAACTTCTGGAGGGTTGGTAAGTTTTTCCAAACATTTTATGCCAGAAAATTGCACGACGAATTAGTAAAATCAGATGGGTCTTTTGGTTATGTTTTCAAGACAAAACTACTGACATTTAAACGAGAATTTATAGATATGAGCATTTTAAAAACGGGAAAGTATTGTCCGAGTTTGAAAATTTTTGTCAGCTTTCATTCGTTGTCTAACTCCGTTTTCTTGCCTTTGATTTCTGCCAAGTATTTTAACAAATTGACCCAATTGCTACTTCCACGACCTGTTATAGGCACAACATTGTGCATTAAACATAAGGCTCGCCACTTAATGTTTGCAACGTGTTTACAAAAATACAAATACCACACATTCTTTGAATTCCTGACACGCGCTGACGAGAGATGCACTATTTTCTTCGATGGCTCTTTAGACCTTTAGTCCAATAATGTGGTTGAATGGGGTCTAGGGTTGTCTTTACATACAAATGTCGAGCCATTGTTCACCGTATTTGAGGGGAAATTGCATTCCAAGTTCGAAGCAATCTAATCCCCCAAAACATCTATCTCGCAGTGCTTCGGAAGTCCGAACGGGCTCCGTCCCTGCTCGTCATCACGGCACCCGTACGCCGGCCGTTGAAACCGTCAGACGGGCGGGAGAGATGGCCCGGGACCGCTGCGCACTGACGGGTGTACCGGGGCCGGTCTTACGCGGTGAAGTAAATTACATCAGGACACAAAAATCGTGTAAATGTGCGCCTTTTTCGTTTTGGGAACGTCAAGTTAAAAAGTATACAATACAGTTTTCATCGAAACTGCAGCATTTTTGTAAATGCAAATATTCGTCAATATTTAGCTCATCCGGGACCGAGACTTTCTCAAAAATGTTCCCTTTGACTACATGGGATTAAATTCAAGTGAGGGGCTCACAAAATATTAACGCTTACATGTGTAGGCTGTACATCAGGAAAATTATGTGCCGATTTTTTCTCAAATGGTCCGTTTAGTTTATTGTCAAGTTCATACCTATACTAGTAGAGACACATTATTTCAGCGAGCACCCGTCAGACCACCCTTTATGATCACAAACTATTGGTCATCAACGACCAAACCCACAAACTCTTTAAAGGCAGTGGACACTATTGGTAATTACTCTAAATAATTATTACCATAAAACCTTACTTGGTATCGAGTAATAGAGAGAGGTTGGTAGTATTAAACATTGTGAGACATGGCTCCCTCTGAAGTGGAGTAGTTTTCGAGAAAGAAGTAATTTTCCACGAATTTGATTTCGAGACCTCAAGTTTAGAATTTGAGGTCTCGAAATCAAGCATCTGAAAGCACACAACTCCGTGTGACAAGGTGTTTTTTCTTTCATTATTATCTCGCAACTTCGACAACCGATTGAGCTCAAATTTTCACAGGTGTTATTTTATGCATATGTTGAGATACACCAACTGTGAAGACTCGTCTTTGACAATTACCAATAGTGTACACTGTCTTTAATGTGTCTCTTATGTTGATGGATTTTTATATTTTAATTGATTTATAACGTAATTTGTTTGTTATACCTGTTACACCAAACCCCCGAATTATACTCATAGGCCTTTATACCCGATGCAAAAATAAACATTGGATCATTGATGCAAATCTCGCCAGATTCTAATTGCATCTGCATGCACTCCAAACTTGGTACTTTTTGCTTATCGTTATATAGATAGCTTAAAATAAAACAGCTATTATAAGCCCCCATGCATTATAATGTAAGTATTTATTAACATTTTGAAATAAAAGTGTGAGCCATATAATGTCCAATTGATTTCCATGCTTGCCCTGTGTTTCGAATGTCTTTACTTTCGAAACGGTTTCACTTGCAAAAACCCGGGTTTAAAACTAGAAGGTGTTAATACAAAACAGGAATCAAAATTTGCACTATGCATTTTGGTTGTTCAAATAACACTAATGTCTGCACAAATAATTTCGATTCTCTCTTCGATCTAATAGTGTAAATTACAACGCCAAATGTTTGACATGTTCCCTAGCTGTTTCCGATTTGAGCACGGGGGTTAGTTTGTATATAGACGATGTGACCTGTGACATTACATGTTCACAAAAGAGCCACAGAGCCTCACAGCTCAACGGAAGAAAACATAAAACCGTAAATTTAATGGAGAGTGCACTGTCTAATTCTTGTCAACTTTTTATATGACGAAAGGGGCGCATCTCAAAACTTGTCCAACTTTTACTTTCATAACTCTTGGTTTTATGTGGAAATTATGACACTATATCAACTTTCCCATAGGACAGTGTAGTACCTTGCCTGCCAGAATACTCAAAGATTGAACAAGGTAACGCTTATTGTAAACAAAGTTCACATGGTCTGATGTATAGTGCTCTTGGAACGACATGCATGGGTCAAAAGAAAACAACAACCGAATTCAAAGTATTATTTTGTTCGGGCAGAGAAAGTGGATATCTCTGCCATTTTAATAATATCTCTTTTCCTGATACAACAGTGGAAAGTGAATAACATTGTCTTGGCAAGAATAGAAAAAAAAACATTTTATTAGAAAAAAAAGTACTCTCAAGTTCCCTTACGGGAGATCACATGAAAAATAATATATACCTATAAAATAAATTAAAAAGATCATTAAAGTGGATTGTTAAGGATTTCACAACGAGTCAGGTTTCAAAGTATTTTTCCGGTAATTTTAAAATTAAAAAGATGGCCCAGTAACAGAAAGTGTAAATACAACTGTTAAAATACATTGTACTTCCAAGAGTATTATAGAAAACAAAAAGTTGAAAAGGAAAAGAAAAACAAGTGCAAGAAATACCAAAATGCAAATGCATTTTATGAAGTTGACTTTGCAGACTAGTTTGGAAAGTAAGATTTTAAAGTTGGTTTGGGAAATGCACGTTATTTTAAAATGAAAAAAGATGGCCGACCTAACGCTGGTGTAATTGCAATTTCCATGATTATCCGATACAAACAATTAAAAGAACAAACAAGTGCAAGAAATACCAAATGCATTTGGTGAAGTTGAATTAACAGATTAATTTGCCCGCAATATAGGAAGCAAAGTGACGTGAAAATTATCAAAAGCTAAACAATAATTCCCATGTTCGAAGACTTTGTTTAATTGGTAAATTTCGGAATTAAAAATGTTAGTGGACAAAACCTTATGAACTGAAATAGTATATAATCAAGAGAAGTATACAGTTGAAAACTATTACAAAAACTACGTTTTTGCAGTCGTGGAATAACATGAGTGGCCCCTTTTATTGGCATCGGGTGCCCCTTCTTTAAGTTGTCAAATGACATTGCCTGTAGCAAAATAAATATTGTTCTTGCCCCCTCAAAGAACAAATTCCAGGCCTTGACAGCAAAACAAAATTATACTCACGGAATACGGTTACCAACCAAACTAACATGTCACATTTAGAATCTGGTATCCTGCTTATTTTTGCTGAGCAGACACGCTTATAAGCAGCTCTATGAAAATTAGGCCCATACGGTAAAATAAAAATTGAGTATTCTTTATACCCGATGAGACCATAGACTAAATGAGATAAGATTCCTTCAAAAGGTGGATGGTGTACGAAAATTAGTGCTCTTGTAAAGAATATACATAATTATTTAGACCTTATGCATTGACGTCATCCAGCCGCCATCTTAGAGGAAAACGGTGACGAAACAATCGAGACGCACACTCAGATTTGTACGCGCGGCGCACAGTATTGGCCAATGAACAACCTCCTGTTGACCTCTA
The DNA here is from genome assembly GCF_902459465.1 of Asterias rubens. Lineage (NCBI taxonomy): Eukaryota > Metazoa > Echinodermata > Asteroidea > Forcipulatida > Asteriidae > Asterias > Asterias rubens. The sequence goes on from NC_047076.1 coordinate 3,510,939, forward strand.
GGTGAGGGCGCCCTACTGAAATGACGTCATTTGCATTAGGTCTATTGTGGTTTTATTGTGTCTATGGCTAACCCAAAGTAAAGACTCATACCTCAAAACTTCAACCGAACATTGGCTGACAAACACCAATGTTCAGCATTCCCTAAAAATACACACTAGCAGTTAGCAACAGAGAAAAATATGCCAAACAATTTCCCTGTAACTATACATACGCAATTTTTAACGAATACAAATATTATAACATGTTTTATACAATGGTAAAAGAAAATTCACAAAATCGCAACAGACAAAAGTGCAAAGAGCAAAATAATTATGTCATAGCTACTTTAAAATAATAAAATATTATGAACAATATTAACACATTCTATTCACCCATTCCCTTTTTGAATACCACATCAACATAAACACTTTGTCAAAGACCTGTACAATAGACCTTTATCACGGTGTGGCCATTTTGATTTTACTTCATTCCAACTCATTGTAACCAAACAGAGGCTGGACGAAATAATAGTCTAGTGCCATTTTTGCACAATGAATGTTAGCATTAATCACTGTAATTATGGAAACAGGGAACATGACCAAGATGGTGACAGCGTGATAAAGGTTTAGGCCTATATAATAACAAATTCTAGCTATAAAACCCTTCACTAATTACAGTATAACACAACATGACGTACGGGTAATTTCTTTGTACATATACTATGGGATGCTTCGCCTTGCTGTATGATTTGATACAACATACAGCCAGGGCCCAATTTCATAAAGCCTGTAAGCACAGAAACTTGCTAAGCACAGAAAAGTATTGCTTAAAAGAAACATGTTACCAGCCAACATTACATTGGGTTTACATTGGTGTGACTGGTGCCCCACTCAATTTTCGCTTATCAAAGGAATTTGTCAAGCAATATTTTCTGCTCAATAGCTATATGAAATTGGGTCCAGGTCCCCACACACCCTTATTCACGGTAAGGTCCCGTCATCTAACTTTCTCCACATGAACCGTTTTTACAATTGAAAAAGAAAACCTGCTAAACAAGTTATTTTGCGAAACAAGAATAACTGATACACCGAATAAGCAGTGTCTTTTCGCGAATGGGAAAAATAGAAATAAAATTGAAAGGAGAAGCCGACGATTTCAACTTCAATTGTCACACTTGTATAAACCCAATAAAAAGTGAACAAAACTGTGTACCTTTATCGACCGTACAGCGTCATAATAACTGATATAGTACAAAACAAAATACATCTTTTCATGAACACCACATTACACAGAGGTTAATATAAAAACGGAAAAGCATTTGTACATACAGGCTTCTACACAGCATCCTTCGTCGGATATGGTCCCAAAAGGGTTATAATATATAAAAAAAAAAAAGTATACATCTTGCTCCGACTCTTAAACGAGGCTGTCACTAAATCGAGGCTATTGCCAAACCGAAACTGGTAACAGACCGTTTAATTTGTACTTCGTTTTGACTCTTCGTGGCAATCTTACTTTTTAATACACACTGGAATTTTATCAAAATTTAAAAATACTTATGTGTAACAATTTCTCACAATGTAAAATGAAAAGGGTGTGGTAGTTTATGTTCTTTTTTTGCTTTATAACTGGTCGTGATTATAATTTAATGACCCTTGAAACAAACCCCTAGATTTTACTTCAAAATCCCACTGGCTTGGAACAGAAACAGAAAACCTGTGTCACTCTTTTTGATCGAAATTGGAGAAATCTTGGCAAGATGGCTCTTTGCAAGAGTGGTATGGCGGACAAAACGAGTGTTTTTTTTGTTTACTCTGTCACACTAAGAGAGTTTGGTACGGTCTTTTATCACGTCACTAGCACAGCTTGAGGCCGGGAGATGGTCACTTTAATCGGTTCTTGAACCTTGGCAATCTTCGGTGCTGATTCGCCATTACTGGAAGCTGATGATGACGTCTTGGAGACGTCAATACAAGTCCTTTTATTACATGGAAAAGGTTCACAGACGCGGTAGAGAAGCGGCAGGGGTCCCATCTTCAGAAAAGAAAAAGAAACAAAAATGTGAATCTTATATCCGTTGATTTTGACTGGTTGACAGCAAGACTGGAAATTCGAAAGTTGCACAAACTGGGGTTTTGTTGTTTAGATGTAGATGGTAAAAAATTGGATGTTAAATTTGACAACACGAAAGTTGTCACACTACAAAAAAGAGTCAACTTTTACACCAAAATGCGTTAAAACTTAAAACAACACCAATTTCTGCAACAAACAATATCATTTGTGATATTTTATTACTTTTATGTTAATGTTGATGTTCTCTTCGCTTTTTCTATGGTACAACAACCATGGTGACAATTTAACACCCCGATTTTTGTAGTGTAATACATTAATGTTCCATGACCCAATTGAAATTGATCAATTAAGAAACTAAACTTACTCTTTTCCACGTGTAAATATAGGCTAAATCCATTAAGGTGTAATCATCTCGAAGAACTTGGTCGCGGCCTTCTCTGTGCAAAATATCAATCTGAAAGAACAAAACAATTTCAAACCATTACAATAATCACGAGATAATAACATGTATATTGGCAAAGTGCAATGGGGAAAAACAGGTGCATACATGTTTCGATTTATAAGTCAATAACAATTTTTTTCAACAGTTTCCTAATCACTTTCTGTTATTGACAGTTTAATTATTTATATAAACACTATAAATAAATTATTACTATTATTATCCGTTTTAGTCTGTTGTTTATGTAAGTTGAAAACAGGACACCGATTTAAAACATATTTTGCTGATCTTTGTATCATGTATAAGAATTAATCATTCCAAATACGTCCTTTTGGTTGGTAAGCAGTTGCCAACTTAGTTTTTCTCCATAAATAAATAAATAATAAACAATAAACACTATAAATAAACAAATAACCAAAAATAAACAAATACTCAAGAGGACAATTCTGCACAGTACAAGGAGATAAATAGCATACACTTAAAGTATTCTGTAGTGAGCTAAACTTCAGTTCACTTACCTTATAGCCTGGTGGTAAACCAAATTTATTTCTTATGAACTTCTTCAAATGGCCAACTTGCACAGCAGCTGGACATCTTAGATATCTGGCATCTATGTCCTGCAGGAGAAAATAATATAATAAATTAATCAACTTTAGTAATATTTCCTTTAACTGAGAGAGGTTTGCGGTAACACCATGTGAACATAGAGCAATGAATGTGAATATCTCTTTTTGAGTAATGTTGGTTCTGAAAAGAACCCTCAACGGCTGTGCTACTTTAAACCAAAACAAGCCTTGGAAAATATTCGTCTATTGGCTATCCCGGGAGGGGGGGGGGGGGCTTAAGGCTTAAAGGCAGTGGACACGATTGGTAGTTACTCCAAATAATTATTAGCATAAAATCTTACTTGGTAACGAGTAATTGGGGGGGGGGGGTTGATAGTATAAAACATTGTGAGAAACGGCTCCCTCTGAAGTAATGTAGTTTTCGATTCGAGAAAGAAGTAATTTTCCACGAATTTGATTTCGAGACCTCAGATTTAGAATTTGAGGTTTTGAAATCAAGCATCTGAACGCAAACAACTTTGTGTGACAAGGGTGGTTTTTTTTCTGTCATTAAAATCTCGCAACTTTGACGACCGATTGAGCTCATATATTCACAGGTTTGTTATTTTATGCATATGTTGAGATACGCAAGTGAGAAGACTAGTCTTTGACAATTACCAATAGTGTCCACTGCCTTTAAGTTCCAAAACAACAGTTATTATAGTATTACAAAACAACAGTCCACGTGGACAGTCTGTTGTTTGTACACATCGTTTGATCTCACACAAGATATCAAAAACTCGCCTTTTCTCCGGAAATCGCGTTGCCATTTATATCTGTTCCCATCTCATGGGAATTTCCGTCCCCGTTCAGTTGTCTTTTGTCCCGTGTAGTTGATTCCCTGCTTTGGTGATACTCGAGCGAGAGACTGATCATCTCATCGGACGTGTAGATGATGATAGAGTCGTCACAAATCTTGGTTGGGTCGTCCGTTTTGCTCGAACTTGTTGACTCGTCGTTTTCTATAATAATGCGAGAAACGATTCAACCATAGGTCATCCAGCGAAATGGGCTATCTGTCTCTCTCTAGTAAATTTTCATATAGGCTTGTGTTTGTGGTGAAACATGACAGGTGTTATGATAAAATGTGACTTAACTCGTCATCTGAAACTCTCATGAAAATGGTTTGTACATCTTTCATGCAACCATACCGGCGAAATTATATGCAGTGTTGAATGTACTTACACTTTGATTTTACTTCAAACATTACCTCATTTTGTATATTTTAGATAAATCGGAAGTAATATTCCCAAAACGTCATTAAGGATCATAATATTAAACTAAAAGATGGTCATAATGAGAACCATTTACTCACCAGAATGTTGAATATGTGTGCGGTGAAATTCCTTTCTTCGGCCGATTTCATCCTTGTAAAGTCCAGGAACCATCTTATAGACAAGTTTCTGTAGTGTTTTGTCGGGCCTAGACACAAAAAGGTTAAACGTTTGTATTGTTTGACGTTGAATTGGGAAGGAACCAATTCCACTCTTCTGAGCACTTTTTGCTAATTTTGTTAAGCAGTTTATCAAGGAAATATGGCAGGTGCTCAAATCTTCATGAAAACAGTGTTCCTTACATATTATTAACGACTGGATTTTCCCCTTAGTCTTTTGATATATTGTAGGTAGCAACGAAATTGTCAGACAGCAGCTTTAAAAATGTTGCTATATAGGATACGACTTAAAAAGGCACCGGACACAATTGGTAGTTACTCAAAATAATTGTGAACACAAAAACTTACTTATAACGAGCAATGGAGAGCTGTTGATAGTATAAAACATTGTGAGAAACGGCTCCCTCTGCAGCAACGTAGTTTTTTGAGAAAGAGGTTATTTCTCCCTCCATTATTCTTACGCAATCTTCGACGACCAATTGAGTTCAAATTTTCGCAGGTTTGTTATGTTATGCATATGTTGAGATACACCAAGTAAGACTGGTCTTTGAAAGTTATCAAAGGTGTCCATTAGTGCCTTCAAGTGGTGCATACTATTAATAAGAAAGAACTATACATTAGTGAACTTGTGGGTACAACTATCTATAACTAAATATTTTGCATTTTTTTGTCTTCTTAATAAAAAATAAAGAGCCAGCAGATTTTATAACCGATACGATTATTTTGAAATATGGATGTTACTAATTGTGTACCATGTCTCCGATCAGTTGGCGACCGGGTGTCAATCATCAGGGATGTGGTTTCTTATCGAACAAATCAAGGATTAATGCGCAAGGACACATGTGTGATGTTTCTGACAGTACAAAAAAGGCATGCATCGTTGGAAAGTTAACATCTTTTAAGATGTTAAAAATGCAATGTTGGCACACACCATTTTGCTGTTACTGCTGCTGCTGTTCATGTTGTTGATTTTTTTTCATTGGGTTTTTATTTATAAAAAAAAACGAGAAAAAAGAAAGAAAAAAAAACCGAGAGGGGACCATTACGTGTTTGAAATGGATCAGTCTCGAAAGATGCGTTGTTTCCAACTATTATAAATTACAAGGATGTGCGTCGTTGGAAAGTAAACAGTTTTAAAAATGTAATGTTGCCACACACCATTTTGTTGTTGTTGTTGTTGTTGTTGTTGTTGTTGTTGTTGTTGTTGTTGTTGTTGTTGTTGTTGTTGTTGTTGTTGTTGTTGTTGTTGTTGTTGTTGTTGTTGTTGTTGTTGTTGTTGTTGTTGTGTTGTTGTTGTTGTTGTTGTTGTTGTTGTTGTTGTTGTTGTTGTTGTTGTTGTTGTTGTTGTTGTTGTTGTTGTTGTTGTTGTTGTTGTTGTTGTTGTTGTTGTTGTTGTTGTTGTTGTTGTTGTTGTTGTTGTTGTTGTTGTTGTTGTTGTTGTTGTTGTTGTTGAAAGATCAGTCTTGAAATTTGCGATATTATAAATAATAAAATATTTAACTGACCTTATTTTTTGCATAGGTCTGGATTTATGTACCAGGACATCACACGTTGGACACTGTTTGCTCTGTCTCAAGTAGGCTACAATGCACGCTCTGCAATCTGCAACGATATCAAGGTAAAGTCAATCTAAGATCCTTGTTTTTTATGAATAAAACCACTGACTAACTTTCAGTTATTCAAATGCCGTCTTACTTAATAAAAATCAGTCAAAAATAACACATAAACAACAAACGGAAAATGAGAATCTTGCAATTTAGTATTTAGGCTTAATTGCAAGATTCTCATTTTCCGTTTGTTGTTTTTGTGTTATTGTTGACTGATTTAGTGGCAGGTGTTTTCTTGAGTGATGCATGTTCAAAAAATTAAATACATTTTAAAATTGAGCGACGCCTTTGTTTTAATCTTGAAACCTGAGGTTCATATCTGTATAAGCTTAAAACTATAATACATAATTAACAGTAATATAGATACAACAAACTAGCCCCGAATCGCTAAGAAATATTTTCAATATTAAAATATTCAAAGTGAAATTTCTCGTGCAACCATTTAACCATATTACCTGCTCGGTACTGAAACGATGCGTATACACCACTATACAACCCGTGCCAGTCCACACCCAGCAATAATTAAGGAACCTAAAAGCGAATATGACATCAAATTTGTTTTGTGGGGAGTACCGAAGGTCCCATCGTAACTGACGTATCCCAATTTATAACCAACAATGCCCACGTGTGCACCGACCAGTGACAGAACCGCCAGTCAAACAGGACATAGTGATTAACTCGCTTGATAACCAACGTAATTAAATAATCTCACATCATTTATTAATAGAGTTGAAGCTACCGCCTGCAGTAACGGATTTATAAACATTCCCCACGGCGTTTATTCTGTCCATTTAAGCTGAAGGTCGCTCGGCTATACATTTGCCCAAACTAAAGTACGATCCACCTAAAGCAGTATTATTAATATTACTTTCTGGAGAAACATGTTTGATAATCACTCTTAAAATTAGTTGCTTTAATACAAAAATTGCATTTGAACCGTTGTCACTAAAACCGTCACACTAAGGGAACTATAGTGAGAAAAGTGCCCTTCTCAGTAAGTCTTCGATTGAACATAAAAGTCCGCCCTTAGAAAACAACACAATAAAATAAAGTCATCATAATATACTAGTCATATATAGTTACAATCGAAACAACCATACGTAGACGTCTAAACCACAGGATAGAATTGAAGGCCTACCCCGAGGTAGGAAGGGCATCTTCTTTTGAAAGTGATACCCGATAACCTGCTTTCCACACGGCGTCGTTATTGAAAACACGGACCATGCACGGACTGTGAGGAGTCGATACTGTATATTATTATATTACCGGATACAGGTCCGATACTTGCCCCCGGTCATTGCCTTGGTGCCCTTGAAATGCTCCAGTAGAAATGTACAATTTCCTCATAGGATGCCCTTTACCAAGGAGTAAATGCCTTGGTGCCCTTTCAAAAAAGAAGCATATCAGGCCTGTGAGTAGGTTTGTTTTATTTGTGGGTAGCCGAACTATACTTTGACTTCAGCGCTTACGATGGAGAGTGTCAAACAAAAAAATCGATCAATTAATATTCGGTCAAATCGCAGCTGTAAATTCGTCAGGTATTTACAAATAAAAATAAACAAAACTAAATTAATCAAATAACAACCCGACGCATTGTATCAGGCAAGGTGATTTGTTATATTATGCGACCTGACGGTATTATTTGCTAGTAGAAAAATGTCTTAAGGTGTGGAAAAAACGGGAACCCTTTTTTATAAGTCCTTCATCGTTGATTTGATCAAAAATACAAAAACTAAATTCATTGTAAAACAAAATTCGGTTTATCACGAATAAAACAGTATATATTTAAATTTATTTGAAACATTATTATTTCACAAGCTAAACATTATTTTATATTTGAAACAAAGCAATTGGGATATTTCAAAGAAAAAAGCAACACTTACAACTGTGCATGCATTCAATAATGGTGGTTGCGTCTACGTAGTATCCACCGCATAGGATGCAGACAATCAGTGGGTTTACATCGGCCATTTTCGGGCGGGGTGGTCGCTCTCCCATCGTGCTCGAAGGTAGCTCCGTGGTGGTGTGACTAAGGGCACAAAAGACAAAAATGAGTTCTTAATAATCAAAAATCCTAATGTTGTTTACGTGATTAAAACCAAAGGTGTCTATTATCAGTAGTGGTTGGTAAGCTTACAGCTACGGCTAGTACGGCTATACTTCCGCATCATCATGCGTTTTGAAGTATAGGACATCCTTAGCAACAGCCGTAGCCGTAGCCGTAGCTGCAGCCGTCAATTTGGATACGGGCTATATCTTTCTCAATGTATATGACACTACACAAACACTCAGTGTTTACAGAATCAGTCAAGTGTACACAGACATGAGTAGGGATTGGAATGCAGTTAAAAATGGGCATTGGACGCACAATGGAAGGAATACAACGGTCCCTGGGAGGGGTGTGGCTATTCAACAATGAGAATACAGCAGCACAAAATATTATCTAATTTGGGAGCAGGAACAATAAGCTATTAATAAGCCTTCAAAAAAAACTTCCCAAGGGTAGAAACGTCGGGCATTTATAGTAGTATACCATCGGTTGGTAATCAATTTCGGCAACAAATAATTATGTTTTCTCAATTAGCGAATAAGTCAGACTTCAGTGGGCCATTGAAAAAAATATATATACATTTTGCGTTTGAAGCACCCATGCTGTTGTTGCGCATTAAGTCGCTAGTTGTAACGGCACACACTCGATACTGTATTAAGATCCGGTAACATGTGTTCAGTGAATTGTAAAGCTATCTCTATCATCCGTGATACAAAGTAAAATATACATTTCAAACATCCTGTTTTCTTAATAAACTGAAGAAGACGAAAAATACCACACAGACAAACAAACATGTTATGAATAGTGACGTCACGCTTCACGTACAAATAAACGTGACATCACTGTTCGTTTGTAATTTTTTGAGCATTTTTCTTTCCCTATACCGTGGAGGAAAATTAAATTTGTCCTCCATGCATATATACTGACAGGATGTATACATTAATATGATGTTATTTTCTGTTCAACATAAGTATCAAATTCATGAAATGTGTATTTAACCTGGAAACTTGTAATGTGTGCACCTTGCAAATTATACTCTGTAATTGTACATGTAGGCTATATCTTCAGTTGGTGTGAACAAAGAATTAACATTGTGTTAATATAGGATTTGAGGCATGGTGATGTATCAATATATATTTGGTTTGCAGTAACACCATATGTGTATCTACTTGCCGGGTAGAGTTTGTTATTAGAGAACTGTCTTGCTTTATTCTACAACCGCGGAGTAGATGTTTAGGGCTTCGGGTGACTTCTCAGTTCTGAAAAGACCTGTCCTGCTGGTTTAACTATTACCCGGGCGGGTGGTATAGAAAATAGAATGGGACTAGTAATCTAGCTTATAGGATCGTGATTAACTGTACTACAGCGGACTCGGTTCTTAAACTGTGTGAAAAAAACAACCATTTGGCTAATAAGGCCATCATGTTTATTTCTGGTAGTAATTATAAGTGCGGTTTGCATAGGGTTTGTTTTCACCATTATTCCTTGTTGGACCCTTACTTCGGATACGGGGAAAACAAAGTAGCATCATTAAATTTTTGTTATGGACATCTAGCTATGAGCAAATTGCTGATAACTTGGAATTTGTCAATTTTATTCGAGTCGGCAGTGCGTGGTCAGTCTTCCGTATAATCAGGAAAATTACACTGCATGTGCCTTTAATGACTCCCTTGGGCTACAACATCATCACGATGTAGCTTTTCACGATGTAGCTTTTCCCGATGTAGCTTTTCCCGATGTAGCTATTTATTAGTGTGGGCATAATAACGTAAGGATTCAACGCATAAAGCTGGTTCTAATGACTGTTACATGGAATGTCCGTAATGCAAACATGGGGTACTAGACACAGATTATACAAAGCACTGACACCAAGGAAGGTGGATTAACCTGGGGCGGGGGCATCTTTATTTGTTATAACCAGGGGCTGGTTTTTGTTTTAACCTGGACTACGCGTGTTCAATATTTTGTATTGTTAATTTATAAAAAGACACCGGAATGGCAAACATTGACAATACGCTGGGACACCTCGATTCCACTGAACAGTAATATGCCTACTTTATGACACCATCAGGCCAACCAAAAACCTAAAAAACATTAATCATATTTCAAATCAAGGCATCAATGTCCACGTATTACATGAACATAATGGCACAAAATGTTGCTATTCCAAACCGAAGGAATGGCTTCAATATAGATTTTTGACACGAGCCAGTGAAGCCCAAAACGGTGTGTTAAACAATTAAACTGTACCGTAACGGGGTCAATGCTGCAACAAGGCGGTTTACAAAATACAAGTCAATATAAACCCTGAAAACATCAAAACCAAAACGATAAAAAAGGAAAATGGCTGAAAGTGACAACCAATGCCATGCGTGCAACTTCTTTTTAGGAAGTAGGCGGTAGGCCTAGTTTAGTTCCGTGAATAACCAGTGTATGGATACCTCCTAATGTTAGACAACATCTTTACAAGCCACTTTGAGGTTGGGCTTTAAACTTGTCTGTTCAGCTAAGAAGAAGTTTGCTGGTTTTGGGTGTTCGTGGTAAGCTTTATTCGCCTTCCACCTATTGGACCCCGGTTCGAATCCCCCTAGGGGGAATGAACTATGTTGATTGGGTTTTCAGTCTCTATACCCGACTGCGTGGGTTTCCCTTGGGTAATTCCCTGGGGTTTCAACACATCTAAAACTGAAACTTCCTTCCTTGTCTTCTCTCCATCATTGGGTTATTGGCTATAGTTGAGTGATTGAGTTTGCTTTTCTGAGAGACTTTGGCTTTGCAACCGGAATAAATGAAATGATAGAAGATCACCGACCCATCATGTAATGAACTCTGCAATCCGTATATACGCCATCAGTTTTGAGTGCACTCATCAATTTGCCCGAAAAGTTCGGATACTTTAACTGTGTGACGTTAAATGGGAACTATCGACATTAATAAAATCATGAAAGAAAATTGGTATCGACGTTTCGAACACAGTGGTATAACTGTCTTCATCATCTTAATTCTTTTGTAGTGTACAAATGCTGATAAAAACTACCACAGTGAATGTAACGTGAGACATGTACGATATGATTAAAAAGTACACTCTGGCCGATCCAGTCTGGAAAGTTCACCTTCAGTTGAGCCTCCGTGTCAATAAACACGCCTAATGATGAGTTACAGACTGTTACTGTTATAATATGCACTCAAGCAATACTACCAAGCGCTCGTAAATTATTCGTATGCACTTCACAATGAGCAATCACAATAATGCAGCTTTATGATACACAAAAGGGGCCAGCTGAGCCTGTTTCCCAAGTAACCCTGGGTTCATGAATAATTAGATGAACACATATTTTTGCTTGTTTTCATCATATTCCCAGGTCCGGGTTTGTGGATAATGATATGAAAAAGGCTGCTAGACTAACTTGTGTTTCAGCTTACGTATCTTGTGTATTGAGATGATATAAAGAGGGTTTACACTCAAAGTCTGCGACGCCTTACTTCACATTGTTTAGGGTAAGGCCTAAAACGCTTCGGTATTTTGGTAAAGCATTGCCGAAAATATGAGTGAGCAATCAAATAATAATAAAAATGAAAACGTTGAAATTAACAAGGCATCGTTTAAATAAATTCGATGACGTTTATTAAATGTTGACGTCACAGGTCACGTCACAGGACACATGATCTACACACAGACGACGGAAATAATTCCGAATACTTGGAACATCTTTATGTTCCCAGTGAATTGTCGAAACTAAATATGAGCATGAATGGATGGCCGACTGTGATATTTGACACTGTCTGTTTGAATGGGATGGGATGAAAAGGGATGTACATGTATACTGCTGATCGTAAGTATAATTTAGCGACAACATACACTTTGTAAACCCCAGGTCAGAACTTACACAGATTTTGAGAACCAGCAGGTGGGGACCTGACCCATTTTTAGGGTCATGCTGACCTGGAATTCGGTTTAAAGATGGGATTTTGTAGCTCGGATTCTATACGACTTCTTGACCCGATATTGATTAACTAATTTGAACCCATCTAACAATTTGGAAAGCCAAGAGTTAATTACATTCCTAAAGAGATCTAGATATATTTTTTCTTTAATGAATTTCACGTTTTGTAGATAAACAATCATTTGAAAATCTTTAATCTTGGCTATAAATGCGTCATTTCACACACCACAAACCAACTACGATTCAACCGTTCATGATATACAGTACCACCAAAAGGATACAGTTTGCCTAAACACGTGCTGGAACAGTCGGCCACACGCGTTCGTCTTTCAACAAGTTCCCACGCCTATTGCTTCTCACTACGCTTTTTTTCTTCGTGGCGTAAACCTCAATTGCCAAGTGGTGAATAAAACAAAACTTACAATTTAAATGGACCGTTAGTTTCATTCAAATACACACGAGGCGGGACGTTGACAGTCTAAAAAACGCGTAGTATTCAAAGTTGGTTGGTCAGGCAATAATTCTGCTTATGTGACTTGTGGTTGGTAGGTGGGTCGGGCGGGTAAAGTGGGTGTGGGTATAATACAGGGGTGTGGCTACAAACTGAAATTGTCTGTGGAGGAAAATAAACTTCACACAAGGGTCAAATAGGCCTACTATAGACCATAATCACCATTTTAAAGAAATATGCGATACATTTGTTATTTTAGTGAGTATTTTTTATTGTGGCAAGAGAGACCGTGAGTAGGTGGGTTGGAGGGGGCTTGGGGAGGGGGGGGGGGTATTCTGGCACAAAAGGATGTGGTTTGGCGGAGGAGGTTCAATCTACTCGCAAAGATGCGGCGGGGGCAACCCTAACGGAAGGCACAAGGTTTCCATTAAAAAGGTCATGCAGGATTGATAACAAAACCAGGCAAGCCCTTCTCGACTATAGAAGAAGTTATTAATTTAAACTATTTGATTGTTTCCGTCTAGAGCAGAAGTTATTGATTTGAATTAAAACAAATTCCTCATGAACAAAGACCATCAGACAATACCGACGTCATCTAGTACACGATATGACCAGTCAATCGGTAAAATGTGTGACATTTTTAAAAGCTCATTGTTTTAACTGTTGCCTGTGAGTTAGTTCATTTGAATAAAATACCCTGGCCCAAACTCTGAAGCTCAGCTAGAAAAATCTGCCCATTAAGCCGACTGGCGGGCAATGCAGTATTCACAATTTAAGCTATCATTATTTGCCCGACACCTGGGAAAGTAACTGTCTTTCAATGATCAAAACATGGGTGTGCTGTCAAGGAATGGGGCACATTACAAAATGAAAACATGTTTTTTTTCTACTCTTGTAATACTTGAAAAAGGGATAATCCATGGTAATTACCTCATTCCAGCAGGCGTATTTACTGGAGCCGATAATAAAACAGGTGCTTTCCCCTAATGATTATTTAAGTGACAATAAATACGACGAGTTAGAGGGTATAATTTAGTGCCCACAGTAATTCATATAATGTGTCTTTGAGCCTTCAAGGCCAAGTTGGAGTGGGATTAGAGCGCTGGCGTGATTACTATGGTTGTCCCCGTCGATCAACGGTTTGCCCCGTGGGCAGGCTGATCTTGCGGAGAACGTAGGCGAGGAATATACGCGTTCTCCCCCACGACCGTCCACCCAACGTCTCGCTCGGTTAGCCACTATAAACGGGGTTTTGGGGTTGCCATCAGGGCACGCCAGTTCCATCGACTAAAGGACTCCAGAGCAGTGTCAGAAATAACGGCTGTTGTGTGAAATAGTGTCTTATGAGCATCATCATGGAAACAATTATAAAACAGTAGTGTAGACGGACTAAGGCACTGGACACGTTTGGTAATTGTCAAAGACCAGCTCGCTTGGTGTATTCCAACAGTATGCATAAAACAAAACAATCCTGTGAACATTTGGGCTCAATTGATCATCGAGTTTGCAAGAGAATAGTGAAAAAACACCCTTGTTGCTTTACTTCGTGAGTTTTCAGATGCATAATAAAAGGCTTCACCTGAAGTCTTTAATTATTTGAGTGAAAATTACCACTCTCTCTAAAACTACGTTCAGACGAAGCCGTTTCTCAAATTGTGTTACACTCTCACCAGCACTCCATTACTCGCTACCAAAGTGTTTATGATAAGTACCAATAGTGTCCAGTGCATTTAACACATGTCTATCATATACGGGTTATTAATCACGCATCGCAACGGCGATCTTTAGAAAAACAAAATAGTAATAATTCGCGTGATTAATTTACGTAAGAACGAGGCACTAGCGTACGTAATCTTCACAAGGAGATGGTTTACTTTCACCATTGTTTTCCACCATTGTTTTCTTCCCTCAGCTGAAGAAAACAAACTACAAACTGATAGAATAGCACATAAATAATGACGTTGTGACGTCAAACGCGTGATACATTTATTTCTGTAACTGCACACGGTGCTCACACAGCTCTTTCTGAATCAATACAAACTGAGACAAATTAAAGCGATGTCTGTCATTTTCTCCCTCTCCACTTTATGGTAAAGAGCAACTACAATTTCTTCTCTCTTTTGACCAGTGTCCGGAGCCATGACCGGCATCCTGCTGTTTATGCCTTTCTCACTTGTGGTATAGGTCTTGAGGCTTTGAATTGTGAAATTTGAAACTTCTTGTAGCTCCTGCGGGCACAACTGAGTAAACAATATTTTGGTTTGAGTTTTTGGCATTTGTGTTCATATCTTAACCTGACTTCCGATTAGTTTTCATCACCCCCCCCCCCGCTCCTTAAAGGGAGGGTACACCTTCGGTAATAACTCCAAATAATAAGAATGACCATTAAAACTTATTACTTGGTAAGAACAGCACTGCAGCTTCAAAGGAATAAGGTCTTAAAGAGAAGGATTCATTCAATCCGGAGAAACGTTTTTGAATGAAACGTTTCTTTCTCTGATATATCTGTATTCCAATTACGGATAGTTCTTTACGCTTAATGGACACAACCGACACAGATTGTCACTCAGTCGTACTATTTCAAAAACGCCACCACCTTTTGAAATGAAAGTTTCACAGTATTTTCCATCTACCTACAGGATTAAAACAAGAGAACTGTTCCAACAACCGAAGTTACACTTTGCCTTAACATCATACATATTGGTTTATGGCATCCGAGTTGCTAAAACATAGTTTAACCAAATGCACTAGATGATTTGGACAATCATTTAATATTTTATGAAAACTTTGAACAAAGCTGCGTGTGATTTAACAAGTCTGTCCGAACTAAATTTTAAATACCTAATTTGTAATGCTTCAATTTGGGTGAGAATGCACTCTCAGTTGGAATTAAATTAGGTACGGTTACCAATTAGTATTTGTGTACGTTGAAATGTTTTAACTTTGCATATGAAATAGCCTTGGGGTGTTTGGTTAATTGGATATTGATTGTGTTATAGTATTCAATTAATTAATGTAACTCCATTCCTCTCAAGTCAATACCATTACTTGTTGCAGTATTTTAGCTAAATGGCAAATAATTTCCTGAAGAACAAAGTAATGTCTAAAAAATAAAATAAACTAGATATTATACACCAACGGCCTCTATGCATCAGTAGTTTTCAACGGCTTTGAATGAAATTGAATGTGCTTGGCCTACTTTGTATGGGTTTTTTTCCCCCCGTTTGTCAATACATATTTTTATTTGTAAAAAATATAAACCAGTCGACTGTCATTTTGGCCCAACCGATCACAATTTCGGGGGGGGGGGGTGTAAACATTTGTAGTTCTGAATGACCTCCGTGTCCCCGAAGTGTGCCCTCTGTTACGAGGAGAGAATTAAGATGCACGCTCACAGTGAGCCGCTCTGTGCACTCTATTGTCAGAGAGGGTTAAAGTGGGATTAAATGATCATCTTCACCCCAAGACGTGTCAACATGCATCCTACGAGGCTGAAACCAGACTATAGCTGAACCAGACTGTTGGGAAAACAGGAAGATATGTAGTGTATGGAAGATCGCTCAGGTGTCGAGAGGGGAATTCGTTTATTGTAAGAAGATCTGTATTAGGTTAAGGCGTTATGGTTTTGGCTTTGGGAAGTCTCTTCCCGACGTGGTTCAGGGGTTGCAGTTGCAGAGCTGGTTCGATGGGTTCTGCAGATGGCAAAGTTGGCAATGTACAAGATGTACGAAGATCGGTACAGCTTTAGCCTTTATACTCTGGTTTCGGCATGGTGTGGAATGTTTTCTTTGCACCGTGGTTGAGGGGTGTAAAGGGGTCAGATGGCTGGTTCAACGAGTTCGTAAGAAGGCAACGTTTGTTAATTTGATTGTTGGGTTGTTTGTTTGTTTGTCCGTCCATAGAACTCGGCATTTACACAGGGGGATATAAACGTCGAGATGGCAACAGCCAATCTCTCTAAAACTTGGCACTGCGGTATACGACATGTATTGAAAACCCATGCCGCGTTTTTATAGAATATTTGTCAATCTTGGAAGTTAATGGGTGTTTCTGTGAAGACGGACCGTCCGACCTTGTTTCATCTAACAACATTGTCATGTCTTAAATTTAACTGAAGTCGATGGATGTCACACCCCAGCTTCATCCTTCCTAAATGTCTTTCTGATTGTTTTCATTGGGAGCGTGAGAAGTGGTCCGTTTATGATGGCATCGCGCTAAATCGAAAGGAATGCACATTTCCTGTTCATGGACAAACATGGCCATTAAAAAAAAGTGTCGGCTTCTACAAAAATACTTGCCATCTTGGCTGCAAATAATTATTTCTTAATAACCATACAACGGTCGTAAGGCTATGGCAATGGATATAATCTATTGAACATTTTCCAGTTTTACTTCATGAATCTTAACGCTTTGTAAAGATTGGACTCTTCTGAAGACAGCGATCTTACACTTCACTGAATAAATTATAGAGTTATTCATGATATTACTTCCGGAAGAAGATATATTTGGAGACAACACACACATCCACATCGAGCCTTTTAACCACACTGTAATCAAATCCCCGTATGCAAAAAAAAACCCATAATAATAACAACATCAAAATTGATGCGTGTATGGAAAAAAATTATAATGCGACAATCATGAATTTGATTACGCTCGACGAACCTCTGCACCACGTGAAACGTGCGGTGTCTGCTCTTTCTTGTAACACGCTAGCCCCAACGGGACTGTCAAAAGAGACTCCCCGTTCCCCTTTCATGGCTGAGCACAAACCCAACTGATCAAATTTCCAGGGGGTATACATATTCTTGTTTATTTATTTTACAAGGGAGTGGATATAGACTGAAGCATAGAAGATCTGTCTTCCGTTTTGGGGACCATAATATAAGTATTATTTAAAACAAAACAAAAAACATTAACATTCAGAAAAAGGAGTATTGTAGTTGTACAGTAAATCACTAAGAGATAGTCATGTAAAATTGTTACTACTTATAACATTCAAAAGGCAAAATTAAAATATGACATGCCTGTGCCAATATGCTTCGAATTTGAAAGGGCAATGGCACCAGGGCATTTTCTCCTTTGGGGAAATTGTAAACCTCTAATGGGGCATTTCAAGCAATGCAATGATCAGGGGGCATGGGGCAATCGCCGTGGTTGCCTCCGTGAAGTATCAGGCCTGAGGGAGCGTAGACTAAAACAATGAAGATCTGTCTTCCATCTTGGGGACCATGATAAGTATTATTGAAGAAACTAAAAAAAAAAAAATTGTACAGTTAAGTGTATTGTACTGTTTAATTACTAAAAGAGACATGTACAATGTGAGCCAAATAAAATGATATCAGTACATTAAAAGAGGCACAGTGATGATTTGAGACGAGATAGATTCCAAGAAAACCTTGTCAACATTGTTGAGTAAAGACAAGACACCTCCCCGCAGCTTTACTTTTCTCCAACACTCCGTGACGCATGGAAACTTCAACCACACATCGATTGTTTTGCCCTGGCATAATAATCCCATAGATTCGCGGGTGTGATTCTCTACACCCTCAACTACTAAACCAAAAGACCTTGTGTTCCCTGACACTGTGTTCGTCACCCTTTTCTGTCTTGGAAACAGTGATTCGCAGCATTGTTGGCCGGCCCCGTCTCAAACGGGTTCATATAAAAGGAACGACAACCAAATTTATGGATGAACAACTTTCTCGGCTAACGGTTGTTTATCTCTCGATGTCCAGTTGATAAGTCGCGTGAATGTGCAACACTGATCAAACACACCTGATTAGACGTGTCCAACAGTAACGCTCACAGCCAAACCAAACACGGAAACAAATTGCTTACACAAAAACACTCACCACTATAGCTTTAACACGAGTAATCAGTGTTTACACAGGATTTATTTGATATAAAGTTTCAAATTAACCAAAATGTTCTCTTTAAGGCATAGGCCTACTCCAAATTGATTTTAAAAATGATGTATTGATGTCACAGCTCTTAATACAATTGTTGTAAATGCAAAGTCATTGAAATTCTGAAAAGGTCAGATGTTTCCTTTCCGTATTCTCATTTTACAATTGCAATAGAAGCCTATTTATGCTTGTTATTAAGTTACAATTTCGTAATCTTATTTGCACGGATAAAAACTATTTTATAAGATATTAGAGAAACGGCACTAACGAAGTTCGTTGAATGCGATTCTGCAAATATGTCTCAATTTAAGCCTAAAATTTTTTAGTCCCGCCCTAAATGTCCTCAACGCCGATAGCAGGAGATCTGCTTAGGCAGTAAACTGAGATGGACAACACAATTTAAGAAGCTTCATAAAGGCTTTATAATCAAGCTAGAATCCCTGCTCATCGGAGGTAGAATCGCCCGACCACATCACACAATTCGTAAAACAAACTATTGCACGACAAACAAAAACCCAAACTAGTTTGAAAACAATGAGTCTCGTCATTAAGGATGTCCTCATATCCAACGAGGAGGACGACTGTAAACCGATACAGACAAATAAAAAGCTCCATCAGGCAGATATGTAACAAATGAACCAAGCTGGAATCCCTACTTAATTTGGCAGAATCGCCACACACCACACAATTCGTTAAAAAAATATATAAAAACGCGAACCAAACCCCAGAGTTAATTTGAAAACAATCAGTGTTCGAAATAAACAAGAGTTTCTTCCCAAAAGCATAACCCACGGCGTGCATAATTTTGCTAAGGTCGACTCCTCCTCAATAGTGCCATTCAATGCAACGATTTCAAAACGTGCCCATCTACGGAATAAGTTCATAATTTCTTGACCGATCGTAATTTTAAGAATATTTTTCAAGTATTTGCCTCTGGAATATCGGAGGTAAATGACCATATAATTTTTTCCACAAAATTTTGCGAAAAAAGCTGCCAAATTAACGTTAATTTTTATGAAAATATATTTTATCTTGTAAAATTTCTCTGTGGTGTGACATCCCGAACGAACACCGCAATCGAATTCGTTCAAAAATAGGAAAATCAAAATGAAACGATTTCATGCAAAAAGAGAGACATAAATGACACAAGAATTTGTGCCAAAAACAACAAAACTTCTGAAATTAAAGCCATATGCAACACAACTATCATAACACACCAATTTAGATTTCGCACGTATCTTCACCAATCCCCCAACGTACGATTCCAAAAGCTGTCGAAATTCGGTAAATTCACACCCACAGAAACTCACCAGAACACCTTCCATATGGCACGTCATACTCCAATAAGGCTCCATTTCGTTTCATAACGAATACAGGATTTGCTCTCTGTTTTTTCACGGGTCAAGCAAGACCGGAAAACAGCGTTTTCAATGAAACTTGAATGAATGTCGCACAGCGCGATAAATCATTCCCCGATTCAGTAATTCGCCATCTTGAATCTCACAACTCTCCAATTTCCCCGGAAGAGTGTCACCAGTTGTCGTCACTATTAAACCCCTTCCGGACCACACCACATCAAACCCTTACGAAATCGAGTAGCATATAAACCATACATCATGTTTTACCTTAAATCCTATGGTCTCCGCAGCTGAATTCCACAAAAGCGCTGAAAAACAGATGAGTTTTTAGACGTCGTCGCGATGAATCCTGCGTGAATTGTATACTCCTTATGTACAGCGTACAACTGCACCACATACAAGGCCGTTGCAATAGCTATGCACTGTGGCTGTATATACAGAGAGCCCGTTACCCACGGTTTTCACAACACACGTAGGCGGGCTGCAAAAAAACACATCCACCATACGTTCACCATCCGTGGATATGGGTATGAGAAGGGAAATGAATGGCGTTTGGTGATCACGTGACGCGAATTCCAGTCAATAGCTTGTGCATTTGATCAGCAGCTAGCGTGCGGGCCCCCGTGTACATTAATATAACCCCGGGATCCCTACGGCCCACCTTAGCGGGTGAATCACTTTGCTCCGGGTGGACGCAGCTCGATTCTACCGTCGTAACGGAGTAACTGACATTAGAACTGACACTCGGGCCGAGATCTGTCTCAATTCGCGCTGGCAACTGCTGGGCGGGAAAAAAAATGAGCCCAACAATTCTTAAAAAAAAAACCTCCCAAATGTTGAGTGTTTCAAGTTTGGAGGCCCTGCACACGAGGCAATTTACAGACAACCAGAAAATACATTCGTATTTGAATGTCCACATATTCCTTGGGAATCGTGAGACCCTCCATGGTAAGACAATGTTTTGTGAAAAAAAATATACTGTGGTCCTTATAGCCTGAACCCTAGTTAAATATTTGCCTCCAAGTTGCCTCCAGGTTTGAGTGTGAAGTTTCATAACCATATCACGTGAGGCAATTTACATCCAACCAGTTTCTTAAAGAAGTAAATACATTCATATTTAAATCTTCACATTGTTTTTCTTTGGAATCGTAAAACAATGTTTGAAAAAAGGGGGACAAAATAATGTGCTAAAGTGGTCCAGCCATTATGCACTCACAGTCTAGTTGGTTGCCTCCAAATTGCCTGTACGAGGTTGCCCCGTGTGACAATTCCCTATAGAAGTCTGTTTTCGTTACTTATTTAAACGAGTGTTTTTGTGGATTTAGTCTCGTTCAATGAGTATTGATTGACCCGTGAATTCTACGGGTTGAACTTATTGCTTGTTTACTGATTTAATTGCCTGATCAATACGGTGCTACCAACAAGTTCGTTTCGTCACTTTTGTTTGGGTGTTTGCTTTTGTAACTTGGCTTTATCGAAATTGCGAGTTACAAAGGTCATTCGGATAGAACTGGTTTTTAAAAAGTCGGCTTTGTCAATCAAAAACACAAAGATCACATTGCCAACGAAGGCAAGGTTCCCATCGTAGTAGTTGAAAGCTATAAAATAATCGGGAAGTTTTTGTCAAGCGAGGAAAAGCCCGTTTTCGTTTCGGTTAGAACGAGTGAAAGTTTATAAAAACAGTGAAACACGAGCAAACCGTTCGTGATGAAATAGTGATGCTGAAAGTGACATAATTAAGGAAGGTATTTCAGGATTATTATAAACATATTTTTTTGTTAAGAAACTCATCTGGCAATCAAGCTGCAATTGGTAATCACAATAAGGAGCCGAACATGGCAGGAACCCCAAATGATTATACTTGGGCATTGAGTTCAAGTACTTGAAACGTTATGATTCATCTTTATAAAGTAAAATACAAAGTAAATAATCATTGTCGTTATTATTTCACCAGAACGCGAATAGATTCAGAAAAAATAACAGACACATTCGTTGGGGGGGGGGGATGCGATGAGTAACCATTATGTTCTCACTTTGCATGGAACGTATCGTACTGAATTCGACGACATTACAAAGCCCGGATTGAATTTAGTTGAAATAAAATGATTTATTAATAACATGTAAACCCATATATAAACAAGAGTGCAAAGTATACCGAATACATTTTTTGTTTACCGAAAAAAGGGTATAAGCTCTTTATAGACAATAAACTTTCTACTCTCCTTTTAGGTCTATAGCAAAAACAACAACTGATACAATTCAGAGTAAAAAACGGACTTAGTACACCATGAACAAAATCAAGAGGATGTAAATGCTCAAAGCAATAAAGCTGAGATCCGTTTCTGTTTTTAACTTGATCCTTGTTCTATTATATGGGACCACTCTGCACTAAATCGTCACCATGGCAATTGCCCAGAATGTCACACGACTGAAGGATCGGTACAAAGTTTAAGTAGGATTTGAAACTTTGCACGGTGGAAATAAGATATAGAAGAGTTTGCGGTAACACCATGATGTAACTCATTTAGAGTTTGTTATTACATGGTGTTACCGCAAACTCTTCTATTATACAAAATTTAACTTTAGAAATGATGAGGCAAATTTACAAATAGCGATTTCCCCTTACACCGATTTGGATCAAAGTTGGTTTCATTATTAGAGAATTTCCTGACTATAAGAATTACATTCAGAATACAATAGTTGTACCGGTGGGGGGGGGGGGGGGGGGGTAACTGCCAATCTATTTGTAAATGTGCTCTTCGAAATGAGCAAACATTTTGTTTCAAGTGAATATTTTTACAGTTTTAAATCTTTCTCAGAATAATGTTCAATTATACGGTGCCCTCCGAATCCGTACTGTAAAAAGTTGAACTTCTTTATTAATATTCAAGTTTTATTACTTTATTTTATCAAAATAACTGCATTCATAAATCTGAGAAATCCTTCAAGCGCGGGATCAATATTAAGAGATAATATCCGAAGATTGAGGCATGTGGTCATATTCAAAGTTCTTGGGGTCCTGCCAATGTGTATTATTTACGACCTGCTAAAGGGAAGTTGTGCTTTCAATACAAAATCACCAACCTGCCGCTCACCAAAGATGTTGTTTCTTGTGGCTGTGTTCATTTTTCGAACATAGAGCAATGAACAATTTGCAATAATATGAATTCAAAACATTACTCCAAAATACGGCTTTCATTGCCCTTTCCCTACAATGGTTGCACTGACTTAATTCGTTGCGCAACAATGGAAACATTACCGTGAAAGTATCAAAAGCAACAAATGTTGATGTGATTACCATGGAATTAGTTGTTGTTACCAATTATGCGGTAGATCCGTTTGCAGAACCTCCCGATGATGTTATACCTTTTTGAGCAGTCAATTTCCAGATACTCGGCGACCACGTTTGAGTGGAAACAGCGAAAGTCTATTCGTTTTTTATTGTCAAGGTATCTGAAATGATTCTTACCGGGCTAATGTCGAGAACAAGTAATCGAAAAAGTTATATTATTTTTGTGAATATTCGGAGTATATAGTGAATGTGCGTAACATGACCCTAATTCTATAATGTATTACACTGATTTTACTGATTTACACAAACGGTCTAATATTTGCAAAACGAATCGAACCCCATAAAATTGAATTGTCGATCCATCCATTATGGGTGGAATATACTGTACAAGAGATTTCATTTCCCCCTCCGCACCCGGCAATGTATTTAAATTGTTCTCATTATTTGTGATTTTTCTATTCGTTTGCAACAGCGCGCTGAAGCGGGAAGTATACCGTCATTTACATATTCATTTACATGACAAGTTTGTTGACCTTGAATTAGTGTTAGTTTTCATTATCCTTTGTCAATATTTGTTTAAAGTCGTTGAGATTCAAGGGAGGGGTAAACCGTGTTGTCGTGGCTGAATGAACCCCGCCCTGCCCACACTATTCCTACCGAAACGTGGAAAACCACGCCCACCCCATGAACACAGTTAAACAAAAAAGGAATGCAAGAGAGAATCCACCTGTGTTTAAGTTATGTATGTTTTCATCTCGTTATTTACAAACTGCATTTCCAACATTTGCGAATTGTGAAACTATAGTATTGAAACCTAATAATGTCGAAAGCGTTCCATAGAGTTTAAAACTATCAACGTATTTTGAAGACATGACAAGTCGGTGAAAATGACGAATGGGATTTTCCAATCAATTAATTATTTTCTTCAAAATATGATTTGATATTTCAACAGGTGTTATCCGGCGCGCTGAAAAAAACCATCTCCCGCACAGTACCTATACATTACGAGCTATCATTATGATAAAGGTTTACTAGCTCATGTCGTATTTTAACATGAAACAACGTTGAACATTCGTTAATTTTAACAGACGTCATTGCGGTAGAAATGTCCCTTTAAAGGCACTGGACACCTTTGTTAAATTGTCAAAGACCCAGTATGCTCACTTGGTGTATCCCAACATAATGCATAAAATCACAAATTTGTGATTTTTTTAGCTCAATTGGTCATTGAAGTTAGAAGAAAATGGTGTCAGTAAAAAACACCCTTGTGGTGACTCTCGGATGCTCATTAACAACAAAGCTTCAGGCCTGAAGTCTTGAGTTAGAAAATCACCTCTTTCTCAAAAACTACGTTACTTCAGATGGAGCCGTTTCTCACAATGTGTTAAACTATTATATTAACAGCTCTCCATAGCTCGTTACCAAGTAATTTATTACGTTAACAACTATTTTGAGTAATAACCAATAGTGTCCAGTGCCTTTAAACTTCAAAAAACATTCGTTCTATACGGTATGAGTTTTTCTAACGGTGTCTATTTTTAAGGTCAAGATCGAAAGCATGTCACACCGGCTTACGTTTCACGGGGTCACGGGGTTTCCGTTGCCGTATGGTTTAGCCTCCCGGTGTATTTCAGAGCGGGTTCGGGTGCTTGCTTATGGGGAATATTATTATGCCTAGCCGCTGTCATTAGCCCAGTTGATATCACCATGCCTGATACTTCGGGAGGCAAAGAAAGCGACTGCCTCCATGCATGCCCCCCCCGGTCATTGCCTTTGTGCCCTTGTAATGCTCTAGCAGAAATTTAAAAACTCCTCACATGATGCCCTCTACCAAGGAGAAAATGACTTGGTGCCCTTGCCCTTTACAAAACCCATGCTCTGTGCCCCCCCCCCCAAAAAAAAAAAAAAAAAAACAAAAAAAAACGGACAAAAAACACGAAGCATTGCGGGCCTGCATCGTCGGTGATTGAGTATTATTATGTTGAAATTACTGGCTCAACGGCACTAGATGATACTGAATGGTGGTTCGTACATCCATGCAATATCTAATGACTACTGTGGCGGGTGGTGGAACATGCTCGAGCAAGCGAATAATAACACATTGATTTTTTGAGATATGGTGATGGGCACATTGGTAGGAGTGCACTGTTTGGACTGGGTGGTCCTATACAATTACCCAAACATAAGTGGATAAATATCTCAGTCTTGGGTTAGTTTATCTCAAAATAGCTTATAGGTTTGAGGCATTTTGGAGGCGACCAAACACGTATTAACTACACTTCGATAAAATATACAACCCAAGAGACATGTCTTAAAAGCTGTCTGAAAAAAATCCTGAACTTTATTCCCGTGTAGTATGTTTGTGTAATTTTGTAAACCCACATGAAGGATTCAAAAATCGAGCACAGAAATGATATAAAATCTCCTAGTATTCCAAACTGCATTTAATTTCAAACTTTTTCTCTACAATTATTGTTAACGACCCTATTGCAGAGTCTTTCTCGAATGAATACTGTTTTATAATGGTTGGTATATGAGACAACTGGATAAAATGTTTGCTTGCACAAATCTGACACAAAACCCTTCCAATTGCCAAAATTTGACTCTGCTTAAAATTCAAACGGAGGACACAGCCTTCAGAAGTGGTTAAACTCATGCAGGGACCGCTAGATGGAGAACATTTCAAGTGGCTTTTCAGGCCCCGAAGCAAGGACTCTGAAGTCCGATTTCTCAATTCCACATTTTGATGTCAGCTCACAGCCGCACCTGCCAGACTTGATGTATAAGTGCATATCGTCATCAGTATCGTTATGTCAGGAAATATTTTTCTCTATGCTCTTTTGGTGCAGTGTTTTGACAACGGAAATTTCAGTAATTTTGTCAGGTATACTTGTACAGATAGTTGTTATAACTTGATACAATTCATACCTGATTTCAAGCGTTATACAAAGACGAATCAGTAATTTTTGCATTTGCATCACGTGTGCTATTTTCATATTTTCAAATGTGCCCCGTACCAAAAATAACTTGAAAAACTGAATTAAAAAATCCCTTACAAATCCCTTTTGAACGCGAGTCTTGCAGTTCTTTTTTACGTTTTTCAGTTCAAAGCAGTGTTTAAAAAAATGGTTCAGTTGATTTATACGCAGATGCTTTCAATTCAATTCTCATTTATTCCACAAAACATTTCCACAATACTACAGATTGAAACATGAATATATAAAAGACAGAAAAAGAATAAAATATTGGCGGGCAGCGCGTGGAGGCAAGGCCCAAAATAAGCCACGGAGCTTGTAGCGGCTTGCCGTTATATAACAAAATACAAATAAACTAAAGGTACATGCTTAGGACAATACAAAGACGAAACAGACAGACAGGAAGACAAACCGACAGATGTACAGACAAACAAACAGACACACATACGAACAAACTACTGAAGAAAATGACGATGACAAAGTGAGCAAAAAACTTCAATTTCGAATAGGGTTTTTTTTTGGTGTGTGAAATAACAATTACACTATTCACAAGCTTCACTTGTTTTTCGAACAAATGCATAAAATATGCATTATAATTTCGTAAGAAGTGGAACCATTTTGCGTTTTTACCACAAAAGATGAATGTACGAGTGACACTGTTATGCACGCCCTCGTTCCGTGGTGGGGACAGTGCTGGGCGCACTGCACACCCACAGTCGGCGTTATAGGCATGTATTAATGGCCATCATACCTCCACCGAGCAGGACGCAATTTTGTTTCTGTACATCAAAATTGCCACCCTAAAATAAACTGTCCTGATTTATTTGTAAGGATTCCTTTTTTTAAAACGATTTAACAAAACAAAATTCCCCATTGTAAAGCACTACGACAGTTGATGTACAAAAAACATTGCGATCGGGACTACTTTTCATCCCGATTTGATGTTTTGAAAATAAAGAAGTTTCAACAGATAAGAAAACATCTTGAGCTAACCATCGGTCATGGTTGTGTTTGGATTGGATGTTTGTTGTGTTTGTTTCGGGAAATGCTGCAATAATCTGAACTGGAAAAGTTTAAAATGATGCCTAAAGTTGACTGGTATGCCAAATATTAGCTTTTATTTTACCCATGGCAGCGAAACTATTTTCTGCAACAACAACTGCTGTTTTATTGCTTATCCAACTTGTTAACGAATCAGACAATTTGTTCCACTATTGGTGTCTATCTTCCTGTAATATATTTAGGTATTTTTGATTGTTATTCTTTGGTGTAAACTCCGGTGACATCGTATTTTGATGTAGGGTTATGTATAGTAATCGATTGGTACACCTTTTCAACCCCCCCCCCTCCCCTCTCCCTACCACCACCACGACCCCACGGGCCTAAGACCCCAATCGTGTTTGTGCTTGCCATCTTTATTTATTCGTAAAAACATACACATTTGCCATAATATTGTGAAATATTTTGTTTATGATTATTAATGTGTTTTTTTTGTGGATGTGGTAAGAAAACAAACTATGACACCCGTAATTAACTCACAATAGTTGCACATGTTGTTTTGAAGATGGATGGTTTCAAAATAGTATACTATTTTAAAAAATTATAATTTTTAGAATAAATTTTACATTGCGCAATGTTTATATTTATGGATTGAATTCCTTTGTCTCTTGCTTATAGCGCTCAGAATGTCCTTCAATGACTTAATGGATTTTTGTTGAAAAGTAGGCCTCAACTTAAAACAAACCATAAATATACGGATAAATTTGAAACAGACCTGGCAACAATTTATTTGTTTTCTTGTTTTCTTTCATAAGGAACATACCCCGTAAACCCTGGGGAAGGGTGTCACAACAGCATTTAAAATATACAAATTGCAGTTTACATGACGGAGGAGTTAGCAAAAGCTTCAATGTTCAACCAAAACAGTTTATTATAAACATTGAATTTTTTTTTTTTTAATTTTGCATGTTAAAAAGCTCTCTCAATCTTTTGAATAATATTAACGAAAAACCCGTAAACAAATTGTTGTAATTTTCTGACTAAAGCTATTATTGAGATAATAATTAGTATTTCTCATGGGGTGGATCATGTCCAGCCACCCACTTCCTCCTTTGTTTGTCATTACTGTCGATAATACTTGAAAGATTATTGGATAGCCGGGATGGTGGAGGTTGTTCTCAACGGTATACGGTCTGCTCTCGTCGTCCTCGGGATGGTTTTGATGGTTTGAGGTAGTTTGGAACTCTCGTTTTATCCAGAGGGAACCATGTGTGGGCGGACATTGTTGGTCGTACACTTTGCCTATTATGCTGAATGTTTGCTCCTGAGAAAGACTGCAGTGTCCGTAAAGGTAGTTCCCCCCAAAAAATAAAAGATAAATAAAGAAATTATAAAACGCATGAGCCCTAAATATTTAGCAGAAGTTACATTTTGTGTCGGCGATATGTTTGGTTTTACCCTGACACCGATGGGTGTAAAGCACTGTATACCTAATAATTTTCCGATTCATGTGAATAAATAAACACAATGAATCAACTGTTGAAATAACATGAAATGAAAGTTACAAAATATTAAATAAAAATACCTTAAAACACAAATGTAACATATTTTTAATTGAGAATCAGGCAAACGATTCGTTTGTTTGTTTTATTAGAAAGAAGTAAACTGATTATGCATTGGACTAGGTCTATCTCGTTGGAATAACTGTACGGCTAGAAATGTCCACTATTTGAAGATAAACTAGCATACAGTTTGATACGCGAGATCCATCGTTGAAAAGAACAGAACAGAAGAGTTTTTTCCCAAAAGGATAATTCCATGAAGAGTTTCAATGGAAATATTTGCATCAATATTGCGGGGAAAAGATGAAGACACTTCCGCAGTGTGTCTCACACATTGCTAAGGTAACCCTTTGAAGACTAAATAACATGCAGTTTTCTGCACAAGATCCATCGTTAAAAAAAACCAGACCAGAAATTGTCGTTGTCCTTTGTAAATCCGCAATGATAAACGGATATTCTCCATGAAGAGTTGCATTCATTTTTGGAAATATCGCATCAATATTGCGCGCAATATTAAGTGAAGACACCTCCACAGTGTGTCTCACACTATGCTAGGTAACCCTTTGTAGACAATAGCATACAGTTTGCTACGCGAAATCCATGTTTTAAAAAGAAAACAGACTTGAAATTGTAATTGCTGTTTTCTCTAAATCCAAAATGGTAGGGCCTAACAACTGGTTATTTTCCATAAAGAGTTTCAAGCATTCTCGAATATTATTGCGCGCAAAAGTGAAGTCACTTTGCCTGTGCTAAGGTGGCAGCATCACCAGCCAATGTCTTCATGACGTCTCAAGAAAGAAAGAGAAGAAAAAAACCTCATAGCTGCAGCGTCTATTGAACCTTCCGAGAAAATCAGAGTCACGTGACCCTCCTCTCCATTTCCACTGTCTGGGTCGCTGAGGTGCTATGCGACATGCGCTGCGTTAAGCCGTGTGTTGTGGTAACTACACCATCATGCATGCAGCCGGAGCTAGGCTCAGCCACCGGACCTGCGCGTCGACAACCTTGCATACCCAGCTAGGCTGACGACGAACCTTTCTCGTTGCCTCACTATCGTGAGTACTAGTATTCCACTCCGGTGCTCTAGTTTCTCCGTTGGCAGGTAATGGTGTGGGTCTTTTGTTTGGGACTGTCAGTTACTACTTCGAGACGTGATGTGAATTAGACTGGTTGTTTAGTGGCGGGTGTGGAGAGAGTTTTTTTTCTCTCCATCCAGCGCGAAAGGATGTCTGGCTTATGTCGTCATAATCAAAGATGGCCGATTGTGGCGTTTTAAGAAATGCATCAGTTTTTGATGAAGTTACGATTTGTGTTAATGTTATTGAAGCAAGGCGGAAGTGGCAAAACAACCGTTTCAAAACCGAGTTGTGGATTTACTGAATTGCGAAAAATAAAACCCTTGTGTACGAGTGAAGTTTTGCATTTCATAATGTTTAGTTCAGGTGACCAATATCGAATTTCACTACCATGCGCGAGTGCGAAAATAGAATGAAATATCATAAACTGTAATTATAAAATGCAAACGCGCGAAACTGAAACTTTGTTTTCCTGTTTATAAATATGTAGCTTGCCATTGATGTTTGTATGTTTTCCTTGCGTCTTTAAAATTTATAGCAAGTGGTGTGACACCATAGGTGCATAAATAAATAATTACTTGAGTTAAATTAAATTCCCGACAACTATTGCAGGTTATATTCGTCACACTGCAGGCGTCAGGTCGCATCAAACGAAATTAAATAATAATAATACTAAATTACATGCAGTTTCTAAAAGGTGTTAATAATTAAGACGCAACTGGAATAATAGGACTCTCCGCTCTCCTAAACTCCCCCACAAACTCACAGGGGGTAATCAAAAACAAAAAGATATTCACAAAATATATCGAATTATTTAGTGCAGGAAATATCAACTTTTCCCCCGCAACTCAATATTGGAGTTTCGAGCATGCCGGTTCCTTTGCTAATATTGACATGTTCTGTAAACAAAAGTAAAATAAATAAAGATAAATAATTAAACAGAAACCTGTAATTTCTTACTCACCGTGAAGTATTTGTGAGGACTATTAATAATGTGTACCCTGTTCCTTTTCGTTTACTAATCCCGACTATCGTGTATTTTATTCCTTGTTTGACTTTACATGGGAAAGTTTGGGGAAAGCATTGTTTTGATTTTGATTAAAAAACACAAAGACCAGGTTTTGTTTTAAAGATCCGGTTCCATTGTCACAAGACTTTTTAATAACTTGTATTTGTACCGGTCTCTGCCCCTGACTTCTTATTATCCAAAATACAGATTTACATTTTTATATACAATTTTTAAAAAGCACATGAGAAAATTTATACACAAGAAAAATTGAAAAATTAAAAGCGAAAGTCAAAAGAGACGTTATGAGAACTAAAATTAGATAAAACAAAAACAATAAATATTTAACAAGCACACTTAACTAACAAACCCAAACCCAGGTCCAGGTAGAGTAAAGCTTCTCTTGCAGTTGTGACCAGTAAGTTTCTTGATAAGTTGATGCCATTGTCGCGGGTTAAGTGACCCAAATGTCACCAAACCGAGGCTGGAAGGAAAAGATAGTCTGGTCCATTTCGTAATGTGAGAATTGAACTGTTACTTTCCGTTTACTGAGCAGGGTACCTGACACAATGACCAATGATAGGCCCAATTGTCTACACCTAACATTTCTTTGGCCTACTTTGTCATATTGCTCCCATTTCATAAAGCTGTTAGGCAAAAAATACTGCTTAGCAATTTTTCTTGCGATAGGGCCCCATAGGCCATACGTTGCAACGATATAAACTTGATATTTAAATATTTGGCTGAAAGTCTGTCACTACTAAGCAATATTTCCTGTGCTTCGCAAATTTTTGTGGTTACTGGGGCAATATATAGGTAAATCAATCTTTATTGAGCAAGTCAATATATACAATACACCAATAGGCAGAGGATAAAGAAAGTACACTTAAGCCCAGCCGTCGATTTCACAAAGAGTTAGGACTCGTCTTATCTCGAGTTAGGACGAGTAACTCTTCCTAATCTTAAGGTCTGCATGCTACAGTGCAGGGTTGGGACTCGTCTTTAAGTCCTAAGAGTTTTGTGAAATCGACGGCAGGTCATTTATCATGACCAACAAAGTTGGCCATGGTACAGTGCAGAGCAGACAAAACAAAAATAAACGCAAGACATAACACCGAGTGAAAAGCAAATTAATGACAACACAATATTTCAAATAATATTTACTATAGTAACGGAAGTAAATTAATTGATACAGAATATTTTTACAGACCCATTGTCCTAGCATGGGAAGATCCTGGCACGATGTATAACTGTGCAATAACAAAAGACAAGTGTATTTCAATTCCTGTAGTTTTAACTATTCCTTTTATCATTAGTTTGCATTTTGAAACCTTTCTGGAAAAGAAACCAATGGTTCCTCTGTAAACCAAGAGCAATGAAGTCAAGAAAGATGAATAATGCATTTAACGTTTAGGTTTAAAATGTGGTAGGGAAAACGCCAAATGAATAATGGGAAACCGACCATGTAAACTTGGGCTGGAATCCAAATCCACGTAATGCAATACGAGGAGGCGGGATTCCAGAAAACTCCCTGACTCTGCAAAAAGTATACTGTGCAAATTAACGTGGGCACAAATTTGAAAGTCAAAGACCAGTCTTCTCTTAACATATGCATAAAATAACATACCTGTGAAAATTTGAGCTCAATTGGTCGTCGAGGTTGCGAGATAATAATGAAAGAAACACGCCCTTGTCACATGAAGTTGTGTGCTTTCCGATGCTTGATTTTGAGACCTCAAATTCTAAATCTGAGGTCTCGAAATCAAATTCGTGGAAAATTACTTCTTTCTCGAAAACTACATTACTTCAGGGGGAGCCGTTTCTGGCAATGTTTTATTCCATCAACCTCTCCCCACTCGTTACCGATGGTTTTATGCTAATGATTATTTTTGAGTAATTACCAATAGTGTCCACTGCCTTTAAACGTTATTATTGAAAAACATCTCACTGATTGCAAGATGAAAATGTTGGCAACTCTGATGTGATTCGAACTGCCGTCTACAATCCACACGGATATAAGTAAGGGGCGGGCGACGCACTAAGTAAAAGTGATCCACAACATATTTTTTTTTGAAGTGGACTTCATTCACATTTAGGCTGTCTGAGGTCCTCATGTGACAACCACAAATCTCAGATTAATTTTCCTCATTAGTTTGAAGCGTAATTAAACACTTCTTTCCTGGTAAATTAACTTAATATACCCAACAAATTTAAATTTGTAAACCAAATTATTTGTAATAGGCCTATATATGCCATTTCACTTATGACGCTTTTGAAGCGTTCGACAGATCAGGGACATACCCTTTGTCACAAATGATCAAAGAAGTGGTTAGATTGTTGCATAAGAATCAGGATTTGAAACTACCAATACGGAAATAGAATCATGCTCATCAGTTGTGACTGATCCATTTGGTTGTGTTTTTCAGACTGAACAACTTGCATTAATCTGGGCCTAATATTATTTTCATAAAGTCTGTCAGCTCAAAAAAAATGGTAGGCTTGTACTCTTTAGGCTAAACTGGAAAAAAAAACCTTTTCAAAAACCTTTGTTTTAACCTTGACAGCCCCTGTCCAACTTGTAATCATTGTTTGTGTCTAAAGATTTAAAATAAATAATAATAAATAAATAAACGAAAATTATGATGTAAAATAATTGTTCCACTCTTTAATAGCTATACTCGATGGCTTTTAAGCGAGAACCATTTATCTGCCAGATCAAATCACTTGGCTTACCGCGAACAACAAACTATAATAGCGGCGAACTTGATCGTTTACAATACTGTAGATTTTCGTGTATACCGTGAGAACTTTGAGAAAATTTGCATGATATTCTGGTCGAACGCAATTGAACATTTCAAAAGTATATGCCATCTCGGTTCTTTTCTATCGTTGGAGTAAGACCGTGTGAATCATTGAGTCCATGAGATCCTATCTTAACTTTAAGATTTTTTTTGTTTTTTGTTTTTTCAATAATGCTGGATCTGCTCTTGCTGTGCAGTTATGGGATATAGGTTGCAACTTCCCTATAGAGGCAGGCAAGTGCGACACTCGGCTCAAGAAACTGTCTTCCATTGAGGACCGGCGTAGACCCGCCCAAACCAACCAAAGCAACTTTCAAAAAAGTTGTTTAGAATGAAACAGTGATCAAGTTTAACCCCACAAATATTTTACAAAATGTAATGGTAGACTAATTTGTGTAGGGTCTAGAAGGCTGTGTTAATTAACAAAAACTTATGATAATTCGTCATCAGTAATTTGGCACCGTTATAATTATAACAAACAGCTAGAAGATACTTTATCATTCAGGCTTTTTCTGAATGTGGTTTTTTTCTAAAACATTTGCCATTTACCGTAAAGGCCTAAACAAACAAAAACGCTTTACAAACCAACATCTTTCTTGAATCGATCGTGGCTTTTGAAGTATAAGCTATTGTATGCTTGGTTTGATCATGGAGGTAGGGTTTGATAAAAGAAAACTATAGTGTCTTGGATCAGAGTTCTATAAATACAATAATTTTTCCAGCCAACGTTGTTCATCGCAGTGTTCCGGCATGTACAACGTATGTCCTTGTTCATCCACTGTCCTATACACCTACTGCTACTACTCGCGCTGCTCTGCTGAACTGAGGAATTTAGTAATAGATCACGTGATTATCTCCGCCATTCACAGAAGGCCGACAGCGGTACGTGTGCAGAGCCCATGTATACTCTGTATGTGTGTGTAACACACGGCATGTAGTGCTAGGCCTGTCAATGCAACGTACCAACCCTTGTGTTTCCATTGGATTCTAGACTACGTAGACACTGTCACGGGTACATTGAGCGATTTTACGTTGTCCAGAAGGGAAAAAACTCTGCGTTTTCTGCTTTTCCTGTGAAATCTGCGTATCTTTACAGGCACCAGTAAGGTAATTCATGATCTATATTATATAGACTGTTAGATTTCGTATGGTGTTGGTTTTGTGTGGAGCATTGAGGGAGTACGGGGTGATTTTCTAGCTGCGTGGGTTGAGGTTTTCTGATCAACAAATTTCGTTTCAACAAGATGGCCGATCGCGTTGTATAACGGAGAGAAATTATCAGCCCAGAATTCACCGATTTAGCGTGGTTAGAGATTATGAGCAGCTTCACGGATGTTCGTTGATGGTTTGTACACTATCTACTAACGAATGACCGGGCAGGTTGTTCTATTTCGGTCAGAATCGTAGGATTTGGTTGGTTTTCTGGGAACGTGCGGCAGCAGTAAAATCATCACCTGTGGATATACAGCGATTGGGAGCCGTTTTCCATACAATCGCCCACTACTGTAGTCGTGGAAAGCATGCTCTCGCACTACACGCTGATTTCATGTTTATTGCTTTTACAATAGGTTCTGATCAGGGGTTTGCCTTCCTGTACCAACTTGGAATCCTACACGTGTTTACTTAACTCGTTTTCGTTGAAAACCTGGCAGGGAAAGTTTGAAATCGTTGACGATAGCCCAGCCCGATCGGAACCTGTCTATCTATCTTGAATATTGCAACAACAACCCTTTATTTTATGCTTGTAAACCTACATTTTCAACCAGAGTATTGAATAAATGAAATATGGTCATATAGCAACATATACTAGCTTCGTCTCTGTGTATTTATTTCATTCGTAAAGTGTCCAGTTATTTTTTTATGAACTTGAATTATGCTGTGCGTCAATCCATGTCAATTTGTGCCCAACCCACGACCCTCAATAAATACGAAACTGTCCCACCAATTTCTCGTATTTTACAGAAGTGGTCTCGGATTGTCTAGGGTTACAGGGCAATGCCAACCTTGTTCTCTACAAAAACAGTGAGATTTACATACTTATAAAACTTGTTTCCCGGGCCTGATTTATACAGTTACTAAACTAGGGGCTTGGTCCTTAACTGTGTACTTTAAATTGTGCTCTACGGTTGGACACATAAACACAGTAGACCCAAAGTTATATTTTTAACCTCACGCGTCATACTATGTGAGTGTGACAGTTTCATTGTCACGTTTGCATCACGCCCTTTTCAATGATTTTGTTTTCAACATGAGCTGAAAAGTTTAAACCCCTTTTACAAACAGGCCCATTCCGAATAACGAGATACAAAGTTACAATACACATGACTGTACACTGACATCAAACTAGTTAGGTGAGGTGACCTTATAATATTATGCTTTCGACACATACCGGGCCTTCGTTAGTGGCATAAACAAGCACAAACACAAGCATATCCATTTATAGCAAAAAGAGGAGCATGGGGTGAAAAAGCATGTCCAAAAGAAAAAGTGGGAAAATTGTAACAAATTTAAAGGCAGTGGACACTATTGGTAATTGTCAAAGACTAGCCTTCATAGTTGGTGTATCTCAACATATGCATAAAATAACAAACCTGTGAAAATTTGAGCTCAATCGGTCATCGAACTTGCGAGATAATAATGAAAGAAAAAAAAACACCCTTGTCACACGAAGTTGTGTGCGTTTAGATGGTTGGTTTCGAGACCTCTAGTTCTAAATCTGAGGTCTCGAAATCAAATTCGTAGAAAATTACTTCTGTCTCGAAAACTATGGCACTTCAGAGGGTGCCGTTTCTCACAGTGTTTTATACCATCAACCTCTCCCCATTACTCGTTACCAAGTTAGGTTTTATGCTAATAATTATTTTGAGTTATTACCAATAGTGTCCACTGCCTTTAAGTACTTAACTTTTCAAGTAATTTTTGTGTAAACAGTGCTTATAATACGAGGGCAAGAAAGTAAGTATATATGGTCAAAATTAAAGTTAGTTTATTTTAATTTTTTTTAGTTTAGTTTTATTAGACTTTACACTGGCATAAAAAATATACAAATCGATACATAAAGATACAAAGAAGTAAATAGCTAAAGAAAATACCTAGCCAGTGAGTGGCGAGGGGGAACAGGTGATCAGCACCTTACAAAGCCGTCCTGCCACACTAAAATTCAACGTTGAGAAGACAGAAGGATATGTCAGCCCACCATGAATTTGCTTGGACCTTTACTTGTGCGATGTACAGCCGCGAGTTTTTCCAACCTTGGCTTGCAATAATATGGGGTGCAGATTAACATTTTGTTATAAAACAATAAGAATGACATCACTTCATACTGGTAAATAAATTTTGCTAATCCAAAACAAAAGCAATTATACATTCTTCATATGAACAGTTTTTTTGGTAATATTTTCTATTCTTAGGACAACATGCAGAGGCCGTCCAGAGAAAGGCGAAAGTGAAAATAACTATAAAAACATAATTATGCGCCCTCGGAATAAAATGTGTACATAATAAATATATTACACAGAAATAAAAAAATTGTACTGAAAATTAAAACAAGATATGGCAAGTAAAAGATTATTATTTAAATGTCATTAAAACAGGCAATTCAGTGCTAACTCATTTTGTTTGTGCCTGTGATTTTGCGGGAACGTTTATAAACAAAAGATGTGTAAAAAAAGCACACACCCATACCCCGCCCATTGTAGTTGAACAGTGGACAGCCCTATCCTTCCATCTTCAGGTCACAACCCTTGCCTCTTAACCTGTCCTCAAGTCAACATCTATTTAAGGCCACTGGACACTATTGGTAATTGTCAAAGACTAGTCTTCACAGTTGGTGTATCTCAACATATGTATAAAATAACAAACCTGTGAACATTTGAGCTCAATCGGTCGTCCAAATTGCGAGATATTAATGAAAGAAAAAACACCCTTGTCACACAAAGTTGCGTAAATCTGCTGTTTTTAAATCAAATTCGTGGAAAATTACTTCTTTTTTGAAAACTACGTCACTTCAGAGGGAGCTGTTTCTCACAATGTTTTATACCATCAACCTCTCCCCATTTCTCGTCACCAAGTAAGGTTTTATGCTGATAATTATTTTGAGTAATAACCGATAGTGTTCACTGCCTTTAAACAACAACAACAACAACATAGTTGGATATTACATGATAAGCCTTACCTATGACAATAGACCCACGCATTGCAGTGATTAAACAAAACGGCAAAATGCCTATATCTTGCTCATGACGTAGTATATAGACTTGCTAATTAAACGTAATGAACAGTATAGCCTTTTATTTTTGAGTATTGCGCCCTCTCCATCCGAGGATGCTAAAATGCGCAAATTAAACTTCTTACAATAAGATGAGCAGTAAATACAATTCGTTATTTGTCATAAACCCGAGAAAGAAAAAAAACATGAAAAACACGATAAAATTGCAGCATAAAATTACGCAAAATTTCCGAATCAGATATAAAACAAAACTAAGCATTTCACAATAAATTAAGAATTAATTACTTGACAAGTTTATCACACACAGACGTATGATTTCCCTTTTTTCAGGATTTGTTTACCATCTCCTTTGGGCCTTTGACTTTAATTAAATAAGTAAAGCAATCACCAGAGGGAGAACATTGGGTGAGTGTCTATGTCTAAAACTTGACAGACTTGCAAATCAATTCAAAGCGCATTTCCTGCCGAATATTGATAAATGGATACTTATGTTGAAGGTTCTAAGCCCGCGAAAATTTGATAGCGAAAACGTCAGTTGCAGTAAATTTTCTGTACGACGGTATTTGAGGCTATCTGGCTCCAAAACAATTAAAAGTAAATCAAGACCATGACAATTTCGGTTGTGTGGGAGACTCGAGTCGGTTTGTATGTTTTTTTTCATGTAACCTTTGCGGTATTGTCTACTGCTTTTATTTGGTCGAATCACAAACATTATTATCCGTCTTTGAAAGGACCCATTTAATACATGAACCTGGCACAGGATTTGTGATTTGTAAATTTTGTTTTTAAGTATCAGATTGTTCAGTTCATGGAATGAAACTATCTTCCGATGCTGTAACCGTTGATATAAAAAATAAATGAGAAATCCGTTCACTGTGGTTAGTTCATGCAGACGTAATGATGTACGCAAATAATTCGAATCATTTTGTAAACATTAAAGACACTGAACACTATTGGTAATTGTCAAAGACCAGTCTTCTCAGTTGGTGTATCTCAACATCATATACAATAACAAACCTAAGAAAATTTGAGCTCGATTGGTCGTCGGAGTTGCGAGATATGAAAGAAAAAAACACCCTTGTCACACAAAGTTGTCTGCTTTCAGATGCTTGATTTTCGAGACCTCAAATTCTTAACTTAAGGTCTCGAAATAAAATTCATGGAAAATTACTTCTTTCTCGAAAACTACGTCACTTCAGAGGGAGCCGTTTCTCACATTGTTTTATACTATCAACCTCTCCCCATTATTTGCTACCAAGTGAGGTTTTATACTGATAATTATTTTGAGTAATTACCATTAGTGTCCAGTGCCTTTAAGTGTGTGATGAAGATTGCCTCATGCATCATCTGACAATTCCATCAAGTAGCAATAATATCGCAACAAGACAAAAAAAAAGTAATACTGCAAGGGCATATAACACATGAATATTCAAATCGATACGACATATTATTCATGTCTTCATTCCATAGTGTGTTTTGTGTCACTTCATTATTTGCAAGATGAGTGTAGGGTGGTCATCGTGTGTAGTCAGTAAACAACCTCTAGTATATTAAAGTCAGTAAATAATCTCAGTGGCATTCATTTTTTGATGAATATAAATTCGTTTTGAAATAATATTGCGCGAACGTCAAGTCATGACTATTCATGGATGCTAATTTATGGTAATAAAGCTGTACCATGTGCAGCAAATTGTCATCAAATCGATTTATGTTACTGTCTGCCTTCCACCCTATTTTGAATTATCATAGCATAATCTTGTCACATTTAAATGGCGTTCGCGGTCAGTTGCAGTAAAACGTACTTTGTTCTACACAAAAGGAAGTTACAGTGGTACCAAAGATTTATAACACTAAAAAAACTCCTGGTCATTTAAATTGTGCCGGTTTGATTCTGGGAAAGTCCTTTTCCGCAGGGATGCGTCATTGAAGGGTGGAAAGCATGCCCCTCCGATTCGCTTGGACCATGACCTTAGAGGCACTGTGAACACTTTGGGAAATTACTTAAAATGATTGTTCGCATAAAAACTTTCTTGGGAACGAGCAATGGAGAGCAGCTGTTGATAGTATCAAACATTGTGAGAAACGGCTCCCTCTGACGTAACGTTGTTTTTGAGAAAGAGGTAATTTCTCACTCAAATAATAAAAGGCTTCCGGCCTGAAGCCTTTTTTTATTATGCAGCATGCAAGCACACACATTTGTGCAACAAGTGTGTTTTTTCTTTCTTTCATTAGTCTCTTGCAATTTTGATGACCAATAATATTGAGGTATAATTTTCACAGATTTGTTGTTTTGTGCATAATGTTGGGGCCAATGCAGGGGCCAATTTCATAGAGCTGCTGAAGCAAAAAATGTGCTTAGGCACGAACATAGCTCGCTTATTTTACACATGTTACTGGCTAAAATTTCATGCCTTATACATTGCTTGTGACTGGTATTTAGCTGTTGTTTACATAGCATAACAATTGAGTGGAGTCTTGGCCGGTAATCTGATTTTACTAAGCAAGGATTTTTTTGCTTAAGCAAAATTTTGTGCTGCTCTATGAAATTGGGCCCTGGTCTTTGAATATTATCAAAGGTGTCCAGTGCCTTTAATGGTGAAGTTTCGTCCACAAAACACGCGCGCCCTTTTGCATGAACAGTGTCAGTATGTTCAGCAAAGGTCAGAATGTGAATTTCGGACAAGGATTGAAAATTAGTTTGACTTTTCTGCGCACAGGGTTTCCATTTCAAATGAAAAGTGTGTTTTCTTTTCTGTAACGCCCAAAAACATGGTTGTTTTTATAAAAACAATTTATACACTGCTTTTGCACTTTTTAGAAGGTAGCTTGCAAATTAGGCAGTTTTTTTTACAGCTGTAGCTGTCATCAGAGTTAGGCTGAGTTAAGTTTCGATTTCTGAGAATATACTTCAGAAAATAATTCTTCTCAACTCTTGAATAAATTATGTACACTCAAGCAAAAATCATTGGCCTAAATTCCTTTCCCCACGTTCGCACTGAAGAGAAAATCTATAAAAAAATACACCCCGTTGTACATTGTGCAGGGCTTTATAAGCAGTATACACACAACAGTCTGTATGACTTTATATGCGCACCATGCCTATTTTCTCGATTCTGTACAACTGTCCTTCCCCCTGATGTGAAATGATGCGTCCTTTGTCATGTCATCAGTAGCTCATACAGCTATAAACAAAACACAAACAAGTCTCTGTATCATTTCATTCTTCTTTACAGGCTGTTGGCTAAACCATCCCCACAATGCATCGGCCCACCCGGCTGAAGATCACTGACGTCAACCCGCACCTCATTTGCATATTATGTGGCGGGTATCTGATTGATGCAACTACGATGAATGAGTGTCTGCACTCGTGTAAGTTGTGACATTCTATTTTTCTCTCAAGCTGTAATGAAGAAGACATTATTTTGTTCTTTTATGTTGTAATGAACAAGACATTCTAAATGTTCTTTCAAGTTGTGATGAAGAAGACGTTCTATTGTTCTTTCAAGTTATGATGAACAAGACAGTCGATTGTTCTTTCAAGTTGTATTGAACAAGACATTCTATTGTTTTTTCAAGTTGTGATGAAGAAGACATTCTATTGATCTTTCAAGTTGTGATGAACAAGACAGTCGATTGTTCTTTCAAGTTGTATTGAACAAGACATCCTATTGTTCTTCGAGTAGTATTGAACAAGACATTCTATTGTTCTTTTAAGTTGTGATGAACCAGACATTCTATTGTTCTTTCAAGTTTAATGAGCACCTATAACTTATGACATTCTATCGTTCCCTCAAGCTGTAATGAACACCACATTCTATTGTCCTTTCAAGTTGTATTGAACAAGACATTCAAGTGTTCTTTCAAGTTGTGATGAACAATACATTTTATTGTTCTTTCAAGTTGAACGAACGAGACATTCTATTGTTCTTGCAAGTTTAATGAGCACCTATTTAAGTTATGACATTCTATTGTTCCCTCAAGTTGTAATGAACACCACATTCTATTGTTCTTTCAAGTTGTATTGAACAAGACATTCTATTGTTCTTTCAAGTTGTAATGAACGATACATTCTTTTGTTCTTTCAAGTTGTAATGAACGAGACCTTATATTGTTCTTTCAAGTTTAATGAGCACCTATTTAATTTATGACATCTCTATTGTTCCCTCAGGTTGTAAGGAACAGCACCCTAGAATTGCCTTTTAAAATCATATGAAATTGCTCACATCTGTTTTTGTCTGTCAAGATATTTTGTAAAAGTAAATTATGTGCGATGCATTATTTTGTATACGAAGTTTGACCCTAGGGTTCCTTTTTTTCCTTCTGATAACTAACAGAATACAACACCTGTCTTAGGTTGCCATAAGTTGATTGCTTGATTTTATTTGATTGTTTTTGATTGATTTTCGATTATTTTTTTCGTCTGATGTATTGCTTTTGATCGGTTGAAACTATTCAATAACTTATAACAAACAGACTTGAAGTCTGTATGTTCCAGATTAAAGGATCGACTGTTATCGATTCACTTATCAAGCCCCCATAAACAATAACCAATGAATTGGTTAAAGTCAATATTTTGTAAATTGCTAAGGAAATCATCCCTATTTCATTTCTCTTTGTCCAAATGTTAGAGCCAACAATCCCAGTTACTTATGTTGATGTGTTTGTGGTTTTTTTTTCAAATATTACTTTGTGCATTATCAGTTTTCTGGTTTGTGTTCTTGCATAATATTGTGTCTGTTATTCACGTCATTCCAACCTTTTCCCGTATCAATCTAATTTGCTAAGGTTTGTTAATTTATTTATTCTTATACACTTTCAGAAATTTATTCTTGCATATTATAATTTTGTCTGTTATCATTTCAACCTTTTTCTTGTATCAATTGAATGTTGCTTTATGTTTTCTACTTATAAAATAAAAAGCCAATTCTAATATTTAAACAACCTCGTGGTTTCAGGCAAAGTGAAATGATGCTATTATGTTAATATTTGTTTGCAGACTGTAGAGCGTGTATTGTCTCGTATCTGAGACAGAGCCGACAATGTCCAATATGTGACACGGTAGTGCATAAGACACGACCACTGCTCAATATAAGGTGAGTGTATTTTACACCTGCTAGAGGTGATTATACTGATTGATTGATTGGTTGATTGATTGGTTGACTTTTTTTGGATAAATGATTGATTGATTAATAGATTGATTAATCGATATATTGATTCATTTATTAATTCATTGATTGATTGACTGATTGTTTTTACTTTTCAAAACTAATACTCGAATTTATAATTTTCCTGCGTTTTATTCTATTGCTGTATTGTTACATACTGTACATTAAATGATTGATTCATTGATTTATATATTGAAAGATTGATCATTGATGTATTCATAATTACATTGATTCTGATACGTATTCATTGATATTTTGATTCACTGATTTATTCTTTGATAGATGGACTCATTGATGTATTCATTGATATATTGATTCATTGATATATTATTCATTAATATATTGGTTCATTGATTGATTCTCTGATATCTTGACCTCTTGACGTATTTATTGATTTACTGATTGATTTTTTGTATTTATATTGACTCATTGATTCATTGACTTGTTCTTTGATATATTTATTTACTGCTGATTTATTCACTGATATACTCATCGACATATTCATAGATATATTGATTAACTGATTGATTCGTTGATATATTGATTCATTGA
This sequence comes from Asterias rubens, assembly GCF_902459465.1. Lineage (NCBI taxonomy): Eukaryota > Metazoa > Echinodermata > Asteroidea > Forcipulatida > Asteriidae > Asterias > Asterias rubens. Next base: position 3,554,404 of record NC_047076.1, read on the forward strand.
GTGATTCTCTGATATATTGACTAATTGATGTATTTATTGATTCATTGATTGCTTTTGTACTTATATTGATTCATTGATTGCTTTTGTACTTGTATTGATTCATTGGTATATTGATTAATTTATTGTTATTTGATTGATAGATTGGTTTATTAATTGGTTTATTGACCCTGTTTTTTATTTAAACCAAAACATGACCTGACTAATGTAATTGATGATTGCACAACTTGATTTGTGTATTGTTATAGTTGTTATTTTCATTTTCCATTCTTTTCCTTCCTATCCCGACATATGCAATGTGTAGCAACTATAGTTTCTGCAAGAGTGTTTTTCACCACATTCGAGTTTCCTTCATGATAAAATTAATCAGAATTTTAAAGTCTGTTTTTATTGATTCGTTCAGGTCTGATAAAACTCTCCAGAATTTAGTCTATAAGCTTGTTCCGAATCTTTTCAAAGGTAAGATGTAGTTTATTGTTTTGGTAAATGAGTTGAATATTGTTGTTTTACTTCAACTGTAGAATTTCGATATATTTTTCACCGCGTTTTTCTTCTTCAGGAAAAGAGAGTATTGCGTTGGTGAATGTTTATTTAAAGGCCCTGGACACGTTTGGTAAATGTCAAAGTGCGGTATTCTAACTTGGTGTATCCAAACATGTGCATAAAATAACAAATATGTGAAAAACAAATTGGCAAATTGGTCATCGAAGTTGCAAGAAATTTTTGCAGACCTTGTATGCTTTCAGATGCCTCAGAAATATCAGATTCTAGAATAGAACATTTTAGTGAGAAATTATCTCTTTCTCAAATACTACGGTGCTTCAGAGAGAGGGAGCCGTTTCTCACAAAGTTTTATACTCTACAGCTCGCCGTTGCTCGATGCAAAATAAGTGTTTATGGTATAACGTAGATTTTGAGTAATTACCAAACGTGTCCAGTGCCTTTAAAGGGAAGGTACAAGTTCGGGTAATTACTCAAAACAAATATTAACTCAAAAACTGACTTGGTAACGAGCATTTGAGAGCTGTTGATAATATAAAACATTGTGAGAAACGGCCCCCTCTGAAGTAGCATAGATTTTGAGAAAGAGGTAATTTCTCACTAAAATAATAAAACTAGAAGTCTTACATTCCTATCTGAAAGCACACAAATTCGTCAAACAAGGGTGTTTTTTCTCTCATCATTTTCTCGCAACTTCGATGACCAGTTTAGCTCAAATTTTCACATGCTTGTTATTTTATGCATAGGTTGGGATCAAGTGAGAAGACTGTTTTTGACAACCACCAAACATGTACCTTGCCTTTAAAAGGCCTTGGTTACCGATGACGTCAGAGTTTGTTTACCACTGCATATTTATTTTGTATTCACTGTTTAAAATTGCATCTTATTTTTGGCCTGACATTTTACGCCTGTCCATTTGGGATTTGATGTTTGGCTAAAGAACTCATTTGAAAATTTTGTGTTGTTTTTATTTAATGTAGATGAAATGAAGAGAAGGCGAGAGTTCTACGCTAAGCATCCTCAAGCAAGTAAGTTGACGTCACCGATCTCAAATCTCAATAAAGATCCTCGCTTGTTTCTTTCATCCGCACAAAACTCCAAAATGTCCGTCTCCAAATTTTAGATTTCCTACCCCGGGAACGGAGCGTAGGCCTTCTTGTACGGTTCCATTAGCAGGTGTTTTTTGTTTGTTTGTTACCCTTTTATTTTATCTCACCGTAGTCCAGTGGTCAAGTGTCTTTTAAACATAATGTATATCTTTATCAGTGCAATTTATAATCATATTCGTTAAACCAATGTTTGTACAAGAGAGTTTGGCTATTACAAGCTTGGTGTGATGTCCCCTTTTGGGAGTTTGTCGAGTTCCCTTGAAATGGGAAGATCATCTTAACAAACAAACTCAATGATGTACAACTATTATAAATCAGCTTTGTGTTGAATCCCCTTAGCAAATAAACAAATTTGATAAAAGAGTTTGCAGTTAAAAAAACACGCACATTTTGACAGAAGGTCGCGCTTTCTCCCCAACCGTATAACTCATTTCTTCCTGATTTGATATCGTAAGGTACGAGTATGCAGTCACCCAACGCCCGTGAAGAACGGGGCGAAGTGTGCGATGACTCCCTGGTCATCTATACGAAAGACGAGTACATCAGCTTGTCACTTGACTACTACTTTCCACAACCCCGGAAAGACACACCAACCAAACCACTGAATAGCAACGGGGAGGGGAGCTCTGCTGCCCCGGGTAAACGTCCCAATGGAGATGCCAATGGCTTACCTGTTGACGTGAGTGTTAGACCCATCCAGGCACTGCGAAAAACCAAGTTTACCTTTTGTTGTATATCAAGTTTTTTGCCATGACATGAATCCCTACCCACTTTATGTGATATAATTTACCTGTAGAATTTTCAGCTTCGATAGTAAAAAAAAGTGGACCTAACTGAGCAATGTCTTCAGGTGCCGCTCGCCTAAATCCATTGCACAAAGTAATGTTCGTTTTTAACTGACACGAAGAAATATTTTCGTGAAATTGTTTAACTCATTTCTCAAAGACTACATCACCTCAGCAGGTAATATTTTGAGGGAAGCTTTCTAAAACTGACTTGGTAATTAGCATTGGAGAGCTGTTTATAGTATAAAACATTGTGGGAAACGACTCCCTCTGAAGTAACGTAGTTTTTGAGAAAGAGGTATTTTCTCACTAAAATAATAAAAGACTTCTATATAGTTAAAAGTCTTTTATTCCTAATCTGAAAGCACACAAACAACAAACGTGTACAGTGCCTTTAAAGTCATCAAAACAGTTGGAAATAACATCAAATAGTTGCAGATGTTTTGGAATCAATTATGACTATGTATTGATGTGTGACAGGTTGTTGAGAAGAGGTATCTACGATGTCCCGCAGCTGTGTGCATCAGTCACATTAAGAAGTTCATCCGGAATAAATTCGGCCTCTCTTCTGCCCACAGGGTAACGAACCATTCAGATGATTTCATATCCCTCTTCCGTACAAAGTGTATGATAAAGCCGTGGTTGATGATGATAAAGCAAACTGTTTCCTTTTGTGTTTTCAGATTTTGAAATGTATCTATTATCTATTTGTTGCTCTCTCTTTCGACCCAAATTTGTATCTGTCAGCAATGCCAGTCTTGCTTTTAATTACTTTTATGTATCTTTTATCATAGTTTCACAGTGTCCATCTATTGTGTTTACAGACCATGCATCTTATTACATCGCGTGTTTACAAAAAGAGCCACAGAGCATACACAGCTCAACGGAAGAATATGCAAACTCTTACATTTTATGGAGATTGCACTGTCTGAATTTTATCAAATTATGTTTTGATTTTGAAGAATTTGTCCGGAAATTATGGCAAAGTGAACAATGTCTCATGGCCAGTGTAGTACCTTACTTTCAATGGCACACTTTTTGTGTATAAATACATGTAATGGTAAAACGGTTTCTTGTGTTACAATGAAGCTCCTTTTTCATTGTTCATCTCTTGTGCATTTTCTAACTGCATTATATTTCTTCCTAACTGATTGCTTCTGTTACCCTGTTATGCTAATTTGTCTGTGTTTATTTTGTGTTGTTTATAAACCGTCTAGAAAGACTCATGCTAGGATTGAAAACGTTGAAAACTACTTGCAATTTATGGATAAAACATTTGAGTCAAATTGAGATGAAATTAAAAATTAATTTAGTATAGCTACTTAGGGGACCCAGTCGAGACAGGCCTAGTTATTGTAGAGTAGGCTTCAATATCATTTGCGTATATTATTGTTCATTGGGGTTTAATTATTGCGTATATCATAAACTTGTTGAGAAGATTGTTATTTTGCAGTTTTGCCAATAATTACTTTCCTGTTTCTTAATTTTATTTTTGCAATACATTTTAAAACTATAATACATGAATGCTCCAATAACCAACATCAACTAAAATAAGCAGTGAATAGACTGTTCGAACTCTAACAGTCTGTTTCCTATTTTTAATCTCCTACTGAAATTTGTATGACCTCGTTTTGTTTTGTTTTTGTTTGCCTTTGTGGTTTTTAAATAAGCCGTATACAAAACAGCTTTCGGACTATTAGGCCTATCGGTAATGGTATCGTAATCAGTTTACTTTGTTTAATGTAGGCCTATCACTTTCTTTGTATGTATATTTTTTATTTGCCAAAAACAAAGTAAATAAATTAGTCTGGTATTTACGGCGAGGTATAATTGTTTTGTATTTTATGTTGATTTATTTTCATTTTGTAGGTTGAAGTAGTCCATCAGAATGGGGAGGACGAACCACTACGCAATGACTACACACTGATGGACATAGCATACATCTACACATGGCGAAGGGTGCGTAAAGAAATGCATTTCTTTTGAATACTGAATGGGCCATTTGCGTGTTAGATTTGAATATTGTCTGGTACAATGACATGCTTGATCACAAGTTACCGCTTAAACTTTAATTCCCCGGACTATCGAGACAGTTGCTATGTCACATGATTCAAGGTAAGATTTTGCGTGGTAGTAACGTAAAAGACGTTGGACACCCATGCACAATTTTGAATGAATGTGTGTGGCATAATGGTACCAGGGTTTGCTCATCTGGAGGTTGCTATGCAAGGGCTTGCCCCGAACCATCAAATTTTGACATAGCAACTGTCTATAGTCTGATGATTTTAACTAAAATTCATATGTAACTCGCAAAAGGCTTATTTTCTATGGAGTTTTGAACTCGTGATTACAAACTTTACTTTGTTTCACGGTCAATTGCCTTTTCGGGATGGTCTTGTTGATATTGTTTAGATTGTTCTCAATACATAAACAATTTACAATTTGTCATTGTCTTGTTTTACATATTGTGTTAAACTACCGTTACATTAATTTTCCTTGTTGTTTTAGTTGTTAGGGAAAATGACTTGTGTGAACAATTTATAAATAGAGAATGTATCAAAAAAGAAATTCCATCAACTTTATTTTGGATCTCCACAGAACGGTCCGCTACCCCTACTGTTTCGTGTGTTTGAGCCAGTATCTAAACGACTCAAGCGCAGCCAGTCAGGTAACTCGTCGTCCTCTGATTCCATAGCGTGGAGAGACGTCGAGGAACCGATCGCAGCGTTATCAACCCAACCCAAGGATGTCGGTACAAAGCCCAAAACTCCATCACCTCTTGCGTGGACGGAAAGGAGTTCGAAAGTGTCCAAATCGTCTGAAGACGTACGGGCCGCGTCAAAGGAGACGTCGAAACCGAGCATGTCCTGGGCAGAAGCAGCTATGGCGATGTCTGGGAAATCTCCACAGGGTAGAAGGGCGCCCTCACCGAAAGCAAGTTCGGCCCCGAGAACTGAACACGTACCGGCTGTTGACAAGCTCAAAAAGTCTTCCCAAGCAACACCGAGTCCCAAGCCTCATTCATCCCCTACCATCATCATTGTGTCGTCTGCAAGGACGCCGCCTACGTCAGCGGAACCAGGTATCGGCGTTCCAAAGGTGGCGTTCAACACGTTGGCACCTTTAAGGCCGGTCATCACGGTACCAAAGTCCACCACTGTCTCTGTGAAGACAGTCGGTGTGACGTCAGCAGCACTGACGAAGTTGAGTGCACCTACACCACCAAATGTGCTGCTGACGACACCAAAGTGGAAGGAGTTGCCGAAAGGAGAGAAGGGCGTCGTGTTGGTTAATAAAGAGGCTGTTGTTCCTAAGGCCTTTACTCAAATAAAAAGGACGATTTCAGAAGGGAGCAAATCCACCCAACCAACAGTGGAAAGAAAAATCGCAGCTGATCTACAGACAAAGGCAACAGGATATACTATCGGGCAAACGGTGAATGTGCAAGACCTAAATAAGAACACCATGGCTATGAAAGTCATCGCCCCACCCATAAAAGTCACTGCCCAACCCATAAATGTAATTAGCCAACCCATCAATTTAATTGCCCCACCCAAAAAGGTTATTGCTCAACCAACCAATGTAAGTGCCCCGCCCATAAAGGTAATCGCCCAACCCTTAAAGGTAGTAACCCAACCCATGAATTTAACTGCCCCGCCCATAAAAGTCAATGCCCAACCCAGTAATGTTATTGCCCAACCCATAAATTTAACTGCCCAGCCCATGAAGACAAATAACCCTCCTGCAACTGAAAATATCACTCTTAATGCCCCGCCCACGTTGGCTGATGCCACGCCCAAATTGACCGATGCCACACCCAAATTGGCTGATGCCATCCCCAAATTGGCTGATGCCATCCCCAAAGAGACTTATGACCCGCCTCCAAGGACCGAAACCACACCTGCAAAGACTGACGTCAGAAATGTCAACACCCTGGCCACTGGAGAGAGTGATTCAACCCCAGCAAAGACTGATGCCACGCCCACAACTGTTGACGCCACGCCCAAAACTGCTAATAGCACACACGAAGAGCCAATGGATGTGTCCGTTTGTGACAATATCGTGATTGACAGACCCGTGTTGCTAACGTGATCAAGATAATTACCATATTCTATATGAATATGCATGAAGAGGTTTATTATGCAGATGGGCTTTTAGTAATGATGAATAAGGAAACATGTATTTTTTAGAAAGGAAACACAGTATGAGTTTTGAATCAACAACAATTGTCTATAGATTTACAACGAAATACGAAACATTTTGAGAACAATTTCATTGAGAATCTGATCAAGAATAAATCAAGCTCTACTTTTACAATTATAATCTACGAAGTGGAAAGTCTTGTCTGATTTATAAATCAAAAGACAGGCCGAAAGAGTCACATCATGTGACTTGAGTGTTTTTTGTTGTAGGGTCTTTTCAGCGTTTTGACGCCGTAGAACTAAAACTGTCTGAATTTACCAACATCAATATTTCTAATTGATTCGGTGTTACGAGCATTTGCCATTGAAGCAGGTTCCAAATAAGGGTCCATTGTTGTTACTTGTGTAGTCAGAATTCTTTTTATGATAATAATATAAATTGTCCCAAGTTGGAATTTCATTATCTTCCTCCCCCACCCCCGTAACTCCAGTTGCAGTTCAAGGGTGTGCGACATTGTAAGATTGGAAGTTTCATTGATTTGCATGTTGTAAACGCCGTGCATGGTTTAAAACTTCCCTTAGTATGAGTACGCAATTCAATTGAAATGATTAAGTTTTTGAGAAATTAGTAAAACAGATAGTTTTAATCTTGCGAGTCAAAAACTTGATGTTTGACTTCACTGAAAACAAAGATTTTTTTCTTGGGTTATTTTCTCGTGACTCCGCTGGCCAATTGGGAAGGTTTGATTATGTCTTGCTTATGTTGGGTTCAATTTTCTTCCTCTATGGTTCAACATAGCCCATGTAGGACTTTTCCTCTGCGCTGTACACATAATACGAAAGTGTAAGGCTGACAGGGCTAGGTTCAACATAGAGTGTGGATACCGGTCTTAGACAAAATGTTGTCCGTGTGCTTTCTTTGAGTGGAGATTGTTTGACATCTGACCCTTAATTCCTTAGGGTTTAAAAACCTTAAGAATTATATCGAGTTTAAAATGTTTCTAATTGTGAGCTCAGCGTATTAATCAGTAGACCCCACTTGTTCAACTTCCCTTCTGAAAGACTGTTAAATTTTATTCAATTTTGAAAGAGTACCACGCGCAGAGTTTGTGGAGGTAAACATTTAAACTTGGATTATTTTATGCATAAGCTCAATGTATACGCAATCAAGTTAACTTTTGTGAGGATTAAATTAAAACCATAAATGAAAGTCATGTACATGTATATTATACATACACCTGTTGTGTTTGATTGTTATTTGCTTTAAAACACAACTGTATCATTGTTATTTTAATATTGTAAACCAACAAGCACTTCTGTTTTATATTGCGCCACAGCATATTGTAAACCATTACATGGTGCTATGTAAAATGAGTAAGTCTCATCATTCAAACGTAGTCCCACTCGCAGGAAAATACCGAACGTTGAAAATAAAAATGAAGCGCCTTGAGCGTCACTGAGTGATGGATAAGAACACTATTTAAAACCCAGTACTATTAATAAGTAGGGTATTGACCCATTGCACGCGTATCATACGCGGCGACCAATGCCACGCTCACCATGTTGGTGGGCAGTTAGGTTTACGTGTATTAACGCCGCGTCGCCTAAAATGCACACTTTACTGCATAACGCGCAGCATAGAGTTATATATACAAATGCACAGTGAAGTTGCCCACCAGTATGGCGCATTCAAGATTTTTCTGCTGATGACGTCAGGTGAAATGGGTCAATATGGCCTTAGCTTTCGATCCAAACCTTATTCAGAGCCACTATTTATAATAATATTGTTTTTTTGTGTTACGTAATCGTGTCCAACTGATCGTGTCGTTCAGTAAAACTATCCCAATGCCAATGTATAAACGTCTTGACTAAAAACTCAAACGTCAACTGTGCGCTATTAAAACAAATATACTTGTTTTAAAACTTGTACTTCACCACTTGTACCATAACGCTTTGCAATAAACGTACTGTTGGCGTCATCAACGGTTGATAACACTAACTGCAGAGTTAACCCACAAATCCTAAAAATGGTTCAGGTGGACCATTGTTTAAAAACCAATAAAAGTATGTCGTCAAAATCTAAAGTTTATTTGCATAAAAAATTACTCCATCCACTTTCCCATTGGCACATAATAGTGTCATCGATACAAAGCCCTCTGGGTTTCTAAATGGCTCTCCGCTCAATTTGTATTTTTTTTCAAGGCCAATTTTGTATGACTTGTTGTTTACTTGAGTGGAAATTAATAAACAAACAAACAAACAAACAAACAAGAGACAAACTAGGATTGAAATAAACTATGAAAGAGTCGTGTAGAGAACCACGCATCACGCTTTTTGGGTCTTTTGTTTTATGTTTTATTCGCATAATATATAATTTCGGATTAAATTTATTTCAAGTAAATAAGTACCTTTATTCGTGTGCATTGTAACATGTAATCTTGCAATTAATGAACCTTTTAAAGGCAGTGGACACTATTGGTAATTACTTAAAACAATTATTAGCATAAAACCTTTCTTGAAGACAAGTAATGGGGAGAGGTTGGTGGTATAAAACATTGTAAGAAACGGCTCCCTCTGAAGTGCCATAGTTTTCGAGAAAGAAGCAATTTTCCACGAATTTGATTTCGAGACCTCAGGTTTAGAACTTGAGGTCTCGAAATCAACCATCTAAACGCACACAACTTCGTGTGACAATGGTTATTTTTCTTTCATTATTATCTCGCAACCTCGATGACCGACTGAGCTCAAATTTTCACAGGTTAGTTATTTTATGCATATGTTGAGATGCACCAACTGTGAAGGCTAGTCTTTGACAATTACCAATAGTGTCCACTGCCTTTAAATTTATTTCAAGTAAATAAGTACCTTTATTTGTGTGCACTGTAACAAGTAATCTTGCAATTAATGAACTTTTTAAACCAAATGATATCAATTAACACCAATAGACATTATGCATTGATGACGTCACGCAGCCGCCACCTAAGAGGTCAACCGATGATGAAACACGATGGAAATATGTTTATAAGCACTTTCTATCAATCTGGTAAAAAGTCGATGTATAAACCATATAATTACTATTACCCATGCACTACTATGAATAACTTCCATTTGACCTCGACGCGACTTGGGTGCCCCTATTTAAATGACGTCATAAATAAAAGGTCTTTATTAATTATAATAACACCAAAACAAACGTCGCACTAGAAAAATAATAATAACCGAATGACCAAAGCTATAAATAACAAATATATAAGTTTTGTAATAATCTCTTTCACCGCTCACCATACCATTTGCAGTTATATTAATCATACATTTAATATAGGCATATATACCATATATCAAATAAAACAAACAGTTAATACTTTTTATAAAAAAAAAAATACACATTATAACTGAAAGGCTGGAAACATAAAGAAAACCATGAAACAATAAATTTCATACTCTATGAAAAATAAACTAAACAGTATTGGTAGTAAAATAATACTTCAAATGACATGCATATTAAGAATTACAAAGCAATGCATTAACTGCCATGCCTGATGCTAATGTTCTACATAAAATGTTGATAAGCAAATTAATATATACATTGTAAATGTAAATTGTTGCACCAGGTTCATGTAATTGGAAGCGGCCATTTTATTTTGAGTGGGTTCCCAATATACCAAACCATGTTATCACATTCCTGACCGTATGTGAGAAAAATGGGGGTCTGTCTTTTTGTCCTTGCCCTTAAATCCCTGCCCTCATAGGATGCGTTCGTTTAGCTTCCCTGGGTCGACCCCGGTCTGCCCCAGTGCCCTGCTTGTGGAGTGGGTCACTTGGGGGTGACCTGAGGTACATGCCGTTATCACGAGAGGGCGAGCGTGATCGTTCGATTAGCTCTTGTCAGGGGCTCACCCTAGTGAGCACCGCGGGGGAGACCCGGGGAAGCTTATCGAACGCACCCCATAATAGAACAATGTGCACAACACCCGATTTCATGGAGCTGCTTTTATAAGCAGAAAATAATAATGCTGAAGAAATTCCTACAAAAAAAACCTAGTATACCGTTCACAAATGTAGCTCCATGGTACCTTTCATATAAATACTGAAGAGTTTGCCTTGAGAGTCACCGAGCGCTATATAAGAAGCCAATATTAATTATTTGTATGATATGGAACATGTGACTTTTGCATTTTGGCTGGTAAACTTTATCTGATAAAGCATTTTTTTGCTGTGATTAGTTCATTACAGTGCTTGAAAGCTCTGGACACCATATCACTCCAAATGATTGTAAGCATACACACTTTGCAGTGGAGAGCTGGGCCCAATTTCATAGAGCTGCTTAAGCACACAATTTTGCTTAAGCAAAAAAATCCTTGCTTAGTAAAATCAGATTACCGGCCAAGACTCCACTCAATTGTTATGATAAGTAAACCCCAGCTAAATACCAGTCACAAGCAATGTATATGGCATGAAATTTTTGCCAGTAACATGTGAAAAATAAGCAAGCTATTTTCATGCTTAAGCAAATTGTTTTCTTAAGCAGCTCTATGAAATTGGCCCCTGTTGATAGTATAAAACATTGTGAGAAGCGACTCGAAGGTAGTATTTTAGAAAGATAATTTCTCATTCAATTATTAAAATACTTCTGGCCTGAAGCCTTTTCAGCAGCTGAAAGCAAACAAATTTATGGAACAAATGGTTTTTTTTTCTTTGATTATTCTCTTGCAACTTTGATGACCAATTGAGTAAAACTTTCTCACAGATTTGTTAAGTTGTGCATATGTTGTGATACACCTAGTGAGAATACTGGTATTTGACAATAATATTAGTAGGGGGGCCTACCCCAAAGGTGTACGGTGTCTTTAATGATGAAAGTTCATCCACAAAACACACTGACTATTGCATGGACAGTGTTTCAGCTAAGGTCAGGGTATACATTTCAGACAACGATTGAAAATAAATGAGAGTACTGGTTTTTGACCAACATTACCATTTGGCCGTTGGCCACGAATGTAAAAATATTTTAAATAAAAAAAAATAAAATAAAATAAAAAGGTGTTCAGTGCCTTTGATAAGTAACCCTGTACAATTGGGTTAACGCCCATCTCTAAATACTAATAGCATTTGGGATATCCCTAGGGTTGCAGTACTCATACGGGTGCTCCCTGGCCCTATTCCTCGTATCAATAATACTTGAGATCCGTTTCAGGTCCTTCCTGAACTCCTCCAGTGCCGCCATGGAGATTGGACAGTAGCCGTACTGCACCTCGAAGTCACCAAGGCTATTTGTGGTCTTCTCGCTGAGTAGTCTGGTGACCGTCATGACGTCAACGGTGGTTGCTTTGTCTGGGAGGTTGTCCAGAATGTCTTCTTCTGTCCGAGGACTCTGTTGAGGGGAAAATCAAATTATTAAAGACACTTCAATACATACACAGTCTCTCCACCAACCTGTCTCTGAGTTACCTCTCATCTTTCTGGTAGTGGCTGTTGAATGCACCGGAGCACCTTGTAAATCCTTATATGGTGATACACGTACATATATTGGGTCTCAGAATTCACAACATTTCTAAAAACCTATCTTTCTGAAAAACGTATATACTAAGCCTTTTAAGTACCTTGTGAATAGAACACATTATAACGCTTTGATATGTACATACTTCATAACCAAAAGTCTTCCTTGTACTGTCTCAGTGTTCGTCTGAGTTGGATGTATTGATATTCCCTATTTTCACGTTCAAGCTCATGACAGCTTTTTCGTTCTGCCCCTCGGCTATGGAACAAACTACCCACTCACTGCTTTACAAAAAGGCCATCAAGACCCATCTTTTCTATGGTCCCATATTGTTTTATGATTATTTATTGTGATATTTGGAAATAAAAAACAAACAAACAAACAAACAAACAAACAAGTCCCCTCATACAAAAAAACAATGATTAAATAAAATCGTTCTGGTTTTTTATTCCTTTTTCCTTTCCAGCTTGCATGAGCCAAGTTTTAGATCACTATATAGAAGTATAGGTATTGGCATAAGGATTAAGCGGTAACCTGGTCACTGACAGTAACGCTTCTCAGATTCAAAACTACGGCAATAAAAACTCATAACTTTTTTACAGAGCCACATTATTTCGAAAGAAAAGGTTTCTCAAGATGCCCTATGCTATTCAAAGCTGCTGTATGCTTCTAACAAAAAGTGGAAAAGTTCTATTAACTTTAAGAGTGATTACCAAACATTTAAGAATCTTGATAAAATTGGACATTGGTGGGCAGTACCTTATCTTTAGGCGGGGCCATCTTCATGCCAGCAGGGTAGTGCGGTGGGAAGGCATAGTCATCGTACTGGGAGAAGTTTGCCACACCGTGCGAGACACTGCAGGTGAACATGATTGGTGTCACCGTACTGATGATGTCCTCAACGGTTGCAAACTTACCGTCAACAGGCACCCCCTACAGAAAGAAAAAATATCACAAAACAATTTAACATAATATTGTTCTATATACAACCAATGGGTGCATTACTGACACATCACAGTACAGGGCTCAAATGAGTACATTGTCAAAAATGTCTACAAACTAACTTTCAGATACTAACTTTCAGATACAGTAACAAATGTTGGAATTGATTTTCAAGTGTGTACCGGTAACTGTTTCTTCATTGTGCCCAGCCCTCCCCCCCCCCCCCATCTAATGCACAATACAGATACTTTTATGACAAATACATGTACTACTATTCCACTCAATCAAGACGTCGCTCTTCTTAAATTTCTTCTAAAACAAATCTCCCAAACCCGTCCTCCTCGACCACAATAGAGAGTACAAAAAATCCCCCAAACCTGTTCTCCTCGTTAGACCCACATGCTTACCCGTATCTCCATCCCTCCTTGGTCTTGCGGTGCCGCCATCAAACGCCCCCATTCCAGGAGCTCATAATCGTTCTGAATCGTCTCAGGAGTTACTGCAAGAAAAATAATAAGAAGAAAAAAAACGCAACCTGTCAACACAAAACCTTCACACTGTCTCCACTATACGTCCTTTCTTGAAAGACATTCTTCAGAACGAAACCAAATGTTAACTTTGCTTTATGGCTGTGCACAACCTTCCTTGTACAATATTGTTATCGTGGTTATTTTTGTCCTTGTCGTGTCCAGGTCCCTGTCTGTTACAGGGGAATGTACAGAAGCAGTATGCCTAACTTTTCCCCTTGCATGTTGGTTATAGCATGTTAATTACAGTCGATATTATCTTTGAAATTTCTAACACATTTTAGTGTTGATTTACGTAGCATCCATCTCTTCATAATTATACTCATTGTTATTTGTTGCTACATCGGTGGAAGATTTAAACAAGAAAGTTACATCGGTTGTGACACCATAACTTGGTGGTCTGGTTGGCGTAGTGGTATCTTACCTTCCCTTGCATTCCACCTCGATAGGACCCCGGTTCGATTCACGCCGGGGACAATATGTGGATAGGGTTCCAAGTCCCTACCTGAATGCGTATTAGGTTTTCCCTTGGAATATTTATGCAGGGTTTTCCTCCCAATAATCATCTTAAACTTAAACTTCCTTTCTCCTTCCTTCATTTTTCCTGGAATATGTAGGATTTTCTCTCGCACATCTAAAACTTAAACTTCCTTCATTGTCTTTTCCTCCAATTAGGTTATTGGCTATTTAGTGATTAAGTTTGCTTTTCTGAGAGTCTGTGGCTTCACAACCAGAACTAGTTAAATGAAAACCACTTATTTGTTTGACTTATGGTTCCACTACGTCCAACTTACAATAATGTGCTTCCACGACTTGTCTGACGTACTTCTCCATAGCTTCATACACAAGGATGGCATCATCTCGGTAGTGGTAATTTGGGAGTGCCTCCCTGTCGTCCACGCCCCTCTCTTCCAGATCCTTGGGGAGGGTGGCGTTGACGTCGAGTCGCCACCTCTTGAAGGAGCGTCCGATCAGAGCGAACATGCCCTCCCGGCCGATGTTCATCGTCTTATCGACCCATCCATCAACTGAGATGAGTAGAGCTAATCCACGGCTGAGTTGAAGAAAAGAAAGGATAAGATAAAGATGATAAGCCATCTTCCCAACTTATTGCATCAACAAAATGTGTACAAACCAACAACATAGTAAACAAATAATTCGTAAACTGTTCTGAGCAGTCAGTAACACATTGTCATCGAACCATAGGCACAGTTGGCTATTTGCTTCTTCTCAAGCGGTTTAAGCATCAAATTCAGAAGAAACGTCTGACTGGCCAGGCGAGTTTTAATCACTTTGTCATTTCATACCATTTCCCACTGATATTACTTATATCGTATTGGCTTGTTGTTTTTCTTCGATGTAATTTCGCTTCGTGATCGCTGCTAGAAGGATGCCCGTGTAAGTTCACGGTTGTACTCGCAAATTTACTACATTGTAGGTTTTCTTATCGTCCACACCAAACAATACTCCAACCACAAGTCCTCAAATATTTACCCGTTACGGGCCACTAGTTGAAAAATCAAGAAATTCTGATTCAATAATAGTCATTGGGAAATCAGCGGTTCTTGGGGAATCGAACCATCCACCTTGCAATTGCCAGCCCTGCAGTGTTCATGTGCTGTGGTGAGCTGCTGAATGAAGGGCGTCTGAGTACCAGTACTGCTGAGATGGTTGTAGTTGCAAGTTTACTACTATATGATCCACACAATACAGAACTTCAAATATAACTCCTCAAAATATTTACCTGTTAATGGCCATGAGAAAGAGGAAGTGCGGAGACAGGAGTCTGAAGATGGGATGAGAAGGAGAGAGGGAGACGTGCATCGAGACGGCAACCGACTCCATTGCAAGATGAGTCAGGCCAAGATGGGTGGCGGACTGGTGGTAGGAGGCATCAGCGAAGTTGAACCACATCTTAGCAAGGAGCCAGGTGTATTCAGGATCACTGGGGATGAAGATCTGGGGACGAGGAGGACACATGTTAGGAAGCAATACACTGTGCAGGTCTTGTGTTTCAACAATGAATTGTGGATCTGAGATCGCCACATAATGTAGGGACTTGAACAAAACTAATTTCGTTTTTTTTTTTCTGAAATCTGAGGTTTGATTGGTTGTCAAGAGGCTGAGACTTTGGGTGCGTTCGTTTAGCTTCCCTGGGTCTACCCCGCGGTGCTCACTCGGGTGAGCCCCTGACAAGAGCTAAACGAACGACCACTCACCGCTCTCGTAGTGACGTCGTTTACCTGGGGCCAGCCCCCAAGTGACCCACTCCACAAGCAGGGCACTGGGGGCTGACCTGGGTGAGCCCCTGGAATGACGTCAAAAGCTTTTCGAACGCACCAGGGCAGACCGGGGATGACCCAGGGAAGGTAAACGAACGCACCCTTTGTTGAGTATTTTATTTACATTAGCGTTGGTTGCTACGGGAATTGAATTAGTGTGCTGTATCCTCAGGACCAGGAATGCCTTTAGCCAGCATAGGGTAGAGGGAATGTAACAAAACATGATTCTATACTTGGTTTAATGACATGCCCAACTTCCCTCTTGTTGGTGTTCCTTTTGTATAAACCCATCCCCCCTTCTTCGTATTATAATTGGAGCTTTCATTCACAAGTCAACAAAGCAGAGCGAAACGAACTGGTGACAATTCTTTAAAGAGCCGGTGGTTGACAACAATGAATAACATTCCACGGTGAGAAAACAACTTTTCAAAGAACCAAAGAGTTAGGGCCCTTGCTGTAACGCAGTGATAAAACTAACTTTAAAAAGAATACCAAGTACTTTCTTACATGAACACGGTTGAATACTGTCCGCAGTGAGACAACTACAAACAACCGCAGAGATGGGGGCCATTTCTGAACGAACTTAAAAGATTCATTCTTTCTTTTGTTCCAAGTTATTGAACACGGTTGAATAACATTCGGTAGTGAACAAACTACAAACTACAAACGACCATAGCCCTGGCGGACTTTCACTTTCATCTTATTTTACAGGAGGTTGAATAACACTCCTCAAACAAGCATACAATGTACATGGGCTCGAGTTTTCGAGTTTTGTGGTCTATACCCTCTGCAACTAACTGAATTTTGTCCAGGTGTAGTTCATGGTAGTCCTGAATAACATGTGAAAGTCGTCAAGGGCAAAACTTGCACAGTAATGAGTTATTTTATTTTGAACTTACCGGATTCTCTGGTCCTTTCTCTTGTTCCAACTGCAGAGCAACTGGAACTAGGTTCTTGTCTTTGTTGACGAAGAAGAGACCAATGGGCGATATAATCTGGGAGGGTGACATATTAAAATGAATGCATCTAAACATTTCTTGGTGGAAGACTACATCCTTTACATACCGTTTTGTTCTGGGCTCAATTTCTTAGAGATGTTGCAAGCACAACAAAATCATGCTAAGCAGACTAAGGTTACTAGCGTAGCTACCACGTACAATTTCTTAAGTTCATATTCTTTTTAACATATTTTTCTCTTCCTCAAAAAACGTGCTATTAAGGGTTAATTTAAACTACTTTCATGCTATAGACATACTTCTCATTTGTTGAACCAGTACAGCATTATACAGCAGTTTTGGTGCTCCAATACAGGAGGGAACCTCCCCTGGTTGCAGCCCCCATTTGTACTTATTTTATGTTTAGTTGTTATATATATAACTTTATTTATTTACTTGTAACCAATATTCCAATACTTTTGTTGTTGTACAACAAAACAAACAAACAAACAAACAAACAATTTTCCTATTTCGTTTCTTATTTTATTCCACACTGTTTGTAAAAAGATGAGTCACTGAAAACAAAAACCGGATTCTTGTTAGCTTTTTACATGTTGTGTACTTACTGGGGTGCCCTTTTTAACCGGTAGCCCCTGAAGAATGTCATAGTCCACATAGTACAGTTTCTTCACTTCAATTGCTTCTTGGATGGTCAGACCCTCTAGAAACGGTCCAACGATCTCATCAGTCACACCAAATCTTAAAAGATAATAATCAGTTATAAACAGCGTGAACGGATTGCCATGTGACCCCATAGTAATAATAGAATACCTTTAGGTTTGTGATACCCTTTGTAGATAAATATGTTGGCCATGGCATGAATCCCCACTCACTTTGCATGAATCCCCAACCAGTTTGTAACTCAACTCACAAGTTTATGCCTGCTCCCCCCCCCCCCATTGGCCTACCCTTAAAGACACTGGCACTCTGAGTTATGGTGTTCAAGCATCTGAAAGCATACAACTTGTGTGACAATTATTGTCATTATTATCTCGCAACTTGGAACAACCTCCAGCTGTCACCAACATTCAAAGCTGATGTTCTCAAGTCTATACTTCATTAGTCCACCCCCCACCTCCAGCCAAAACGCTTTTATGGAGTATTTTTTTGAAAAAAACCCCAACCACACCGAACTAAAAGAAAGAGAGACATACGACACACACTTATTGTATCACACCCTTTATAAATAAGATCATTATGGGATGCAGTCTAGTGGATTCTCATTTCATTTCCAGTGTCTTTAAACTTAAACATTGTGTAATAGAATCTACACTTTCTCGTCTATATTATCCTTTTAACCATTTAGCCACTGTACCGCCCAGCCGGTATGAGCATTGAGCCAGACAAAAGCCTTGAAAAGCTATTGCGTCCATTTTATCCGTGCACAAAAATATTCGCCATAAAAATTACCGTAGCCGTTTAACGAGAGGCATTTATTGTTCCCATGAGAACTTGTACTTTTATACAAATATCAAGGTTCAAATTGTGCATACACATTAAGCCATGGCTATCTTTTAAAATTTGAACTACGGTTCCAGTAATTTACTGCAAAAATCTTTAGAAATTGGATTTCAGCAAACTCGGGCGGCGCAGGGACTAAAGGGTTAAGGAGAATGTTAAAACATACTTCTCTGGTATCTCTTTGAAGAGTCTGATCTGGGTCGGGTTGCATCGGATGAGTCGTTGCAGTCCAAACTCAACATCAGATTTCCACATTCTCATACCCTATAACATGAAGTAAACAAATTTTAAGGAATTATCCTATCGTTATTATTTTTTTCTTTCTTTTTTTTGCTTTTTAGTTTGTCCATACAATTGCACCTACTTGTTTGTTTTACTAGTGCCTTGTTTAGCACCCTAGAGCATGTAAACACGATGAAGGCTCTATAATGTGTTGGTTATTATTAATGCAATTTTAGGATGAACTGCTTGTAATGAATGTTTGGGTAGTCGGGTTGGGGTATTGGCATCTTTCCTCGCCTTCCACTTCTAGGACACCGGTTCATATCACGCCGGTTCATATCACGCCGGGGTTATGCTTAACACTGGATTATGCGTTCGTTTAGCTTCCCTGGGTCGACCCCGGTGTGTGGCGGTGTTTTTTTTCCCAGGACGAACGTGGGTAATTATCTGCACACGTTTGTCCTGGAAAAAAAACGCCCTACACCGGGGTCGACCCAGTGAAGCTAAACGAACGCACCCATAGTTTAACAGGTTGGGTGTTGAGTTACTATTGGAATGAGGACTGCACAGAAACTGACAGTGCTTTGGACCAGGTAGCACTATATAAGAGTCCAGTTTGGGTACTCTGACGTGTAAGCTCGGCAATCATAATCATAATGTCAACTAGTTTGTCACCACTAGCGCCCTCATGTGGTCGAGGGTAACAACAACTTACGGATGGTTTTTCAAAGACCCCGTGGTAGACGTTGGAGAGGTCATCCAGATTGTGCCATTTTCCGGTGAACTTCTTTGAGATTTTGCTCTGGAGAAGAAGGTTTGCCTTCCGCTTGGCAAGATCAAACTGTAGAGGGGGGAAACAAAATCAGATCTTAAAAGTAATGTTTGTGGTCCGTCCAAATACAAAAACACCTATTCCAAAAAAATTCTAAATAAATAAATAAATTAAATAAATAATACAAGAAAATAATAATAGTAATAATAAAGAATATTTATAGGGCGCCAAAATCCACCAAAATGAGGTGCTCAAGGCGCACAGGAGGGGGAACCACACACAGCAAGGAAAATAAGACAAATAGACCAGTTACATATAGACGAGATTAAACAAAGTGGTTTTCAACTTAACCTTGAAAGTATTGATGTTAGAAATATTGCGGATTTGAAGAGGTAAGTCATCCCAGAGTGTGGGTCCAGCATGGGAAAATGTCCTACATGTATCGCCCTATACTTGCTACTCTTATTTATTTATTTATTTTTTTAATTTTAAATCTTTAGACATACACAATAGTTACAAGTTGTACAGGGGCTGTCAAGGTTAAAACAAAACAATAAAACTGTCACCAAAAGATGTGTAAAACCAGACCCCTGCCAACGATAAAAATATAATTTCTTAGTAACCTGTAGCATGCATGTATTGGAAGATCGGAGAGATCGCACAGGAGTGTAAGCTTTTACCAAAGAAATGTTACATATAGGAGCAGAACCATTAATGCAATGAAAGATAAGCAACAGAAGTCTGAAAGTAATACGAGATTTGACTGGTAGCCAGTGTAGATAAAATGAAGAGTGAAAATAAAATGAAGAAACAAAATAAAAACCATGTTATATTTGTATATTATTACTCACCACATACTCAAATGAAAACTTCTCATCAGAAGGTAAATCAACCACCTGAAAAAAAAAAAAAAAAAGTCTTTAGGCGAGAAAAGAACTTCATAATGATGGTTATTTTATGTCATTCGCAAACCGCAGTTTCCGTGTAGGTAAAGGCAGTGGACACTATTGGTAATTACTCAAAATAATTATCAGCATAAAACCTCACTTGGTAACGAGAAATGGGGAGAGGTTGATAGTATAAAACATTGTGAGAAACGGCTCCCTCTGAAGTGACGTAGTTTCCGAGAAAGAAGTTTTTCCACAAATTTGATTTCGAGACCTCAAGTTTAGAATTCGAGGTCTCGAAATCAAGCATCTGAAAGTACACAACTTCGTGTGACAAGGGTGTTTATTTCTTTCATAGTTATCCCGCAACTCCGACGACCAATCGAGCTCAAATTTTCACAGGTTTGTTATTTTATGCATGTTTGTTGAGATACACCAAGTAAGAAGACTGGCCTTTGACAATTACCCAGTGTATTTAAACTAAAACAAATGGACCAAGTGTACAAAGATTCGTCGGGGAAAACCCTTTTGTCAATATTATAACACATATCAACCACGACAATTTGATTTAATACCACAGTGGCCCCTTTACTTCCCTACTCATGACCAGAAGTTCCGGTACAATGTTAAGTTAAGCCGAATCCGCCCATAGGGGAAAACCCCGCTATTTCCCCATGTACTGTTCATGTTTTGATTTCTGACATGCTAGTAAGTTATGCAGTGCTATCTCTGCACGAGTCTAGCCTAAGTCAAGTTCAAGTTCCGCGAAAAGTGTGCATATTACACCCAGTGGAATGCGGAAATAGTTTGGCAGCAGGCTTCACTTTAGCCTTTAGTCAAGGCGCACGCGGTGGCAACCCCCAAACATACACGCACGAAAAAGGACCAGCGGGCACGGCGAAGTGCAGCGTACGCATTGACTAAAGGCTATCCTAACTTCTTTAGAAACAAAAACAGAAGGAATTTCAGGTTGGAAAATAAAATATCACACAACTACAACACAGGAGAACAATATTCACAGAAACCGGTGGTAATTTCTTATAACAATACCAACAATAAAGGCAGTGGACACCATTGATACAGTTGGTGTGTCTCAACATATGCATAAAATAACAAACCTGTGAAAATTTGAGCTCAATTGGTCATCAAACTTGCGAGATAATAATGAAAGAAAAGACAAAAACAGCCTTGTTACACGAAGTTGTGTGCGTTTAGGTTGATTTCGAGACCTCAAGTTCTAAATCTGAGGTCTCGAAATCAAATTCGTGGAAAATTACTTCTTTCTCGAAAACTATGGCACTTCAGAGGGAGCTGTTTCTCACAATGTTTTATACCATCAACCTCCCCCCATTACTCGTCACCAAGAAAGGTTTTATGCTAATAATTATTTTGAGAAACTACCAATAGTGTTCTCTGCCTTTAATGTGATTGCATACGTTTGGTAATTGGAACCCACTGCTTGTTTCAGTCATATCTATAGTTGTGGAAAAAATTAAATAGCGGACGATTTTTTTTTCGCCGAAATACCGGAGCGGTTACGCCCACGATAAAGACAACAGTATAGACAATTCTCAGATTAAAATTTTGGGGGATTTTTTTTCCCATGAGGGGTGCTCAAACTTACACCATGGGCGATGTCAAATAGCAAACCCTAAACAAGAATCAACCATTTACATCATAAGAGTCAATATAAAATAAAAATTTTATGGGGAAATAAAAATTGTATGGGGAAAAAAAAAACAGTGCAAATTTCGATTCGCTCTTCAGTATAATGATAATGTGACAACACTCATTGTGCATGGTGTTCTTCATCCATGGTATAACATAGGAAGTCAGCTTTTAATGACACGTGTGAACATGATGTGGTTTTTGAAGGACTTTTCCAAACAATATTGAAACCATATGTTTTGTCGAAGACAACCTCGATCCAGTTATTGAAAAGTCCACTAAGAGTTCGGAGGACACCTGTGTCAAAAGATCACAAGTACAGTTTGAAGATTTTACGTCATAAAAGCTTAATACTAATTATGTGATCAATAGTTCATACATATGCATGCTTGTATGCTTCGCTGTTGAAAGGTCAAGGGCACCAATGCATATTCTCCTTGGTTAAGGGCACCCAATGAGGAAACTGTAAATATCTACTGGATCATTTCAAGGGCACCAAGGCAATGACCAGGGAGCATGGAGGCAATCGCCTACGTTGCCTTCGTGAAGTATCAGGTCTGCATATACTTGAAGATTTTTTAAATTTCATCCAGCTTGTCTTTCTTTGTTTCCGGTTGACACAAAAGCGTCACTGTCCTTTAATGAGAGGAAATTCACAAGCTGAAGAACAAGCAGGAAACCGCTAAACATAATGGCAAAGTTAACAATGTTGAGTGCAGATAATCAGCCAACGGAACTCCGCGTGACCTTGTCTCAAGTGTTTCAAGGCAACGTTTGTTTCAACTATCGGAAATGACCTTGTACCGTAGTCGCGCACGACTAAATCCCAATACACAAGCCAAAAAGTGCGCCAAAGAAACCAAAATTGTTTTTTTATTTCTTGGAAAAACGGATCATAGCCTTGAATATTAAAAGTTGTTAATGACGTCTTCGACACCCTATGTCACCAATCAATCCGTTACTGGAAGGGGTGCAAGGGTCATTGATAGAGCAATTTTGTTTAAACAAATTATAATTGTTTTTGAAATTGGGGCAGGGTATCATGCATGGACGGTGCAACTTTTGGTGATTCCTACAATAGTTAGTGACCAACTTTAGTAGGTGGTAAACAATAATGCAACAACCAGTCTTCTCACTTGGTGTTTCTCAACATGTGCATACAATAACAGACCGGTGAAAATTTGAGGTATGACAGAAAAACACCCTTGTCACACGAAGTTGTGTGCTTTCAGATGCTTGATTTCGAGACCTCAAATTCTAAATCTGAGGTATGGAAATCAAATTCGTGGAAAATTACTTCTTTCTCGAAAACTATGTTACTTCAGAGGTAGCCGTTTTTCACAATGTACATACTATGAACATCTCCCAATTACTCGTTACCAAGTAAGTTTTCATGCTAATAATTATTTTGAGTAATTACCAATAGTGTCCACTGCCTTTAATGCTCTTCACTGATAGTCAGTACAAATAAATATCTGATTTCCGTTTGCAAGAACCCGATACTTTATAAGTATATTCAGACTAAAAGTAGGGCAATTTTGAGGAACCCTAAAGATATAGATGGGGCCTACCGTGGTTTCCAGAATAGGGCCAGGTCAATCATGGAGTGAATTGCTCCATGGATCACTGCACATTTATGTTGTATGCTTCATGACAGGTTCTGTCGATCGAAGATTTACATTTTAAAAGCTTTGTAACAAGTTCTGTTGTGGCATATCGATCAATGATTGCCTTTATGCTGCGCAGTCATGTAAAGAAGCTATAGAAATTGCGGAACTTTACCCCCTCACCAAATTGCCTTCCACCGTCACCGTCTAGAAATCCCTAACCGAAGAATTGTAACGAACAATTGTTTATTGTTTGATTATACTGCGAGCAAAGCGAACCTACGTGTACACCCCCTTTCTTATGACATCCCTGTTGTACTCCTACATTCCGAAACGTAGGTTTGTAGAGTACCTTGTGTGCTTTCTGTTGTTCCTGTATTGAAGCAATCCCCATTGGCTTTGAACACAAATGAGGACACCTGAAAACAAAGGACCGACTGAAAATGTCTGGCAGTGGTCATTCATGGTACCTGGGACTCTGCTGAACATTTTCCAAGAGGTTTCATCGGGTTAACTTTCCAGCTAAGCTAGCTCATTTTTTGGATACTGGTTTTGTACGTCTGGCTGGCCCCGCCCACCACCCAAAATGTCTGGCAGTGGCCATTCACGATACCTGGGACTATGCCAAACATGTTCCAAGAGGTTTCATCGGGTTAACTTTCCAGCTAAGCTAGCTCAATTTTTGGGCCCTTTCCCAAGGCCCCCATGACCACACCCACCAGAGTGTGCTTGCCAGACGTCCATTTCCTTACTAAGGCATGAACACGCACCATCGCCATATACATGATAATTGGTTAACTTTCCAGCTAGGCTGACCCCCCTGGGCTCCCGGTCTAATAGTGAGGACCTATTGTTCCTATTAAAAAATGTCCTCGTAGGATAGGTCAAACAATCCAATCATTACTGGTTCAGGATTCCGGGGTGGGGGAGCAATTTAAGGGCCAGGCTGACCCAGAACTGGTCAAACAATGAGAGACTTGGGCAAGGGCTCTGCGTCAGTTTGACCCATTTCTGCGTAATTTCTGACGCAGATTCCGGGTCATGCGAGCGAGAAATAGGTCATGTCTGTAGCCCTATACATAGGACTCTTTCTCTGTAGTATAATACAAAAGTGCAAGGCCGCCAGGGCTAGGTCATGTCCAACAGGACCAGGGGTGGATTTCACAAAGGTAGTCCTAACTTAGGACTAGTCCTAGGCAATGCTAAGAGATAGGACCAGTCCAAAGTTAGGATGAGTTACTGGTCCTAACTTAGGACCAGGTTTGCATTGCCTAGGACTAGTCCTAAGTTAGGACTACCTTTGTGAAATCTACCCCAGTACAGGGTCGACATCAGAAAGATAGTCCAACCATGTCACAACTTAGGACTTCCTTGGACTCGTACATGGGTTATTAACAACTTAAGGTTAGTTCTTAATTAGGATGGGTAACTCGTCCTAAAAACTCGAGATAGAGATAGTCTTAACTCTTAGTGGATCATAGAGGTAAAATCCACCTCATTTCCGGGTCAAGTGTTTAGAGTGCTGGGGATGGAACCCTATGAATAAATTCACCTACCTGGCAAGGAAGACCTGCTTCTGGTGCTTGGCTCTTGAATTGATAGAGTTTACGATGCATCGCCAACTCCTCCTTGCGTTGTGTATCTTTGAGCGGATCATGCTGAGGCAAGAGGCTGTCAAACTCGTTGAATATCACCCTCTTCTTCCCGGGGATCCATCTGTGGACCGGGAACTGATACGGCCCCTTCCTCTCACCGCCCTTCGGCGTCTCGTAGATGTCGATCTTCTCCAGGTACCACGCGTCGAAAGCCCCGTGGGTGTCACGCCACAACTCAATCCGTTTCACGGGCCCGAAGTCAGACGGTAACTTCGCCTTAAAGTCATCGGTCTTCCCCCGTTCGAAGTCATCGTGGAAGAGCCTGTCGAGTTTGACTTCCTTGGAGGCAACATCATTGGCGTTGTGTAGGATTATGAAGATGTTTGCGTCAGTACCAGCACCCTTGCGATCACCCGTCTTGACGTAGATCTTGTAATGGGTGTGACCGGCTGCAAGGTTGTCATCGGATTCGGATTCTTTCATACCGATTGCTGGAGGAGCAGGGCCACCGTTGTCAGTTTCGTCACCACCACCGCGACAACATGTCAGTAAGCAGGCCATGTTGACAGCTAAACATATATAGAGCTTCTGTAAATACAGACTGTGTGGTGATCAACTCCTAGTCCTACTACATGTACACCAGCACGTATACACAACAACTCTTGTGCCAACTTAATGAAACGAAAGTGGTACTCGTTTACCTGTGTGTTACACAGTATGTTAATGTGCCACGCACACCACGCACACACACCGCCCCACCAACCAGAGAGTCAGTCACCGTATTGATAAACATATACTGACCTTGCCACTCCACTCTCCACCACCCGAGTGAACAGGAAGAAAGGTCGAGTGTAGGCCCAGTGTTGTTCCGGGTCCAGAGAGCTACTGCTGTGTTTACTCATGGAGCAATAAACTAGTTTACTGGTTTACTGAAACGCGGTTGGTTGTAGCATGGAGGAAGTTATCCATGGTTGTAGCGTTGTAGTTATATCTCTGTCCTTACTCTATGGTTATATCATGATCACGTGTCGTGTGCGAGGAAGATGACTCAATGTGGACGGGTTGCTTAAAGTGCGAAGTAAAGACCGTAGAGAGACTGCCGGCCTGATACTTCACGGAGGCAGAAAAGGCGATTGCCTCCATGCCCTCTGGTCAATGCCTTGATGCCCTTGAAATACTCCAGTATCTAATTATTTACAATTAACTCACAGGATGCCCTTTACCAAGGAGAAAATGCCCTGATGCCTTTGTCTTTTTTTTAAAAAACGAAGCACATGCCCGAGAGAGGACCACATTATCTATGGTAAGACCACCATGCATTGAGAATACCGTGGAGGGGTTTAGTGTCTGCCTCCAAAGATTGGTAAGACCAGCGGTCCTACTACTTGCCGTCAACTCGCCGACTTGCCGTCAACTCGCCGTCAAATCATTTTCGTGCCGTCAACTCATTAAATTTACTTGAAAAATTTATAAATGGGGCACGGAAGTGTTAAGTCTGGGCTAAACTACATATTTCTCATGGTTTTCGGTACAAATTCATTCACAAAAACGAGTTTGTGTTGATAAAAAAAGTACAATTCATTGACATCTTGGGCCAAGACTAATCATTGTGAAAAAGCAAGATGGCGGTCGACAGTTTTTCGGCTTCGATAATTTTTTTTTACGAGAAAAAAACTCAATTTTTATTCCGAAATATGACCTAAAACTTACGCGAATGCTCTTTTAGCTGATACTTTACAGTTCTGTGCTTCTTTTGTGGATTCTAAATGTATATTGGAGGAGTTGACGGCGAGTTGACGGCGCAAGTGAGTTGACGGCGAGTTGACGGCAAGTAGTAGGACCCAAGACCAGTGCTCTTTGGTCTGGTCATGCCACATTGCCACGGTACTAGAAGTATCACTGTCGCAATCGGCTAATCAACGATCATGTCGATCCCACGAATTGTGTCAACGCCTTGTTTTCCCTTGGGACCAAGGTTCGAAAGTATATAAGAGCGCCCAAATGTTCAGATCGACCCCAAAATGTTGTTTTTCTTGAAAGTAAGTTCCTGCTTAACTAAACAAAAAAGGGCAGCACTGTGGTTCATCGATTGTGCAGCTCTACGTAGTCACATGGTAACAAGCCCGGCACCATGCTTTCAAAACCGGCATGTTCTAGCGAGCATCAAGCCCATGCAAAAGAAAACGACATTTTAACAATTTAATTTTTGAAACTGTCGAGACTATAAACTTAAAGGCAGTGAACACTATTGGTAATGACTCAAAATAATTATTAGCATAAAACCTTTCTTGGTGACGGTTGGGGGGGGGGGGGTTGATGGTATAGAACATTGTGAGAAACGGCTCCCTATGAAGTGCCATAGTTTTCGAGAAAGAAGTAATTTTACACGAATTTGATTTCGAGACCTCAGATTTAGAACTTGAGGTCTCGAAATCAACCATCTAAACGCACACAACTTCGTATGACAAGGGTATTTTTTCTTTCATTATTATCTCGCAACTTCGACGACCATTTGAGCTCAAATTCTCACAGTTTTGTTATATTTTTATGTGTATGTTGAGATACACCAACTGTGTAGACTAGTCTTTGTCCACTGCACTTTCGCTTTCAGTGGATTTATGGGACTTCTCGTTATACTGCACTGGTGCGGAGTGAGATCTTTGGTCTCAACGTTTTGACCTATAGAACTTTGTTTACAATAAGTGTGACCATGTACATTCTTTGAGTATTCTGGCAGGCAAGATACTACTCAGTTCCTATAATGGGAAAGTTTTTGTATCATAATTTCCACATAAAACCAAGAGTTGTGAAAGGAAAAGCTGGACAAGTTTTGAGATGTGCCCCCTTTCATCATATCAAAAGTTGATAAGAACTAGACAGTGCAATCTCCATAAAATATAAGATTTTATGTTTTCTGCCATTAAAGCCATTATACACTTTCGGTAAACAGTATTGTCCAAGTCCCCCACTTCGTGTATCACAACTTCTATATAAAATAACAAACCTGTGAAAATTTAGGTTCAATTGGTCATCGGAGTTGGGAGAAAATAACGGAAAAACCCATTCTTGTTTCCGCGCGTTTCGCCGTGTCATGACATTTGTTTAAAATAAATCCGTAATTCTCGCTAACGAGAATTTATATTGTTTTAATGTTTTCTCAAAAAGTAAAGCGTTTCATCACTACCTTCTGTAAACCCTGTAAATTATTTGTAAATCTGCGAACTTTTTTTTTTTCTGTACCGAAAGTGTATAATGGCTTTAAACAGGAAGTCCAGGCTCTGCGGTGGCTCTTTTGTAAACATGCCATGATGTCACAGGTCACATCGTCTATAGCTCGCTCATTTTCAATACTATCTTAGAGGTTGGAATACTCAATCACAATTTCAGGCCCATGGACATGAGACTATATCTATCGGTTCGGAATTCATGATTTGATGTTGCTTGTTTATTGTAACGAAGTCGATACCATTCCGTCATGATTATCTCGGTATCAACATGACCGGACATGAACTTTGAAGGAATGCCAGGCATTACGATAGCCACGAAGGGGGGGGGGGGGGGGGGCGGATCAAAAGTTCATTACAAGAAAGCGAAAGTTACGAGCATCTCCATGTCAGGTCAGACGTCTTCTGTAAATCTTAATTCGTCCGAGTATATGACACAACTGATCCACCAGGGCCCAAATGCCATGGCTCTGCTTACCGTAAGCACAGAATCGGCGCTTACGGAAGCAAGGAAGTCTGTGTTTACGGCAAGCGTATTTCACGGGTTAGCGGCCAATTTAACTTCTGCGCGTGCGTACTCCGCGTACCTTACATGGCTAGCGCAGAAATTCGGCGCTTGAACGTAAGCAGGGAATCTTGATCGTAAGCGCAGAATACGGCGGTAAGCAAAGCCATGAAATTGGGCCTAGTTCTTTGTTTACACTATTAAACTTAGTTCTTACTGAACATCACTATTCTGTTTTAATAGCAGTTCTTGTTTGTATCATGTCATAACACAGATTTGGATGACGTAAACTAAGGCCCTGGCAATGACATAACATTTTGGTATGCTTAGTCATGGGTGTATGGGTGGTTGGTGTTGCATGGGGGGGGGGGGGGGCTCTTTCAAATGAAAATACAATCATATCAGCAACAATTACACAACAGAACACTGCGATTAGTTTTAATTTTGTTTTATTTGAAATTTTTCGTATTTGGACTCAACTGAAATTTTGACTATTGTTTTGATTCGTTCATCGAAAAGGCCTTTAAATGGCCTCAGTTGACCACAGAACACGAAGCTGAAAAAAAAAATTGAAAGTAAGTTGCGTGATTCCTTTAAAACTTTGGGACTGTACTTATCTCTTATTCTGTCAGTGTGCGTGCACCCACAGACATCCATCACTAAACGCAATAAACCACCCGGTATCGTGTTGTTTGTTTTCTAACAAGAGTCAGATATTCAAGAATCTGATTACACTACAATCCCGTGATGTGGTGATTGATGTATAAGAGTTACAGCTAGTTGTAGTAGTTGCCATGCAATTATGGTTTTAAATGACAGCCGAGTGTCACTTTTATGGTGTATTGTTAACTTGACCACGTACTTTGTTGACCGATATAACCATAAGAGATGTAGATGAAGAGATACGCCATGTCACACATACGCGTTTCACGCGTTGCAACGGTCACCCCCCCCCCCACCCACCACCACAACCAAAAAAACAAAAACAAAAAAACAACCAAACAAACAACTTGCTTCCCCCACAAGGTCCAATGGAATAAACACACAAATAATTAATGAATAAAATAAATTTCATATTCCTTTTCACTTGCAGCCATTTGCTCACCAAAGTTGTTTTACGCCACCCCTACCAAAAGACCCCCCCCCCAAAAAAAAAAAAAAAAACCACAAAAAACAGTACCAAAACAATCAACTTGCCTTCCCCATAAGTTCAAACAAAATGCGCACCAAAATAACTAATGAATGGCTCAATTAATCAAATATCCCTTTGCAGCCATTTACTCACCAAAATGCAAACATGTTTTTACGTCACCCCACCAAAAGACCAAGTGACAAAAAACCCAATACCAAACAAACACCTTGCCTTCCCCATGAGATCAAAGAAAATGCATGGCTACATGGCTACACAAATTAAATATCTCTTTGCAGCCATTACCTCACCAAAGGAAAATGTTTTTTACGACACCCCAACCGAAAGACCAAATTGTTTAAATAATACAAAATAAACAACCTGCCTTCCCCAATGAGATCGAAAATTCACATCAAAATTTACGAATGGATAATTATATTAAATAGCCCTTTGTTTACCAAAAGAACATAGTTGTTACGCCAGATGTACAGCATTCAATCCAATTAATATACAACTAGAAGACAACGCCCCAAACCAAACAATACGGCGTTAACAAACACACTCGTGCCATGGACTTGAGCAGCAGTTTACCTCGAGTAAATATTACCGTAATCAGCTGAACAAATACTTTCCTGATAAAAATGTGTTTCAAATTGCTTTACCAATCCCGGATACCAACATGATGGTTTTTCATCAGTTTTTGGTTGATTTTGTACCTTGGAAAAGAGAAGACACCTTCGCGTGTCATCTTGTCGTTTCTTCCGGTTCGAAACATTAATTGTCTACCAGGTGGGGGTAAAAAGGCCTTATCTGTTAACCGGCTTAGCATGATTTTCTGCAGTGGTAGTCTGGCCGAGTTTTAACACAAAAAAAACCACTAGTATAAACTCTGTCCTGCCAGTATAACTTCAAAAACGCTGCCTTCAAAGAAAACGTATGCAAAAAAAAAATTAAAAATACTTACCGGTAGTAAGTCTAAATTTTGTCCTGCTGGTTTAACTTCAAAATCGGACATATAAAGCAAATGTAGGCAACCCCCCCCCCCCAAAAAAAAAAAAAAGAAAAAAAAAAGAAAAAAAAAAGAAAAGTATATTGAATTTGTATCCTGCGAGTTTAACTTCAAAAACGCTGCATAACAAAACAAATGTTAAAGGTTCCTCGAAGGTACTA
The DNA here is from genome assembly GCF_902459465.1 of Asterias rubens. Taxonomy (NCBI): domain Eukaryota; kingdom Metazoa; phylum Echinodermata; class Asteroidea; order Forcipulatida; family Asteriidae; genus Asterias; species Asterias rubens. Next base: position 3,585,421 of record NC_047076.1, read on the forward strand.
TGACTTTTAAATTCTATACAAAATTAAAAGGTTGACAGAATACCACCAATCATGTGGTTGAATAACATCAGCTAAACAAATACTTTCCTGATAAAAATGTGCTTCAAGTTGCTTTACCAATCCCGGATACTACCATGATGGTTTTTCATCAGTTTTTGGTTCTCGAGGACTCGAGATACCTTCGCGTGTCATCTTGTCGTTTCACGCATCCGTGTATACGGAACCTTCCGGTTCAAAACATATTGTCTACCAAGTGGGTTAAAAAGGCCTTATCTGTTAACCGGCTTAGTATGATTTTCTGCAGTGGTACTCTGGCCGAGTTATAACAACAAAAAACACTAGTATAAACTCTGTCCTGTCAGTATAACTTCAAAAACGCTGCCTTCACAGAAAACGTTTGCAAAAAAAAACAAAAAAAACTTAGTAAGTCTAAATTTTGTCCTGCTGGTTTAACTTCAAAATCGGACATACAAAGCAAATATAGGCACCCCCCCCCCAAAAAAAAGAACAAGAACAAGAAAAGTATATTGAATTTGTATCCTGCGAGTTTAACTTCAAAAAACGCTGCATAACAAAACAAATGTTAAAGGTTCCTCGATGGTACTATGACTTTTAAATTCTATACAAAATTACAAGGTTGACAAATGACAGTACACCACCATTCATGGAAAAACTTTGAAGAAGAAAAAACACCTGTTTCAAGATAACAGGAAAGATGGCTCAAACGACCAAACAGGAAAGAGGACGGATCGTTGGTTTGATAGAAGCCGGTACGTCGATGCGAGCTGCAGCTCATCAGGTAAAAACGTCACCAGCGACGGTCAGTAAATGGTGGAATCGCTACCAAGATCAGGGAAAAGTGGACGACCTGCCAAGGAGTGGCCGTCCGAGGGTGACTTCTGCAGCAGAAGAAGAAAGTGAACAAGTCCATAAAGCCTGACACCACTCTCGAGGGGTTTGCGACGCATCCTGATCAGGAAATGGCAGGGGATTGACCAGGGACAGATCAGAGGTCTCATTGTGAGTATGAGAAGACGACTCCTTGCCGTTCAGGACAATGATGGAGGACACACCAAGAATGGAGGACAGGATAACAGCAGTTTTAGAGTTAAAGATACGGCAATTAATTTCATGGTCATGTAAACGAAACGAGTTTGTGTCTTTTGTCTTGATTTTGTCTGAGTGTGATGCTTATGTGAGTTCCCTTTTGGAATTGGGGTGAATAGGGGCTTTTGCAACTTTTGAAATTCGACCTTAAGCCACTCAAGTGTCCATAAATCCACCAAACAACATCGTAGCGCAACACAAGATGTGTCAAAACGTGCAGAAATTAACGGTGAATAGAAACGAACAATTAAATTTTTGTATACTATTTCAGGTTCCGATAAATCTGACCATTTGTAAGTGTTTAGATACTTTACTGGCGCAGTTTATACAACCACTACATGTAAAGTTTTTCTTTATACATCTTTTTCGAAAGAGCCATATACCTGGAGATACTCGTGTAGTGGTTAAGAAATGTCAGTTTTAGATGTGGTAGGCAACCATTATAGAGGGAAACCCCAAACAATCACGCAGGGTCTGAACAATCAATCCACACGATTCAAGCCTTCGTCCCTAGATTTTAACTGGGGTGCACTAAAAGTTCACATGCTAAAATTTTCACCTAGTTTGTATTTGTGAATTATTCGTGTTTGGAGCATTATCAAGGGTTCCAACAGCCGGTGTGGACGTTTTTTATTGTCATTTATGAGCTAGCAACTATTAGTGCAACTTTTGACATTACAAATAATATTAGCTCCCCGTTTAACTGTTTACATCTGTTTTCATAAATACACAAGTCATCAATAAAAACTTAATAAGTTTTTTTTAATGACTTGTATATTTATGAAAACAGATGTAAACAGTTAAGTGGGGAGCTAATAGTTGCTAGCTCATAAATGACAATAAAAAAACGTCCACACCGGCTGTTGGAACCTTAACAATGCTCCAAACATGAGTAATTTATAAATACAAACTAAGGTGAACATTTTAATAATATTATCTGCGCAATTATATCAATCTGAAAAGTACAAATCAGTACTTGCAGTAAGTGGAATAATTATGTCAAACAGCAGTGCAAGATGAAATTCGAATTAACTCCAGTTTGTAGAACGGAGACCTAATTATAATTTTCATTCATTTTTTTTAGCATGAATACATTAAATGTCAGGTCAGGCGTTTAGTAAAAACAAATTCCTACGATATGGGCCAAGAGCTAAGCTATTTCTTTATTCCTTACGTTTCCTGACATTTTGTTCAAAGATCATTTCGACAAGCGTAATTATACCGACCGAATTCAAAGGTTAAGGAGTCTCGAAACGGCCTGAATTGTGCACCACTGCATGAAAACGGCTTTGATCTGTACCCATCATTTTTCATCTTTTGGCATCGGCTCGGAAATGCGCCCAACGTTTCCCATACTTTTCGGAAGCGTCTGGGATAAGCACGGACCGTACCACTTCTCAATGCTTACTTTATTGTACAATGCCTGGAAAATTGCTAGAATCATATGAAAGGGACTCACGTATTCCACAAAAATGGGTATGTTGGTGACCTTCTCTTGACTTTTTGACCTTTTTAAACTGGAAGAGCCTGTAAAATGCTTTGAAAAGGCAGTATTTAAAGGCTTTTAGGTTGAAATGTACACTTTTTGATGCTTTTTCCATAAAATTATTACACATCGAGAAAACTGTTTGGTTTTGATTTCTTTGTAATTTGACGAGCTATAAACAATACTTGTTTCATTTATTCAAACACTGACCCAACAATAGCCGAACACCTAGTGTTTGTTTCTACAAACACTATATCTAGTTAATATTAAAATTTAAACATCAGCTTGTTGTTTCAATTATCACTGTTTATTTATACGCTTTATTATAAATTTTAAGAAAAAGGGGAAAAACTAAATAAAAATCAGATTTGAAAGCCAACAATTATTCACATTTTTTATTAATGTTTTTATTTTTATTTTTTGCAAATGACCATGGTAATTTTTAAAATTTAATTAAACAATATTTTGAATAAAACGAAGACAACCGCTGGCTAAAGAGTCATACACAGAGTCTCAAAGAACACTTGTAGTCACTGCATATGTTTCTTCCATGTATGGCTTCACCGGGAAACCATACTTTCTTGTTTGCCGTGAAAAAAAGGAAAAACTCAGAACAAAAGGGGCCAGTTAAAGTCGTCGAAGATCGATGTGTAGTGTGAACATTTCAATGTCAATCAAGTTTTAATATACATTTATGTGTTCATACTTCATATTAACAAATGAAGATAGTTAGGGCATCGGTTGATATAGTGGCATCATTATTTGTTTCCCAATTAAAAAAAAAGGCATAATACCGTGAAAACTGGTAAGAGGATACAACATAAATATCCTGTGAAAATGTCATTACAAAAGGTGTTAGCGGTTTTGAGAAAATTACCGTAAAACAAATATTTTATTACAAACTTTTTGTTCGTTCATCTAAAATTAATGACAACACTTGTCGTGGTATATTGACATGTGTGAACTTTCAGTAGGCCTATAATCAATTTATAAACGTTACTTTTATTTTCACACAACAACTCATCTCTATCAAAATCGTTGCAAACTCAACCAGAGAATGTGGGAAACTGTGCGTTTTTATTGGGGATACGGAAACCATAAGTCCGGTCATAAAGGTGAAACATTTTCCTGTTTTATGACCTCTTACAAAAATGGGTCAAGTGCATTATTGCTGAGTAAACCGAGACCGAGACTAGTTCTTAATGAAATGTATTATTTTATTTCAAATCAAAATATGATTCTAAATTGCCAGATAATTATGATACATTTCTTGGGGTCGATTTCACAAAGAGTTGGGACTAGTCCTAACTTAGGACTAGTCCAAGAAGATATACAAATTGCATGGATAGTCCTAAGTTAGGACGAGTAACTGGTCCTAACTCGAGATAAGACTAGTCCTAACTCTTTGTGAAATCCACCCCTGGTCATTCAAAAAAAGAATGGGAATGCAAAATTGCCGTCAAATATATCATATTTTCAGCGCCCTCATCGAGGTCAAATAACTGTTGATGGTTTTTGAAACTTCTGAACGGTAAGGCCAAACCCAAAGTGGTGGCTTCGGCTACGACTGGTTTACTGAAGAGGCTCTAGTCATAGCCATTTGGACACATCCTGGCAATTTTCTCTAAAATGTCACAAAGGGTGCGTTCGTTTAGCTTCCCTGGGAAGACCCCGGTGTGTGGCGGGCTTTTTTTTCCAGGACGAACGTGGGTAATTATCTGCACACGTTCATCTTGGAAAAAGAAAACGCCACACACCGGGGTCGACCCGGGGAAGCTAATCGAACGCACCCAATGGTACCCCTTCTCTCAATGTAAAACAACCTGAAAGGCTAACCGTCAGTGGCTGTAACTAATTGTCTAAAATTAATATTCATTTCTGTATAACTGAATACATAAATATTGTACACATATCATACAAATGTCAACATTCTTTTTGCCTGTATTTTCACATTATTTGATTTATAAATAATAATGATGATATGCCAGGCACCCCCATGACATGTTGCCACAGCTCTCCAGACAGCATGCTGGAAAATGTCTAGTTCCCTGCCGGCATTGCGGACAGCGTATCAAATTTTAAACACAAATGCCACACCTTATTACTGGAATCAATGGTACCTGATCACCAGATGGAAAATGTGTACTATTTAGTTTTTGCAACTGGGCGTGTATCAGACATGCAGCTTTCTAATTGCAAAAAAAAAGAAGAGGGGAAATGGCCGATCACACTTAACTTTTGTTCAGTGTTTTTCAGTTTTCTATGGCACTGTTTTGAAACGAAAAAGAGGAAATCACTTGATCAGCTGAAAAGTTGCGTGCCAGTGTAATTGAATGTCAAGATTAATGTTTACAATCAATGGATAACTCTGCATAATAAAAAATGTCTGGCACACTAAATCAGTTGGGTGTCATGGCCAAGCGTTTATAGGGCAGAGGACTGAAGTTCCGTACTTAACAGATTGTTGGTTAAAATCCTGGCCTGGTCCTTCAGCAAGGCCCTTTATCTTAATTGCTTCTCTCTACCAAGTAGTTCAAATGGACACTGGCGAAGCAAGGGAGAACACTGCGATGGACTGGCATCCTGTCTAAGTTAATCCTGTCCACGGGGAATAGAAATATTCTCAGTTGTTTAATATCAAGGAAACTGGATATAAATATCGGACTGATGAGCCGTATTGGCTTGGGACGTGGGGACAGACTTAACTACTTTATACCACATCGATGCTCATTTGAATGGCAGGAAAACCACAATTTTCTTGTCTAGTTTGGAGTTGAGCCGAGAAAAAGCGCTTCATTTTACATCCAATTTGACTTTGACGTTCATCGCTGATAACTCAGCAACAAGATACTGGAAGACGTACGGTATCGTCACGACATCGATATTGTCGGCCGATTGACACGCACTGCATGTCCATTTTTGCGTTGAGCCAAAGAGGGCACTGTTCAGTCCATCGTCATCTTGGTCTGCATTAGGTTTGTCAAGGTTGACACCCAATATGGTTCCACACTTGGTGCATATGTGACTCTATGAGGAAAGATAAAATGAGGAAGACATCTTTAAAGGCAAATTATAGCTTTGGTGTTTGGAACTGTTCCTATTGTTTTAACCCTTTATAAATAGAATCCTATATAAATCATGCATACAATAAAACTAACATGTACAAATTTCATTTCAAAAGGTGGTCATGTTTATAAGTAGCCGATCACATTGCCCACAAGGCACTTAATGGCAAGGCTCCCCACAATATATCAGAACTACTTCAAGTTTACACTCCGATCCTGTTCCATGTTTCTCCGCATTGAACCCAAGTCTCGACACTCCTGGGGTGACAGGTCTTTTTCTTCAGCTGAGTCTTGCATCTGGAACTCTCTACCACTTGATCTTAGATTTTGTCTTTGTACCACAACATTAAAATCTCTTCTCAAAACTTATTTCATGTCACAGGTTGTGTCTTTCGTGTTTTTTTTTTTTTTTTTTAGTGTTCGTGGAGTACCCAGAAGGGTTGATATTTACGCATTACAAGTCTTTATTGTTATTATTATTTATTACTACGTACCATGCTCTTGTCCGAGCAGTTAAGAAGTCTGTCTTGAAGGAGGAAAGATGTTCCATGAGCGAGTAAGGAATCTCTTTCCATCTCACCAAAGCGGATACCACCTGCTCTCTTACGCCCCTTGATTGGTTGATGGGTCAAAATGTCTATGGGTCCAGTAGAACGAACCTGGGCCAAAGGAGAAAAAAAGTTATGAAGTGATTCTGTACTGTTTGTTTTATTGCAAGAAGAAGCGTGGTCTCCTGACCTCTTACATCCAATACTACATGGGGTTAAGGTAGTTCCTATTACATATGAAAACAATTTCTTCTCTCTTCTTAGACGTGCAGAGTATACTGTTCAAAACATTAACAAATTGGCTCTTTTCAGAGCCAACATTCCCTATAACGAGAATTATAACGTGGTTGTACCTGCAAGTTTACTACTATTTATAGTTTATTCCAATGAAATATTTTATTCAATTCGGATGACTATTGTTATTTTTGTTTATCTTTCTGGTAATGTGACCAGTGGATTATCAATGTAGAAGTGCAAAGTTGAAACTGTTTTACACTTGAGTGGTGCAAACTGCCCAAAAACCAAAAGGACCCATGGTATAATTAATGGCCTGACGTTTTTTGTAAATCTGTGATCTTCACGATTTTCGTTTCTAATACCAATTCTGTAATGTTCATTTAAGGTTTTATGAACTATTATTTGGAAAATTGTTAAGTATACCTGAAACTTATCGGACACCATATGTCTGAGTCGCTGGTAGTAGACAACGCCAAAGAAAATATCTGCTTCCAGCTCGACGCCAGTCGCACCACTGTACATTCTCTCTGTACCGTAGTAGTTATAACCACCTGTACAACAAAGATGAGACAAGTGTAAGTTCCTAATGATGTATCTCATATCAATACAAAAACCTTTACAGTTTTAAACCTCCTACTATTCAATATCATCCACTGTTGTTTTGAATGATAGACAATTTATGCCAGCCTGCAACATAATCATTTGGAGAATCCAACTACACAGTCAGTCCTACTACTGTTAGACAGTTCAACATCATGGGTTTGAATGAATTACAAAGCCAATTGATTGCATAAGATAAATCACTTTACTGTGACATAAGCTTTCCATATCTGTTTTATGATTGGTCCGTGGTGATGTAGGTCAGCAAGCAGTTACTTCTGTGCATTGTTTTATCATCAAGAGAATGATTTCAAATGGTTTGTCAACTCTCTGGAACACAGTACAAAGAGTAGGAGGGTTAGGCCTATATTGGGCGAGCAGACTATCAGGGCTTTGTTTGTTGGGGTGTTTGACAAACTCCCACGAAAGACACTAAGCTGGCAACAGCCAATCTCTCTCATACAAACATCGTTTATATTTATTGACCAAACCAATAGAGGGCGAGCAGCCAATTACAGGAAAGGATAATACACAACTTAGAGCAACATACCTGCCCTGAGGAGTCTCCCAAAGTAATCCACAGCCGGCTCGTCTTCTGAGAATGTGAACGGCGTAGCGTCATGGCACATGCCGTGTAGGCTGCTAGATTTGCCTGCCATGCTCTCTATCATCATACCTAGCAAAGGGATACAAAAGGAGTTGAGTTAAATTTGAACCCAAAAGATGGACTCAAACCTGCTACGTTCAAGTCAATGGATCCCTCTGAAGTATTATAATTACTTTATGGTCATCTCTATAATTTATGTGATCTCTGGATATGCGGCAGTTAATGGTTGAATGACTTCTGACTGGCATTCCATGAGCAAGGATATTGACAAAATAGAGAGACCGACATTGGGCTAGATAGATCAGTTGGTAGAGCGCTCTAATCACCTCTATAATTTAATTTACGTGTGTAACTTTTTTGTGGTTTACTTTCTCTGGTTTAATACTGATGAACAAAATAGATCAGGTTGGCTCAGTGGTTTCTTTCCTTGCCTTTCACCTCTGTGAACCCTGGTTTGAATCCCAACTCAGACCGGAGTCTTGTGGATTGGGTTTTTAGTCTCTACCTGATTGCGTGGGTTTCCCCCTTTAGGGTTTATCTCCAACATCATAAACTGAAATTGCCTCACGCCTCCTATTACTCCTGTCATTGACGCAGATTGTGCTGTTGGATGTGTCATCAATTAATAATAAACCTGAAATCCTGAAAAATATCTGAACATTGTCTTTGGCCAAAGGGGGATGTGAACCTACCGATGGTCATACGTGACGGGAAACCGTGAGGGTTGAAGAGGATATCCGGTGTCATCCCGCTCTCAGTGAACGGCATGTTCTCTGTCGGCCACCGTTGGCTGCAGATACCCTTCTGTCCGTGCCGACTGGAAAACTTGTCCCCGATGATGGGATTCCTCTGGATTATGCAGAAGATGGAAACGTGACTTTTAAAGGGTTTTGATAACTTTTGTAGATTATGTTTTTGGCCATGACACAAATCCTTACTCACTGTGAATGAAGATGTTTGTGACATAATTTACCTGTAGAGGTTTCAGCTTCATAGTAGGCGACAGGTTTTTGAGAAAGAAAAAGTGAAAAGCACAGGGCAATACTTTAAGGAGAGTCACAGCATAAAGCAAAACATAGTGGTGTCAGAAGTGAACATACATGTTACAATGGATAAAGCCATACCATGTCCAAACCCTGATGCTGAAGGGTCAAATATTTGTTAAGACTACTGCTGAATTTTTTGCATCTTTCTTTTTTTTCCCCAAACTGATGTCCACGTTTGGACCTCAACTCACCTGTATTCTGAGTTGGATGTAAGCTTTCTGGCATTCTTGGAGCCCAAAATCAGTTCCCGTCACTTTAATATTATCTACAACTGCCGTCTCCATTCCTTTGTATGTCTCAACTTTGTACAGTCTCGTCTCCACATTGAACATGCTATGATTGAGATGAAAGAAAAGGAAAACAAGAGTAGGCGAAGAGGCTTTATCAATAGGGCCTCCATACTGCTCCTTTTCTTTGACTGTAAAAACCTTACCATCGGGGATAAAGAATACAAATTTTGTTTTTTTAACCAATACACCGATGCTCGTCAGCACTGTATACTCGGTACTTTCCCCAAGTCCTGCATATTACTCAGGTGGGATTCGAACCCACAACCCTTGCCATTCTAGAGGAATGTCTTATCTACCGTGATTGCACGGTGGATAGAGGCAGTTTGAATCCTATGTTTTGGCAGTGGGTACTTTAACAACGTATAATAATAGTACAATGTAGTACAATGTATAAGCAGTCTGTAATGCTGTATTTTTGACAGTATGGAAATAAATGTGAATTGAGTACGTTACAAAAACTGGCAGGGTTGTGGTCTGGCCGTGTGGTAACGAAACACTGGCCGATAGCGAGGTCCTTTTTATGGAATTTGGCAGGAAATAAATTCACATTACATACCTGTAAAACGGATCCCCAGGTTCTAGGACCGTGCCGATGGGTGGGAGTCCGTCTATGTCCAACTTGCCTTGAACTCTTGTGTTTGTCATATCAGAACCTTGATGTAAAACAGTGCAGAACAAAACTGATTAATATGGGATTTTAGGCTTGCATGGTGAGGTATCAATATATATTTTGTTTGCGGTAACACCATGTCTGTATCTACTTGCCTGGTAGATAATGTCTTTTGAGAACTTGTCTTGCTTTATATTCTACTACCACAAAGTAGATTTTTGGAATTCAGGAAAAGAACCGTCCTGCTTATTTACTATAACCTGGGCAGAAGGTATGCCGGGACTACGACAGGGTGCAAGTCAAAAGCAAAATAAAAAACAAAAATGTTATTGACAAAATAGGAAAACCGCTGTTATTAGAGCTAAATAGCTGAGTAGGAAGAGCAGTGGCATGTTAATCCAGAGGTCAAAAGTTCAAATCCTGCGAGTAAATCTTTCCTTGTTCAACCCCAAATAGTTAAAAACTAAGCAGGTTAAAAATTTAGTGTCCCATGTATTTTTTTTTTGCCAGATAGACGAGATTGCGCCAATGATATAACAAACCTGATGAGATTTTGAATGCCATGTACATTTTTTCTGAACTTAACACTTTCATTGAATTTAAACCAAAGCATTTTTCCCTAGTGGAGTCGGAGAAGAAAAAAAAAAAAAATAGAATCTTACCGAAGAGGAGTATGACTTTAGTCGGATGCGAGTCAGATTTTTTTCTCAAGTCGATTTCTTCTGTCTTGTAGATGGTACCGTGAGCGAACCCTCTCTCAACCGATGACTTGTTGAGTATCATGGCGTCCTCCATATCATATCCCTACACAGCGTAAACGATTAATGGTTGTGGCTAAAGAATACTTTTTAAAAGTATGTATCTCAGGGTTACTTTTGGAAATGTCAAAGTTCAATGTAGCCTTTTAAAGGTCAGTTTGGTTGTGACTCGATGTCACTTTTAGAAAGGTTATGACCAAGCCGTCGATTTCACAAAGAGTAAGGACTCGTCTTATCTCGAGTTAGAATGAGTAACCCGTCCTAACTTAGAATGGGTTCAATGCGTCCCAACGTCTTCGGATACGGAACTGAACTCGTCCAATTGTGAAATTGAAGGCTGGTAACTTTTTTAATTTTTAGAAACACGGTAACACTGGATGGGTCACTTTTAAAGAGCTTGTGTCATTGAGTCTCTTTTTCAAGAGACACTTGGGACAGGTTGTTTTGAAGAAGGCAAAATTTGGAAAGATAATGTAGATATTATGGGAGTTTTTGTTTTATCAAAAGACTTGAACGAAAACTCTTCACTCTTGTAGGGTGTCATGGCTGAGCGTATTAGAGCATCAAACTTGAGTTCTGGTGCTTGAGTTTTCGGTATGTGGGTCCGAGTCCCTATTTTGTACTCCTCAGGGAGCTGAGGAAGATTGAAGATATTGACCCAATGACCGGGGCACTTATGTAAACCGCAATGGTATGTTGTTGATATGTTTGTTCTACAAGTATTGACTGCTTCGAGTACTGTGGTTAAAACTATGACTCCTCCCGAGGTGATCCCCGCAGCGTTCTATTTTCCCGAGGCACAAAGGCAGAATATTTGTAAGGGGTGTTATAAATAACAATATCAAAATATCCTGAACTTACAGTGTAAGAGATGACGGCAACAACAGCATTAGTGCCCAGTGGATAATCATCAAAGTTGAGGTTATCGTAGGCGTGGGGTCTGACTAGAGGAGACTGCGGAGTTTGTAGTCGGTACATCTTATGATCGTTACGGAACTGTAGGGTGTGAGCTGGTGTGCCCATGGTCTGTTTCCCCATCTGTGAAAACATGGAAATAATTGAGTTAGTCAGGTGCGATTTGGTGTCGTTAGTCAAGTCCTAAAACACCCATGGGTGTTGGAGCGCTTGGCAACATTCCGAAAGCCATGAGGAAACATCTAGACGAATGGGGAGAAACGGGAGGATAGATCTGTTGCAGGAGGCAGCGCTTTTGGGAACAGCAAAGATCCTGAGAAAGACCCTTGAGATCTAAGGCTATGGGACGTAGCTCGACTCAAGGAGTTACCTGCCCAAAGGAAAATGTTATCTTTCCTTTGCATGCTGTAATAAGATGAAATAATAATGAACATTTTTAAAGTGCCATATCTTTCAGCAAGACACTCCTGGCGCATAGAAAAAGAACTCTGCTAAGTGCATGAAGTGAGTTTTCAGGTTGGTTTTGAAGCAGGAAAGAATGTCTACTAGTCTGAGGTTCAGTGGGAGAGCATTCCAAAGAAATAGACCCGCATGTGAAAAATAACGGTCTCCCCAAGTGTGTTTAGAACGCGGGATGTTGAGGAGCATGGTGTTTGTAGATTAAACTTGCTGCACTAAGCACACCAGTGTGGACAGCGCCCTCTACTGGCCATCACCACTCTGCCCTCATCTTTGTCTAGTTCACTGTTTGCATACAATGAGTACTACTTTGCTACACGCTGTCAGACTATTTCACCAATCAAGCCTCCATAACTGCATTTTATTTGAATCAGAGATGAAGAGGTCAAGAGTTAATTTTCTCCACTGGACAACTCACCTGACATTGATACATGTTACGAGGACTCTGGTTGAAATCCGAGAATGGCGTAAGACTCGCAACAGCACTGAGTATACCGCCCTCGCTCAGTTCCAAGTGGGTAGTTATCTGTAATCATACAAAAATGGCATTCAGCAAAGTTAACACTTAGTGCACTCTGATCATCTTCTGAAGCCAGATTGCTGTCTTCATTATTGTCGCTCAGGTCGCGCCAAATATTCAATTTCTTTTGAATCCCACTGGGGGCACTACATGGATGTAAGTTTAAAGTCCCTGCCTGACTGTATGAGTTTTCCCAGGTATAATTCTCTGGGGTTTTTCTCTGACATCTAAAACTGAGACTTCCTTTCATTGTCTTCTCTCCATTTGGTTCTTTGCTCTAATACTCGGCTTCACAACCAGAAATAATCAATGAAATTAAAACTTGGTTAGGCCTTAACTAGTCTGCTACAATCCATTCTATTTTCTGTTTGCCTAAGTTCAAATCACTTACCCCTTCGTGGATTTCTTTGCGCGTGACGGCAATGTTCATATACACCTGCTCAAAGGAGCCAATCAGATGCGTGGATTGGGTGGCCAGATTGAAGACTGGTCTCATCAGCCGGGCTGGAGTTGAGAACAAGAAGAGGCCTGGGTATTCACTGGCGTGCTTCGTCTTGGGTACCAGGACAATCTCCAAAGTGGCCGGAACCTAGCAATGAAAGAGATTGGAACTTAAAATATAACATTTTATACACAGAGAAACGTTTATCCACAAAACAAGTACAACTGTGACAACTTCCTTACAATAAAAAACCAAAGGATGTTTTTTAATTTTTTTTGTTGGAACGAGGACTGCACTTGTAAACTGAACATGCTTTACATACGATCAGAGATAACACCATAATCAGAGCCCAACAGTTTGGAGGGTTGAGTTACTGGAATGTGTTGGACTGAAGACTGCACCAGTAAACTGACTATTGGAATCTTGCAACGGGCACCACAGAAAAAGTACAGTGCACAACGGCACTGGCCTTAGATTGGCTGTCGAAAAATTATGCTGGTGCCTTTTTGTAAAAAAAACCTTACTAGATGATCAACTAGTGTATACAGGAAATCTGACTTAAGATGGCAGCAGGTTGATTTAAGTAAACTACCAACCCCTTTCTCCTCCTTGGCTTTCAAGGTCCCCAGGTTCTTGGCAAGCTCCGGGGCCACATCCTTAGCAACCATTCCCACGACACGCCCATCCAGAACGACCTCATAGCAGTCTGTGAACGCTGCAGGGGCGGGGCCGTCTAGAGGGGCCATTCCGAGGTTAGCGAGGAGGCGGGGCAGGTGTGACGTCATCGGTTGGGTGTTGGTTACTTGACACGATGCGGAGAGGTGGTTCATAAGGCCACAAGGGGCACCGTCAGGGGTGTGGACAGGGCACAAGAAACCTGTTAAGATGATATCGGATATTCATACATTAATCAAAACAAAGTATTTATCAGGCCTGTATGCTTCGTTTTTGAGATATCGCCGAAAATCCGGAGAAAACATCATGTCTTCGAAGAATAATCCCTAATAAGAAAACACAACCCTTCTCAGATTCAAACTTTTAAAACTCAAGCCCAATCTCTAGAGGGAGCCTGTTATGGACCGTTCCGGCTTTCCACTAAGCTCCGCCCACCGCACACAAGAGCAAGACACAGGGCCCGGGTACGAGCACTCCCAATGACATTCTGCACGATTCTGCCACGCGTGCCAAATATACGCGCACAAATGTCCGACCACAACCATTGCTGTGATTGGTCAACTGGGTGAACGCGCACAGTTTGATTGACAGGCCGGATCGGTCCATTGGATTCCATTCTGAGGAGTAATAAGATGAAGTCCTTACAAACCCCCCATCCCTGACTACTAAATAACATGCCCCTCCCACACCACTACTAAAACCAATTTTCACATAATTATTTCAGGAAACTCTCCACATATATAACACCTTACCCCAAGCCTCTGGCAGCAGTTTTCTGACAGACGTGGTTCTCATCTGCGCAAAGAAGGACCCACGATGGATGCAGCGGAAATGAGAGACAAATCTCATGAAGTTCAGCTTGTCTGCAACCACAGTCAACCCAGATGCCTGAAACAAACAAATTTGTTTATTGATTCAAATATTTTACGGCAAAACCCTTGTACTCACACAAGCATGTTGCCTGTACTCGTACTCCAAACTTACTCAAATTCGTATATTTTGACTCATGAAAAGTACTTACAACTCTTAAAAAATTTAAAATTATTTGATATCTGTTAACTGTTACCTGCATTAGTCCCAGCCCAGTCTTTGAAGCAAGGTTACCGGTTGCAAGTAGATACTCCATAGGTTTTGTTAAGTCACTGACTGCCCTTACTGCCAAGGAGACAGATGCTGCAAATGAAACAAAGAAATATCGATAAATTATTGTCACAAAGTACACTCTAAAACCAAATAGCCCTATAAATAAGCTAAGTGGCCAAACGGATAAGAGCAAGAGACTCAAGCTCTGGTGCAGCAGAGTGTGGGTTCAAATCCCAGTTGTGATACTTGTGTCCTTAAGCAAGAACACAACACCACTATTAATGCGTTGTTCGGATGGGATATATAACCAGGTCCTCTGAGCTGTGTTATACATGTAACAGAACCCAGTGCACTTATCGAAAGGAAAAGAGGTGCGCCCTGGTGTTCCCGGTTTGATCGGAAGCATATTGCGCCACAGCACCCCGAAACCATTACCAGTACATGGTGCTTTGTAAGGGAATCGGTCTGATACTTCAAAACATAGCTCCACAATACCTTGCAGGAAAATACTGAATATTAAAGAGGCTTGAGCGCCATTGAATTGTAGAAATGAGCCCTATACAAGAAGCCACTATTATTATTGGCTGCTAACATACTAACAATAAGATTACATACACATGTACACCCAGGTGAAGGGGAGCAATTTATGGTAAAGTGCCTTGCTGAAAGACCGTTTCTAAATTCTTACCGTTATTCAGAATGAAATTAGTCGCAGCATTTGTAGCTTTCTTCTCTAAAGCGTAACGAAGGCCGACAAGCCAATTCTGCATTTTTTCCTGCCAAGAAAAAAAAATATACAATGTTTAATGTTGATCATTATGTTCCTCTAGACATGCTAGAAGTACTTTTATTTTTTATTTTTTTTCTAAAAGGATATTTCCATTTGTAAAGAAGTAAAACTTATACTGCATCAACAAAAGTTGCTTGTCTACAATACATCTTAGAGCTAAAATGCTTAAACACATTTGGAAATGGTGTTCCTGGTTTGGTTGGCAGCATATTGCGCCACAGCACCTTGAAACCATTACATGGTGCTATATGCAGACATTGGTTTCTTACTTGAAAAAAATGCTCCAAAATACCTTACAGGTAAATACTGAATGTTGCAGTACCTTGAGTGTCACTGAGTGACAGATATGAGCGCTATCTAAGAAGCCATTATAATTAGTTGATGGCTTTGATTTCAATTTTGCTCATTTTCTTCGAAAAAATTCTGTGTAATTTCAACTGTTATGCACCCTCAAACAGGCTGGTCTTAGAGAGAGCGCAATATAAATTCAATGAATAAATTTAACCGAATTCAAACTCTGGTGTTTCTGATCAGCAGAGTGTGGGTTCAAATCCCCAGCCGTGACACTTGTGTTCCTAAGCAAGACACTTAACCATTGCTTCGTCCTTCGGATGGGTCGTAAAGCCGTTGGTCGCATGTGTTGTGTAACAATTATAAAAGAACCCAGTGCACTTTTCGAAAAGAGAAGGGGTTCGCCCCGGTGTTCCTGGCTGTGGCTGCTGTCTGTGCCGTAGCACCTTGTAAACCCTTATAAGGTGCTACATAATTGGGTCTCAGAATTCATCACTACAATAACCTATCTTTCTGAAAGTTTGTATATACTCAGCGCCATGAGTACCTTGTTTGGTAGATACGTGCGCTATATAAGACTTCGATATAATTTTTTTATTTGTTTTTATTTTTTATTTTATTTATGATGATCTTGAGATTACCTTTAAGACCATCTGGTAGAGGTGACCTGCAAGGAGAACCTCCTGATTCATTGGGCTATCCAGATTGTCCGAAGCGCAGTGACCCCGGGCAAAGAAAAACAGTTTCCTGGCCATCAGGCTGTGGAAACAACAAGAGAAGGAAGGCAACAAGAGTCAAAAAGTCTGGCATCTATCCTTCAAAACCACAGTGGATGATAATAAATAGTCAAACAGTAGGAGCGCAGTGACCTCGGACAAAGAAAAATAGTTTCCTGGCCATTAGGCTGAGGAAACTGGATCTGGTTCAATACTGCAATCAATCTCCCAATGTGGGGATGTATAGGTTGCAGGTGTGTGGTGCTGGGGACTCTAATTTTTATAATGTGCTCTACTTTTGATACTGGATCTGGATCGAAACAACAAGAGAAGAAATGCAACAAGAGTCAAATAAACTCTGGCATCTATCCTTCAAATGGAATATTAAATGGTCAAACAGTAGGAGGGTTAAACATACTGCCATAGAAACACAAAGAAGGGAACTGGCCTCAAAGAGCGGACCTAAAACTTCTGATACTACTACCATGCCTTATACATCGTAGGCGATTGCCTCCATGCCCCCTGATCATTGCCTTGGTGCCCTTAAAATGCTCCGGTAGATATTGCAAATATCCTCATAGAGTGTCCTTTATCAGGAAAGAAAATGCCTTGGTGTCCTTGCCCTTTCGAAAACAGCATGCAGGCCTGTACTTACATCAGAGCATTGAATTTGTCCGAGTGAGAGTCGAGATGGACGCAAATGTGTTGCTTGAGGAGGAACTTGGCCACCTTCTCAGTCGAATACCATTCCGGCATTCTCAGTTTGTTGCGGAACTGTTCTCCCATAAAGTCTAAGATGTTTTGTTGTGTGGTCAGGTTCTTGGCTTGGGCGTGGCGAAGCATCTCTGTTACACAGCTGCAGGTGTCGTAATAAAAAAGAACTAAACATGGGGTTAGGTGTAAAAAAAAACTAGCAGCGTCGTGGCCGAGTGGTTAAGAGCACTGGGCTCAAGCTCTGGTGTTTCTGATCAGCAGAGTGTGGGTTTCCGTGAGCAAGATACTTTACCAGACTTGCACTTTCCTTCAAGTGGGCCTTGCGTACTAGTATTATTAGAGTGCCATAAAAGAACCCGGGGCTCGATTTCACAAAGAACTTAGGTAAGGACTAGTCCTAGAAGATATTATAAAGTCAATCTAGTCCTGGGTTAGGACCAGTAACTCAACCTAACTCGAGAAAAGAAGAGTCTTAACTCTTTGTGAAATCAAAGAACACTTACCGCGGAAGAGAGTGCAAACGAAATTAACTTAGCAGATTTTTTTGCTTTAACAGCTTTAAGAAATTGGGCCCTGATTTTAAAAATAATACCACATCTAGAGTCTTGGTCTTGTACCCTGTCTTACCCTATGAGAAACGTGTCATCTTCTTTCCCTTTAAGAATCTCATGATAGATGTGTTGATCTGTGGTGTCTACAAGAGCCTGTGTTGGTTTAACAAAAAAAAAAGAGTTCAAAAAGTTTATGATATAACACACACATATATCGGCCATTTCGTTTTGTCCTCAATTGAAAGTAATGAACCCAAAACGAGGCTTGAGTGAAACAATAGTCTGGTACCTTTCTATTGTAATAAGAGTCAATAACTAACATAAAAAGCTAACTAGACGCATCAAACCACCAATGCTCCATTTCTTTATATTTGTAAAAGATATCAAAGTCAATTTCATACATATCAATATTTTAAGGAAATCCTTTAAATTGATGATGCGGAAATCCAGACGTAGTTGTAGCTGTTTATTCGGACACGGCCTTATCTACAGACATACCTTTAGAAGAGTTACTAGGGAGATGAAGAACATTTCCTTAAGACACGTGAAGCTCAAGACGACCGAGCCATTGTTCAAGTAGTGAAGAATTAAATTCTAAAGAGGAAAAGAGATTGACAAACCAGGAAAACAAGTCAACTATTATATGCATACGTCTCAGGTTAAGCTATGCTAAATCTAAACAGTTGGTGCCATTTAGCCCTACCCTGGAAACAACCTATTATCAGTGTTGTAGCCACAGTGGGCAGCATCGGGCAGGCCTGCCCATTACTTACAAATTTCGCCCAGCACACTGAGCAAAATAAACTTTGCTGCCTAGCACAGATTTCCCATAGATTGCACTTCAGCAATGATGGCCCCATATCTAAACATGAAAAATGTTGTTCAACCGTTCGCCCTTGGTGGACTAAACAAGATTTAGAGCCCACCACTACACCACAAACTGGTCTAGCTACAACACTGCCTGTTATAGAAAGTGCAAAAGTGGCCCTCTGTCCCTCCAGGGGTAAAGATGATAGGTAGCGTAGCATTACAACTTACCCCTGATGTTTGGTCGTTCTGGACACATCTCATGGTGACACCAAATTCAGTAAAGAAACGGCCTCTCGTCTTCCATCTGGGTCTGTTGACGGCCATTGGCTATTAGTAAACAATAATAAAAAATAGTATTCATTTCTTGATGAACAAAGATCCTTGTATTACAGCCACCCTTGTTGAATTGTTAACAGTTGAAAGGCGATGTCACATGGGGCAGTTTACAGGCAACCAGTGCCAGTTCTCTAAGAAGAAATCTCACTTAAGTGTTCTCACTATTTTCTTGGAGATGGTCAGTTACAGCTAGAAGAATGTCTCTTGTGAGGCAACGTGTTCAATGGGAATGCAGAGCAGTTGGTTGCCTCCAAATTGTCTGTAAAAACTGCCCGTTGTGAAAAGCTCTTGAGGTTCAATGGCTTCTGGTAACGGAAATACTGACAAATATAATTACACCATCATCATCTATATTAAGGTGAAGGCGGGGTGTTGTGGCCTAACAGATAAGAGCAGTCAAGCTCTGGTGCTACTGTTCAGCTAAGTGTCGCGACACTTGTGTCTCCGAGCAAGACACTTAACTACAATTGCTTCTCTCCACCCAGGGGTAAATGGGTACCTGTGAGGGCAGAGATGGTTCTAATTTAGCCGAGTAGCGCATATTTGTTGCGCAGGCTGTATACTCCCCAGGGAGCTGAGATGGTTTAATAAAATGAATTAGCGCCCAGTGGCCTGGGGAAAAAATGTTGGAAACGCTTTGAGACGTCCTTCAGGTGTGTAAGAGGTCAAGAGGTAGACAGTGTTTTATTTACGTACATAGTTTCTTCTGGGCATGACCAGCATTCTGATGACTCTCTCGATACCGTTGACGATGAAGTATCCACCCATCTCTTCCGCCTCCTCTTGATGTTGGATGAGTTGAGCTGGAGACATCTTGTTGAGGTTACATTTGTCAGACTGGAGACAAAATCATCAAAAACGAGGAATATAAAAAGTGAGAATACATCATTGTCGACATCATTAAATAGTCAATAATTCACAATAAATATAATTTAAATAAAATAAATAAATCGATGAGAGATTGCCTTATATCACAAGGCCAGGGACAGGCATTTCAAGATGAGGGTTACACATTAACCGATTTGGGCTATCGACCCAAAACAACTGTCACAAGAGGCAGGTTGCCACCTACTCTTGGGGCTGAAACAGGGCTACCCCCTTCACAGTTTGTAAGGATGTTGGCATGGGTATCATCCACTAAGAGCCAGGCTGGTAGAGCGGAATGCACTACCTTCTAAACTTGTTTACGTAGAAATTATGACTAAGTGCCTTGCTCAAGGGCACAAGTGCAATGACCAGGATTCGAACCCACACTCTGCTGCTGACAACACCCGAGCTTCGGTCCAGTGAACTAGACCACTCGGCCACAAAAGTTTGCACATATGCGAAGAATGGTGATTGTAAGCGCAGAGTTCAGCGGTTATCAAAGCCATGAAATTAAGCCCTGGTTGGACATGAATCAGTCTGTTATCTCACCTTGACCATGATTGGGATATCACCCAACAACATATCTTTGACTCCTTCTCTTCCACTGCTTGAGGCCCATGACACACTGGCTTGGATTTTGGCGCGGTACGTCGTCCCACGCTGTCTACACTGCAAGGCCGTAATAAACAAATAAAACGGTAAGCAGGACTCGTCAAACAACCCTACCCAGAGTTCCCCTGTTGTTTTGGGTCATTTAAGGCACTGGATTATCAAAAGTGTCTAGTGTCTTTAAGGACACAGGTATACACCACTTGGACTCGAACGCACACTCTGCTGATCAGAAACACCAGAGCTTGAGTCGGATGCCCTTAACCACTCTGCCCTGACACCCCACTACTCAGTGTTTCCCTACCATTTTTTTTGTCATTAATGTTTGAAGCATTTACCATTTACAAATCTATGACCCTACCTTGACTGCTAGGGGGGGGGGGGAGGGGGGGTGTTGAGGTTTGTATTTGATTTGAAACTATACCTCTGAAGGGAAAACTCTTAAAGTTGCTGCATGACGATTGGTGTGGGATACCTCTGGTGCTCCGATAATTGCATCCTGTATGTAGAGAGAAAGCAAATTATCCACAACCAGAATAGATGAAAAACAATGGTACAACGTAGCCTAGGAGGTGTGGTACTTTGTGGCAGTCTTTAGTAAATGTCAATAGTAGTAGTATAGAGGGCCAAGTGTTATGAGGTTCATAAACCGAGGGACACTCTCGTTTGAGACACTGAATCGATAAAATGCCTGTTGCATACCTGCCAAATAACAAAGTCAGAGGGACTATAGCCAGATCTGTGTCTTGGCACCCACAGTCTGTGAGTATGTGGACAAAGACACAAATGGGCATGTACAAACATTTTTTAATGGATTCAGGCATGTGCAACATACAGAAAGTCATAGCCATAAGTTAAAGGAAAGTTTTGTCGTCAAATTCGGATCAAACATTTGAATTGCATTTATTATTACATGATTTTCAGAATGAGGGACAGTCCCTAGTTTGACTATGGAATTCTCCAAAATAGGGACAGTTGGAAGGTATGCTGTTGTCCTTACCCTGATTGCAAGGGAGACCCTTTCTTGTCCGAGAGTGAACTCTACTGGTGGGATTTGTCTTGCAGAGAGGGCCAGTCCCTCCTGAAGGAAGTAGTTGAAGGACTCTATGTGAGGCCTCGTTAGTTCTTGTAGCGGCTGAGGAAAGAAAAGATGAGAACAGAGTGTCAAACACATTACATGTAGGCCTATGTGATGTAGAAGTCTAAATTAAAAAAGTATTTATCTGCGGCCTGTTTCCTTCTCGTCTTGTAAAGTTGTTTAATTTTTGTTACTATAGATAAAACTTCAAAGTTTATGAATCATTAAATAATATTACATGATTGTCCACTGTCCCAGACAGTAAATAACATACAAGACGAGAAGAAAACAAACCACAAAATAAATACATGAGATTGTGCTAAACACAAACTTACAAAAACTTACAAAAACAAAATATATTAAATGCCTCTTTTCATATTAAGAGGGAAGAGGGGCATTTTTTAAAATATACACATTTTTTTTTTTTTTTTTTTTTTTTTAAGCCAAGGTTGTGTTTAGCACAATCTCAATCTCAGGCTTTGTTAACTCAACTTGCATTCAACAGAATTTACTAAAGTCAAAGTCTCAATCAACGAATAAATGAGAATTGTTCCTTTTTTGTAAAAATAAGTAAAATTGAAAAAGTGGTGGTGGAAAGTTTACCAGCCAGCTCATGATCATGGGACATCATCTCTCATAATTCATAATCTGATAATCATGGACATGGACCATGGATTATTTATGGAATTGGATAACTTTCCGTATGGCGCCACCACTTTTTCACTCATTTTTACAAAAAGGGATATATCAATCAGGTAAATTAGATACTATATTATTTTATTTTGAATGAAAAAGTGGTGGCGCCATACGGAAACTTTTCCAAATATTATATTATTTGTGTATTGCTACTAGTGCTACTGTGGACTGGTTATTTTGAGTGTGTACGTACAGTAACACTACTGTCAGTGTGTCACTGTCAGTACTGTGCCGTCGTCCATGATCATGTCGTCAGGTCAGGGGGGTGAGGGTCGTGTGTGAATTTGATTTGTTGATGAAGTAACTTGATAATCTGATTTATCCCAATAATCAGAGCGATCGCCGGTTTTGTTTATCCCAAAAATATAAAGCGAACATTTATTTTTCAAATCTATTTTAAATCAACAACTTAGATCACTCACAACATGTTGTTTTTCATGAACTCTTCCATAGTCTGTTGCTTGGAGATGATTGAAGCTGGGCGCTGCCATCTTGGAAAATGCCCCACGTGTGTTACGCTGGTGCTTGAACATTGATATACAATAATAGTGGACACACAGTGCACCAGCGACATATCCAAAGTACGGAACGCCTCAAAAACAATGCCTCAAACATTGCTTCAACAACAGGCTATTAATTTGCATCATACTTCATTTAGACTCCAATAAAATCTCCAAAACACAAATTGTGTGAACAAAATAATATTAATTTTAAGTTCAAAATGTAACACCACAAACAAAACGCCCTGTGTAGTAATGATAATGTTCACTAAAACTAAAAACTGTTTCCCTTTTAACATAATTTCCCATTTAACATAATTTTCCTTTTTGCATTCTATAGTTATGACCTTTAAACCATTGGCTTATAGCTTTATAGGCTAGCGCTAATGCTATGCAATCCTCATACGTACATTTTGTATACGTGACGTGCATTTTGCATACACTGTTGACTACAATATCGACGCCATTTTGAGTTTTACAACGCCCTGCCGAAAACCAAACTCAACATGACAAGTGCTCTAGCGGACCATGTGTACATTCCAGCCCGTCTGAAAAGCAGATGGAATAAAGATTCTTACAAATGTGAGTAAAAGATTCCGTTAATGTGGTCAGAGTGGTTTGTTTTGGACCCCGTAAGGGGAAGAAGCCAGTGAAAGCCGAGACGGGGATGGCTGTTTTGGGGAGAGCCGTAAGGTTGTACGAATGGCTATGGCTGTATGCAAGGAGATGCGGGCCGGCCGGCCGCGGCGGCCGGGGGTGCTACGATCGCACTAAGGTTTTTCGGCTGCCCGTAAAACTTATTCCTACTTCACTTATAAGATTTAAAGACGGACAACTAATAAATAATTTGGACATAATCTCGCATTTTCAATCCGGTTTAAATTTGAGAAATGTATTCATAATTTTAAAAGAGTTTTGTGTTGTAATCTTTATTTTTTTGAAAAGGGAGCGTGGAAGAAACGAAATTGTTTTTGGAGCTACGTCGGGAAAACATCGCAAAGTTTCATTCTGGTAACCGCGGGAGCATCCAGAAGGCGTTTGGGTAAGTTTTGTTTTGTTTATATTTATGCCAGTTTTAGACTTATTATTGGCAGATAAATACTAAAATGGGTTTAATGTTTAAACATCCTTGCTTTTTTTTTATTACAATTTTTTTCGAAATCGGTATTATTTTTTACATTTTTTGAGTTAAAATTGATCTACATTCTGCAGTCACTACACACACACACAAATTCCAATTCTACATCTTGTAAGCAAATTAATAAATAACTTGGTCGTGGTAGCTGTATTTACACAGACTCTCTGGCATTTGATTAAATTCTTTTAAACTTAGAATCAAGGATGGTAAAAGTAAAAAATGATAAAAATAATCAGTTTTGTCTTACTTTTGTTATTGCTGAAATCACATTGCAGCAAAAAAGGCTGAAATTTGTGACATTTACAAAATAAAAACACACAAACAGTAACATTATTGAAGTTAATGAAACTCATTAGCCTGAATGATTAATTTTTTTCTCTGTAGAGAAATACTCGATGAGATGGGCTTGACTGGTAAAGTAACTCCTAACCAGGCCCGCAAAAAGTGGAACAACTTGGCACAACTCTATCGGGTGAGGATACCAATCTTAACAAATTATTTGATTGTTATGTTCTACTGAAAGCTAAAACAAGACCTTATTTTCATTATATCAGTCAGAATAAAAAGAAAAACCACACATATTAGCGTCCCCACCCACTTCCTTTTTAGAGGCAAACTGTTTTTGTTTTACTTTTAATGAACAAAATACGTTTTAAATTCCTGATGAAAAAAATTGTTGAAACAAATAAATAAATAAATGCAATTAAGTTAAGTTAAGTTCTCTGGAAAAATGTGTTGGGCACCATTTAAAAAAAGGCCCCCTTAATTCCTCCTTTTTTCAAAAAGGCAGGCATAAACATAATTTTTGTTTCTAAACAAAAATTATGGTCCTTGGTCTATCAGTTCATTTGCTCTTTTTTATTACTTGTAAGAGTCACTAAAAAGTGAAAAGCACTTAAAATACAATGGTGTGCCTGATAGTTTCATTTGTTTTCCTTTCATTTGCGCAAAACCAAAGTTGCATCTGCTGTTCAATGGAAACTTTAAATTGATAAGTTGTGCTGTTGTTTTTGGGAAAAAATATATAATGTAATAATAATAATAATAATCTAATACAGGTTTTGACATGTCTTTACCCCCGTATTTTGATTTGCTTTTTTGTTACCCCCATATTTTGACTTGTTTTTACCTCCCTAATTACTTTGTTAATTTATCCCAGATCTGTAACTTTATTGCTACTTTTTGTTCCCCTCCTCTTGACTAGAAAATTGTGAAGCGACATCAACACGCCGAACTCGGAAGCAACAAGTTTGTCTTCCAGGCCAACTCTTGGCCGTTCTTCAAAGACGTGCAGATGAATCTCCTGCTTGAGCCAGATTTTGAAGGAGCAACATTGTGTGATGTAACAACTGCTGAAGATTTAGGGTAAGCATTGAAGGAAATTGTTGCGGTTAATCCATGAAAGTTTGTGTAGATTTTTGGTGTACTTCTGACTGAAATTGTACCTTTTTATGTTTTATGATTCTTGTATGCTTAACCTGTTGCAAAGGACGAAATGATTTTACTGATATAAGGATAACAAAGCCAAGTTAAATTCTCTCCCCATCCCCCATTAACATTTTGGTATCTACTCTCAAACTTAGGAACTCCACCCTTAGTTATCCTCTTTTGTTACAGTTCCCTGGATTGAATAGCCTCACACACTGAAGTGTGTACAAACTTGTTTTCAAGGAAGCTCTCCTATTACCCCTACTTTGTCCGACTCTAACTTTTGGCAACATCTCCAATTGATTTGTTGACATACTTTCCAATTGTGTACCTTCACCCAGCATTCTATCACAAAGCCCATTTTATTATTAATTTGTTCCTGTTTTGTTTGTTAAACCTCCCCCCCCCCCTCCCCCAAACACCCCCCCCCCCTTCCCCGAAAAAAGGGGTAGGGAAACACAGGAAAAACGAAAGGAGTCAATTTTATGGAAACAAAAGAGTCTGTTATATAAATCTTTTTTTATTGAGAGTCTGTTTTCCTTTTCTATTTCAAAGAGGACACTTGCTCCTACTCCACCCTCTTAAAACACTAATCGGGAGCAAACATATTCTTGCACTCTAGTAAAAAATAAATTCGAACTATGAAACTATTTCCTGTGCCGTTTGTTATACTGGTTTTAAATTTTTTTTTTTTACAGGCAGCAGATTGCAGCACAGTTCCTGAAAACAGCCTTCGTCCCACTAGACCCGGTCGAAGATGATGATGAGAGGGAGCCGAAGGACCCACCGCCCACCACCGCAGAACAAGAACAACCCCAGGCTCTTGTCAAGAAAAGTACGGCAGAAAAACCTGTTCGAGAGAAGAAGTCGAGACAAAAGCATCAGCAGGAGATGCTTCTTGAGACGATTAAGGAATTGAGCCGCCTCCAAAAGAAACAGGAGGAAATTCTGCACGCCCAGAATCAGCTGACTATCTCACTTCTAACCCAACTCGTGTAGACATTGTTTCTTAGTAGGTCTGTACTGGCACGATGGAGACCTATTGGAAGTAAAATGACATCAGTTGGGTAGTAATAATACTATGTATTTAAGTTAGAAAATACGAAATTTCAAAGTAAATGTTCATTGCAGATCTGTGTACATGTTTTGGGGAGAGTTGCGCTTAAAGAAAGTTGTGATTAAAAGCGATTTAATTTCGTCAAAAAGACACTTTTTTTTTTCATTTCCCCTTAAAAGTAACTTTACATTTTCCAGAGCAAGATTGTAACTTTTGATCCACAAAAGTTAACACACTCGTGTTTTTCCTCTTTCTTTTTTTCAATGGTATACATCTTTTTCTCTTTTTAAAATTGACTTTAGCTATGTGACTAGTAAACTTATTGTGATTAAATAAAACTAAATTTGTTTTTTATAGGAAGAGTTTAAGTGACTTTATGTTCGTCTTTTTCTAAAAGTGAACTCATCTTTTGTGTTTGAAATAAAGGTTTCTAAACTCAACAATCTTGTATACTTTTTGTCTGCTTGGAAAAATTTGGCTGTTTTTTTTTTTTTTAATAGACTGGACCTTTTTTACTTTTGACCTGTGTCCAAGTTGATGAATGTTGCCGGGCCAACTCTTCAAAAAATGCATGTTCTTCTTCCTTGGTGGTAGACTGGGCTAGTGTTTTTGTTGGGTACAATGATATCATTGGATAAAAGTGCACACTGACACATTGATCTTTCCATAGATGCCCAAACAGTACACTGCTGTCATGTCCGCTAAAGAATTTGACTACGTACATGTATACTCTATGTGAAATAAATGTAGGCAAAGGTTGTTCTCTGGCGTTGTTCACGATCCTCCAAGTGTGACGTCAGATGTTTAGGCTGAAGACAATGTGGGAACTTTTGGGACGCTAGGTGGCAGCAAACTTGTCCATTGCTCTTGGAAATGTGAGATTCTTAGAACGACGTAGACTATTCCCCTGTCGTTGTCCCATAAAACAAAAAAATGCATAATATGTTGATCTGTGATTTCCTAATTAGTATACAAGGATTTCATTTGATAAAATGTGCAGCGATGTAAGCTTTTCATACCTGTACTTTGATTGTCCGGGGTGATGTTTGGCAGCTGCACTTTCGGTTGTCTGCATGCAGCAGCGTGCATCTGTTTTGTATGTAAGTGTACGATAGAATTTGACTGTGAATCTCCATATAAAATGAATTCGAGGTCAAGGGTGATTACCGACGGGGATTGACGTAGGTTCAAGGCAGATCTCTGGCGTAATTTACGAGCCTCTAAGTGTGACGTCAGATGTTCAGTATATAATACCGGCCAGACCAAATCACACACACATGAAGGGTTTGAACTAGACAACATGCAACTGCCTTCATAAAGCCTCCTGTAAACAAAGACTGTTACAGATTCTCCTTCCTCCAATGGGATAGATGATTTTGCAGAATGGAATACGAGACATTCGCGAACACAACTATGAGTAAAACTTATTCATCCAGCAGCAGCTATGGATGGGTAATTAGCAGGAGGCCCCACTTCATGCGATTGCTGCTCAGTCACCTGCACGTGTATAAATCCCGATGTGGAGATTGTGCAGTATTTCACCAGAACCAGATGGATGTAAACAATGGAAATTTGCCTGGTAAGTCTGCTGCCACCTAGCGTTCAAAAGTCTCTATTGCAAGAACGGAGATAAACACAGAGCATGTAATTTTAGTTTCGTAGGGAGCGCGATGTAAAGTGTAAACACTCTTCTCTGCTGCATTCGCACATGTTTAACATTTTTTATTTATATTTTAACTATTTAAAGGCACTTGAAACCATGGTAATTACTCGAAATAATTGTAGCATATAATAACTTATACTGATAACGAGTAATGGAGAGCAGCTGTTGATAATTATGTTTTAAACATTATGAGAAACGGCTCCCTCTGAAGTAACGTAGTTTTAACAAAATGTTATGTAATTTCTCACTCAAATAATAAAAAACCTCAGCTGAAGTCTTGTATATTGTGCACCTGAAGAAAGCACATATGACAAAGAGTGTTTTTCTTTCATTATTCGCTGGCAACTTTGATAACCAATTTGAGCCCAAACTTTGACAGGTTTGTTATTCTTATGCATAGTCCTATTATGCATAGTCCTATTATGCACACACCAAGTGAGAATACTGGTCTTTTGAATAATATTACCGGGAAAAAAAGGCCAGTGCCTTTTAGTAAGGACAATGCTACCGGTGACTTAACAACGGTATTTTGTTTTCTTCCTGGGAACAAACAATCTAGCATTTTGCAGGTAGGTTCGTGATTTCATGTAGCTCGTTAACATGCCAACTGATTGTTAAACAAGTTGCCAGTAAAAATGAATCCACGCATACAATAAATATTGTGCAGGTTTAAGAATTCTCACTCTGTACAAAAAAACATCGGAAAGTACGCAGGCCTAATAAACATGGTTGTTGACGTGTTATGGACGACTGTAGTGTTGTTGCTATAACCTCGATGAAATAAGGAAAGTTCAATGTGAAGAAGACGAAGAGGAGATATCCTTACCGAGGACCAGTCAGGTAAGCTGGCTCACATTTTGTCAAAGAGGAACTGGTTATTTTATTCACGTAAAAATGAATGTGTATAATAAGAAAAGAGATCAGAGCTTATACTGCCAGCAGTCCGAGTAGGCCTAACTGTGTTTTTGGTTTAGGCCTGACTGTGTTTTGGTTTAAAAGTTGTTGTTTTTTCCATTTAAAGGGCTTGGGTTAAATTTGTGTTCAGCAAAGAGATTTTACAGCAGTATTATTTTTTACTCGGTGTTTGGTGAATATGGTGAGCTGCATATGGATACTTGGGTCAATAGCCCTTTTTTCCATCTTGGCTTTGGCTCCACCTCAGCCGACCCGTGGGCTAATATTGTATGGCTCTACTTACCGCGGAATGGACCGATCCGGCCTGTCAATCAAACTGTGCGCGTTCACCCATTTATCCAATCACAGCAATGATTGTGGTCGGACAAACTCGGTCATGCGTGCGCGTATATTTGGCACGCGCGGCAGAATCGTGCAGAATGTCATTGGGAGTGCTTGTACACGTGTCTTGCTCACGTGCGCGGTGGGCGGAGCTTAGTGGAAAGCCGGAACAGTCCATTCAACCTGCGCTTATTTGAACCCATTGTGTGTATAGCGAGCACCGTATAGACAGAATGTCGCGATACCGGTAAGCAGAACCCCGGGCTCCGTCACCCTTTTCACGTTGCTCCTACATCAACCGAAGCCCAGAGTCGGCCAGGGCCGGTGTCAGATGCAACTGTGTCCGCCATGCAATACTGTCCGCTCCGGACACTTTTGCATATATTATAATCGTGTCCGGGGCTTTGCAAAAACCGTCCGGTGGACATGTACATAACTGTACATGTATGTGCGCGCGTAAGCGAGCGTGCATGCACTGAACCTACGTATAATGAAGCATGAATATTCACGTATTTTTATAATTGCAGTGAATACCCAACGGCCGAACATTTCCCATGTCATTCATAACATGCACTTAGCTTGTAAAAAAAATGGCGAAGGTGTTCCGTCGACCAAGGGCGTTTAAATTGCTGCAAGGACGGTTTTGCACGTGGGCGGACAAAACTGCAAATGCAAATGTGTCCGGGCGGTATATGAAGCATGAATATTCATGTATTTTTATGATTGCAGCGAATACCCAATGGCCGAACATTTCCCATGTCATTCATGACATGCACTTAGCTTGTAAAAAGAAATGGCGAAAGTGTTCCGTCGACAAAGGGCGTTTAAATTACTGCCAGGACGGTTTTGCACGGGGGCGAAAAAAACTGTATATGATGCAGCAGCGTCCGGGCGGACACGATTGCATATGCAAAACAGTCCGGCAGACATTATTGCATATGCAATAATGTCCTCCGGATAGTATTGCATAGAGGACACAATATTGCATGCGACACCGGAACCTATAATAAGCGTAAGCCAAATTCTCACCCATAAGAGCAATAACCGTGCACCTTTTTAATAGCAAAACGTATAATATGGTCGCGTTTTGGAGATATTGCCGAAAATCCGTGGCGACTACCCACGCACAAAGTATAATCCCTCATAGCTAGGAATATACAATCTCAAGATTAAACTTTTTGTGATTTTTTTAACAGCTGCTATTTTTGTACATTAACCAAATTACTTCAAAGTGAAATATTTCTCAAAATATGTTACTTTCAAACGCTGAGGAGATTTCTAACAAACTTTTGTGTATTGCCATTCACTTACAACCAAACGTGTTCTCCCCTTTAAATTAATGTCCATAGCTCACAGGGCAATTGAAGGAAGCAGATACTAGACAGAAAACATGTCTTTGGAGAACGATTTCTTGGAGGCGGTGAGCAAGAACCAGGTTGATGAAGTGCAGAGAATTCTCAACCTTGGTGATATGATTAATCTTCAATGTCGAGATGGAGAAGGGCGTACGCCACTCATGATTTCCATACAGGAAGGTTTCTTGGGTAAGTTCGAGAGCCGCGATCCCAAGCGACTGGAACGGGAGACTACACCCGCGAGTGGCAATCAGGGCCCAATTTCATTGCTCTGCTTACCGTAAGCGCAGAATCGGCGCTTACGGAAGCAGGGAATTCTGTGCTTACGGCAAGCGTATTTCACGGGTTAGCGGCGAATTTGGGCTTCTGCGCGTTACTAGGCATTCTACGCTTACAATGCTAACGCAGAAATTCGGCGCTTGCACGTAAGCGGGGAATCGCGATCGTAAGCGGGCCCTGGTCCCGGATCGAATACAAAGTTCTTCTCACATTTAAACGCATCCACGGTCTAGCTCCTCCCTACCTATGAACTTATAACAATCATGCAACCATCCCGCTACTCCCTTTGCTCCTCTCTCAAGGCATCACGCTGAACCACCCATCTCCCAAGATGCTACCCACGTTTGGTTATAGAGCTCTCACTGCTGCTCCCAACCTGTGGAATAAACTACCAATATCTCTCCGTAATTAACAAAATTGTCAATATCTTCAAAAATTTGCTCAAGCGCATTTGAACATGTATAATATGGAAAATGCGCTATATAAATACATTGTTGGTAACATTATTTGTTTAACAACTTCTGTATCCCCCACCCTAGATGTTATTAGTGCGCTCCTTCAGCATGACATTTACATTGGTGACGCGCTGTTATTGGCAGTAGAGGTACAGTTCGTTGGAGCAGTCAGGGTACTATGCCGATTCTGTGAAAAAGAACAAGTGAAGGTACGATCAACATCCTAAATGCACTTGGCCAATTTGATAGAGCTGCTTAAACAGCCAATAAAGGATGATCTCAAATATATAGATATTACAGTTTTCTAACAGCCGCAGTCCATCCAGGAAACATAAAAAATATAACGAGTCTCTTACCTCACGTTAAAACATGGTAAAAATGGGTTTTCTCCAGAACGCTCCAAGCCAAATTTCTGAAAAACGTGGGGTCAAACAAACCCGCGCGACAAAGGAATCGTGACGTCAGTGGCGGCTATTTGGTTTGGAAATGCCAAAGCTGGAGAACTGTGTTCAAAACGAATGGGGGAAATTCGTCACTGGCGTCCAGGGTCATTATAATAGATAAGCCGTTTTTGACTCTCGGCTGAAAAAACCGCACAGCCGGGTGCATTTTTGACTCGAGATGTTTATTACTAAATGCAAATTTTGAGAGTGAAATGGTTATTAACCGGTATCTCCGATGTCTATTTGGCCATAAAAAGGTATTAGTTGACATATTGAGATCATCCTTTATTGGCTCTTTAAGTGTATAAATCATGGCACACTAACACACACACACACGCCCTTTTCACACAGGGTACATAATAAAACACCAAACACGGGGGATTTGTTGATGCAATGGCCTCTGAGCATCCTAAACACCTTTGAGATGGTCTAGAGAATGTAAAACAGTTCCCCTTTACACCTACAAGCGCCCTAAATGATTCCATTATATATTCACGAATATTTTTTTAAATCACCACCTGCCAAAGAATGCTCATACTGTTTGTATTGTAAATGAACATTCTTCGTGTTTGCTCTAGCATTTACATAAACAATGTTAACAACGCTCATAATAATAATAGTGATTCTTCTATAGAGCTTCACCGTCTGTCAACCATGACTCTCAATGCGCTGGACAAACACAAAAACATGTGCTGGCACTGTTCTGGCCTGTAATGAAAGGTGGATTGTTGCGTGTGCCAGATGGGGGTACAATGAAGTCAGTTATTTTCTTGTCCATACTTCCTGTCCTTACACAGTCCAAAGCCTCAATATTATGTCATGCTATAATTTCAGACGAGCGGTAAAGATTTCGTGAATGGTTTTTCTTCAAGTGTGATGTTTTCACCTGGGACAACCCCGCTACAGCTTGCCTCCAGATTAAATGACTACGCAATAGTTAAAGTAAGCTCTCATAAATAAAATAAAAAAAAAAAAACATTTGGTAGAAGTTTTAATCTTGAACATGTTGACTCAAACTTCCATTGACTTATTCATATAATAATTATCATTTTAAAATCCGTAAATCCAGAAACTGAATCTTGAAAGATTAATTTATGAATTTGCTTATTGCTTTGACCAATGATTGGTTCAAAACGTCACTATCCCAATCTCGTAACGTAACGTAACGTTACGTCGCGCCACGTCACATCACGTAACGCAACGTAACGTAACGTTACGTTACGTAACGTCATGTATCGTAACGTACGTCACGTGTGTTGTGACGTACGGGACGGGGACGTGACGTGACGTGAAGTGAAGTGACGTAACTTAACGTAACGTAAACGTTATTTAAGTTGATCACTAACCCCACCAGATACTTCTAGACCACAACGCCCGAATGCCGAAACTGAACACCGTCATCGCTCGTACGACAGATGACATCTTCGAGAAAGCCTTGGCTCAGCTGCATTGGTACCAGGCCATCACGAGCGAAGCCTATCTGCTCCTAGCTAGTGAGGATCCCATGGACGCCGCCTTCTGGCTTGCTGACCAACTGCAGACCATGTCCCACAGCGTAACACAACTTAAGGTTGGATTCTTTTACTCCTCGACCAAATAACTGGAACATTCGTTAACGGCTCATTGGTCACGACATTGGGTCACGACCTTATTGGGTTATAAATACATTCTTAACACTGGGTTTCGACCTAATCGGTTATTAATACGACCTCGTTGGATTACAACATCATTGGATTATGACCTCATTGGCATATACGACATTGCCTCGTTTGGTTCTGACCTCTTGGGGTTACGACCTCATTACACTGACCTTGTTTTCCATCTCTCCAAGGGAAGAATAAGACGAGTTGAAAGATAACCTCGAACAGTTTACAACTTCAATGGGTTGTGACCTCAGTGGCATACGACCTATTGTTTTCATGACCTCATTCGGTTATGACTTCACTTACGATACGACCTCATTAAACTGACCTTGTTCTTTCTTCCCTTAAAAGGAAGAATATGACGAGCTGAAGGATAACCTCGAGCAGTTTGTCACCAGGCTCCTTGGCTTCGCCCGCAATCTGGACGAGATCGAAGCCGTCCTTGGCGCCCAACGCTTCGTGACGGATGAGTCGAACACGGAGTGCCGTACGGATCGGGATGCTCTACCGGTCAGACTGACGGAGGCGATCCATCTCCAATTCAAAAGGGTAGGACCTACTTGTTGTTATTAAGAGTGATCCATATTTACGTTGTTAACAAGCCTAACGGGCTTGTCTCGAACCATAGATAAAGGGTGCGTTCGTTTAGCTTCTCTGGGTCTACACCGCGGTGCTCACTCGGGTGAGCCCCTGACAACAAGAGCTATTAAAACTAACGACCACTCACCGCTCTCGTAGTGACGTCGTTTACCTGGGGCCAGCCCCCAAGTGACCCACTCCACTAGCAGGGCACTGGGGGCTGACCTGGGTGAGCCCCTGGAATTACGTCAAAAGCTATTCGAACGCACCGGGGCAGACCGGGGATGACCCAGGGAAGCTAAACGAACGCACCCAATGATCACTGGTTCATTTTCCCATCGAATCAAGTCACCTCAGCCCGCTCTTAGCCGGTCGCGGTCAATACTTTATAGGTAACGCTTAAAGAAAACACACATTTATTTTTCCCATTGCAAACAAAGGGGGGGGGGGGGGGGTGTAATAATAGCTTGGACAAAACATAGCATTGTATCTACTTCGCAGGGTTTCGCTTTTAACAGACACATTTCGTACTCGGCATTGTTACTCCTTTAAGGAACCATAATACCGATGGTTTAAGACGTCTTTATTCAGTGAAACCTGATAATTCATAATTATGTAGCTTCGTAAAAAGAATGTATGTTTTGTTCACCACAGTTCGTTGCCCATTCTACGTGTCAAGACTACATGCTGTCCCGTTGGTATAGCGGTACCAACAAAACATGGCGGACCTTGTCATACGTTAAAACTGCTGCCGTATCAGGTAGTCTGATGGCTATGTGGCCCCTCCTCTGCATATTCTACATCATCGTGCCTTCTGGACAAATTGTTAACTTCATACGAACTCCGTGAGTACGACTATGCGTTTACGCAATAGTTTTTGAAAAACAATCCTCGTTCACCTCGACGTGTTACACCATGATCACTGTGCATGGCGAGAACAAGTCATATTTAACGACAGGCAAAGAGCAACTTTTTTGCAAATTTTGTTTAAAAAAAAAACATATTTTGAACACCATTTTCCGGTGCTTTTCAGAAAGGTAAGTCATTACTCATTTTACGTCATGTGGGAGCTGTGTTTCGTATAGCCGCTTTGTTGCAGCATGGATGTATCTATCCCCCATACGTCAAAGCACTATCATTTTGTATGCACGCCGTCAAAGACAGAAGGGTTTGTAATTGTAAAAAAAAAAGGAAAAAAGAAGGTTGTGCCCTAATTGTTTTGATCAATAATGACGACCAATTTAGAAGTGCACATATCTAAATTACATTTAAATGATAAACATAGATAAATAGCTTTCCCGTTAAATACAAATCCTCGAATTGGTTGTTCCCTTTCACCAGATACGTAAGGTTTCTACTACACACTGGTTCCCGGCTCTCGTTTATCCTCCTCCTCCTCTCGACCCCAGTGACGTCACTTCACGTCACGAAGGTCAAGAACGACAATGATGACGCAGTGCTAATATCATTTCGTAGATACGAAGAGCTTCGGGTTAATCACGTGGTACCATGGTTCATCACTGTCTGGATTTTAGGTGAAACGTTTTGAGAATTTTTGTAGGGGAAAATACTATTGTTCGCAATTTTGTTTTGTTGTAAGGCATTGGACACTATTGGTAACTACTACATACTATAATCGTTAGCATAACAACTAAATTGGTAACGAGCAATGGAGAGCTAGCTGTTGATATCAAACACATTTTAAGAAACGGCTTCCTCTATATTGTTTGTGAGAAAGAGGTAATTTCTCACCCCAAATATAATAGACTTTTAGGCATCTGCTAGCACACAGATTGTTTCTTTCAAACTTCGATGACAAATTGAGCCCACATAATAATTCACAAATTTGTTATTTTATGCACATGTTTTGGGATACACCGATTGAGAATAGTTTTTAATTCATTCATTAGGCATGACGTTATGGGAGGCGATGCAAGTATGGCGATGTGGCATTTATAACTACTGCGCAGCCGCCAGAAACTGGCTGGTCTCTTTTCAACTCGGCTTCTACTGGGTCTATATCACGCTCAACATTGTCTCATTTGTCAAGGTATGTTCTGGCTAAGCAATGTGAAATGGCGATAGGGGCTAGGAATGGGAGGGTCTTTGTATGCGAGTCTAACTGGCCCCAATTTTACATAGAGTAGATGCTTGGGCAGATTACTTTGTTACGTTAGCCTTGCTCAAGGCAGTCGAATTATTCACTCCGAAAAAAAGACCGCCGCTGTATAAAAACCCACCCGTATTCACTGTGCGTAACATCGCACGACACGATGCCCCCGTACACTATCCGCATGCGTCGGCCATCAGGCCGACATGCGGTTAGTGGTACGAGTGCGGATGACTTGTGTGCACATTAGTCGTACGATGTGACGGTGTGTATACGGGTGGGTCATGCGGTGTGATTACACGCACCACGCACAGGGTATACGGGTGGGTTTACAGCGGCGTCTTTTCGGAGCGAATAATGCGACTGCCTTGAGCTTATTTTCAGAAAAGGCGCGCCATGAGTCGCGCCGAGCCAAATAGGTTAGGAGCGCCCTCTAAATAAATTAGTCTGGTTTCAGACAAGCGATCTTAACATAACGTCTGAAAGCAAGGTGCTCCCTGAGTCATTCCGAACGACTGCACTTCAGACGTCGTGTACTTTTCATGTACGTCAAGAATGTGGTTCGGTGCAACACTACTTGGAATGAGTGTTAGAAGACAATTATGCCTATTGATTAGAAATGTTAAAATATTGTCAGCATTTTTTTTACAGCAGCACTCCACTGCAGAGTTTTAAACAATTATTGAGAAATCCCCATTGTCTGTAGGTATAGCTACTTTCGCTTCGATTACCACCCATAATGTTCACTTTGTACTGCAGATCAACAGTGCAATGCATGTTCTTCAGTCGGCCGCTTCCCAACCGACCGACAACGCAACAGGTTCTCTTCCACCCCGATGTGCCGTTTCGCAAAAGTGGGTAAAAATAATGGTTAAGAACTGTGAAAACATTATGCGAAAATGAGAGTAAATCGAGATACAGTCTAAAAAGAAACGGGTCAGATCTGGCATTTTCGGGTCAAAGGGGGCGCCCTGATATTATAACCCGGTGATTCAAGTCTACATATCTGGATCGGCCCAGATGTTTTTGTGCTACAGATATTCTCCAGCACTAATTCGATGTGGGGATAGTTCGTGTTGCGATCTCAGCAATACGCTGACCAAATTAACGCCGCCAATTAAGACTACGGGACTTGTAATCCGGGTCAGTTTTGACAGGGAAGAAGTATTATGGCCCTCTTCGAAACCACGGCTTCGGATTGGATTCGGCTCCAGGCTTCGCTCCCTCGTCTGAAGCCCTAAACATGTAAACAAAGCACGTGCATTTGTGGAGTCGAAACAGACGCGGGGCCAAACAAGCCTGAGCCGAATCTGGAGTCGAAGTCGTGGTTTCGAAAAGGGCTTACGGTAAATCCAGACATGTATTGTTTTTTCACCAGGCTTGTTCTCAATGCCCAACTACCAACACGCTGTCTGACTGAGAAGGGTGCAATACCCGGAGCAGCCCCCATGACGTCCGACCACGCAGAGACCATGTTGTGGTCCCCGTACGATCCCATCTTCATCGCTGAGGCTGCCTTCGCCGTGGCCAGCGTGCTGACCCAACTGAGTCTCCTCGACCCTATGGTGGTCATGAACTTCGTAGGCCCACTGCAGATTTCACTTTGCGGAATGCTCAGAGACACGGCTAAGTTTATACTGCTCTTCATCGTCGTGTGGACGGCGTTCTCGCTTGGACTGACGCACGTGTACCGGACGTTTGAGATGATAAGGAAAGAGGCGTGCGGGGTGAACTGTGAGACTGGAGCGTTTGGAAGGTAGGAGGCAACGTTTATTTAATAATTTGATGTTTGTAATTATAAAAAATATGATTTTACTACACATTTTCATTTTCAAACACCACTTACTGATGCAAACACTTACATCCAATAAACACACACCTCTCTAATGGGTATGTTCTATGGCAATTTATTTGTTCTCTGTTGGCTTTAATTCTTCAACGCTTTAAGAAAATGTTGTGTTTAATGTCTGTAAGTCCATAGGTCTCAAGTCCCTACACTTCAGTTTAAAGACATCTCATTTAAACAGGGTCCCGTGGGGCCTGACCCATTTTCGGTCAGTTTGACACATAATCGGTGTCAAAATGACTCCGAAAGGATCAAACTCACCATGACCTCGAGCATGGAGCAATAAACTAGTTTATTGCTCCATGCCTCGAGTTAAGTCCTTTCTTTTTTCTCCAAACAACCAGTTCCTGGTCAGCCGAAAGAAATGGGTTTGAAACACTTTTAAAAAAAAATTATTTTGTTTACCATCCACGAGCAAAATAATTTACTCAACAATATTATTCCCCTTTCTAGAATTGCAAAGACCACCCACCCCCTAATTTTTTTTTTATAAAGTGTTGTTTCATTTTTCCATCCAGTTTCTACCAGTCGATGATGACCCTCTTCTGGTCCCTCTTTGACCTCATGGACCTCGATAACCTCATGATTGACCCCTCCCTGAGGTTCACTGAGACTGTAGGGACAATGATGTACGTCTGTTTCTCCGTGGTGGGCGTG
This sequence comes from Asterias rubens, assembly GCF_902459465.1. Classification (NCBI taxonomy): domain Eukaryota; kingdom Metazoa; phylum Echinodermata; class Asteroidea; order Forcipulatida; family Asteriidae; genus Asterias; species Asterias rubens. The sequence continues at coordinate 3,623,716 of NC_047076.1, forward strand.
GTCGTCCTGGTGAACGCCCTCATTGCTATGATGAGCAATACGTACACTCGGGTGGAGGTAAAATTAATGCTCTCGAAGGCAACAATGTCCGGTGTCCTAAGGACATTTTGGTCCGCCGTACATTTGTGTCCCCCGTAAGGAAAATTAACGTGGGTTGGAGGAGGAGTATTCAAAAGAGGGCGCTATCAGACTGGATTATGGGTGGGGTGGGAGCGAATCTCCGGGGGGACAGAATCTCCTACCACACCGGAACTTTCACAAACATTATCATGGCAATTTTTTATAGAATTTTTAAATTTTTTGTTATGCTGTCCAAACTAAAACAATTAGTGAAGTAGTCAGACAAGAATGCGGCATATACATGTTGGTATAATTTTCTTCTGTCATAAAAGGAGATAAAGGCCTAATTATAGGAAAAGCATGTATTAATAATTGCTAAGCATCAGAATGCATCAGAATGGGGATTCAATGCCAAATTAAGTTTATAGTGGCGCACTAATTTCATATAAACAGAATCATCAAGAAACTGAGGGGGTAGAACTTAAAAGTCTCACACCTTACCTTAAAATGATGTAAGATGTCATTTGTTTCCCCCAGCCACAAGAACCCTATCTTTTGTAAAATAGTGGACAACCTCTTCTTTGAATATTGAACTGGACAACATTTTACCACCAACCCCCCCCCCCCTCCGCACCCCCTAAATAAACTTGAGTGCAGCGCTGCATTGGAATTAAAACAACATTCTCCTGATTTTAGGAAAACTCTGACGTGGAATGGAAAGTCGCACGAACTCGGCTCATCACAGATTACCTATCAGAGAGTTTAACCATCCCACCTCCCTTCAACATTATACCATCAACCAGGGGACTGAGGAAACTCTACCGAAGGCTTGTGGCGATCGTCGGTAGAAGGCCCAGATTACATCGTGTAAGTTTAGGTTTCCTTAATAATTATATGTCAGCTGGGTTCTAGAGACAGTGGTCAATTTTATAAAGACAGTCCTAACTTGGGACTAGTCCTACTACTCGAGTAAATCGTCCTAAAAACCCGAGATAAGACCTATAGTCTAAACTCTTTGTGAAATCTACCCTATAGGACACATAGTGTCTGTAGTTCCACATTCAATGTTGGCTTTTTACACAACTCTGAAATCTCTGAGTCAGAATTTACCTTCTAATTAGAGACAGATAAGGGTAAACTTCATCAAGTCCTAACTTAGGGCTGGTCTTAGGACCCTTTAGGCTAGTCCTAAGTTAGGAAGAATCCTAAAAACTCAAGCTGAGACAATAGTCTTAACTATTGTGAAACTCACCCTAGGACACAGTGGCCCGGCCTACTATAATGTGGTCAGAATTGACCTTCTAATAAGAGAGACAGGGGTCAAGTTCACTATAGTCCTAACTTAGGGCTGGTCTTAGGACGCTTTAGGCTAGTCCTAAGTTAGGAAGAATCCTAAAAACTCGAGCTGAGACAATAGTCTTAACTATTGTGAAATTCACCCTAGGACACGTAGTGGCTAGGCCTACTGTCGTCAGAAATTGACAATTTCTGGGCCAGTATGACCCGGAATATTGTACACTTGATCAAGAAATGGGTCAAATTGACTCAAATCTGAATTTAACATCTGTAATGGGTTAGACCACTTATCACGAGGGGCTAGGAATTCGCCACTCGCCGGTCGCGTGTGTGGTCTCCCGTTCCATTCGCTTGGGACCGCGGCTCTACGATACGTATGAGACGCGGTCCAAGCCACGATTGCCTTGACAAAAGGCTAGGTCAATTCTGACCTGGTAGTTTTTGTAGAGTGTATCACACTGTCACTGACCAGTTTTATAACAATTTAACAATTATTATTGAAAATAACTACACTCATTTTTGTTGTATAACATCCACAGCTGCGAAGATCTGATGCCGGTAAAAACTTCCAGCACGCTGGTTACAAGGTAACAGATCCAATGTCATCAAATATTTTTTTCTCAAATAATACTATGTTTTTTTTCATGAATGTATCTGTGCACAAAAAAGAATGACAAAAGTAAGATTCTTCCTCTAATCCTAGTGCCACGATTTATCTTATACTCTGATGCAGCATATCGTGAAGAAACTTGTGCAGAGATTCTTATGGCAAGAGAAGATGATGAGAGCCCGCCAGAAACACAGAGACAAGTTGCAGACAGATACACTGGTCAGAGAAGCTGTGCAGATGGTCAGGTACTAAACAAAAATAGTATTATGCAAAAACAAAACAATTTTTGTTTAATGTGTAGCACCCTGCCCGCTTCCTCTTTAAAGACCTTTTCAGGATACATGAGTTTAGCGATCTCTGACGAAAAGCCCCAATATTTGTGGGGGAAAAAAAAAAAAAACAAAAAAAAAACGGTCGTCTTCAAAAAATGTTGGGCAGCCAGTTTGAAAAAAAAAAAAACCAAAAACCTAAGAAAGACTGAAAAAGGCCCTTCTTCCTTTTTCAAATAGGCAGGACGCTAAAAATGATTTGGGGTTTGCTTTGGTTTGTTTTGTGTTGACAAACAGAAGCTCATACTATCCAACAATACGTTGCTGTCTCAAGGTTAATTAAAGATGCTATGTCAGATTTTTTGCCAATTTGACCCAAACATTTTGATTTTAAATTCAATAGGTATTTTGATGGGGGTCGAGAAAGTTACAAGCTCTCATTTTAGCCATTGCTCGAAAAAGTCCGCCAGTTATAGTAGCAGTGAAATAAAGTGCTCAAAAAATAGTTTTTGTCGGGATCCCGACAATAATATCACGTGACCAATTCTTATGTGTTTTATGATACTCTTTGAAATACCATTCACTCACAAAAAATGTTCTTGGTATCCATAATGTAGGTTATGGACAACAAATTGTTAACCGACTATTTGGATTTTCTCAGATCTGGTTCTAAGCGAAAGAGTATACTCCGGAACACCTTTAGCAACACGAGTCGAGGTGACCCGTACCTGCAACGATTTCATCGCAAAATGTCCGCTGACCTGATACGTGAATCCAGTCAGGAGACGGAGGAAGCCTGTTTTTAATTTATTATTATTTATTTATTTATTATTATTTATGTGTAAAAAAAAAATACAAACAGTCAGAGTAAAAAGATTTTACATTTATAAAAACCAGACAACATAAGGGTTAAAACATACTTAAAACATAATTTGTGTATTCATATTATTTTTAAAACCACCAATGGACGATGCATTTTGGGCCTCAGTTGGTAACTTATTCCATAATATAGCAGCACCAGAATAATTAAAAGATTGCCTAAAACATTCCATGAATAGGCTTAGGAACCATTTAGAACCATAGGTCAACCAAACTAGATCTTGGAAGACGGTCCGAGCACACTGAGCCGAAACGTCGAGCAGTAGCAGGCTGAGTCAGTCAGCAGAGCCACCGCAGAGGCGTTTTACATGGTGTCACTGCATACCTTCTTACTTAGATTGAATGAAACATACCGGTTTTTTTGAAAAAAATTGTATACAAAAATATTCTTGGTGGTTAATGTCAGAGTCGGGGGACTGGGTTGGGTCTACCCCATACACACACCCAAATGATTCCAACGGTTTCAAGACATTACTTTGATTACATTTATAATTATTGACATTGACCACCATTTTGTATGGAAGGGCTTATGGAGCTAAACGAGTGGCTTGGTAAAAAATTACTTTTTTCGTAAAAAAAAAAAATATTACTCTTTCAGGAAATTTTTTTACCCTTTAGATCGTTAACTATCACTAATTAATTTTACAACATTTTGGTGAAAAAAATCGCGGTTTCGACGTTAAAAAAAGTATATAACCATGGATGCTAGGTCTTTAACATGTTCTTAATAATTATTTACTGTATTTAATTTTCATCAGACGTAATAGAGCCTACATTTGGTGGGGGTGGATGTCAGATGGTTTTCAAAGCAAAGGAAACCGGCTGGTTATGTCATGTGATAAACTTCGAACTGCAAAAAAAAAAAAATTACCTCATTGTGGTACAGTTGAGTCTGTTCATTCGGATTATTTTTAATAATGGATTAAGTAAAACGAATTGGCACAAAACGAGCCCATATCACCCCCTCCCCTCCCCCTGGTACGGTTGCCATTATATGAAAGAACTAATTAAACCCAAGACATAATTGAACAGAGAGGACCTCTGTTTACTGAGCAATTCAACATGGCTCTGAAAGACTCTGGTGATAATGCCATTATTGTCATCACCATTTCTACCTCTATGGTTTGATGTACAGCCACACTCTTTCTATGAGCGATTACCGTCAAATGGTGGCGCTATTTTAAATCGCGGTAAAGAAAAATTCACGTGGATTATCACGTGATTCACAATCATCCATCAGACGAAGTACGTTATCATTTTGGACTTTGTTTCTTCATGTTTAGCAATAGATTACATGATGTTGCAGATTTGTTAAAGCCTTTCTACTTCCCGGTCGGATAGGTAAGCATAGTTAATAATATCCATTCTTGGTACAAATTCCTCAAATTCACCGTGATTAAAATATTAAATTATATTCATAACGAAAAAAAGGGGAAATGGTTCTTTCAACGTTACGTAACAAACACAGAATGTGTGTACTCACTCGCAGTACTCGCCCACTGACTGGTGACTGCACGACTTGTTGTGTCGGTAGCTGCGCGTTCAGGCGCTAAAGATGTCAATCAAAGCATAAAAAGAACAGTGCCCCAGCAGTTTACTGCTGGGTCTGTAAAGTTGAGGATTAATTCTTTCAAATAGCTAGGCCTAGCTAGGGGGCTATTCAATATTGTCAATGTTTTAAAATTTCGATTTCTTTTCGAATTTGTGGGTGGGTCTGGGTGGGTCAAAAGCCTCTTTTTCAAATATTTATTAATCGAAATTCACTTAAAAAAAAAAAAAAATAAATAAATAAAAAACTAGATTGCTTTACTTTCACAATCAAAGTCCGGTGCTAGGCCCGAACGTACATTAATAACATCCATGATGCAGCGCACACGAGTACAAGTACCATGCAAGTATGCATAATGCAAACCACATGTAGTTTTCTTTTTAATTCTGCACATAACAAATCAATGTTTTTATAATCGAAATTAGGGGTGGGTGGGTGGGTCAAAAATCTTTGGAAAAGAAATCGAAATTTTCAAACATTGAAAATTATGAATGGCCCCTAGGTCTATATCAATATTATCGTCATTTTCATAGCTCATTTCAGTTGGTACTACCTCCATGGTATTACTATTATGAGCCAGTCAGCAGTTTGCAACAACTACATGTAACTCTATTTTCATTTTGGTTTTTATTTACCCGTACTCAGTACTTACGGTATCGATCTGAGCTCTGTGAAAAAAAATCACAGTAATATGACTTGGGTCTTAGGTAAGTACTGAGTTAGTTGCATTAACGTAACCCTCCTGCCGACGGCGTAGCTGGAGGGTTACGAAGCATACTCCAGTGAAAAAGGCGAAACGGTCATTCACGTACAGTTTTGACAGACCTAGTCAACAGATTTGCTCAATTTTTACCACTTTCGAAAATCATGACACAAATTCTATGAACACAACCTTAATCCTCCATATCACACGAATCCTACCATATCACTTTAAACATCATTGAGGAAATAGTTTGAAGAAAAAGGACAAAAACTTACCAGATCCCCGAGCGAAAGAGTAAAAAATGTCCCAGGTTGAAGGAGGGTTAACGTTATCGCAACTACTACTGAGTATACAGTGTTTTCAGACATTGGTGTTTATGGGTAAAACCAAAATGATTATTCTTTATCCCCGATGGAAATTTAACATCTATTTACTCTAATTTCTCATGCAGATAATTGAAACGGACCTCCACCACAGCAATCATCATGGTGCTGCTGGAGAAAGTTGTCGGTTTCTTAACCGACAACTCCACCTTGGTCGGTCTCGTCCTCCTGACCATCACATTCATCTTCCTCCTCAACAAGATCCTGAACGTGTTGATGATCACTTCAAATTCTCCCAACCCATTCGGAACAGACACCAGGCGACCGCCACAGCCACTTGAGACCGATCATACAGTCGTTGACAAAGTGATAAAACAGGGTATGTATGGAGAATTTATATCAGTTTATCTAAACTGCAGGGGTAACATTTTACACTCGAGCACATGAATGTTAGAATATTATGAGATCAATATTATTCCTTTTTTTTCCAGTATCAAATAAAAACATGGTGCATGTGAAACTGTTTTGGTCTTGTTGGAACAATTCTGGGACAGTAAACTTTTTGAGCAAAAACCCTTTGGTCTTGTTGACCCCCCCCCCCACTCTAATTTCAAGCCCTGACTAGTGTGTAAACGAAGCCCAGGGCCATCAACAAGTTTTCCCACTACAGAGACCATGTCTTGCCCTGGTGCCCTTTCTGCAAAGAAAAAACTGGCCTTTTCTCTCAAAGATAAATTAGGCCTATGTACATGTACAAGGGTTTGTCTTGCCCCGGTGCCCCCTCATTGCACCATGGTGCCCTTTCTGCAAAGAAAAAACTGCCCTTTTCTCTCAAAGATAAATTAGGCCTATGTACATGTACAAGGCTTTGTCTTGCCCCGGTGCCCCCTCATTGCAAAGTAAAACTGGCCTTTTCTCTCAAAGATAAATTAGGCCTACAAGGCTTGCACTGAAAACAGAACCTTTTTTTATACACCAAATCTCTACCATTCGATTCTCATTCTTGTGAAAAAATTCTTTTAACTTTAAATTTTGAATTTGTTTTTAGTGGCCTGACCCTATTAGAGTCTTTCCTGAAATCATCAAGAAAGACTCTGCTAGGGTGGAAGCGTCAGACCACTAAGTTGGAGATAGCATATAAGTAGGTCTTTTGTGGTGAGCAGTTTGTACAATTGTAATTTCACTTGTACATTTAATCCCATAACCTTGTGGAAGGTCGTAGGGGCACCACAGCTGACTTATTGGTGATTTTACACAATCCAATGCGGTCCTCCGCTAATCTCTGCGAGTAGAATGTCAGGCCCGTCCACTCCTAGACTTGTGGACAAGTCGTTAAATGTCTGTTGCGGTGATAGCGTTCAGACTCTCCCTGCGATTCCCGCAGTATTCTTGCGAGACTGCTGGCCCGCGAGGCTATTGTTCTCACGACTACGGTCCCATGAAGTAGAAGTCAGGCACCCAGCAGTTCGCGCGAGAGCACCACCACAACTCGACTATCTCCCTGCGTGGGACCATTAACGACTTGTCCACATGTCTAGTCCACTCCTGGATGTTGTGGGCAGTTTGCAACAGCTAATTCTATTTTCTCAATCCAATTAACTCCTGTAGGATTTACTGCCCAAAAGGTTCCAGAGAATCTGGATGCAATAGTGATAGGCAGCGGAATGGGAGGTCTTACCACTGCCTCTCTACTAGCCAGGACGGGCAAGAAAGTCCTTGTGTTGGAGCAGCATGACCAGGCTGGAGGTTGCTGCCATGTTTTCCGGGAGAAAGGCTTTGAGTTTGACGTTGGTAAAGGATGTTTCTCTTTTGGATAACATTAATAACAAGTCACTTCAAAAGATGCTTTTTTTGCATCGGGATAAACAACACAAAACACTTTGCTTACGGCCAAATTCTGCGCTTACGATCCACCATTCTCCGCTGTGTAAGTGCAGAATGCCTAGTAACATGTTACATGGAGTATGCACACGAACAAGCCAAAATTCCCTGCTAACCAGTTAATGCTTGGCGTAAGGGTGGAATTCCCTGCTTCTGCATTCTGATTCTTTGTTAATGGTAAGGGGAGCCATGTAAGGGGGCCAAGATGTCTTGTCCCTAGACCAACGAGCTGTAGCCCGCAGCTCTAACTCAAATGTTAGCAGCAGGTACCGCATCACTACTTTTGAGTAACTTTCTCAATGTTTGTTTCCTCCATCCAAAAATGTAATCCACTTAGAAAATGGTTCATTCATGTTCTCAAAATGTTGTTCAAGACCCAATTATTTCGACAAGCGATTTTTCTTTGTTTTGTATGTGGTCTTTGGCTGGCTGATGTTATTTCTGTTGTGTAATTTTAACCAAGTTGTCCGTGTATGATGTATTTTAAAGTGTTTAAAATTTTTACAAATATTCTTAAAAATAACTGTAAACATCTGTATTTTTTCCTATTGTATTTTTATGAAACTTGCTGATAACAAATCAATTAAATTGACATTATTATTCTCATCATTCAAGGTATTCACTACATCGGTGAGATGGCTAACAACACCCTTATAAAGGTCATCGTTGACCAGCTGACCGACGGTCAGTTACAGTGGGTCCCGCTGAACGAGACCTTTGACACCGTGATCATTGGAGAAAAGGGAAAGCAAAGGAAATACCCGATCAAGTGTGGTCTGAACGGTCAGTATCGGCAGTCACTACTGGACAGCTTCCCCAACGAAAAGGAGAGCATTGATAAGTTTATCAATTTGTTAAAGGTAAGAAGTTTTTTATTTTTTTAATAGATATTAGTTTCGCATTGGGGATACAGAAAACATTTTGTTTTTACCCTTACTTTGATTTAATACTCGAGTTCTGTGAAAATAGTCCGCAGCCCAATCACTCGGGTGGGATTCTGACCCACGAAATTTGCATTGCCAGAGCAGGTGTGTTACCAATAGACCACCATAGGATTCAAACTCCTTCTAGCCAATGGGCTAGCAAAGGTCATGGGCTCAAATCCCACCCGAGTGATTTGCTTGTGGATTTTCTCTCGGAACTCTCACAGAAGTCAGGAAAGTACTGAGTAACAGTATAAGCTTACTACAGTATAACAGAACTACATGTGTTAGAAAAAAATCCTTTTTATTCTTGGAAACTTTAGGCTACTTTTAGAAAAAGCTGAATCAATGGGTTGTAAAAGTCATTTTTAATAAACTTGTTTTGAGTTCTGTTTGTAAACATTGTTAATGAGTAGGAAACTATGTCTTTTTGTTCTTCTTTCTATGTTGTTAGAAGCTTCACTCATACTGCTACCATCTTACTAATAATTCAATATCATTTTAGGTCGTCAAAAAGCAATCTTTTGTTGCCGGAGCTATGAAGGTGATGCCAAGGAAACTTTGCGACTTTCTCATCAACTCGGGCATCATCAAACTCCTTACCTCGTTCTTTTACTACGCCGATCTTAGTCTTAAAGATGCCATGGATGAGATAACTGACAACGAAGACTTGAAGGCTGTGCTTTCCTACAATTTTGGCGATTATGGTAAGTGAGCATGGGCGACTAGTGCCGTAGTCATGACGTCTGATGGCTTAGTCGAGTTGCGAGACATTGGTAGAGCACAATGCACTGCCTTCCCATTTTTTCCTGAAGCAATTATGGTCAAGTAACTTGCTACTGTTAAAATTTTGCTTAGCAGATAAATTGTGATCAGCAAAATTGTCAGAAATTATTGTGTTGCCTACTGATACCTTCACTATCCATAAACAAATTTTCATTCCTTTTTTTTTTCAGGAACTCCACCGTCAAAAGGGAGCTTTGCCATGCACTGCCTGTTGGTAAACCACTTTATGAAAGGGGTGTACTACCCACTGGGTGGCGCCAGCGAGATCGCCTTCCATATGATACCAACTATTGAGAGATCTGGGGGTAAAGTCCTGGTCCGAGCACCCGTCTCTAAGATAATACTGGATGAAGCGGGCAAAGCTTGTGGTAAGTTGAGAAGCATCTTAAAGGTACTAGTGGTAATTACTAAAAATAACTATTAGCATAAAACCTTACTTGGTAACGAGTAATGGGGAGAGGTTGAAAGTATAAAAGATTGTGAGATTCCCTCTAAGCTTGGGCGGTTCCAGAAATTTGGGGCTCGGTTCCGGTTCCAAAAAAAAGCTCGGTTCTGAGACATACCCGGTTCCAATTCAATATAAAACATAAGACGCCCGTCCCGAGCTCACACACACACAATTGAGCCGATCTATTTTAACTGAAAATAACCAAGTTAATCAGACATCGGTCCCGAGCTCACACACACACAATTGGAGCCGATCTATTTTTAACGAAAATACCAGAATACCCACCCCAAGTCAATCAGACATCGTGCCACCGAGCACCTATTCTCCCTGCATTTAAACAAGTCTTTGTAGTGCAGTACATCCGTAGTGCAGTATGTCCGTAGTGCATGCAGTGTGTCGTCTCTGTACATACAAGTGTACATGCCTGTACATGCCTGTACATGCATACAGTACTGTGTGTTTTGTGCATGGTGCAAGCTTTTATGAATATGGATATATCGGCAGCCAATCACAACGTGCTGTCTATTTGGACTTTGGACTCTGTACATGTACATGTATATGCATGAGATATACATTTATAGATGCCTATGCATTGGAGGGGGCTGTGCACTGTGTATGCAGCCACACGTGATAGTTGATACTCATGTCGGCTTGAAGCCTTTGCACACTGTATCTGCGGTCACCGCTTTCAACATCAAGCCTCAATTTCTAGAGCCGGTTCGTCGCAGGATCGGCTCCACAGAGCCTTTTATAGTTGGGACTCGGTCTTTTAAAATCAGAACCGACAAAAGCGGGTACCCGGTTCCACAGAAGAGTGGAACCGCCGGTCCGGTTTTCAATTTGGAACCGGGTAGAACCGGGTAACCAAATGAACTGCCCAAGCTTAATTCCCTCTGAAGTGACATGGTTTTCGAGAAAGAAGTAATTGTCCACGAATTTGATTTTGAGACGTCAGATTTAGAATTTGAGGTCACAAAATCAACCATCTAAAAGCACACAACTTCGTGTGACAAGGCTGTTTTTTTCTTTCATTGTTATCTCGCAATTTTGATGGCCGATTGAGCTCAAATTTTCACAGGTTTGTTATTTTATGCATAATATTGAGATACACCAAGTGAGAAGACTGGTCTTTGGCAATTACCAATAGTGTCCAGTGATTTTAAGACATCTTGATGGTTTTACAGGGCTTTGTATTTACACTGGACCGCAGTATCAAGGCCATTGAGTTAAGCAGTGGGCCAGTAAACTGGCCATGACTGGACAAGTTCGACAACGACAAGTCTTGTTGACACTCGCTGTCAGCTCACTAACACCCATTTCACACAGGCGGGCCAGAGGCGCGCCGAACCAAATAGATTAGGCGCGACACTAGTCGATCCGAATAACTGCAACAGTCAATCTTTCGACTTCTACATGTAGCACATACAGTCGCCCCTAGTTGTTGCAGATGTCAAACATGTCATGAAATTCAAAATTTGGTTCGGCGCCACTCTGGAGCCCCTATCGTTGTCTGAGACGCCGGGGAGAAGTATAAATGTTTCATCAACAAGTAGACACTGTATACAGCTGAAACTTTCACATGTGACTTTTATTGTATCCTGATAATGCGGCTTATAAATTACAAAACTGACAAAGACATATTCCGATAGTCTAATAAATACGCAATGTTTTTCTGAGGCTTTTTGGCCTTGCCACCCCCCCCCCCCAAGACTCTAACTTTTGTCAATCATTAATTAATTAGTTGTTGTTTTTTTACAGGTGTAACTGTTCAGAGAACATCTGGTGATGTTGACATCCATGCCCCGCTCATTATATCGAGCGCTGGAATTTACAACACATTCCAGAAACTTCTTCCACCAAAAGTGTCTTCAGATATATGTAAGTGAATTTTCAGCTTCCCTTAAAACCGACATTTATTAATGTATTCTTAGGGCCATATCACTCAAAGCAATTACAGGTAACCAGTTCCAGGCAATCTCCATGACAAAAATACATTCTCATTTGAATGTTTACATATTTTTTGGGGGCGATCGTAAGAAACTGGAAGGACTCCTGTGCTTCCAAAGTGGTCCTGTAGCATGCACTAAAGTTGGTTGCCTGTCAAAGTTGCCTCGTTAGTGTGACAAGGCCCATATGAAAAGTGTCCATTGTTACTTGGTATTGCATGGAGTGATTTTGAACTATAGGGGGCAGCAGTCAACTTCCGCTGTTTACATAGTGCTGATGATTTCCAGTTAAAACATTCTGCCCCCTAGTGTTCCTAAAAGTCCCTCATGATCAAGTTGAATTGGAATTGTGACTAAACATGTGTGTTCTTGATATTGTATTTTTGATGTATGTGTCTTATATGAAAATTGTTTAAAATTTGTACACTGTTTTCTCTTCCCAATTATTTGCATTTTGTCATATTCATCCATGTTGTTAACAATGATACGTATTTTCAATGTGTGTGCATTATTTGAAACTTGTGTTATAATTGTACACTGCTTTTTCTTATCAAACATTTTCAATTGTCCTATTATTTATTATCCATGGTATAAACGATTTATGATCTATTTTGTGATTTTTGCTTGTGCCATTTTGTGTGCTTTTAGTAACAATTTGTTCAGTTTTAAAAATGTAATATTTCATGCATATATACCCTAGCCTTTCTACCTCTTGACCCTTGTATGTGAGGTCACAAACAGCTCCATCCCTGAGGTCTATAGAGACCTAATGTATCAGTAGCTGCGATTTGTGTGTGGCGCGCTGAGGTTACGCTCAAGTTTCAAAGCACCAAGTACAGTGACGGCGCTATTTGAAAGAGCGTCGTCAATTGCATAGGGTCTAGTGCTTGACCTCAGCAACGTTGATCAAATGCAAGGGTTGTGTTTAAAACAAAACAATTATGACCTGTTTTTAAAAGTTGCCTTTTGAATGTGTTGCGATATTGTATTTTGTTATGTATATGTGCCTTTTTGAATTTGACAGTCATGTTAACTTTTTTACTCTTCCCCAACTGCTCTTTCTCTATTTTATTTGTCTGTGGTATTTACAAATAATATAAGATTCAATTTGTAATTTCGTGTGTGTCATTTTGTTAACTTTGACCAACAAATTTTGTTTAGGCCTAATTTGTTATAAACCTTTTCCAAACCTTTCTATCAGTTGATGTTTCAGGTATGTGTTCAAATAAGAAGAAGCTTATTCATTATAATACTTTTCATTCATTTAATATTTGCAAATGATAACTAATGAAATTATTTTGAAAGTACGTACTTGAATGTCATTAACACATACATGTAGCCCTTTAATATGCCCCCATAAAAAGGTCCTTACCATGATGAGTTAGATTTAGTTAGGCCTAGATGTTAAGTAAGAAAGCAGATTTTACTTTTTTTTTGAAGGATAAAACTAAATTATTGTAGATAGTAGGTTTAAGTTGTCATTTTATTGAAAGATTTTACTTCCCCTCCCTTCCAACAGGTCTTGAGAAGAAACACAAGGGTGCCCAACATGGTGTTGGTGCCATGTCAGTTTTCATCGGCCTAAAAGGTACGGTTGGTATTTCCATAATTCAAAGTATTACAATTCTTTTCGAACTGTGATTTTATTGTATATTAAAGACACTGGACACTATTGGTAATTGTCAAAGACCATAAAAAATAATAATAATAAAACCATTCTTATATAGCGCATATCACCGTGAGGTCCCTCTTCTCACTTAGTGTAACTCAACATATACATCAAATAACAAACCTGTGAAAATACGAGCTCAATTGGTCGTCAAAGTTGCGAGATAATAATGGACAAAAAATACCCTTGTCACACAAAGTTGTGTGCTTTCAGATGCTTGATTTCGAGACCTCAAATTCTAAATCTGAGGTCTCGAAAACTGCGTCACTTCAGGGAGCCGTTTCTCACAATGTTTTATACTATCGACCTCTCCCCATTACTCGTTACCAAGTAAGGTTTTATGCTTACAAATATTTTGAGTATTTACCAATAGTGTCCACTGCCTTTAAACGGCATAGAATTACACAGAGACATGGCCTCTGTTGTACTGGGCCCTATTTTATACTGCTGCTGGAACAGAAACAGTATTTAAGCACAAACACATAATGCTAACCAGAATAAGGTTACCAGCCAAAATGCCATGACACGTGTAACATTTGTTGTTGGTATACTGCTTTTCTTTGCTTAGCAGAAAATGGTTAGAGGCACTGGTCCATTTTGGTCATTACTCGAAACAAATTTTGGCATAAAACTTACTTGGTAGCCAGCAATGGAGAGCTTTTGATGGAGTAAAACATTGTGAGAAACGGCTCACTCTGAAGTAACGTAGTATTTGAGTAAGAGGTAATTTCTCAGTCAAATATTATTTGAATTTGAAAAAAGACGTCAGACCAAAATAATGAGCAAAAAGTTTCACAGATTTATTATTCTATGCATATTGGGAGACACCAAGTCAGAGTACTGGTCTTCGACAATTGCAAAAAAGTGTCCAGTGCCTTAAAGCAATAGGCCCTATTGTCTGCTTAAAACAACTATACAAACATGTTCAGGTTTTTGTAATCTTTTGAAAATGGTTTGTTTTTCAAAGGGACGAAAGAGGAGTTGAATTTACCCGCGGGTCAGGTGTGGGCCTTCACCGGTAACGATCACGATGAACAAATGGAGGAATATATCAACCGTAGTGCTGAGGATGCAGGCAAGGATGGTATCCCGCTGTTGTTCATTACGTTCCCATCGGCCAAAGATCCCAGCTGGGATGAACGGTATCCAGGTAAAGAAACTTGGATTTGTTTAAATGTTTTATTTTATTTAGATGTTAAATTAGCATCGGGAATAAAGAATGATCATTTCGGTTTTGACCCATACACCGATGTGTGTGAGCACGGTATACTCGGTACTTTCCCGAGTCCAGTGAAAAAAAGCACAGGCGCGTACCTCGGGTGGGATTTGAACCCATGACCTTTGCAACTCTAGAGCAGTGTCTTACCAAAAAGACTATAAGGTTAGCACCAATAACAGGATGAATATGAAACAAAAAGAGTTTATCAGATTCTTGCATGAATTGTTTGTTAGGGTTTTCTGAGGGTTAGTGTCCATTTGTGAATACTGCGGCCAGAAATACAGTTGGTAACTGTTGTTGCCTCGCTAAATGTTGGTGTAAAAATACTGTGACAGTTTCTTCAGCAGGCTGACACTACTCGGCTGAAACTTTTACATGTGATTTTTTTTGCCCCGCATGTATATTAGCATAACGTTGACAAAAACCAGTCTATTACCCTACTCTTTTAAATCGTGTTTGTTTTTCTTCTACAGGCAAGTCCACATGTACGATGGTGACGCTCGCTAACTGGGAATGGTTCTCAAAGTGGGAGGACGGTAAGATGTCCAAGCGAGGCGAGGATTACGACAGCATCAAGAACGCCATCGGTGACAAGATGTGGGAACAGTGTCTATGGTACTTCCCGCACCTCAAAGATAAGGTGAACTATGACCCTTTGAACTCTGACCTTTTGAACTCTGACCTCTGCCCTTTGTTAGTAAGATTATTATGTCTATGTCGCAAAGACATGTGCGATGTAGCTGTATCTGTAGCCAAAGTCGTAGTTTTCGGACACGACCTATCTGCCATTTCAACAGTGTCTCTGGTACTACCCTCTTATCAATGATAAGGTGAACTATGACCCTTTGAACTCTGACCTTTTGAACTCTGACCTCTGCCCTTTGTTAGTAAGATTATTATGGCTATGTCGGAAAGATGCGTGCAATGTAGCTGTATCTGTAGCCAAAGTCGTAGTTTTCAGACACGGCCTATCTTTCATTTCAACGGTGTCTCTAGTAAACCCTCACCTAGAAGATAAGGTGAACTTTGACCCTTTGAACTCTGACCTCTGCCCTTTATTAGAAAGAGTATATGGCCATGTCTGAAACAGCGAATTCTGCTACAGCTACGGCTAGATCAGCCATCTGCCAGTATGGAAGAATAGGTGGGATGTAGCAGAATCTGTAGCCGAAGTCTGATATTATGAAACCGTTTTGACCAAACAATTTAACGTTTGAACACTTGTTTTAGGTTGAGTATTTCAACGTTGGAAGCCCTGTAACCAATAAATACTACATCGAGGCCATGAAGGGTGAGATCTATGGATTGGATCACAACAAAGAGAGGTTTAGTACGAGCACCTGGCATACTCTGCGAGCAGAGACAGACATTCCAAATCTCTACCTCACAGGTCAGTCTAAATAAATATATTCCACAAATTATATGCAGGTATTCTAGTGGGAAGAAATGAAGAGAAGGAGAGACAGGCACAAAGTGCACAGAAAAAGGAAGGGATGAACAATGAAGAATTTGATATTAGGGCGGGGGTGGGGGACATATGACATGTAATAATGTTCAAGTCTAATGAATGTCACACTTGGAGGTTACCCAAGTTCATTTTTTTCTGATAAGTGTTAAAGGAACACGTTACCTTGAATCGGTCGAGTTGGTATTTGAAAAGCATTCTGTTATAAAATGCACATGGGTAGAAAGATGTAAAAGTAGAATACAATGACCCACACAAACATGCCTCGAAATTGCACGGTTTTACCTCGTCGACTAACACGTTGACAGTGTTGGTTCGCACAGTAAAAGGAAAACTGTGGATCATTGTATTCTACTTGAAAACATCTTACCAACCATATTCATTTTGTAAAAAAAACGGTTACAAACGCTTTTTATAGACCACTTTGCGTTCCTTTATGATTCTTTTTGAATATTGGATCAAAACACCCTGACTATAATTGCTTCTCATCACCTCGTAGTGATTGGATACCAGGGAGTTAATTTCTAATGGTGTTTTTTAATGTTATTTTCTTTCAGGTCAAGATACGTTTACCTGTGGTTTTTGTGGAGCTCTGTTCTCTGGAGTTCTATCCACCAGTAGAATCCTGAACCGTAACCTGATGGCGGACATTGTGTCCTTGAAGAAGAAGGTGTCCAAGAAGTAAGATGAACCAAAAATTCCACTGAAGACTGGAGATTGAGCAACTTGTCAACGTCATAAAACAAACATGGTATTGTACGTCTTAAAGGGTGGGTAATTACTCCAAAAATTAAGCCCGGTTCATACTTCCTTGTTATTATTAATCAAGTGAGTGCAGTGCAATTATTTTTTTACATTTTTTAACACGCAGATTTGATTGATAATTACACTCTCTTTTGACAACAAAGAGGGACACCAAATACAGTGGACACTTTTGGTAATTACTCAAAATAATTATTAGCATAAAACCTGACTTGGTAACGTGTAATGGAGATAGGTTGATATAATAAAACATTGTTAGAAACGGCTCCCTCTGAAGTGTAGTTTCCAAGAAAGAAAGAATTTTCCACGAATTTGATTTCGAGAGCGCAAGTTTAGAATTTGAGGTCTCGAAATCAAGCGTCTGAAAGCACACAACTTCATGTGACAATGGTTGTTTTCAATGGTGCAACTTCGATGACCAAATTGAGCTCATCTTTTCACAGGTTTGTTATTTTATACATATGTTGAGATAAACCAAGTGAAGACTGGTCTTTGACAATTACCAATAGTGTCCAGTGCCTTTAATATTCAGATTTAGTTTGTAATCGGTTTGAAATAAATGAATCAATAGCACAGGAAGTGAACAAATTGTAATTACTAAGTTCATTATAAGTAACATTTTAGTTTTATTGTTTCAGAACAAGGAAGTCAAGACACGGTTTCGATGACATGCAAAGTTGTTTACTCGAGTGCGGCTACAAGTTGTTACCTTGTAAAATGATTTGCCCCATCGCCCTCAAAGAAACAAAATCTTTGATTTGGCGAGTATTGTAACCCATACTATTTGAAGCTTTGCATGGTGAGGTATCAGTATATTATTTTGTTTGTGGTAACACCATGTGTATATCTACTTGCCTGGTAGAGAATGTATTGCTTGATATTCTACTAAACAGCGGAGTAGATTTGTTGAATTGGGGATACTTTTCATTCCCTGAAAAGAACTGTCTTGCTTTTTAACTACTACTACCAGTCTCCTGACGATGACTAGAGCAAGCTAGTCGAAACGTTGAGACCAATTTCAACTGACTCCGCGGCAGTACAGTTAATTACGATCCTATAAGCTAAAGTAGTAGTCCAGTCTAATTTCTATACCATCCGCCCTGGTAATAGTTAAAAAGCAGGACAGTTCTTTTCAGAACTGAGAAGTCTCCCGAACCTCCGATTATCTACTCCACTGCAGTAGAATAAAGCAAGACAGTTCCCTAAGAACAACTCTACCTGACAAGTAGATACACACATGGTGTTACCGCAAACCAAATATACATTGATACCTCACCATGCAATGCCTCGAATCCTATATACTACTACTTTAGTTTTACTTTCATCACCACATACCAAAGTTTGAATTATATAGTTTTGGAGAACTATTTCAAACCGCAGCCTCTAAGATCGTTATTTAAAATACACACAGAAAGGGTTTAAATGGGTGCACACAAATAGGCATGCTCTAAAAACCAGCTTGATGGATTTTGTTTCACACTTGTTCACTTACTAACATTCTTGCGTACACAATAGCAAAAACACTTTCTGCAATCAATTCTACGCGTAAAACGTCCGCCACTAGTCCGACATTTACTTACCCTCATAAGACGTTCATCTCAACAACATACAATGTGCACATGTATTACATAATTGTAAGAACGCAAAATAGTGTCTTTCTCTGTCTCAAACAGACTTACCTAAAGTAATACGAAACGTCTTAGTAAACGAGCAAGTCATTCACAATGCAAATATTAGCGATTTGAAATCTATAGGAAAGGCAGTTCCGACGTCTTTACAGAACAACTCAAAATCAAAATGACCGCCTACCGACATAATGGTATGCACAAACACTATTACTTGGCAATACAATTTACAGGTAAAAAGGCAGCCACTAGTCCAAAATTTACTTATGACGTTGATCTCAACAATATTATTATTATTTTTTTTTTAAATTCACATTATTTGTATCTTCCTCGTGTCAAACAGTCGATACCTAAAGTATTAATCTAATGGTACAAAAGTACGAAACGTGTTGGTAAATCAGCAAGTCATGAACAATGCAAAAACAGGTAATTCAAATGTCCTATAGGAAAGGCATTTCTAAAGCCTTTACATAATAACTCAACATCAAAATGGCCGCCTTCAGATATAACGGTTGAAAGCAACCTCGTCCCCATGGTTCACTTTATTTTCAACCATGTTTACAATAGTAAACCCTGGGATGGAAACTCCTTACTTGGACCCTGATTGGATAACGACTTTACAATATTAGAGTAGTTCCATATTCATAGGTACAGCCAGCCGCCGGCAACCAACAATCTACAAACAAGCTATTAAATCTGGTACCGTACTACGAGATCAAGACCAACATGTGAATTTCAAAAAGTAGCCAGACTATTTTAATTTGCGTACGTATCCAACACGTTTGTATATGCAAATGATCCAATGCCAAAGTGAGAGAGCGATCAACCTTGTAACCGCTTGATACACCCTGGGGACGAGGTTGGGTTGAAAGTCTTGCCGTCTCTGTTGTAGTCGAGACCTAGGAGTCCGAGACCGAGACCGAGACCGAGACCTGGAGGGGGGAGACCGAGACCGAGGGGGAGGGGGAGACCGGTCTCGAGACCTACAACACTGCTCCGAGTAAGGCCGTCTCCGAATTGGCGGCTAAAGTTGCGCCTGTCCTTTCATGTACTCCTGTGTTGAGACCTCAGCAACAGCCGTATAGCGGTAGATGTAGCCGCCAATCGGGACACGGACGACGTGTGGGAATCAAATGTCTTCGGCTAAGGCTATAGACCATGTGAACCTTGTTTACAATTAGTGTGACCTTGCATTCTTTCAGTATTCTGGCAGGCAAGATACTACACTGGTCCTATGGGGAAGTTGGCATTTTGTGTCATAATTTCCACATAAAACCAAGAGTTATGAAAGTGGAAGCTGGTCAAGTTTTGAGATGTGCCCCCTTTACTTTCATCATATCAAAAGTTGATGAGAATTAGACAGTGCACTCTCCATTAAATATTATATTTTATGTTTTCCTCCATTTAGCTGTGTACACATCATGCCTGCAGGAAGTCCAGGCTCTGTGGCTCTTTTGTAAACATGTGATGTCACAGGTCACATCGTCTATAAGATGCCTGCCGTCGATTTCACAAAACTCTTCCCAACTACCCAACCCTGCACTGTAGCATGTAGACCTTAAGATTAATCCTAAGTTAGGACGAGTCACTCGTCCTAACTCGAGATAAGACGAGTCCTAACTCTTTGTGAAGTCGATTCCTGTTCATAAAATATCAACAGTTTGACCCAAATCAGTTTATGACGTCATGCATAGGGTTATAGTCTGGTCCCCGTCGAAAACAATAGTCTCTGGACGTGTTTACAGACTAGACTGATCATTCGATACTCTCAGATGAGGCTGTGACGTAACACTGTAGAGAGTGACTCGACGCAATTGTTTTTACCACCATGACATTACAAATTCACTATTGCTATATAAATTATAATATCCTCCACGTGAATACGTAACCAGTTCCCGGTTCACTATTGATGTTCTAATTACTCATTGCGTATCCGCATCAAAGGCTAGTGGCTGGTGCCAAACAATTGTTCTTGATGAGCTTCAAAAACAGACCTATAAATTCACAAACGGTTATGAGAGAGAAACCGATGTAAAGTCCAACGATGCCGCCGATGTCACCGAATAGGGAACTCTCCTGGAGGGACAAATAAAACAAAAGAAACTCTGACAACTTTTGCGAAGGGAAAAACAAAATGGCCGCCACGGATAGTGAACAGAAACATATTTACATGCCTACCTGATACGATGGCGTCTCTTCGGTTCTCTCATAGTTCAGCTCCTCGTAATAAATTTCAAGTCTTGCAATATTTTCACTGTAAAAAAAAAAGTTGTACAAGTCTTGAAAACCGAGTTTTAACATAAACATCCCTCCATGAATTGTAATATTATTGTTGTAAGCAACTCGTAAAACATTTTAAGTCTTGGATATTTTCATTAAACAAAAAAAAGTTTTAGTCCTGAAAACAATGAACCCTCTTTATCATCTGGACTTTTGTTATTTTGCCGCAAGTGCAACATCTGAACAAAAATTGTACACCCATGGCAAAGTGCCCCGTAAATCATGACCTTTATTTTTGCGCCGATCGTGCAACTGGCGTAGATGTCAGTTAAAGTACCATTAACAAAACAACCATTTAAATTTTAGGTTCGGCTATGTTTTTATCCACTTACTAAATATTGTCCTCATTAAGGACCTTCGTCTTATCGTTGATGGAATGTATGTTGCGCAAAAGAAGTTTCTGTTGGTACGAGAAGAACAAAATAACAATAGGTTTTTGAAAAAAGGGAGTGGTTATGCACTGCAAATAGTGGGGTGTTAAATACACTGGACACTATTGGTAATTGTCAAAGAGCAGTCTTCTCACTTGGTGTATCTCAATATATGCATAAAATAACAAACCTGTGTAAATTTGAGCTCAATTATTGGTCGTCGAAGTTGAGAGATAATAAAGTGAAAAGAAAGAAATCAAATTCGCGGAAAATTACTTCTTTCTCGAAAACTACGTCACTTCAGAGGGAGCTGTTTCTCACAATGTTTTTATACTATCAACAGCTCCCTATTACTCGTTCAAGTAAGGTTTTATGCTAAGAATTATTTTGAGTAAGACCAATAGTGTCCACTGCCTTTGAATTGTTGATTCTATTGGTTTCTAGATGTGACAACACCTACACGACCAACGGTATAGTAATGGTGACAAATAACACCATGTTGGTGTAGTCACATATAGATACCGGGAAGAAACAATTTAACTCTCCCAGTTTTTGCAGTGTGTTGTTCTAGAATAAAATAAACACTATACATGTACCTGGGAACATCAGTTAGGAACAATTTCATAGTGAGGTGCTTATGCCGAAAATATTGCTCAAAACATTTCCGCAAGGCATTTACAGTTGGCAGACATGACCTTTTTCTGGTTGGCATGTTTTTGAAATCGGGACCAGATTTTCACCAAAGCCGGGTTTAAGAAGCTAAACGGAAATTGGTGACATGTGACGGTGGTTCTGTCGATATTTTTTCTCCATTGTGGCAATAAAAATAAGCAACAGTGGTTTGTTTTGGTGATGAAATGCTGTTCAAATCAGTGACTCTGACAGTATATTAGACGGCAAGAAAAAATATAAAAATAAATATATAAACATAACAAGCAACTCAAAACCAAGCGGTTTTTCAGCAATTGGTTTTTCTTCTTCTATGATTCTACTAAAGTGTCGCCTTACCGCGAACTTCCTTGAAGGCCACACGGACATCGAACTCGTCTTTGTATAATAAATGTCACTGAAATTAAAGCAAAGATATTATTAGTAATGAAAATAAATGTCAATAATCAAGAAATTTTTAAAATATTTCACATCATTTATAATGTATTCATGCTATGACGTCATCAATGACGTCATCATCCATCCAAAAAGTGTATGTTTAGTACGTAGTTAGTTCAAAGTCTGTAAGAGCTTCGATGTTTGCAACTTGCAAGCAAAGTTTCAGGTTTTGCACTGGATTTAAGACTTACCTACACTGTTCCGGACAATTGCATTTTAACATATCATGATGATATACAAAATATACCAGGTTTTTGCATAGATCTGAAGAGGGGATAAGAAAAAACAAAACCCATTGATTAGGCATACGTAATGTTTTTAATTCATAGTAATTTTATTGGAATATTTAGTTTCTTTTTTTCCCTCCATTTTTCCCACGGAGGAAATTATTTATGCAAACTTAAAACAAAATATATTACTTAGAACTTCAAAAATTAAGGACTGAGAGAGAGAATGCAATTTAAAACATTGTAAGGCATGTTGGAATAGTCAAATAATGGGCCGTGCTCTCCTTAATCCAATACAGTGAGGGAACAAGGAAAGTTCCTCGGTTAAATGGGGAGTAGACAATCGTGTGTGCTGGATAAAGTTTAAGGAACATTACAAACTTAGTTTTGCTAGCAAAACAGTTGCTGGCAGTGTAAGCACTTTATGTAGTCCACCATATACATAAACTGACAAACCTGTAGAAGTTCGAGATCGATCGGCCATCTTGGTCACAAGGGAATAGTGAAAAATTTTGCATTGCATCGATGCCAAAACCAAAAATGAATAAAACGCTCACTGAGCGACAAACTTCAAGGCGAAATTAGATTGTTTATTTCTCATCAAATATGAAATTTCAGACAGAAATATTTTCAAGGGATGTATTCTACTATCATCGTCATTAGACCGTGAAAGTTTTATGTAAATCTTTGAGCTTTTACTTTTTTTTTGTTTCGTACCAATTCTGTAACGTTCTTTTAAACATCACACTTGGCATTTCACTCACACAATATAGACCAGATTTAAAAAGGGCTCTTAACTTGGTAACCTATCCAAAGTTCGAAGTTACCTTTTTTTCTTTTTAAATCTGGTCTAGACTATAGGCCTATATTTATATGCTAATCGATATTACCTTGCGTATCATTCAACAGTCTACACCGCTGCCCGTCTAACTCCAGTGTGTCTGAACACCCACATTGCTCCCATATATTTTTATGGACGCATGCCTTCTTACATAACTACAGAGAAAGATTACAAACAATTTGTTTTAATGGTTTTAAATTGTGTCGACCAAATGCACGACAAATGAGGATCACCTATAGCCAAAGGGAAGATGCCTGTCTTTTATGAAATACTTGACAAAAACTGGTTTTAAGACATGTTCACACCTTTTCTTATACTTGGTGTGTCTCAACATTTGCACGAAATAACAAACTTTTGAAAATTTGAACTCAATTGGTCGTGGAAATTACTTCTTTCTCGAAAACTACGTTACTCCAGAGGGAGCCGTTCTCACAATATTTTATTGCTTGTTACCGCGAAAGTTCTCAAGCTAACAATTAGCCTATTATGAGTAATTACCAAAAGTGTCTATAGTGCCTTTAAATTTGTTGTCAAATTGTGGTCAAAATTCATAACAAAAGAAGATCCCATATTTTTTTTTAAACTCACCCCGCGGTCGTATTTTTCAGACGTGGTCTTTCGGATCGTTCCGTTTGCGATAATCAATGTATTCGCCACAGTTTCCATACAGTCCCCGTGCGGTGGGCCTTTGCGAATTACGTCATTCTAAAAAATAAAAAAATTGAAAGACATTGGAAAAAACACACAAGTTAGGCTGTGTCCGAAGCTGCAAATCAGTGGTAGTTCAATAATTATAAAACGAGTTAGGAATAGAAACAAACAGAAAACACCGGCTAGAATATTATTTGTATATAACATCAAAGTACTAAAAGGATCTGCCGTGGTATGAAGATTCGCTCTAATATACCACAATAACACTGACAGACTTGAAGAAACAATGAGATAAACAATGGTATGGTTCCCGACTCACGTATCTTAGCCCAATGGATGTGACCGTCCCCGGCTTTATCGTGATGCCGATATCAGTGGGGCTTGGACTGATATGTGTCGGTGTGATCGACACCCGTACACCAGCCTCCTGTCCGTAGATACTGATATACTCTGACTGCTCCAGAAATAAGGTCATCTGGAGACCTGTGACCCGGAAGTAAAAAGAACAAAACGGAACGATGACGGAGGAAGTGATGAATTCGTGTGTAAAAATGATTATGATAACTTTAATAACTTGTTCTTGAGGCATTTACAATAAAGTATCACTGCACTTGTGCCCATAATATTCCTTTAATCTTTCTCAGCTCCATGGGGGAGTATAACCCGGGTAACCGTCGTTCCTAAGGCTTTTTTAAACATAATATAGGGCGCCACCAAACGACAATCGTTTAAATAAACCATGTGATTCTGGTGTGAACCAGAGTGAAAAGCAGGGCCATTAGCAATATAGCTAAGCACAACTGTACGCTTACTCGTGGTACAGTTACCAGAGCCAAACCACTAAATCACTTACAATATGTGACTGGATTCCTGCTCACATCTGCTAAGCAAAAATTTGCTGTGCAATGGTGTGCTTAAGAAGGTATATGAAGTTGGGCCCTGCACCTTACCCACAGGGGGTGTTATTCTTTAAGCAACGGCACTAGAACTTCGACTTGTTTTTTTTTAAATATTTTTTTTACCATTTCTGCTTCCAGTTTTCGATGCGCGCATCTGTTGATCCTTATTGTTGAATGTGAAACAGTTCCCGTACTTGTCGTTTTGAATCACTTTAATTAGGCTGTAGAAATAACAGAGGATAAATAAATGCAACTTCAAATAGATGAGGAAAGTATTTATAGATGGAAATGTATGCATGTGACCCTTTTTCAGAGAGCTCGGGAAAGTACTGAGTCGGCCCATACAGTGCTAACACACATTGGTATGCGTAAAACCAAAATTAATAGAACTTCAATACAACTTAATTGAAGCGTATATAACATAAAAGTAATAATTGTTACCCTTTAGAAATACTACTAAAAATAGATAGTAAACTTGCGGATGCAGCATGTGTTTTAAATCTATTGTGTAGGGGTGTTGGTTATGAAAAGAGCCGGTTTGGTCTCTTAAATCTTGTATTACTCTTGGTAATTGGACCACATGTTTTGTTTCAATCCTTTTATTTGGTGGCAGTTTCAGTTCAAAAGGTGATATGACCATTCATTTCCAGAGTAGGCTATATCAAACGTATACAAACTCTTTTAAAAATACTAGAGGAAAGTGCTGGAGGGAGGCGAGGGGGATAGATACATTGCAGTCCTTGAACTGCCCTTTTTATTGAAATTTGTGGCTAGATCAACTTTAGATTCAGATGGTCCAACGGAAACCACAACCCTGGCAAAACGAGCCCAAATAAAATTACAACATTTTGGGCGTGTGGAAACCACAGTCAGACCCCCATTACCTCATGTTACATTTCTTCTGTTCATAAGTACACTGCAGTATGAAGTCCTCCTTCTGGTGCCCAAAATTGGCAACCTGGTCCCCAGAAAGTTCTAAGACGTCCACAAGATCACTGTAGTCTGGCCTAGCGCTGAACGTCATGAAGCTGTCCCAGTTTGGGGGATCGAGGTCAGCCACCCGATCGAAAGGTGGTTTGGTATAGTTCCTTGGAAATGATTCAAACATTGGGTAGAATTTGGGCTTCAGGAGGCTCTTGTAGGGTAGATACCAATTAGGATCTGCGAACGGGTCTTCTTTGTCTGAAAGTATAAAGTGATGGCATTTAAAGACAATGGATACCTTTGGTAATATTGTCATAGACCAGTCTTCTCACTTGGTGAATCCTGCACAAACCTGTGAACATTTGGACTCAATTGGTCGTCGAAGTTGCGAGATAATATTGGAAAAAAAAACACCTTTGCTTGAACTCGAGACCTCAAAATCATATTATGAGGTCTCGAAATCAAATTCAAATATTTTTGTGAGAAATATTTGTTTTTCCCTCGAAAACGACGTTACTGCGGTCAGAGGGAGCCGTTTAGTTTTCACACTGTTTTATACATAATCTCCATTGGCCGATAATAAGTAGATTTTTATACTAACAATTATTTTGAGCAATTACCAATAGTTTCCAGTTCCATTACAACTTGTTTTATAGAATAATGAAATATTCACCATACATGTTTTTAAGGGTTTTGGAACCTTTTGTATATTACGATTTTTACCATGACATGAATCCATACTCACTGTACATGAAGTATGTAATTATTAGTTACCTGAGAAGTTTCAGCTTCATTAGTCTTTAGGTTTTTGACGAAAAAGGTGAAAATTAGGAGAGTCGCGTAAACACTAAGTCTGGTAAATACGTTGTATGTGCTAATTTCCTGGAGACGAAAATAACTTTCGTGACTTTGTTTTTTTTTACTCATTTCTCAAAAAGTACAGCACATCAGCAAAGTAATATTTTAAGGGAGGTTTTCTACCATCTTTATCTTCAAACCGTGTAAGTTTAATGTTAATCCGTGGCAATGCATTTTGTGTCCTACCAAAAAATACCCAAACCCTCGATGTTCGTGGTGTATATTCAAAAGGAAAATGGTGCAGTCGTACTGAGATACTTTGATAGCTTGTTTATACCTTTTGGCTTGTCTGTCAGACATTCTGTTTCATCGTCCCCCTCCACGCAATCTCTTACTGTGTTACACAACTTCCGTTTCTGTATGAAATGTCCGGCTTTACCGCTGCTTCCGTAACAACGGTGATAACCAGGCGGTTCGGTCTCATCTAAAAGGGAGACGGGAGAAAATATAAAATTGTTGTGAACATAATTTTATTTAGTAAACAATTTGTCTCGGGAATTAATATTTGCCGGTAGCGTAAACAAAACGCAAACAAGACAACGATACTGCTTGTATGTTTTCCATCAACAGAACTGTTAAAAATGAAATGACATCTTTAAGTGCCTCTACTAGCTACCGGGCAATGTCGGTGGTCTATAGTTTGTAAGACATAAAATAACAAAGGTCGCGGGTTCGAATCCGACCGAGTTATATGCCTGTGCTTATTTTCACAAAACTCAAAAAAGTACTGAGCATACAGTGCTAACACTAATCGGTGTATAACCAAAGTTATTAATCTTTAGTTATTGTGTTGTAAAGACGATTGCAATCTTACTGAACGTAGACAAACAAAATAAAAGTCAAGTCTGTGTATCAAGTTTTGCATCATTAAAACTATTTGAGTCCGTTGCATGCTTTACTATACTCGGTAACTTACCGAACTGAGGGCATCTTTGTTCGTCCCATGCTGGCGGGTTAGTCTCCGTCACCTTCTGGTTGTTAGTGCAGTCGTTATAACCATCACATACTTTGGTCTTGTGTATGCATTTTCGTCCTCTAGCTGAGTCGGTTTCTTCACACTGAAACTCATAGAGGTTGCATTCTAAAGTAAAGGGGTGGACGAGATATTAGCAATAGCAACCTCGTTCCTAGGGGCGACCGATCTCGATAAGCCATATTTTGTTTTTCAACTCGCGGTGTTTTGCTGAGTGATGAGAGGATACAGCAAAAGGGACCGTTAGAAAACGGTAAATGTACGGTGTCGCATGCAATCTATGTCATCTATGCAAAACTATCCGGAGGAAATTATTGCATATGCAATATTGCATATGCAGTTGTGTCCGCCCCCGTGCAAAACCGCCTTGCAGTAAATTAAACGCCTTTGGTCGACGGAACACGTTCGCTTTTTTTTTACAAGCTAAGAAATGAATGACATAGGAAATGTTCGGCCGTTGGGTATTCGCTGCAATCATAAAACACGTGAATATTCATGCTGCATAAAAATTATACGTAGGTTCAGTGCATGCACGCTCGCTTACGCGTGCACATACATGTTCAGTCATGTACATGTCCACCGGACGGTTTTTGCATAGCCCCGGACACGACTGCATATATGCAAAAGTTACCGGAGCGGACAGTATTGCATATGTCAATTAAAAACGGAATCCTTAAACAAAAAATCACTGATTTTTTTTTTTTTCGTGAAAATGTTTTACTGTTCTCAACAATTGCAAGAACTCAGCAAGTCTTTTTTTAAGGGAAGCTTTCTTCCATCATTTTTTTTAAACCGTGTAAGTTTAATTTAAATCTGTGGACGTTTGTGTTTTTGTTTTGTGTCCAACAAACAACATACCAAACCCATTACGCCAAAAAAATATATTCAACTAACTAACTGACCGGTCACGATGTCATCACACTGCATCTCCTCTGCCCACTCGTCTCTTCCATCGGCACAGTCTGGGAATTTATTACATGTCTGCCAGTAAGGTATTTCTTTCCCGTCTCCGCAGCTGTAGACTCGATCGGTTGCTGAAAAATGAGCCAAATTGGAATGATGCAGCTAGCTGTTGACAAAAGGGTGTTGCATTTTGACAAAGTTGGTTACAATCTGTTCCTGTTTCAACCCCCATCTCTCTTTACCTCTAATTGCGTATAATGGCTTGAAGTAAATAAATCTAAATAGTATGGGACAATTTGTCAACCATTGTTCGTTTCCTTTATTGCTGTTGCCACCTAGCACCCCAAAAGGGTTGTATGTTCATACGTATCATTGATGCTTCTGTACTGTGTTTGAATACTATGAATACTATACTCTCGAGTACCGTATCGATGGCACTCGCAGTTGCACTTTTATGAGATCCAAGTACTTGGTTTTCGGCTTTTGGACGTGCTACAAATTATCAACACACAGTATAAGCATTTGCTTTTACTTGAATGGACTTAGTAATTTTATTCCAGTACCACCGACCACCCTTTTGTACTCGACCACAACACTGGTATTAACTCACCTAAATTCCTCTTGCGGTTGACCTTACGCATCTGAGTGGGAGGGTCAAACTGAAGGTTCGGGATCAGCGGAGTGATGATGCTGATATCTGCAGCTTCTGAGACCCAGTCTGTATCGCGTCTCACACGTTGTCTGTCGTCAACATTCGATATATTTGGACGATCTAAAGACATGTTGAGATATTAAAAATAGTATTTAAAGAGTTAATTTGTTTGAAGAGTCTTGTTAATACAAACTCACTTGGTATAAGTACAGCTGCAGCATTCGATGTGGTTATGGACACAGATTATCACCCACAAATTTAATCTGAGAAGCGTTTACTAACAGTATTGTCTCTCAAATCATACTTTGTCTCCCAATTACGGATTCCTCTTCCCAAGTAGGATAATGGATTGATTTTTGGTTTTTCATAGTGATTTGATGTCAAATTTAATTAGGATTCAATTGCTAATCATGTCAGCAATGTTTGTCGTGCTGCTTCGTTTGCTCTTCATAGAATTGGCTCCATCAGACAATATCTGGATGTGAAATCTACTGAAAATTTGGTTCATTCCTTTGTAATGTGCCGCATAGATACCTGCAATAGCCTTCTTTACGGACTACCTGACACTCAGATTGCCAGATTACAACGTATACAAAATTCAGCGGCCAGACTTGTCACCAGAACTCGCACTCGGGAATCCATCACACCCATTCTTAAGGATCTACATTGGCTACCAATACGGGCTAGAATTGATTTTAAAGTGTTGGTTCTGACTTATCAATGTATCCATGGTATTGCCCCTGTTTATCTCCAAAGCTTAGTTCAGGAGTACAAAACAACCAGGAATCTACGATCTTCAAATAAATCCCTTCTGACCCCCCCAGTTATCAAAACCAAGTCGTACGGTTCCCGCTCTTTCCAATATGCAGCAGTTCAGTTATGGAACAGTCTTCCAGAGGTTGTTAAACAGGCTGAGACATCAGAACAATTCAAAACCCGGTAAAAAAACATATCTGTTTACTTTATACAATAATTGTTGATTTCCTTTTACAGGGCATAGGGACCTCACGGTGATATGCGCTTTATAAGAATGGTTTATTATTATTATTATTATTAAGCAGTCAAGAAAAGGGAAAGACATACATCAGCGTGCATGAAGCAACTTTCCAACTCACCGAAATAACCCATGGTATTGCAGACTACGCCCACATCATGCCTATGATCGTCCTCGTTCCCTGTTGCCACTCGGTAGAAACAATCAACCAACAAGTTCTCGAACCCAGTACACCGCACATCAGTTATGAGGACGGGTCCAGTTCCCGGACCAAAGTCGTAAAACTCGTCCCAAAGTGCCCCGGCCGGGAAGCCCAGCTGACTGCATATGACGTTCTTGTCATCGATAGTCCAGAACTGATCCGAGATCGTACCCACGACACCTTCTGCAGTGGTTAATTGTAGACGCCCCTGTGAAGCATTGCTTCTGTCGTTTTCTTCAAGTGCTATGCTGATGTTCAGATTTACTGCAAAAGAATAGTTGAAGTTAATAAGTTCTTCTGAACCCTTGCATTGGCCGATATCTGTGATGAACGTCCCCTGTCTCTCTCCGCAAGGACATAGACAGGCACTGGTCATCTACCAGTGGATACAGTGATTTCATTGGATAAACGTGCAGTGACCTAAACTTTCCATATCTGTGCTTTCATTGGTCCGAGGGGATGTTTGTCAGCTGCATTTTTGGTTGTCTGCGTCTATTTGTTTTAGGATGTGACTGTATCTCCATGTGAAATGTGATTATGGACAGGGATTGGCCTATAGGCTGGAGAGCACTCTTGGGCGTAATCACGAGCCTAGAAGTGCGACGTCAGCAGATGTTCACGCTAGATTATTGGGTGCGTTCGTTTAGCTTCCCTGGGTCGACCCGGTCTGCCTCGGTGCGTTCCAATAGCTTTGACGTCATTCTGGGGACTCACCCGGGTCAGCCCCCAGTGCCCTGCTCGTGGAGTGGGTCACTTGGGGGCAGGCCCCAGGTGCATGACGTCACTACGAGAACGGTGGGTGACCGTTCGTGTAGCTCTAGTCAGGGGCTCACCCAAGTGAGAACCGCGGGGTAGACCATAGCTGACTTACCATTGTGACAAGTGAAAACCGGTGAATATGGACGTTCAACGATGCAGCTATCGTTGGCTTCAATCATGCCGTGGTTTTGCACAAAGCACCAGGGCCTGTATTGCAGACCACTTGGGTTCCTGCAGTAGTTATGTGTCACAGTGGAACCCGGTTCTAACCCCTCCAGTTCCCAGTACTGGAGTCCATTGTAGCCTTCAGAGGTCACGTTGGGGTGAGACCAGGGGAGGCAACCTCGTACTGAACTGTTTCCTTTGTAGTCATCTCCGTATGGGGAAAGATAACATCCAGAGGACACTGTAAGATAATCAAAAGTTGGAATTAATTTTTGCGATTTTTATTTATTTATATATATATTTGTTTATGTTTATGCAAGTCGCCAGACATACTAGGCCTGAAGGCCACTTCAAGGTATGTGCTGAAATCAACTATTTTGTTCCAGGGGCCGTTGCCACCTACTCCTGGGACTGGAATAGGGTTTACCCCCTGTACGGATGTAGGCTTGGTTATCATCCATCGTCAGAAGCCTGGCTGGTAGAGTAGAAAGCACTGCCCCTCAAAACAAGGGCGCAAAGTATACATTTTGTTTTTGAACCTGCGAACATTTCATTTTGAAAGGTAGTAGCGTCGTTTTGGATTTTGCTGACAATCTGGAGCGGTTATGTCCGCACTAAGGAAGAATAATCCGTACTGGAGTTGACAGTCTGGATACCGTTTCATGCATAAATGTTTCTTAGATTGATGTTTTTAAAACCTCTTTCTCTATCACATTTTCTTAGAACGAATCGTTTCTCAAAATATTGAATTCTGGAGAAAAGTTGTGGTCTGGGTTACTTTGCTTGGCTGTTTGAATCAAATATAAGTTTGCATGGATTTCATATTGCTTAAGTTTGAAAGGGAGCGTGAATATTCCGTCTACACACCTGTTTTGCATGGTTGTGGTATGGAACTCCCAGGCCGGTAACAGTCCAATTCGCCATCACATTCGTACAGTGACGTCCGTATACGTGGACTGGTTCCACTAGAGTCGCACGTAATCCAGTACCCAGACTCCACTGTGATAAAAGAGTTTTTTGTTAATGGGGCATTTTGCATTATATGATGGTGGAAGCGTATGTTTCTAAGGGTGTTTAATAATTATGCTTCAGCGCATCTTTAACGTTATGAATGAGCGCAGTCTCAGCAATAACCGCCAACTAGGTACCTTACTGTGGGTACATTCGATTAGCTTCCCTGGGTCTACCCCGCGGTGCTCACTCGGGTGAGCCCCTGACAAGAGCTAATCGAACGATCGCACTCGCCCTCTCGTGGTAACGGCATGCACCTCGGGTCACCCCAATGTGACCCACTCCACTAGCAGGGCACTGGGGGCTGACCCGGATGAGCCGACCCGGATGAGCCCCTGGAATGACGTCAAAGCTATTCGAACGCACCGGGGTAGATCGGGGTCGACACAGGGAAGCTAAACGAACGCACCCATTGTAAGCAAGAAACTTATATTATCTGCTGCCATCAACCGTCCCAAAACAAAAGCCCCCATGATAAAATTATGAAAAAAATAGACTGGCCGTAATTGAGCTGTGGACATTTCCAAACTCACATGCATCACCTAAGACATTAAGCGTCAATTTAAAACTATCCAGTTAGTTAGTAGGTGCTGTGAAATAATGTGTAATACCATTGTAGAATAGAGTATGTATATATGTAACTCATACATGTGTCCTTGAGAAACTTTAATTGCCTCCCTCCATCCAGAAGTAAATCAGGCATGGGTGGTGGTATTTAATTAATTGAATCGGCTAGATGCACAGCCTGCATACTTACAGTCCATACTGCATACTCCCCGGGGAGCTGAGATGGTTTTGATATCTAATGCGTATTAATGCAATGTGTCATGGACGCCATTCTGCTGTGGGGGGGGGGGGGTCTTTTGACACGATAGAACCAGGAACACTTACCAGCCGCAAATGAGAAAGGCAATGAGCGTGAAATCCCGGAACATTTGACAATCTCAACTGGAGTTTCATCCGTGCTGTTCATAAAGACACTGCAAACTGTATTTAAATTAGACATCATATTAAACATAATTATTCTCAGCAAATCATTATTCCTTACCAAAAACATACAAGTGATTAAAAAAAGGCTTACCAACCAGTAAATACATTTTGAATCGTAACAAGCAGTGGTCGATTTCACAAAGACGTAGGACTAGTCCTAGTGAGTTATCAAGAACCCAAGGCTAGTCCTAAATTAGGACGAGCAACTCCTTTTTGTAACCCTTTATTGTCATTTTGTTATAGGTCCCTGATTTTAAAGACAAAATACTATAACCTAAAACAAATTGTTGGTTCCCTATGAAGGTTTATTATGCCTACTCACTGCAATTAGTTTCGTCTGACAATTGAACGCACTCGTCTCTCAGGTTACAAAGCACACCGCAGCCACCGCCCAATGGACAAGGCGCTTGAGGTGGGTCACATACTGCCTCTCGTCCTGTCAATAAAACAAAATCAACGCTAATAATAACAATAATAATAATAATAATAACAACAATAATGGCTTTTTAGAGCACAAATTAATTATCGGTCACCCAGTGACGCTCAAGGCGCTATAAAATTCAGTAGTTTTCTTCAAGGTAAGAAAAATACGTTTGCTTTATGAGACTCACTCATTTTTACACAGTACGCATGTAATGGTTTACAAGGTGCTGTGACTCAATATGCAGCCAATCAAACCAAGAACACTGGGACGATCCTCTTCTCTTTTTGATAAGTGCACTATGTTATTTCACGTGCGTTACACAACAAACGGCACCAACGGCTTTACGTGCCATCCGAAGGACGAAAGACTGGTCCCATGTACTTATCCGTACGAATAAGGGCCGGTTTTGTTTGTACAGAAACAGTGATATCAGTGCATACAATGTACATGTGTTACAGACTTGTACATCCATTTCCAGATTGTTATTATTATGCGAGATCGGTACATCCATACCACGTGACCGTCATGATCTTGACGTAGGATCAAGGCAAATCTCTTGCGTAATTATAAAGGGCCTCGAATCGTGACGTCATATGTTTAGGTTACACTAACGTTTTCTCTTTATACAATTACGTGACCAAAAGTAAAGACAGCTCACGTTGTTCAAAAAACATACTCTTTCTAAAGGTATTTGGCTTAGGTAGACCCTAATTGTTGTACTTTGTTTGCTAAAGTCAGGTACACGGCAGTCATCATTGGATAACGATTCTTCCTTTAAACCATCAAGGAACCAGACTATAAGTGCTATTTATTTGACCAAAACAAAAAACCCAAAACCAAATATTACAGAAGGAAAGTCTTGAATAATGGGAAACTGTAGGAAATAAATCAAGGAGAGGGCATTGCTTGGCAACAGACAGCTCAGGACAGAGTGAAATTCAGTAATGGTCAAGAGGCTTATCTTCTGCAGTGGTGGAGTAAAGGCTAAAGTAGAAGTGGGCTATAGTAAAAAGAATAAGTCATGTCTTACCACAGACTTCTAGAGATTCGTCGTGGCCGTTTGTGCAATCGTTCTCCCCGTCGCATTCGTACGCCAGATTGTAGCACTGTTGAATGTCTCCACATTGTGTATACTGGCTTGACTCACACGTAAAGTCTGATACTACTTCTGATGAGAACAAATATACATAATATGTTAGTTTTGTTTGGAGCTTTACATGGTGTGGATGAAAAGAGCCGGTGTGGTCTCGACGTTTCGGACAGTATACTCAGTTCGTCTTCAGGAGAAGACTTGTATTAAACATTTCTGAATTACCGTGATCATTACCTTAAACACAATACCTATGAAGCGCCACATCTACATCTTCATTGGTGAGATAGTGTGGCAGGCTTAGGGGGTTTCGTATAGCCTTGTCTGTGACCGTTTTTGAAGCTTAGGGTGTTATTATTATTATTATTATTTTATTCGCCATAACAGTACAAAACAAAATACATTGACAACATTATACCCCAAGATGGGCAAGGGACAATAAAAGCAAATACATACTATGATTCGTAGATCTGTTGCCCCACATCTGGGGTACACAATAAAATTAATATAGATTAAACATAATATAGTACACAAAGCAATAATAAAAGCAGAAAATTAAAAACCAATAGAAAATGATAAATATATATTAAGAATAAAAAATAAATTAAATTAAATTAAATTAAATTAAAAATAAATAAATAAGTAAAAATAACAGATGGGGTAAGGATAAACAATAAAGGGAAATAAATAAATAAATAAAACCTAAACTTGTAGATAAATTAAAACGACTTAAAATATTGCACAAGTGATTGGGCTAAAGCTACTATTCAATAGATTCATGAGATTGACAGACAGAAAATCTAAGTGATTTGAGAAAGCTGTGGAAGGGCAAGAGCAGTAGTGAATTACGAATGTTTTCTGGCAAACTAGACCAAAGTCTGGGAAAAAGATGAGGAGCAGATAAGTGCAGAGCATCGGTTCTAGCATACAGGTGTTTGAAGGTGAGAACATTAGGATATCTATGGTTGACAGAAATGATGTCTGCCACATCACAGTGAATAAGGTTAAACTCTGTGGGGCAGAGACCGAACTTTGTGGTAGCTACTTAGAGCGCACAGGTATCCTCTGAAGTGACATAGTTTTTGAGAAATATTTTGATTTGTTTGTTTTTGAAGTCAGTGTCACCTTGTAGGATATCTTGGTTTCTTCTGAAATTCAGATTTTTTTTGAGTGATTTTCAGATCGTAGCTCTGAGCGTGTCATAGTCCCTGAGCTAAACAGTCACATGAAAATAATAATTAGCATAAAACCTTACTTGGTAACGAGTAATAGGGAAAGGTTGATAGTATAAAACACTGTGAGAAACGTAGTTTTCGAGAAGTAAATTTCCGCGAATTTGATTTCGAGACTTCAGATTTAGAATTTGAGGTCTCGAAATCAAACATCCGAAAGCACACAACTTCATGTGACAAGGTGTTTTTTCTTTCAGTATTATCAAGTGGCAAATGTAAACAATTAAATGGTGCAATTTGTAATTGACAAATTTAAGTAATTTCAGAACAAACTGAATTTTAACACGTGTGGGAAGTAAACAATTCGAATTGACTTATAGTAAATCGAGGATAAAACGAACTATTGAAGAGTAAAAATGCGATTAAATTTATCAAAGGATAAAATACAGAACTATATAAAGTATTAAATCATAAACTGTTCAATAGCGGGCGAAAATATTATTATTGCATATTGATGTCTAGAGAGTTGGGTTTCCCCTAATTATTGAGAATAGGTCTGTACCTTCCAAGTCCATCATCACCATCTGTCGATGTTCTGAAATAGTATTCAAATAGTTGGTTTGTAATCTATACTTTGTCAATGTTTCAGTGTAATCAGTTTAAGGGCCGTTCAGAAGAGGCAATGTCCACCCAAAATACGATCATTGCTACACTAGGCAAACATCTTCCTAGTTACTTGACAAATCCAAGATGGCCGCCATTTTTTTATTTTGTGCAAATGGAAACATTGGTTTTCTTATTCAGTATGCTCTACAGATTCCAACATGTGAAGTTTTGCTAATACCCCCCCCCCCAGAAAAAATGGAACGAAAATATATAATTGACCTGACTATTGTTACAATTATCCCATTGCAGCCCAATTTGGGCTAAACTGGGATAGAATAGCGAAGGTATAAACAGGGCAATGGGAGAAGCTTACCGTCATTTGTACTATCTGGACAGTTAGCCTCATCCGATCCATCGATGCAATCCTTATAATCATCGCAAACGAACCCCTTCGGAATGTTCCTTTTTTCAGCCGGACACTCGTGCATATTAGCTGCAAAATAAATAAAACAAATACATTCATAAAATACAATAAAATAATAGTTATGATAACTAAATTGGCGCCCATTTTTTGAAAATCCATCAATGCATATAACATCATCACGTGACAAAAAAGTTTTAATTTAAAAAAAAAAAAAAAAAAAAAAAAAACAAGTCTCTAAAAACGCTAACATTGATTGGCCAAAGTACAAGCGAACGGTGGCCTAGGTAAACATTGACCCCGATAACAAGTTTAACATAACTTTCCTTAGGTAACTGTCAGAGACCAGTATTCCCACATGGTGTATCCCCAACATATACCTAAAATAACCAATCTGTGAAAATTTGGGCTCAATTGGTCATCGAAGTAGCAGGATAATAAAAAAACAAACTTGTTGCACAACTCAGGCCTGAAGTCTTTTAATAATTATTTATTAAGTGAGAGATTATTACCTCACTACGTTTCTTCAGAGGGAGCCGTTTCCCACAATGTGTTATACTATCATCAGTACCAAGTAAGTTTGTATGCTAACAATTGTGTTGAGTAACTACCAATAGTTTCCAATGCCTTTAAACAATATTGCCCCAATTAAAATTGGAAGGGTCAATAAATTTGGAAGCAGCTTAAATAAATGATGTGCAAATGTATTCGGGGTTACCATTTTGCCACTGGTCATCAGTAAGCCCAAAGAGCAAAATAAGGCACTATCACTGTGAATGATGCTGAACGAATTCGTATTAAAACACACTCACCAGCTCCACAATGCATCTCATCACTGCCATCAAGGCAATGTGTCTTGTCGTCACAGACCAGGCTCTTACGAATGCAGCCTCCACGCCTTGCACACTTAAACTCACTGCCCTTGCAAGCTAATAACCAAAAAGAACATCACAATTAAACTCAGTAGATGGAGACAGATTTATAACAGATACAGTATTAGTTGATATTGGATATTGGTCATTAGACACTCGCTGAACGAACCTAGCATATTGAAAAAGTAACATTGTATTCGCTGTAACTTGGAAGTTTAATATGTGAACAATCAACTGTGAATGCTGTTCTTTGAGAATGCCTGGAACTGGTTGCCTGTTATATGCCTCGTGTGACATGACCCATATGATGCACATTCAGTATACTTTTGTGGCGTGTCATGGCCTATAGGTTAAGAGCACCGGACTTAAACTTTGGTGTTTCTGATCAGCAGAGTGTGGGTTCGTGTCCCGGTCGTGACACTTGTGTCCTCAAGCAAGACACTTAACCATGATGCTTCGTCCTTCGGATGGGACGTAAAGCAGTTGGTCTCGTGTAATGTGTAGCGCACGTAAAGTAAAACCAGAGTGCACTTATCGAAAAGAGAAGGGGTTTGCCTCGGTGTTCATGGCTTGATTGGCAGCATGTTGCGCCACAACACCTTGCAAACCATTACACGGTGATATGTGAAAATGAATAGGTGTCATGCTTCAAATTTAACGTAGTCCCTCTTAAGCAAGACTATTAACCATGAGTCTTCGTCCTTCGGATGGGACGTAAATCAGTTGGTCTCGTGTAATGTGTAACGCACGTAAAATAAAACAAGAGTGCACTTATCGAAAAGAGAAGGGGTTTGCCCCGATGTTCATGGCTTGATTGGCAGCATGTTGCGCCACAACACCTTGTAAACCATTACATGGTGTTATGTAAAAAGGTCTCATGCTTCAAGTTTAACGTAGTCCCGCATACCTAACAAGAAAAGACTGTATATTAAAGTGCCTTGAGCGTCACTGAGTTGAGGATAATGTGCGATAATATTATAAGAAGCCACTATTATTATTATAAGCATCACATGGTGTTGCTTGATTACTCTTAATTCCCCCAAGTTGGCAGGTGTGCCTTCCTTGTGGAGCATCCCAGTCTTAAGAATTCCCCTGATATGGAGACCTTTTATTTCGCCTGTTGTGTGTGTGCCCTTGGCCTTCACAACCTAGCGAGTATAACCACATTGTATTAATTTCACACTCTGATAAAATGTGCCATTTGTTGTTTTCCACACCGACCGTAGGGACCAAATCCACCAGGGAACTTACATCGAACGGTAACATAATACACGTCTATAACATTATTACAAAAAAATAATTACTTTCGTAAACGAAGTGAATGGTTTGAGAGACAACACTTGATGATTCGACGGAGCTTAAAGGCAAAGTATATACCTTATTGTTACTCACATATAAATCTTCGACCCCACAAATTGGCCGACCTTGATAGTTCGCAAAGTAAACAAAACAACGTAATCTCAAGGCAAAATTTTCGGATGTTTTCAATTCTACATTTAAAATTCTTACCATAATTATGCATTTTACAACAAACGGTTTCAAACGGTCTCTTTAATGTGAGACGTTGGAACTATTGGTGGCAGTAGACTTACCAGGTAAATTCTCATTGTTTACGTAGTTCTGAGTATGCGCACTTTACCGAGAACAATGGGTTTTCCCTAGTAATTCTGCTGCCACCAAGCGTCCAAAATGTCTCTCATTAATACAACTTTTGACACAATTAAATGTATGTGAAGATCGCTTACTGCAATCGTCCTCGTCTTCGCCCTTGTAGCAGTCTCGTTTCCTGTCGCATTTCTTCCTCTTTGGTATACAGAGTCCCATGCTGCTTCCAGACTCCGAGCAGCGGAAGAAATCCGCGGTGCAAGTGCCAGAATCTGACAAATTAATAAAAAAAATGTGAGAAAAGAAGTTTTACGAATTGGTTTTAAAGGCACTGGTAGAGCAAAAAGCACAACGTCCCCAACCTTTACGAAGCAATCATGGTTAAGTCACACGATCGGGACTCAAACCCACACTCTGCTGATCGGAGACACTAGAGCTTGAATCCGGTGCTCTTAACCGCTCGGCCATGACGCGCCATATTAGTGGTTAATGGCACTGTTAAAACTCCGTAGAAATGGGGATGAAGTTCTAGGTCATGGCCAAGTGGCTGCTGATGTCAGCGGCCAGTGACGTGTGGCCTGATATAGCGAGACTTCTCATTTATGGTCGCACCTGTTCACTATACCGCAAAGGCCAATAATATGCTACAGTCCCATGTGATTAAAATAATGTGTCATCCTCTAACTTAAGATGTCCTTTACAGTCTACGGTGTCCTCAAGTTCATTGACACCTTGATCTGAAAGATGTTGAACGACAAACTTGTACCTCCGTCAGTGTTTTTAGGAACTGTACATTATATAAATATGATTTGCGGTAACATCATGTGTGTGTGTTTACTTGCAACATAGATAGATGTTGTTCTTTAGAGAACCGTCTTACTTGATCTATTACAGCGGAGAAGATTTTCGGAATTTAAGAGTTTTCTCAGTTCTTGAAAGAACTGTCCTGCGTTTTAACTATGATACCCCTGGGCGGAATGTTGAACATCGGCTGGGACTACTACTTTTGTTTTATAGCTTAGGCAGATCGTAATTAAATTCACTACCGCGGAGAGAGAATTAGTTGGTCTCGACGTTTCGACTAGCTTGTCTATAGTCTTCATCAGGAGACTGTACATTGTGATTACAAGACTTACCGTAATTACAGTCCCTCTCATCGCTAAGATTGTCTACACCACACTGTCTAATGCCGTCACATAGTAGGTATCTCTTAATGCACAAGTTTCTTCCCTCGCAATGGAAATCATCATCAAGGCAGGGTGCTGTAAGAAATATATATATTTTTTTAAATAAACATTGAACTGCATTTAACTATTAAAATTGTCCCATATTAACGGCGACAACGGAGGCGGCAGCAAAAGCAACAAACATCATTTACAACAGTAGTAGTTGCAACAGCAACACCAGTAGTTGCAACAGCAGCAGCAGCAACAACAGCAATAGCAGCAGTAGCAGCAGTAGCAACAGCAGCAGCAGCAGCAGCAACAGCAGCAGCATCAGCAACAATATCAGCAGCAGCAGCAGCAGCAACAAAAATATCAACAGCAACAGCAGCAGCAGCAGCAGCAACAGCAACAACAACATCAACAGCTACAGCAGCAGCAGCAGCAACAGCAACAGCAACAACAACAGCAGCAGCAGCAGCAACAATATCAGCAGCAGCAGCAGCAACAGCTACAGCAACAGCAGCAACATCAACGCAACAGCAACATCAACAGAAACAACAACAACAGCAGCAGCAGCAACAGCAACAGCATCATCAGCAACATCAACAGCAACAGCAACATCAACAGCAACATTAACAGCAACAGCAACATCAACAGCAACAACAACAACAGCAGCAGCAGCAACAGCAGCAACAACAACAACAACAGCAGCAGCAGCAACATCAACAACAACAGCAGCAGCAGCAACAGCACCAACAACAACAGCAGCAGCAACAGCAACAACAACAGCAGCAGCAGCAACATCAACAGCAGCAACAACAGCAGCAGCAGCAATAGCAACATCAGCAGCAGCAACATCAACAGCAGCAGCAACAGCAACATCAGCAGCAGCAACAGCAGCAGCAGCAACAGAAACAGAAACAACAGCAGCAGTAGCAACTGCAGAAGTAACAGCAGCAACAACATCACAACCATAAACACCAACATCAACACCGAAAAACCAACACCAACAACAACACCAGCCAGTACAACAACAATAACACAAAAATCAGCATCACCATCAACGGAATTTTAATATAACTAAATATTCAAGGCAATGGCTTAAATTTGGTTTCAGGCTGTGTAAACCGCAGCTTAATCGTGCTTGTTTTTGTATATTAACCGCTATAAAAAATGTCTTAATGGAAGCTTTAAATGGCTTTCTTTTCTTAATCTACATTCAGCAATTTTTTTTCTTTAAATAGCCCTAGAATAATACTAATGAGTTATTAAAGATCAGTGCATGAGGGATAAGAAGATGACTTGGCCTTTACTGATAACATAATAATGATAAACAATATTAGAGGGAAAATGACTTGGTCTTTAATTAAAACGTTTAGGCCTTTTGTTCAACCGTGTTATATATCAAATTAAAAAAAAAGTTGGAAGCACTGGGACTAACTATTGAGTGCATTAAGCCGGCGATTATTGCAAAGTCAACAGTCTGTTTGCATTTAGAAGTGCATACGGCGTGTCTGCCGAGACCATAAGGTTTGTTTTTAACGGTTCATTTACGAAATTATGAAATAAGATCTGGTTCACATTAAGCATAATTCTCTGCTAAGCAGCTCTATGAAATTTGGCCCCAGCCTGAGTCATCGTTCCAGTGCGTTTAGATAGTCAACTCTTTGATGTGAAATGTCCACAAACATTAGATAGGCACTTTACTATATGAGACGGATGACTTCCTTGACCGTACAATGCTAGTCTGAAAGCATTTGCACATTTGATATTAAATTTACCCTCCCGAGAGTTACTGAGTCAAGGGGTACCTTTTATGTTTTAATCTAAGACATTACAGAAAGCGTGGAGTTCATTTTAAAATTCCCCCCGTGGATTACAGTAAGCCTCAATAGGGTAATTATTTTCCCCACTAAATGCATGTTCGCCATTAGGAGAAAATATTATGGGCACGGAACAAATTTTATGAGCAATTTGCATTAACAACAGCACGCGTAAAAGCTCATACGCAAAAACACATGAAGAATGCTTGCGGGAGTTCAAAGTCATTATGTAAATATGCCATTTGCATGTTTTTTAAACATTGGTGTAAAATAATGTTATCCCGATCCCACATTCGGCTTACGAAATTATTTAGACCTTTGCAGTTTTTTTTTTGACCGACTACTAATAGTGATCGAAAATTTGATTTGTTATATTATAGAATGGTGTGGTTCTACTGCAACATTGGTGCAAATTATGTGTTAACCCGACTCAACATTCGGTTTGCCAAAGCAGACCTCGGCAGTTATTTAAGTGGTCGACACCTTGATGTGTTTAACTGAATAAGTATACATAGAATTATGGTTTTATTATACAATCCACGTTAGCAGTAATGTATAGGTAGCATTGTATGTGTAAGTTTCTAAAGACTGAATCAGTAAATCCAATTAAATAGAATTCGAGATTTTTTATATTTTTTATTTTTAAGTATTGAGATTGATCGACATTGTGTCGATCATCATGTGAATTGTGTCGGTCTCGAAGCTCGACAGACACTTACCGTAGTACGGAAGAGAGGCAGATTGATCGACCAGCAACATTTGTCGATGTCTCGACTTGTCGATCACGGAGCGTCGTAGCTTGTTTGTATTGCACACGGTGATTGACGGAAAATCCAGCGTCGTCTTGGTAATGATCACAACCTGTCGATCAAAGCATTAATTAGACTCGTTACTAGTAGTCAACAACTTTGCAAAACTTTAAAATACAGATTCCACACTGAAAAACCTCGGAACGCCTAACAGGTATACAACTTCAACAGTCTTATACTGTAATAACTACTTTTAAGTATTTTAAGTTCAATTGTAAACAGGTTAAAACCATAGAGTCAAAATATAAGCTCTATGGTTAAAACTCGTTTACAAATTTGAGTAATCTGAAATTCATTGAAAATTACATTAAAAAAAAGAGTCCAAACGTTTAGTATAAGGCTTACAGTGCGGCTCCATCTACTCAAAGTCTACTTTTTAAAAGTAAAAGTTGACCCGGATCAAGGTCCTGTCTAGCCTGACCCATTTTTGTGTCAATGGTATCCGGAATCTACATTCGATTTTTCGAAAACACTCTTCAGGTCAGCGTGATCCGGAAATGGTCAGGCCCCCACCGGACCCGGTATCCGGGTCAATTTCGACTCGGTTTTTTAAGGCGTAAACATCAAGTAAAGGGCAAGAATACAAATAGCATTTTTTTTTAATGCCCGCCCATAGAGATTTTCAACAAAAACAGATAATAACTTTAAATTTGCATCGGGGATAAATACTACTCATTTTGGTTTTATCCATTATTATACACCGATGTGTGTTAGCACTGTCAGTAATTTCCCGAGCTCCGTGAACAACAGACACAACTTGGGTGGGTTCATGCATGGGTGGGATTCGAACCCACGACCTTCGCAATTCTAGAGCAGTGTCTTACAAACAGATTTGATTCTCAATCATAGATTCATACCTCAACGTTGACGGGGTAGCCCAGATACTTCAGCACGAGCAAACTTATTTGAAAAACAGCAACAGAAAGCCCGGCAAGAAAGAGAAAAGTCCACAGTAGACGCCCTACTCGAGTTGCAGACCGGAAAATGTTCGGGAAGCCATGGGCTGTGGTGACGTTCAGCGCGAAGTTCTTGATGGTTTCGCACGGTGTTTCGCGTCGCTTGGCCCCATCGGCCTCGCCGCCACTGTCCTGCTGACCATCGTGAGGCGGTTTCAGTGGCATGCTCTGCATCATAAAGTCCTCCCGATCGTTTCTGACAAGTATTCAGAAATGTTGAACAATTTTATATAAGATTCGAAACAAATTTCCGGAAAAAAACGCAGAAGTCACTTATAAGATATGCCTATTTTCCACCTTAATTAAACGTAATTGCATACATGGGTTCGGTATCACGAAACACTTTGAGTTGCCAAATTGACTCGTATTTTGACGTCAAACTTTGCCTAGAAATAATTATGGTTGATGTCCTTTTTTTTTTACAAACAATCTGTAGCTCTTTGTGGAGTGGTAACTTTTGAGCCCCCCCCCTCCCCCTCCAACGGGGGCAGTGGATTGGAAGGATGATGTGGGGGGGGGGGAATTAGACTTCGTTGATCCTTTCAGTTTAACGGAGGGTGACAAACGTGCCTTAATCTTACCTTACCTTGCCGATCTGTATGCATTTGAATATGAAGTGCTATAGAAAGCAATCT
The DNA here is from genome assembly GCF_902459465.1 of Asterias rubens. Lineage (NCBI taxonomy): Eukaryota > Metazoa > Echinodermata > Asteroidea > Forcipulatida > Asteriidae > Asterias > Asterias rubens. Next base: position 3,668,515 of record NC_047076.1, read on the forward strand.
TCGCTTTTTGTTTGCATTTAAAAACGTATTTTCATGACATTTACTCAAAACTACAGCACCTCAGCAACTAACATTTTAAGGTACGCTTTCTACTATCATTATCTTCAAACGGTTTAAGTTTAATGTAAATCTGTGGACATTGTATTTTGTGGCATTGCATGGTGAGGTATCAATGTATATTTGGTTTGCGGTAACACCATGTGTGTATCTACTTGCCAGGTAGAGTTGTTCTTAGGGAACTGTCTAGTCTAATTTCTATACCATCCGCCCTGGTAATAGTTAAAAAGCAGGACAGTTCTTTTCGGAACTGAGAAGTCTCCCGAACCTCCGATTATCTACTCCACGGCAGTAGAATAAAGCAAGACAGTTCCCTAAGAACAACTCTACCTGGCAAGTAGATACATACATGGTGTTATCGCAAACCAAATATACATTGTATTTTGTGTTATAAAAAGTTCCCAAATCTTTTGATCTATCTCCCAATTATGGCTTCTGACTTCATACGAAAGAATAAAATCGACCACAACCCTTCCAAAACAATGATCTGTTCAATCAAAGCGTTTTGATGCTCCTAGAAATCCCGGGATATGCCCTTTAAATAAGAAGTGTTCCATAAAAATAACAATGAATATAAAAAACACGACAATATTCTAGAATAGCCACTGATCTTGAGTGCACGTGGAACTGCTAAATGCCACCAATGTAAAACTTGGGTCAAAGAGTTCCATAGCTTAATCTTCATACGTGCTTAAGGTACGGTTTTCTAATTACTTGCATCCATGCTTTTGGAATCATTGCGAAACATCTTTAAATCTAAAAGCAGGCCATGATCTTGAAATGCTCATAATTCTATTATAACATTAATTTATTTTGTTGCATTACATTTCCCCTCTGAGAGTTTGAGTGATCCATTGCCAGTGATATTGGACAATTAAGTTATATGCATGATCACTGAATATCATACAAAGTTGGAAAGCTGAAAACAAAGTAAGTTGAGGACAAAATACAAAAAAAAAAAACGAAGGAACAACAACAGCTTCCAACAAATATCCACCCCCCGAAAAAAAACCACCTAACAAATAAATGAACAAACTTCAACGAACAAAGCTAAATATACGAACATTTTCAATTTACTTTTCACACAATCTTACCTTCAAGGATAATAACAATGTAAGTCACAATATCCACATTAATATAAACATTATCCAATCAATGTCAACAAAATGATCTTCCACCAACGCTTTCAAATAATGTTGAGTTCGAGATAGTCTCTTTTACCCCAAAAGCACAGTAACACAAAATCGATATAAAACACATATTTTGTTTTAATGCAATACTGAATTACTTACCCTGTCGAATTCATTGGAGTCTATATCTCTCGACAGGAAGATGTATCAGCCTTTTATCCCTTCTCTGATTGTTGTCATTAGCCGACTAACCCGTCAAATGGCCAAGGTCGTATAAGAGTCAAGCTCTGTCGTCCTTCGGGGTTGGCGATCCGGTCGAGCGTCGTCCTCAGCAGGTACTGTGCATCGGTGCCTCGCTCACCACTTCCCCTAAAACAAGGTGCATATCAGTGATGTAATGCAGTTTCACCTCACGTGTGACCGGTAAGCGTATCGCCGTCATAGGTTTTCACATTTTTGTCGGTGGGGGGGGGGGGGGGGGGGGTAGGGGGCGGTGAATTAATTACTGCGCAGCAGATAAAATCACAAACTTCACTTTAGTACTATTCACACGACAGCAATTTAACTGGGGTCCCTTTCTTAACTTTAGAATGGTTATAATAATGTTGCAATTGTTTGACAAGATTTTGCAAGAGAATTTCGACAGAGTAGAACAAGTTGTTGTACAACCATGCTATAATTTAGCAAGGGATCCTTGCTAAATTGCTCTCTTGTCAAAGGGCTTTGACAGGAGCTGGCGAGCGAAACACTGCGATGTACAGTGACAGTTACGATTGGAATAAAATAACCCTTTTGATCATTAATTGGCACGTCGCGTGCGTGGACAGTTTATTTTCCCAGTAGTTCGTTTGACTGTAATAACTTGTTAAACAGATGCTACGTTTTTAATGACATGTCATCAATTACCCACAAACTGCCCCTTTTCGTTGTTATTCAATAACGCATGGACTAAATCGGACAGCAGCTAGTTCGAACTGTTAACATACCCGCTGATGCATTACTCCATTATGGCCAGACAACTTGCTCATAATATTAAAGCGGTCAAAGCTTCCCTTGTTTGTTAGCTAAAAGGCACTAGGAGCTCGAGAGATGAGTGGTTGAACTCCACCTTTAATGATTACGATGTAATGTGTGAGCTGAATGGTAATGAATATTAGTCTGATGGCCCGATGGGTAGTAACCGTAACGTTGACAACCATGCTAAATATATTATGATTGGTATATGGATAAAAAAAAAATTGTTGTTAGCGCTTAGTCTTAAAGCTTACTACTAATAAATATTAATAATAATAAACGAGACTTATAAAGCGCATTTTTACAAAATTCAATGCGCTGGAAGAGTGCTACGGAAAAGACGTTTATGAGCGAAAAGAGAATAGATGTGTTTTTAATTTACTCTTGAATGTCTGGAGTGTGTTGGTGTTCTGAATATGACTTGGTAGTTCCAGCACCGGGGACCAGCGACTGAAAAGGACCGGTCCCCTGCCCTTTTGTGAGTGCGAGGGATTGCTAGATTCTGGCTGGAGCGGAGCCCACTCCGGCCAGGTTTGTTGAAATTTAGCGACTCTGTAAGGTATTGTGGAAGTACTGATTATTTCTGTGAAATGTTTTCCTTTGAAGTCGAGAAAAACCGTATCTAACAACATTTAAAGATGCTATGTCAGATTTTTGGCCTCAAACATTAAAACATAGATTTTTTGAGTGAATGGTATATCAAAGAGTATCACCCGCTCTAACGAAAACAAGTTTAACTTTTACTTTTAATGGTCAGGAACCATGACAAAAATTTAAAACGTGTCTAATAAAATACATAAGAACTGGTCAGGATCCCGACAAAAATTAATTTTGAGCACTTTATGCCACCTGCTGCTAGTAATTGGCGGATTTTTTTCGACCAACGGCTCAAATGAAAGCTTGTAACTTTTCTCGCCCCCCATCAAAATACCAATTGAATTTTAAATCAAAAATTTTGGGTAAAATCGGCCAAAAATCTGGCAAAGCATCTTTAACATCTAGCAATATTTACCCGAGTCGATCCGAGTCGATTCGATCCGCGGTGCACCAACTCTGGATAAATTCAAGGATCTCCTACATAAACTTGAGTTGGCTGATCTACAAAAATGTAACAAAACATAATGTGTACCACCTCCTTGCATCGCGCGTTCTGTACGGGATAGCCACGCCAGGCGTTTGTACGGTAGCTGACAGATGCAGATGCATTTAAACAAATTGAGCTAACATTGAGCCTGGTTTTTCACCTTTTTCATCTACCGACGATTAACGCATTATGCCCATTTCACCAGTTTATTATTGTAGTATCACAATGAACACTGTTCGTGACTACTTTTGTTAGCCATTTTTACCCTGCATAATACATCTTAATGAAGAATTTCCTCTAACTCACAAACTGATGAAATGGGGGGTATAATTGCACTTAGTTCGTTGAGCTCGTTAAGTAGACATCTTAAAAATGCAAATTAGTTTAGGAAAGTAGACTCGGTAGGATAATAACAGACAACGAAAACTGAACATGATATTTCATGGACGGAAGGCACAGTTTGAGTTGTGAACATCTGTTGTTTTACATAAATTAGATGTGCAGGTGCATAATATGAAATCAAGACAGGCTTTATAATTATGCAAACTAGAGTGGGACCAGAGCCAAAAGTACAAGTTTGTATACCATTTGTGACTGGTGTCCCGTTAATTTCTGCTTTGCAGAGAGTTGTTATAAAGGGAAGGTACACGATTGGTCATTGTCAAAGACCAGTCTTCTCACATGGTGTATCCCATCATGTGCATAAAATAATAAGCCTGTGGAAATTTGGGCTCAACCGGTCATCGAAGTTGCGAGAAATTTGTGAAAGAAAAAAATAAATACCCTTGTGGGACGAATTTGTGTGCTTTCAGATAGGAATAAAAGACTTCTAGCTAGAAGTCTTTTATTATTTTAGTGAGAAATTACCTCTTTCTCAAAAACTACATCACTTCAGAGGGAGTCGTTTCCCACAATGTTTTATACAATCAACAGCTCTGCTATGCTCGTTACCAAGTAAGTTTTTAAGTTAGTGTTTGTTTTAAGTAGTTTCCAAACGTGTACTTTCCCTTTATAAAGCAAAATTGTATGCTGACTTTCGCATCTGTGGGCCCAATTTCAATTCCCACATCAGACCGAGCCTGTCATGCTGATAAGACCCAACCCGACGACGTCGCTGATGTGCGTTACATTATCTCAAACTGAACACCTTCTTCGTCGTATCTTAAGGCCATTGTCAGATGTGATTGTGTCCGCCATGCAATACTGTCCGCTCCGGATACTTTTGCATCTGCAGTCGTGTCCCGGGCTATGCAAAAACCGTCCGTGGACATGTATATGGGTCATTCCATGTCAGACCAACGCACTTTTTTTACCTCATGTCTTCCGATTTTGATAAAAATTGCTGTGATTGTAGGTCCTTATGAGCAATGAATGCACAGCAATTTTTAGCCCGATCGGACTTACCATGTGGTCAGGGCAGAAACCACTAAAATCTGACATTTTTAGGGTAAAATACCACCTTTTTGGTAAAAATAATGTCATAACCATGTCAATTCTCATCACATATATGCAAATTTGATATCAAAATGATGAGAATTGCATGCTCAAATCAGTTCTTTTGTAATAAATTTTCTGAAATGTAGGTCACTGTAATCTTTAATATGTAATCGTGACCTTTGACCCGGTTTTTGAAATAATGTATCATTCCAAAAATCAATGAAATAAAAATCTCTTGATAGAGCATGTCTTCCTCTATCAGAATCCACTAAGAAACAGTTGGGCTCTTCAAAATTTACAACTTTATGACTATTTTTGTACAAGTACCGTGATCTTTAATCTGTTATCGTGACCTTTGACCCAATTTGTGAAACAATGCATCATTCCAAAAATTAACAAAATAAAAATCACTTGATAGAACATGTTTTCCTCTATCACAATCAACCAAGAAACAACTAGGCTCTTCAAAATTTACAATTTTATTACCATTTTTGTACAGTTGTTAGGTCACAAACTAGTCAATTTATATACTTTACGTAATAAATCCACCAACAAACCTCACTTTAAGTTACTTAAAGTGTTTATGGTTTGCGATTTGTTTGTTGTTGAGGGCTGATGTGGTTTAACCAGAATCAGAATTTAAACTATCAGCAGTGACACACCCAGGATTTATTATTTTTGGGGGGTGGGCCATATTTTCACAAAAAATTTCTTTCGAAGATTGTAAAAAAAAAAATCCAAACAAATCAAACAAACAAATTGAATACCTTGGAGGGGCTGGGATCAATCCCCCAGACCCATCGTCAACCACCCCCCCCCCCTTCGGGTGCACCACTGTGATTATTAGTGATCCCAGCGCTTTTCTGAGAGATTTGCTAAAAACTCCGTTATCCGTAATCACTCTCAAAACGTCATAGTTGGGAGCTCGAATTTGAAAAGCCGGTTTGTTGCAGCGTGGAGGTATAAGAAAGCAAACTCCCACAAATGACGCGCCGCCAACGGCAGAAGGGTTTTTAGTTTTTCAAAACCTTTAGGCTGGAGCCTGATTTTTTAATCAATAGTTACGAAAAAAATCAGAAGTGTACACATATCCATATTACATTAAAATGGTGATCAAGTGCATTATAAGCAAGTTAAAATACCATTTCCGTTAAAAACATTCCGCTCAGGTAGGTGTTTAAAAAAAAAAAAAAAAAAAACATTTCCAAACTTTGACGACGGGACGGTTCAAACTTGTTCATAGTTATTTACAACTTTTTCGAAGTTAAAATTGATCTATTGGTGTTGGGCTAATTAAATAAATTTTAATAAAAAGTACAACAAGACTGTGAAGCGAGCTGGCGGACATTATTGCATATGCAATAATATGCAATAATGTCCTCCGGATGGTATTGCATAGAGGACATAATTGCATGCGACACCATTTATTCCATTGACCCGCCAACCAACATTCTGCGCTTACAAGCGTGCTACTATTATACGGGCGGTAGGCACACTAATTCCACAGTTACCCATGGAATCGGGGCCTAATGGTAAACATTTTCTCGTGCTAACTAATAGCAGAACAAATTTGCTTAAGCGTGAGCGTATTTCACAATTAAATTAGCGAAACAATTTGGCGGCAGGCTTGCGCGTTCACCAGGGTTTACATTTTTACGTGATACATTTTCACACAGTAATTGCACCGGATGGTAAGCGTGTCTTTCGGCTATGTGCCAATAATTACGTCTGCTCCTCTTAAAGACAGTTGATACTATTATTAATTGTCAAAGACTAGCCGTCACAGTTGGTATATCTAAACATATGCATAAATAAAAATCCTGTGAACATTTGAGCTCAATCGGTCGTCGAAGTTGCGAGATAATACTGAAAGAAAAAACACCCCTGTCACACGAAGTTGTGTGCTTTCAAATGCTTGATTTCGAGACCTCAAATTCTAAATCTGAGGTCTCGAAATCAAATTCATGGAAAATTACTTCTTGCTCGAAAACTACTCCACTTCAGAGGGAGCCGTTTCTCACAATGTTCTATACTATCAACCTCTCCCCATTACTCGTCACCAAGGAAGATTTGTGCTTATTATTATTTTGAGTAATTACCAATAGTGTCCACTGCCTTTTAACATGGAATTACGCCCTTCATGTTCACACATAAGCGCTGGATGGTAAGCACGTCTTTTACGGGTAAACAGCGCCGGTATGAAATGTAATCGCACAGTAAGCACAAAATCGACGTTAAGCAGATATGGGGCCCAAATGTTTTCCGGTCTGCGGGTAACAGTGGTATCTTATTAGGGGGCATAACCAGACTATTTTAAAAATAAACAGACACGTAAATAAATATATGAATAATGTAATAATTTTTTTTAAAAAGGGGCTTGCAGATCAAATTATTCGATACAAATAACATTTCTAGTAATCGACTTGGACACCACTCGTAATTACTCAAAATAATTGTTAGCATCAAAACTTACTTGGTAACGAGTAATGGCGAGCTGCCAAAACAACATTGTGAGAAACGGCTCCCTCTGAAGTTAAACAGTTTTGGGGAAAGAAGTAAAATTCTCACTAAAATATTTTAATAACATTCGAGACCTCAGCTAAGGTCTCGAATTCAAGCATCTTTAAGCACACAAGTTTTTTTCTTTCTTTCATTATTTCTCTCGCAACTTCGACCTCAACTTTGAGTCCCATTTTTCAAAGGTTTGTTATTTTATGCATATGTTGAGATACACCAAGTGAGAATACAATGTTACCAAAATGCATCTAGTGCCGTTAAGACTAAAAAAAAACTTGTCCCTCTAAGGGGTCTAGACAAACATGACTTCAGCATGTTCCATTAAATACGAGCGCTTCTCTTTAACATGGAATTAAATAAAAAGCACCAGATGCGTAAAGTACACTTTATCTTTTTTTTTACGGTCGTTGGCGCCGACAAGAACTCAGGTGGAAAATAATTGATACCCCTTCTATAAATTATAGTCACGGTTTCTTTACACGAAGCATCCCAGACGACCAAGCGTCCATTAATACTGGAATTAAAACTTGTTTTATGTGTTAATCCACGGAGAAATAGATTGATTGAACCTTGATGTACTTTATGATGGCAAACAAAAAACCTGTTTGCGTAACTGTTGCTTGGTCTTGGATCATGAAGCCATCAAAATTACCCTTCACTTTACCCGTAGGGTGTGTAGGTGAAAAATAAGTACAGGGCCCAGTTGTATGGCTCTGCTTACCGCGGAATTCTGCACTTACGTATCTGTTCATATAATATTGTGTGCTACAGGGGTTCCGTAAGCGAATTCTGTGGTAAGGAGCCATGACATTTTTGGCCAATATGGTGTTAAAGGCAGTGGACACTATTGGTAATTGTCAAAGACTAGCCTTCATAGTTGGTGTATCTCAACATATGCGTGAAATAACAAACCTGTGAGAATTTGAGTTCAATCGGTCATCGAAGTTGCGAGATAATAATGAAAGAAAAAACACCCTTGTCACACGAAGTTGTGTGCGTTTAGATGGTTGATTTCGAAACCTCAAGTTCTAAACTTGAGGTCTTGAAATCAAATTCGTGGAGAATTACTTCTTTCTCAAAAACTATGGCACTTCAGAGGGAGCCGTTTCTCACAATGTTTTATACCATCAACCTCTTCCCATTACTCGTCACCGAGAAAGGTTTTATGCTTATAATTATTTTGAGTAATTACCAATAGTGTCCACTGCCTTTAAAGTAACCGCCTTGTGGTGTGTTAAAAAAAACTGTTTTTAAATGAAGCAAACGTAGGAGCAAATAATAGTTTTTACGTGACTCATATCGTTGCTTTAGTGCATCCATTAAACTCATTATTTGCATTCTAATTAATTTTTATAATTAGTAATAATAAGAAATAAGCGTTGGGAGATACAATTTATTCAGAGCTGATATCCTTATGTTTGATAAATTAGTAATACATATTGTGAACATTATCCTTCTTTCTTAACCACAAAAAAATGGCTCTTTGAAATTCGCAATGTCATTTTGTTAAAGATGCTATGTCAGATTTTTGGCCCCAAACATTAAACAATATATTTTTTTGAGTGAATGGTATTTCAAAGAGTATCACTTTTACTTTTAATGGTTAAGGAACCATGTCAAAAATTTAAAACGTTTCTTATAAAACACATAAGAATTGGTCACGTGATATATTGTCGGGATCCCGGCAAAAACTAATTTTGAGCACTTTATTTCACTGCTACTAATAATTGGCGGACTTTTTCGAGCAATGGCTCAAATGAAAGCTTGTAACTTTCTCGACCCCAATCAAAATACCTATTGAATTTAAAATTTAAAATTTTTGGGGTCAAATCGGCCAAAAATCTGACACGGCAATAGCATCTTTAAGAAATAAACGTGATGGCTTTGAAGACGGACAATTTTCCATTGGCATATCTACACTTGCCAAGGCTTTCGACAGCTAACCATGCAATTTACAACACTACGGAGTCCGTGTAATAGCTTTGGAGAGGTTTTACAAGGTCTTTATCTAAATGAGAAAACAATTTGTTCCAGATAACCCTTTCACTTCATTAGATAAATCCATTATGTGGAGTGTCTTAACCCAGATGGCTCTAAACATAGCCCCAGATACCACGATGGTAGCGATGAAAAGGGTACTGGAAACTATAGGTCCATTACAGACTGTAAGTCTTGATTTACCTATCTCCCAACGCTTAAAGCCCAAGGCTTCTTTTGTAATTATTGTTACCCTCACTTGGTGTATCCAAACAAAATAATGCATAAAATAACAAATCTGTGATTTTGTTTTACTCAATTGTTGGTCTTCGAAAAAACAAAAACATTATTGCACACATTAATTTGGTAGCTTTCAGATGCCTAGAAAAGGTTTCAGGTCTGAAGTTTTTTTTTTTTTTTATTTGAGTAATAGGAATAACCTCTTTCTCAAAAATTATTTTACTTCAAAGGGACCTCATTGATACACACTATTAAGAATGTAAGCAAATTTATGAGGTCAAAGATCATATGTCAAAGGTCTTATCGCACCGACCCAGAAATTGGTGGCAATTCTTTAACCCGGATTTTGTAGAATGTATAAATATGTCAACCCTAAAGACCATTTTAAAGATTTACTCAGTCAGTTTCCCTTGTGGTTTATATTGATACAATCAAAAAAGGACAACATTATTGTTTACATGCAGAAAACTGTGCAATACTGTCACTATTTTTCTCCTGACTCGAAAAACGGATTGAGCCCAAATTGTTCATAGGTTTGTTATCAAAATATGGTTGGTCACAGAAAACATGAAACCATCTGCGACTATTGTCAACTCTATCGAACCTTTATAATGTGAATTTCAGATAGAAGATAGGCCTAGCACGCGGCCTAGATTGTTTCAGTCTTACACTTAAGGCCTTAGCCAATAAACCAGTGTGAACAAGAAACACTGCCACTATCGACAGACATTTAACGACTTGTCCACAAGACTACACCCAACAAAACAAACTATCGTTAAATGGTCCAAATGTGTGGTAATGAGTTTGGAAAATGAATGGCAATAAAAACGTACGTGGTAGGAAGTAACAGCAGCTTTGGCTTAGTAATAATGTTTTTTGGGAAACCTTTTCACTTCGAAGTACTGCGGTTATGAAAAAAAAAACATCACTTTTTATCCACAACAATTTGAATCAAAGGTTGTGTTTTCCTATTAGAATACTATTTTTTTCTTGCGTGGACATCTAAAAAACACGATCACCTTTTGTAATGAAATTTTCAGAGGTTAGTTTTATTGCAAAAATCTACATTATAGGATTAAAACAATCCAACACATCAAAAAAATCAAACGTGTACAGACCCTTTAAAAGAGAATTGGTTTTTAAAGGAGTAACTTCATGTTTCATGTGAATCTTCGTTACCAATCAAACTAATATGTTAGAGTAAGACAATATTGTGCGAGAACACACGGAAGCGTTACAGGCACTTGACACCTTTGGTATACGTTGTCACAGACCAGAATTCTCACTTGGTTTATCTCATAAAAGAACAAATCTGTGAAAGTTTGTGCTCAATAATTGGTAATCGGAAATACAGGAGAATAAAGACAGAAAAACACCCTTGTTGCACAACTCTGTGTGCTTTCAGATGCCAAATAAAAGGCTTCAGGCCTGAAGTCTTTTACGTTTGAGTGAGAATACATCTTTCTCATAATCTACATTACTTCAGATGAAGCCGATTCTCACAATAATTTATACCATCAACAGCTCTTCATTGTTTGGACCAAGTCAGTTGCTATGCTACAAGTTATTCTAAGTAATTACAAATAGTGTTCAGTGCCTTCGGGAAATTGTGAGAGAAAGACCGTCATTCATGACATGTGGCTTGTCGTGGCTGAGCGGTCTAGTTCACCGAACCATTGCTCTGGTGGTGTTGTCAGCGGTGATCAGCTGATGGTTCGAATGCCCGGGTCGTGACACTTGCGTGTCCTCGCGCAAGGCGCTTCAATTGGGAAACCGTGCAATATGTACTACCGGCCAGGCTCCCAGTGGATGATACCCATGCATTCTTTCCTTACAGACTTATGTGGAGTTAGGTTAAAGACACTGGACACTATTGGTAATTGTCAAAGACCAGTCTTCTCACTTGGTGGATCTCAACATATGCATAAAATAACAAACCTGTGAAAATTTGAGCTCAACTGCTCAATTGGTCTTCGAAGTTGCGAGATAATAATGAAAGAAAAAAACACCCTTGTTACACGAAGTCGTATGCTTTCAGATGCTTGATTTTGAGACCTCAAATTCTAAATCTGACGTCTCGAAATCAAATTCGTGGAAAATTACTTCTTTCTCGAGAACTACGTTACTTCAGAACGAACAGTTTCTCACAATGTTTTACACTATCAACCTCTCCCCATTACTCGTCACCAAGAAAGGTTTCATGCTAATAATTATTTTGAGTTATTACCAATAGTGTCCACTGCCTTTAATGTGATCTCTCACTTCGAATGTGGGCATCCGGCCTTGTGTTGCTAGGCGATCACACATAAAATGGATATTATATATAATAATATTTATTTTAATAACCCATGATGTTTATGTAATATGCATGTAATAATGGAACAAGTCATTATCCTGACTAATGGTATATCATATTGTGAAACATAAGTCATACTATGACTAAAGCCCGGTTCATACTTCCTGTGAATGCGAATGCGATACGAGTTTTGCCGCCACATTTATTATTCGCAACGAATAATTCGCAAGGGTTGAAATGTGGGCAACTCATACTACGAAACATTCGCTGCAAAAAAAAAACCGGACTATGCCATCAACGTTCGCATTCACATTCAAAGAAAGTATGAACCGAGCTAATTATTCACAATTATTATTCTCTTGATGTCTCTTTAACGCATACTTAAAACCAGGACGACAGTTAAGACCAACTGTTGATATTGGAGACTCAAATTGGTTCTCGTTTGCTTAATTATTCGCTTATTTCCACTAGTGGCGTTTATCATAACAAACAGTGGTCATGAGTGCTGCTGAAGTGAAATGTTTTCTTGTTCTCTACATTGGCGGTGTTTCAACGTAAATAATTCCAATTCTATTACGTATTTGCTTAAGGTTTTACTTGATATTATTTAATAATAAATAACTATTCTCTCGTAATGACCCACCGAAGTGTTGAACTTATGGTTGTTAAATTACGATTTGTTTGGTAGCTCCCCCCCCCCCATTTTCTGCCTCTAACATACCGGGCAATATCGGTAGTCTAGTTGGTATGACACTGCTCTAGAATTGCAAAGGTCGCTGGTTCGAATCCCACCCGAGTAATATGCTTGTGATTTTTGTTTATAGGACTCGGGTAAGTACTGAGTATACAGTGCTAATACACATCGGTGTATATGGGTAACACCAAAATGAATATGATAATTTTAGTCTAAGCGAATTCAAATCTACCCAGTTTCCTGGGTCAGCCTGATGACACAGAAATTGAACCCAGGTCAGTTCAAGCCATATTTTTTTAAATGATGTATTTATTTATTGTTATGTATTTATAAAATTGTTTCATATAGTATTTTGTAATCCAACCTGAATGTCTGAATTTAATTGAATATCAAGTTGAGGGCGCTGTCTTCATTTATTATCCTGCAGGTGTGGCTACGTTCAGGGAACATGGATTCGCGTTTGAGCTTCGCATTCTGTCATTTTAAAATCTTAAAGTCCGCCCTCTTGCGATACAAAAAAGGGTACCGCACCGTCACAAACGAATTATCTGAATCCGTATCCGAATTTGCGGCTACGTCTATGACTGCTAAGGGTTTTGCTGAAGATGTAATTCAAGGCATGATGACGCAAACATCTAGACATAGCCGTAGACGTAGCCGCTAATTTGGACACGACCCGTGGCTTTTACATAAGAATACTAGGCCTTTTAAAAGGTGTACGTGTGGGGCTTTCTTTGTGTCTGTATTAATTGGTTTCTCAGTGTCATCAGGTGGGCAATTCGCAGTGGATGAACATTCTTGCATAATAATTACAAACTGATCGCCTCCCCCTACCGTTATTCACGTGGTTGTGATAACAAAAGATGCACTACACAGTGTGTATCTTCGAGTGAATGCATCTACACATACGGTGGTTGTTCTGCCCATGGGTGAGATTTCTACTTCTATACCTCCTCCATTTTTCAAGAAACTCGTCTCGTGCTGTGGAACAGTTTTTGGAATCATGGTTTGGAAACTGACTGGCAGAATTCTATGGAAACCGGAAGGGAATACTACATAATTATTCGCAAATTCCCAATACGAATAATTAGCTTAGGCTGTTATCGTCATCTTCAACAATCGGGCATTTTTGTTCAGTGTGTACACACATAGACAAAGTGTTCATATTACGCGGACTTATTTTGCATGTTGTGTGCCGACAGAGGGCGTTCACCAATGTCAAAAAATGAAGTCTGCAATTACGCAGCTCTGTACACAGTTGCAATCTGACGTCTACGACTAGCTACGCAAGGTAGGTCTTTTTCAAAATATACTTGAAATATAAATCATCATTTACATGACTATACAATAGGGACAACTTTCCGTATCACGCCACCACTTTTTCACTCATAAAAAAAAGAAGGGATATCTCCTTGAGGTAAATTAGATACTATATTATTATTATTTCATATTGAATGAAAAAGTGGTGGCGTTATACGGAAACTTTTGTGGAATACGGTAATGAACATCTTAGTGTCTTTGGTAATGAAAATCTTAGTGCCCAGTGATCGTTTTGACGGATGGAACAAAAAGTCTTTTCAACTTTATTCCTTGTACTTTTTGAGCCCCTGGAAAAATATCCTTCAGTTTTCAGCTTCCAAATCGTACCCCGTGTGGGCTTTCACCCTTCAAGTTTATTCATAGAAGTACAATAACATAAAACAACAAGGAAAGTATACTTAGGTACTGAATCCCACCGCCGCTTGTTTAGTTTACTCGCTGTCACCGTTAACGATTTGAATGGAGATGTTATTTCTTGCTTGTAAGAGTGGAAATGTGTCCTGTTTGTATTAATTTACAAAAACTTCTAGGCTGTTTTGTATTGTTAATAATCAAGCCTACACAGCGCACTCCCCACTTCTCTATTTTGCTACAAAACACTTGTTTTTGGTGACTTTATCTCGGTTGACAATAATACACAATTCATAAGATGGTTGGGTGGGGACGAAGAATAATGTTTGTTTTTACCCCCATACTGACGACTTCTCAGTTCAAAAAGAACTACTACCTGTGCAGACTGCGTAAAGCATACTTTGTTCTTTCCCGAGTCTTGTGAAAACAACTACACAGCGGATTTGAACCCAAGACCTTTGCAATTATAGAGCACTCTCACCCGCGTAGAAGGCATGCGGATTTTATTTGGGGGCTGCACAGTGAATTACTTATAGTATGTGTGTTAAGCATTGTATACTATTGTACACCCCTGGGAAAAAAACCCAAATGAAATCCACATGCCTATTACGCGGGTGGGAGTGCTCTAGAAATGCAAAGGTCTTGGGTTCAAATCCCATACGATTTATATTAACTTGCATGTGTAGTTGTTTTCACAGGACTCGGGAAAGTACCAGTGGTTTACACAGTCTGCCCTGGTATTAGTTCTTTTTTGAACTGAGAAGTCTCCCGAACTCCGAAAAATCTACTACGCGGCAGAATAAAATCAATAAAAATAAAGCAAGATTAGTTCCCCAAAAATCATTATTCAGCAAGTAGTTACAAGTAGTTACATACATGATTTTACCACAACCCAATACATTGATACCTCACCATGCAATATGCCTCAAATCCCACATTACATGTGTGTATTATCTGTCAGTTTCGGACTACCTCAGATTAGGTCTATAAAAAAGAACAGAATTTACGTGATCAACGAGCAAAACTGCAGGGGTCAAACATGTGTTACTTCATACAAAGGAAGCCGGGTGTAGTCAATATCGGTCGCCGTGGCACACGGTGGGCGAGCGAGCGTGATTTGCACCCCAGACAAACTTGTAAGTTACGGGCGAGAAGATGCCCGGGAAGTCCTCCCGTCACGTTCCGATGTCGTGGTCAGTGGATATTAAATTCCTGGTGGGATACTGTCACTAGTTACTGAAGGAAGAAGGGATATCATTTTGCGTCTTAACCACGTTTCTGATGCCGATGGGGGGGATACGATCTGTGGGGGGGGGGGGGGGGGGTATCTAAGAAATAATGTATTCCTGATTTATGTGAAGTGATAGAGTGACACCAGATGAAAGCAACTTTTTTTAAATAATTATTTTGTTGTATGGGTAAAACCGAAACTAATTATTTATCCGCTCCACAAAACTTGTTGGAGCACATGAACAGAGGGTGCTATCACCTCGATGCATTTTGTGGTCATATCTAGTAGCAAAATTGTAGCCTACACATCCGACGTCACACTTCCAGGCTCGTGAACAACCCCAGTGACCGCATGCCTAGGTTAATCCCCGTTTTAACCACCTTTCATCTACATTCCTTTTTATACATGGAGAAAGTGCAGCTGCCAAAATGTCGCCTCGGACCAATTAAAACATAAAAAGCTCATGTCTCTGCACGTTTTTATCCAACGAAATCGTTGTATCCAATGCAACCACAGATTCTGAAAAGCAAGTATGCTACCTGTCTTTATCCTTGTGAATAAAGACAGGGGACCATGCCTATAGGATCCGACTAGCAAACAATGTTGTTTAAAAAACAACTTGCTTTCTTTTTGACGAGCGAGGGCGCTATACCGTGAGATCACAACAAGGGTGTCATTTCGCGACAGCCATGAAGCATTTGTTTCTTTTTAGCTCACAGCGAAATATGCTCTTTGGTAGCCAGTTTTGAGCCCCAAGACCAAGTAGTCTAACCAGGTTGATAAGCAATTTGCTAAAATGGCACACTTTGAGTGACTCACGCCTTAGGGGGAGGGTCTAAGATACAGCTTTTAGGAGGTTGGGGAGAGGATACAAAGGCATAGACTTATTTGAGTATGTTTCTTGAGAATGTCTTGAGGGAGTTGGCTTATATCCAGAGATTTAGTTAAGGGTGTTATATTGGTGCTTTTCTTCATTATTAGCACACACAATCCATCTTTCTTATTGCAAAGGATTCATTGGTGTGTAAAAAGATCATGTCCGAAGTCACTGTTTTCACCGTATCGGATCTCAGTGCACGATACAGCCCTCGGCACATTGTGTTTTGACTTTATTTTGAGATGGTTTGAGTGTAGTGGCTCTATGTTGGGCGATTGGGAGATTGTGGTTTTGAATAGACAAATACATTTGTTTCTTTTTATCTATTTTAGGTTATTTTGTTAGACAAGTTTGCCCCCCCCCCCCCCTGCAAGGCAAAAAGTTATTTTGCGTTGACATTTTCATAGCCGGGTGAGATATTTTTGCATGACTCCAATATCCATTGTTTGGTATCAGATTGTTGGCTGGTATTATCCTGGGTAGATTTGATGCAATCCACAGGTTATTCAGTCGGGTGACTTATATATATCAGTTTTTAACCGTTTGATTGACATGCAAATCGTCTGAAACCCAACCTGTCTCTAAGCTTAGACTGGTTACAATTGCCTTTTTACTGGTGGTTTATGATTGGCAGTTTGTTTTGTATGCAAGTCAGGACATAATATGATACTTCAACGTGACGTCATGACTGCAACACAAGATACATTTTGTCTACAGCCAAATGGTGTTAGAACCGAATTTCGAGCACATTAATGAGACGTACCAGGCGTATCGAATGACAATTCAATTCAATTCAATTCAACTCGACAACAAAAATAAGAATATTTATGATTACAATATAAACATAAACATCAATACCAATAACTTAAAAACAGAACATTAATTTTGTTACGGAAAATATGGTTGACGTAGCTTCAGCTATAGGGTACATGCACCTTGTTCCACATTGTACGAAAATCATACTAAATTCTCGAAAACGTGTTTAGGCACTGGACACTTTTGGTTATTACTCAAAAACAAGTTAGCATTGAAACGAACATAGGGAACTGGTTAGTAAGTATGAAACATTGTGAGAAACGGCTCCCTCTGAAGTAACTTAGTTTTGAGAAAGAATTAATTTCTCACTCAAATATTAAACCTCTTCAGACCTGAAGCCTTTTTAGGCATCTGTTGTGCAATATGTTTTTGTTTTTCTTCTTCCATTATTCTCTTGCAAATTTGATGACCGAATGAGCCTAAACTTTCCCCCATTTGTTATTTTATGCATAATATGTTGGGATACACCAAGGTGTCTAGTGCCACATTATTTTGTTATTGTCTTAAAACATACGCGAATCTTCCTGTTACTATCACATTGTAGGGCAAGGACCTATTGCCATGGAAACAACATTACGCAGTGTTTGTCGGTTGTTTTCACTCCCTGCCGTAAGCCTTTAGCGTTTTGCTTACGGTGCAAAACGTTCATTGAAATACTGCACTGATTAAAAAAAAAAAAAACGCGGGCCGTAATCCTACGACTGAGTTGCGTTGAGTAAACAAGCTCAATATCTAAAGGAAAACAAACTTTCTCTTTTTGACATTTTTGTCTCTTTTCTTTCTCTCAAGTAGGGGAAAAGAGGGTGTTATTGAAGAGAAGATTCTTGTCAAAACAGCAAGGAATTATAAGCAAACATTGGGAAGGGAAGCGGCAGTCGGTGTAATTTGCATCGGCGGAAATCCGTAGCGCTAGAAAGTTGAGGGGTTGCTGTGTGAAAGGCACTGGACACGTTTGCTAACTGTCAAAGACCAGTATTCCCACTTTGTCCCCAAAACACCTTTGTTAGACAAAGTTGTGTATTTCCAGATGCCTACACAAATATTTAAGATGACTAACTTCCATCCCAAAATCTACGTTACCTCGAAGTGCACGGATTTCCATACTCTGCGAGCTAACACGGTCGGTAATTTTGTGGAATGGCGTATAGCATATTTATTTTGTATGGATCATTGTAGTCTACTTTTTAAACATGTTTCTAAACCCCTTGATGAAAAAGGGTTTCAAACTCTCTTCATAAACCAGCTCACCCGGTCAAAGGCAACGTGTCCATTTAAGTCTGTTTGGTTTCCCAAGTAAAATTGTATATAGCAATTAGAAAGTGTTTAACACAACGACGTGCTGTTTTTGCATCATTTGACAATATATTCCAACCATGTCTACCGTATTCATTTGTTGTCCATCTTTTTTTCTTCCACAATTTATAACATTCAATCAATAGCGATTAGAGGCTTGTCTCCCTCACTCACACAGATAAAGGAGTCAGAGAAACATGTTGCCATAAATTATTTAAAATTGGTCACTATTGTTGTGACAATCTGCCACAGAGCGAAACATGAGTTGACCACCTTACGTCACTGCGCACAACAGCTCCACACAATTCGTTTGCCTGCCTAAAAAAAGCTTCCCGTGTTTTCAAAAAGTCCCGATTTTTTAAGACATACTAAAGAATTTAGGAAAACTGATATTGAGTCCTTTATCGAGAGTCTGAAATATAAGACACTGGACACATCCGCCGTGGGTTTGTGATGGTTGAGACCATAGATCAGTGCACTTCCGAAGCCTCGATGAGGTTTCTGCTGATTAAGATTGTAGTGTCATTCACAAAAACATAAACGATGCAAAACAATAATGTGTTGATTATTGATTAGGTTTTTTTAAATTCTTTTTTATTATTGGGGTGTTCAGGTATATGGGTGTTTTTGTCGGGGTGTTTATTTATTTGTTTGTTTTCAATCGGAAAATCAACAGCAAAATGTGTTTTCTTATAACTTGTTTGTATTGTGTACTTTTTATTTGCCTGCGCTTTATTTATTGCTTGTTAATTTCGTCTGATGTGATTAGTATTGTTGATTTTGTTCCTTTAACATTGTCTTATGTTTGCATTATTGTGTATTTTAATGACTATCCTCATTTTTTATGCTGCTTATTGTAACATATGTTGAAGCCTTTGTTTTTTATGCTTACATTTTGTGTATAACTATTAAAAATGTGTATTGTTAAATATACAAAACATTCCACTTGATTATGTTCATATCCCCCCAATGCACAATGCAGATTTAAGGCATTGGACACTATTGGTTATTACTCAAAATGATTGTTAGCATAAAACCTTACTTGGTGACGAGAAAAGGAGAGCTGTTGTATAAAACATTGTGAGAAACGGCTCCCTCTGAAGTGACGCATATAGTTTTTGAGAAAGAGGTAATTTCTCACTCAATTAATAATCTTATTTGCAAGACCTCTCTAGCCTGAAGCCTTTTTTAGCCTTAACAGAAAGCACACAAAATGTGTGCAACAGGGGTATTTTTCTTCGTTATTCTCTCGTAGCTTGTAACAGAACTTGTAACTGGTCTATGACAACTACCAATAGTGTCCAGTAACACTGAGTACACGCTATTTCTACCCTATCCCAGGGCATGAGGTTGTGTGTGTATAATAATATGTACCTGTGTGTGTCTTTAATATAGAGGCGGGGACGTGACCAGCATAAGGACGTGTCTTAAATTGGATGACGATACAATCTCGTACTCAATAGCGGGCACGCTACTCATCTTGCTCGCACGTTCCACTTTATACCCGTTGGATCGGTGAAGCGACTGATAGTCTTGGACGACGGAGACTTGCTGCGTTCACATACAGACACCAGGCTCTTCGAATACCCCTTGATGTGCGTTCACACACAGAAGCCTATCACATAACACTGGATCTTCGTTGAACACACAGACACCAAGCCTGTCAACTACAACTGGGTAGGCGTTCAAACAGACACCAAGCCTGTATTATACCACTGGGTGTGCGTTCATACACAGACAACAAGCCAGGTCAACTTCAACTGGGTGTGCGTTCACACAGACACCAAGCCGGTCAAATAACACTGGGTGTGCGTTCATACACAGACAACAAGCCTGTCAACTACAACTCGGTGTGCGTTCACACAGACACCAAGCCTGTAAAATAACACTGGGTGTGCGTTCAAAACACACAGACACCAAACCTGTCATAATACCTCTTGGTGTGCGTTTACACAGATACACCAAGCCTGTACCACTGGGTGTGCGTTCACACATATACGCAAAGCCCGCTATCACCACTGGATTTCCTCTGTCTACTGTCCACACCAAAGTATTGAGAGAAAACTGATCTTGTCTTCTTTAAGGAGCAACGATTACTTGAATTCAATCACCATTCGAGAAGGTAAGTTCTTGATATTTTTTTCTTCGAATATCTTGATCAAGATTGCGAACTTTATAGTCTACTCTGGCGATCTGAGATGGCACTTCAACGGGGATAACTCTAGAGTTAGCCTCGTTAAAGTGCCATCTTCGATCGACAGAGTGCGCAAGTAGACTTTAAAAATAAACACCAAGAGTTAAAACATTAAGGGGTCACACATTCTCAAAAATGCTTCTTTGTGGAGCATTCATGTGTTCTTTCCTTTGTCCCTGTGCTTAAATTTACGATTTAAAATTGCAATGATTTGTCCACAGTATGAAGATCAGTCTATGATGGGCTATTCATATACATTAAAAAATATTACTTCAATATACAAATAGAAAGTAGATATTCATGCTAAATTTACAAAGATACTACAGGCGAGACCACTGAGAAGCAGAGCTTTTAAGTATTGGCCATCGACAGGCCTGCTCATTGAGCACACACACAAAGAGCCATTTTGTCGGCCCATTGAGTCCTGCCAACGTGTTCGACAAACAAATTTAGTCTACCCATCGTTCATGACAAACGTTTGACTCATTGTATCCGGGAAGTCTACCCAGTATGTCGGACTATTTGTGTCGGTTAAACTACTATGTCTGACTCGCCATCTTGTTTTCAAATCTTTGTAACCAAAGTGAGACTAGGTGAAACAAATGGCCCCGTGTATGTAAGACGAGATAGTATATTAAGTATTGTCATCGAATGGTACGATGTAATAAATGGAGCAGCTTGATACTTGTCAACATCGTATTATGCGCCACCTGCTGTCCAAAATGGGTTAATGCGATACCCCCTATTGCTCAGTTTAACTGTGACGTGACGTCGCCTTTAAGCTCTGTGCCGACAAACAGTAAAACCTCATAGGAAATTGCAAAAAAGCAAACAATGAGTTGGTTAACCTACATTTTAATATCTTCATTCTATGTTGTGACTTTACTCGCTAGCGATTTAATGGTGACACATATTGGCGTAATGGGATTGACACCATTTCTTGTTCTACAAATGCATTGAACACAATTTGAAATAAAATTGACACCTTTTTGTTACGAAAATAATCTGCGGTGTCTATATTTAGCATGCTACGAACGGCATTGACCTATCTATATTTGTAGTGATATATTTGTACTTCAACCTTGGTTCTCTAGTTCTTTTTGTGACGTATAAGTCTTATTGGGGGATGTTTAAAAGTAAATTAATACTGCAATGATTGAGCATCACTTTGACATTCTCCTTTTTGTTTGTAGTGGTCTTCGTCGCCTTCTTCTTGTTGTGTTTGTCTTGACTGTTGTCGTCTTCTTCTTGAATATCTGTTTTAGATAGTGGGTGGAAAATCACAGTTGGGATACAAACCACGGATTCACTTTGGGGACTGAAAACGCAATCTAAATGCAAGGCTCTGCTATCGTTTAAAGAGAATGGGTGAATCTGAACGGCAATTTCTGTAAATTGTGAGATGAGATTTGTGTCGACTGAGATAAGATTAAGTCCCTGTACAGTGCGTTATATAAAACCAATAGTGCTAGACGTTCATCCTTAGAGTGGGAAACTCGGTTGGAGCAGTTGTTTTTACTGTCGTCAGTTCCACGGATCTTGGATAGTACACTAACCATGTTTAAAGGTGGACACTATTGGTAGTTACTCAAAATAATTTTTAGCATAAAACCTTACTTGGTAACGAGGAATAATGAGGTGTTGATAGTATAAAACATTGTGAGAAACGGCTCCCTCTGAAGGAACGTAGTTTTTGAGAAAGTGATAATTTCTCACTAAAATATTAAAAGGCTCCACAAGTCCTTCTTGATATATTTTGTAGGCATGTAAAAGCACACACATTGGTGCACAAAAGTTGTGTTTTTCTCTCTCATTGTACTCTTGCAACTTCGATGACCAATTGAGTCAAAATTTACACAGGTTTGATGCATATGATGGGAAGCACCAAGTGAGACTACTGGTCTTTGACAATTACCAAACGTGTCCAGTGCCTTTAATCGGACTTAGGGTCTTCGTACGTTTCCACACATGTTTACTTTTTCAAACATACACACTATACCCACCCCTTCTCTTGTCTCCTTCCGCTCAAACAAAGAGAAATTAGTGATTATACCTCATCAAGCGAAGTATGACAAAACCGAAAATTTTAAATAAATACCCATTGAAAATGTTTATTTAGTCTGACGTACGCATCGTATCAACAATAAATACCCCACTTTGAAATATAAACCCTTCGCATAAACTGAGACCATCATCACGGCGCTTCGTGTGCCGTTTTATTTACCGAGTTTACGTAAAAATATCCTTAGCTGCGGCGGTCGGGCCTTTGAGAAAAATTATACCCAAACATGAAGACTTGGGCCGTCTTGACATGGTAAGGAAATCTTGCTAAACGCGGCTAGTTCATGCGGTGTACTCTTTCAATGAAATGTCTGTAAACGCATCTATCAGCTTCGGGTGCTATCGCCTCGATTTTCAAAGGCACTGGACACCTTGGTAGTTTGTCAAAGACCAGTATTCTCACTTGGTTTATCTCAGCATATGCATATAATAACAAATCTCCAACAAAAAATTAAAAATATTGACTCAATTGGTCATCGAAGTTGCAAGAGAGTATTGAACGAAACGAAACACCCTTGATGCACTAATTTGTGTAATTTCACATGCATATTATAAAGGCTTCAAGCCTGGAGCCTTTTATTATTTGAGTCCGAATTAACGTATTTCTCAAAAAATACGTTACTTTAGTTTCTCGCAATGTTTTTTTTTTTTTTTTTTTTTACTATCAACAGCTCTCATTTGCTCGTTACCAAGTAAGTTTTTATGTGATAAATTATTCTGAGGAATTACCAATAGTGTCAAGTGTCTTTAAAGGCAGTGGACACTATTGGTAATTCCTCAGAATAATTGTTATCATAAAACCTTACTTGGTTACGAGTAACTGGTAGAGGTTGGTAGTATAAAGCATTGTGACAAACAGCTCCCTCTGAAGTGACGTTGTTTTCGAGAAAGAAGCAATTTTCCACAAATTTGATTTTGAGACCTCAGATTTAGAATTTGAGGTCTCGAAATCAAGCATCTGAAAGCACGCAACTTCGTGTGACAATGGTGTTTTTTCTTTCATTATTCTCTCGCAATTTCGACGACCGACTGAGCTCAAATTTTCACAGGTTTGTTATTTGATACATTGCTGAGATACACCAACGGTGAAGACTATAGTCTTTGTTGACAACTACCAATAGTGTTCAGTGTCTTTAAAGCTCGCAGGGAAACTCTTATCTTCCCGTCCCATGCCCATCTGTCTTACAATCGCCGGAGTCGCATGCAATTATGTCCTCTATGCAATACTATCCGGAAGACATTATTGCATATGCATTCGCCGGACGGTTTTGCATATGCAATCGTGTCCGCCCGGACGCTGCTGCAAAATGCAATTGTGTCCGCCCGGACCTATTTGCATATGCAGTTCTGTCCGCCCCCGTGCAAAACCGTCCTTGCAGTAAATTAAACGCCCTTGGTCGACGGAACACGTTCGCCATTTGTTTTACAAGCTAAGTGCATGTCATGAATGACATGGGAAATGTTCGGCCGTTGGGTATTCGCTGCAGTCATACAATACGTGAATGTTCATGCTGCAATATGAATATTATATTATACGTAGGTTCAGTGCATGCACGCTCGCTGACGCGCGCACATACATGTAGCTTTAGTCATGTACATGTCCACCGGACGCCGCCCACCGGACGGTTTTTGCATAGCCCCGGACACGATTGCATATGCAAAAGTGTCCGGAGCGGACAGTATTGCATGGCGTAAACAATTGCATCTGACACCGGTACTCGTTTCACGCAGACAGCATCCGGTCTTCTCCCTTAGGGGCGGGGTCCTATTCTCCATTTTCTTTTGAGTAATTGTTTGTCACGATTTATATGTTAAAAAAATTAATTAAGTGCTTGGGGGTTGACTCCGCCTACCCCTTTTGTGACGTAGGAAGTGAAGGGGATCAGTTTCAGTTTCAGGGGATCAGTTTCTGACCTGAATCCGGATTAATAATATGTTTAAACGCTACATACGAAGTGTGGCCCTGAGAACAAACGAGTTCAGTCACCATGGGCCCATGTGGAAAACCTTTTGTTTCCTTTTCCCCGCTTTTTTCCCGCTAGTTGTTTTGTCCCTTTCCAGGGAAGCGAAACGAGCACTGCAGTTGTGTGTGTGTAGTGACGAGTCCCATACATTGTCTATACTAATAGTTGAATCCAAGTGTTTATTAAAAATTCTGACTTAGGCCCTTTCCGAAACCACGGCTTCGGCTTTGGATTTGGCTCAGGCTAGCTTGGCCCCGCGGTGGTTATGACAATATTGCGCGTGCGCTGCGTAAGCGCCCAGGGCTTCAAACGAGAGGACGGGAGGCTGAAGCTGAATCGAAAGCCGAAGCCGTGGTTTCGAAAAGGGCCTTAGATTAAAGCTCATTTCCTTTATTTGCGATGTAGACAACTCCGATGATTGATGTTTTTTTATGTAGAAATTGATACTTCCCCGGTGTGCCAAGATTTGGTTTAAGAACGAAACATGAACTTCTGCCGCTCATCCGTTCGCATTGTGATTTGCATAAGCAATTAACTTATCATGGTATTTGGGGATTTAGCGGGTGTAGATTCATAAGTGTGCTTTTCTGTTTTGCCTTCTTTGTGCTTTAATTTCGCTGATTTGTGTTTGGTGTTGTTGACCAAAATGAATTATTTATTTGATATATATGTTAAAACGGAACTACTGTTACTCCCAAACTGCGAAAGAAACTATGTACATATTATCATGGAGTCCATGGTATAATACAAGTAAAACAAATCTGTAACTTTAGAAAAGTTAAACCCCGAATTAAGGCAAACAATATCCCACTTTACATTGGAACATTTTGGGTTTGGACTTTTTTTGTCGCATCTTCTGTAGGCGCTGTGTGACCTTAAGGAAAACGACGCCTCATATAAATGCTTATATGTATGTATGTATTTATGTATGTATGTATTCTGGCAGATGTTTGAACTTTAGGAAAAACATTCTGACAGGTGAGTGGAGATGATCTTGTCACCGACTCGTTACTCTATCTAATAACACATTATACATCACCCACAAATGACGCCACGAATTCACTCGCTGGAATCGCATTGCTCTAATTGACAGGGCGTCCGTTCCATTTTAATAAGGTGTTAAATTTAAACCGATTTGTCACGCACGAGGGGAATGCTGGACAGGAATATTCCCCCATGTCACCCCTCAATCCTCCAGATGTACCCGTCAGATGTTTTTTTTTAAGGGGGGATTGTTACAAGCTGAGGCCGTCTGTTTTTTGATTTGCATTTATGGCTTTCCAAAAACTCAGGCTGTGACCATTCAATTTAGTGAGATATTGCTGTCTGACGTCACAAATTGAGGTTCATTCATTCACGCATTGCAACAAATGTGTTGTTAAATTAGCCGTTTTGCGTGTAAAGTTTGAATATTATCCGATACAATGACGTGTTTGATCACAAGTTACCACTTAAATTTGAGTTCCTCAGACTATCGAGACAGTTGTCATGGTACATGATTTTGGCAAGCTTTTGTATAGTTACGATAAGAGACCACCCATACACAAAAGAAACAATGGTACCAGGGTTTGCTCATCTGGAGGTTGCTAAGCAAAAGTTTGCCCGAACCATTTCACATATAGCAACTGTCTCTATATAGACTGAGGAATTCAAATGCAAGCGGTAATGTGTGACTAAGCAGGTCATTTTTGTTTACAGGACTTCATTCAAAATCTAACTCGCAAAAGGCGTATCGATTCTCTTGGTATCTATAATTATGACAACTGCGTCATAGTATTAGTTATTTTCATTACTATAACATTGGTGAAATTCGCAATGTGTCGTTCTTGGCACATATTATGCAGCGTTCACATTTAGACACATTTCCATCGTTGATAAACAAACTGCGCTAGTTGGCAAAGACGGCCGAATGTTAGCAAAGCATTCAATCGTTTTAAAATTATGTTCTAATCAAATTCAGCATTTTTGGCAAACTTTAAATTAAAGTCACCTGGAAGTGGTATTTTTTCAAAATAAAGCTTTTGTCACTAATATATGTGTTTTGATGAGTGGAATGTGAATAAAAAGTTAACTAAGGTTTGAAAAAATCAGTTCTTATGTTATTTAAAAACTTAAGAGTAGACCCTGACCCGAGAGGGCGCTGTTGGTGACGTCAATCGAGGCAGACTTTGCCTTTTTTTCCGGCAATGCCGACCAGGTGTATTGCTGCTGAATGCAGAAAAAACACTTTTTGAAATGTACCAACTCACGACTTGGACGTACATGTACTTTGCACGTGTGTTTACTATACGCATTGCAGGCAAAGTCTGCCTCTGCCTGGGGTCAGCCCCCAAGTGACCCACTCCACAAGAAGGGCGCTGGGGGCTGACCAGGGTGAGCCCCTGGAATGACGTCAAGAGCTAATCAAACGCACCGGGCAGACCGGGGATGACCCAGTGAAGCTAAACGAACGCACCCACAGTCAGGCACATTTTGTACATCATCACTCAAAATCACTGTGTTACAAATGTACGCCGCTTAATTAGTTGGGTTCCTTTATGGTAAGACGTAGCTTTACCGACAGCCGGCGTTGAAGTAAGTTCAATACAGTAAATGGTGCAAGCACCCCGCGGTCGTCTGAAGAAACAAATTGGCAAGAAACTGACACACATGACCCAGTGTTTTAGCACCTTAGGAACGGTGGTTTAGAACATCAATAGCTACCGATATTTTGTGCTTCCTTCCCAAGTGTGGACAAGACTCAAGCTGTGTCGAGCATACCTGATTAGGGAAAGGAGAAGGGGAAGAAAATGGAAGAAAGAATTGAGAAGCTGTGAGAAGTGTCATTTCCAAGGGAATATACACCTGGCGTTCTTTGATGTGATTCCTTACTTTGCTATAGTGCACTTTCACAAAGATACTTTCTGTGAGGTGTCAGGCGGTTCCTGTTTTTAGACGTATTTGTAGATGGTGTTCTTGAGGCAATGTACTGTTTGTGACTTCATGAGTGCAAAACTTTGGGACGAGGTGCGGGTCAAACCGTGCAGACCAGGGGCCCGTTGTCCACTTAAAGTCACCTGGAAGTGGTATTTTTTTTTTAAATAAAGCTTTTGTCACTAAAATATGTGTTTTTATGAGAGGAATGTGAATAAAAAGTTAACTAAGGTTTAAAAATATTAGTTTTGATTGTATTTACAAATTTACGAGTAGGCCCCGACCCGAGAGGGCGCTGTTCGTGACGTAATTCAAGGAGCGATATTTGAAGAGAAAATTTGTAGTCAGGCCCCCGTACATTACGTCTGGGAACATGGTACATCAAAACAAATTTAGACACGATTTTACACACATACGTACATTGAAACTTGAACATGTTGGACGCCTAGTTGTTTTTACAAAAGCTATTGCTGCTATTTTTATTTAACTATGCGACTTTTTAGTGACCAAATGGGTTGTGAGATGTGGGTCTGCATACGTATTATTATAGAAATACGGCCACGGAGCAGACTGCACGCACGCACTATGGCTGCTGTATAATGTGCGGACGGTCACATAGGACCTGCACGCACGGTGAATCGCATGCGGTACCAACAAAAAATCGTGTCACTTGGCAAAAGCTAAAAACATACCCTCAAAGTTCAAACTTACCCGAATTTTTTCACGTTTAGCAAATGCTCCTCTGGGTTCGTCACGTCTTTCAGATACCTTCTTCGACTTCCCACTAGCTGTAAAAAATGTTGGGACGGCGTCGTGTTTAAGAATGGCTCTTCTCGTCATGTCAAATGAGTGGTGTATCCCGGATTCGAAGCACGACGGCTCGAAGTGTTCGCTGCATAGCGCTGAAAAAGACGTCGGACCGGACCACTTTGCTCTAGTTAATCTGACTTTCGCAGCCCACAACCGCCTATACTTGGGATCTGCATGAAACAGATGACGACTGACCCCATCTTTAGTTGTTTTGCTGCATCCAGCAGCAATACACCTGGTCGGCATTGCCGGAAAAATGCCAGAAAAAAAACCTTTTTCGCAGCGTATACAAACTCACGTCTTAGAATTACATGTACTTTTGCACGTGTGTTTATCTACGCATCGAGGGGGGTCTATGTTTGATCGAGGCAAAGTCTTCCTTTTCCTACGTCACAAAAGGGGTAGGCGGATTCAACCCCCCAAGCACTTTTTTTAACATATAAATCGTGACAAACAATTACTCAAAAAAATGTTTTATTGTTTATAAACATATACTCTTACGTTTAAAAGAAAAAAAATCCTATTTCCAGGTGCCTTTAACGGCATAATTACTTGTGGTAAAATAGTCCTTATGTTGCTATATTGCACTTTATGGTATCTCCGTGGAGGTGTTAGATGGTTCCTGTCCTAGACGTGTCTGTTTTGGTGGTGTTCTTGTGGCATTGTATTGTTTTTGACTTCATGAGTCGAGGGCAAATTGAGCAGGTCGTGGTCAGTTGTACTTAAACCCTAATGGGCGTGTCAGCCTCCCACTATATCCCAACACTGGGCATACCATTATTTATATCCATACAACTCAAGATATAGGCCTAGCTAAAATGTTGAAGTGTACATTTCGCAACATTCTTTTTTACAATATCGACAAATGAGCAGCCAATTTAACCACCAAGCTATTCTTTTTCGCGCGGAAACGAATGCTACTATAAAAAAGGGTCATTCGATTTTGTTTTTGATTAGTCAAATGTAATGTTGCGTCATTCGATTTAAACAAAATAATCATTCAATTTAACAAATTATCAAAGCAGCATTCAAATTCGCAGACGCTTCTTGAGGCGTGTGTGTGTCACGAAAAAGAATGACGCTTCGCTACAAATTGAACACAGTACTAAACGGATTTGACTCGATTCAAAACGAAATTGAATGGCCGAATTCTGAATTTGAAACGCAGTATCAACTGTAGGGGCATGAAAAACGCATGGAAATGAAACTGACTGCTCATTTGCCGAATTTGACCGAGAAAACCTATACTTCTTCGCATGTCCAGCTATTATCTAGGGTTATTTAAGCTAATTGTGTTTCAATTAGTGCAATGAAATAAGGAGTGATTTTCTTCAATTAAAATAAACATGAGTGACATTTTTGTATGCCTTATAAGCCCACACAGTTTGGTGGCATGATGGGGTTGATAACAACATACACTTTGCCATCAACCTGCTGCTTTCGAAGAATAGACCGCTCCAAGAGGGTTGGATCTTGGTAGTTTGTTTTACATTTATACATTTACCTGTTAAGTACCTGAATGCAAACAGTTTTCTACCCCTCAAAGGGAATCTCTAAAACAATACCAACCCCCATATTTTAGGCTTGACCCAGTTTTAGATTAGGAATGTAAGTGACTATTCCAGGTCAGACACTTTGATGAAATGGCTTGATTAGTAATTAGTTTGATTAATTGGTGCTATATCTCCCCTGAGTGTTTTAACGATGAAAACAATATTTGCCATGATAATCTGTATTGAAACCCAAGCTTTAGTCTGCCTCCACTATGTTGTGCACAATGTGTGGTGAGAACCAATTTATCTCAAAGGGAATCAGAGCGGAAACTTTTACCAAAATTGGAACATTCAATGTGATTTAACCAATACGTCTAAAGCCCTTTTCGAATTCACGGCTTCGGTTTTGGATTCGGTTTCAGGCTCCGTTCTCTCGTCTGAAGCCCTGCGCACATACGCAAAGCACGCGCAATATTGTCAAAACAGTCGCGGGACCAACCGAGTCTGAGCCGAATCCAAACGGAAACCCGAAGCCGTGGTTTCGAAAAGGGCCTAGGAAATAATATGCAGCAGTATTTTGTGTTATGAAATCACAAGTGGTATACTGCTTTGTGTTTTTGATTCGAATGGTATAAACGTATAAAGTTGGACTTTTACCTTCTTTAAGTGGTGCCCACTTGGTCTTCGAGTTTTCCTAGGGACAAAACATCGCTTTATTAACCTAATGTCCAATTTGGGTCAGTCCAATTAGAGACGGTCCAGCCATAGGAAACTGATACTCCGAGGGGACTTGGTAACGTGCAAATACATCGCGGCAATGTCCTACTGCACTGTAACTATGTAGCCAGATCCTATTAAACTATGGCCAGGTCCCATTGGTTATCGTAATGAGATAATAACACTATCGTAATGAGATAATATACACTACAAAAACTCCGGCGTTATAGACACTGGACGCTATTAGTAATATTAGGATACAAAACTTAATCGGTAATGAGCAACGGAGAGCTGTTGATGGTAAAATGATTGTGAGAAACGACACCTCTGAAGTAACGTATTTTTTCTTTTCTTTTTTAGAAACGGGTAATTGATATCACCCACACTTTTGAATCTGAGGAAGACTTCAGACTTAAAGCCTTTCCCAGGCATCTGAAAGCACAGTCCCACGCAATTGTACAACAATGGGTGTTTGTTTCTTTCGAGAATTTCTTGCAACTTTGAGCCCAAACGTTTACAGGTTTGTTACTTTATGTATAGTATATTGCGATACACCAGCTGAGAATACTGCTTTTGAAAATAACCAAAAAAAGGTGTCCCGAAAACGAGGTCCTTCAGCAGACGAGGCTTTATTGGCAGTATGTTGCCAGTGCTCAACTGGCGCTTTTGGGGTGAAATTGATGTTGTTGATACGCCAAAACATGTTTATCCACTGTACTAACAGGGTACTTTTACTTGAACTCGGAAAGTTGGTTTACGGTGAAATAATTCTGTGGTGTAAAAATTGCATTTTGCTTGACTTCTAATTCCCCGGACCATCGGCCTCCGTCTAAACGGCCACACAGAGTGCTGGAAAGGCAATGGGGCGTCACTTTGGAGAGTATATGGAAAGGTCAACTTGCCATGCGCGAACTGTTAGGAACGCGCCAATGAGCCAATCGAAATGCGGAAAATCTGTGATTGACAGGTGGTGTATAATTAGGCGTATTGAGAACAGGTGTTTTTCCTGATTGCACTGACCTTTGTTTTACCATTGCTTAAATTGCGCTCTCTACATGACCACTATTGTCCAGTGCCTTTAAAGGTACTGGACACTATTGGTAATTGTCAAAGACACGTCTTCTCACTTGGTGAATCTCAACATATGCATAAATTAACAAACTTGTGAAAATTTGAGCTCAATCGGTAGTTGAAGTTGCGAGATAATAATGATAGAAAAAACACCCTTGTCACACGAAGCTGTGTGCTCTCAGATGCTTGATTTCGAGACCTCAAATTCTAAATCTGAGGTCTCGAAGTCAAGTTCGCGGAGAATTACTTCTTTTTCGAAAAGTACGTTTTTTTAGAGGGAGCCGTTTCTCACAATGTTTCATATTATCAACCTCCATTACTCGTTACCAAGTAAGGTTTTATGCTAATAATTGTTTTGAGTAGTGTCCACCGCCTTTAATGTACACACTGCTATATTACACGCCTCAGTGTTTACCAAGCAACATTGGCGAGTCAATACGCTCAGGTTTACACATAATTAGACGTTTTTCAAGAAGCTCTTTGTCATGAGTGAGACCCACACCGTCCCAATGGATTGATACTCGGGTCTGTTTGATCACAGATACGGTCCTTTCTTTATTATGGTTTGGTGAACGTTTGGAACTATCGAAGCACATTGTATAGATGTTAGACGTCATTCAAGCCGCTTGGTCGAGTTAGGTTACAGTGTGGTTTGGACAGACGATCCACTGGTTTACTCAATTCGATGTGTACATTTTGGCGGCAAAAACAACACATTGACACTGCTGAACGGTCTGTTTGGAGGCTGCAATTTCAAACAGGGTGGCTAATGGGTGTATTTTGACTGATAAAAGGGCACCCCAGACAAATAATTCTGAACCGTTAACGGTCAATTCAAAATAGGCCCGATGAGAGAATACGAAAGAATAATATAGCTGTTTCAGAGGGCTGTATACAGCAAACACAGGATATTATCCCGGCATTTAAAGCCATGGTTTGAACATTTGTGGTCATACTCATACAAACGATCTAGTTTTTTTTTTAATAAACTCAATGTATACAGACTGTGGTTTCGGTAGGAGCATTGCTGTTGTGTGTTTCATCTTTTTGGATCAATAATGTACAATATTTGGCATTTCTATGTGAGATGAGATTGGTTAAAAGTGGCAAGCTTACTGCTACTAGTGTTTACTTTTTACAGGCCTGTTTGCTTCGTTTTTGGAAGGGCAAGGGCACCAAGGAATCTTCTTCTTGTAAAGGGCACCCTTTGTGATTAGGACAATGTAAATTTATACTGTTGCATTTTAAGGATACCGATGCAAGGACTAGGGGGCATGGAGGCAATCGCCCTCGTTGCCTCCGTGAGGTACCAGACTTTCATTTTGTAACGTAACCCGTATGCCTAAGATCTTTGAAGAAGATAATGTGTAGTGTATAGTGTATACATGTAATGTATAGTGGTGGTACATGTACACTGTTTGTGTTGGTATATCCTTTTTTAAACAAATATGAGGTTAAACAACAGTAATTATTATACATATTTTATGTTTCAGATATGCACACTTTCTTTGAATCAAGACATGACACAACATTGACAATCATTAAAGTCACCTGGAATTATACATTTTTTTTCTTCAAACATTAGAGTATAATGTTTCTGGACAATAACATATTTTTGTGTGTAATTGTTTTTAACGATTTATATGTTTAAAAAAATAAATAAAGTTGTGTGTCGGGGTGACTCCGCCTACCCCTTGTGTGACGTCAATCGAAGCAGATTTTGCCTCGATCGAACATCGAACACACGTACGTGCAAGTACATTCAAGTCCTAGTCGTGAGTTTGTACGTTTCGCAAAAGGTTTTTCTTGCATTTTTCCGGCATCGCGACCAGGTGTATTGCTGCTGGATACTTCAAAACAACTAAAGATAGGGTCAGTTTGCAAGTCTTTTACAACGCTGTGCAGCAAACACTTCGAGCCGTCGTGCTTCGAGAATCCGGAATAAACTACACATTTTGACAAGAAGAGAAAAGTTCTTTTCTAAAACATGACGCCACCCCAACAATTTTTCCAGCTAGTGGGGAAGTCGAAGAAGGTACCTGAAGGAGCATTTGCCTAACGTGAAAAAAATCAGGTATTGTTTCAACTTTGAGGGCATGTTTTTTTCTTGCGCCAAGCGTCACTATCTTGTGTTGGCACTGCATGCGATTCATCGCGCCTCGATTGACGTCACGAACACGCCCTCTCGGGTCGGGCTTATTTTCAAATTTGTAATTAACATATGAAACTATTTTTATTTTAAATCTTATAGTTAATTGTTTATTTATATTACACTCATCAAAACATATATTTTAGTGACAAAAGCTTTATTTTGACAAAATACCACTTCCAGGTGACTTTAAACAGTTTCCCATGTATATATCTTTTCTTTAGAAATATAGATTAGTGAAAAACCCCACTCACAATGCTGAGCACATTGAGCAGCATTTTGAATGGTAATTGAAATAAGTGATTCCCAATGTTTGTGTAAGACCGTCTGACCGTGCCATAATGATGCTTCTTGCGTCTAATC
Source organism: Asterias rubens (assembly GCF_902459465.1). Taxonomy (NCBI): domain Eukaryota; kingdom Metazoa; phylum Echinodermata; class Asteroidea; order Forcipulatida; family Asteriidae; genus Asterias; species Asterias rubens. The sequence goes on from NC_047076.1 coordinate 3,702,584, forward strand.
CACGTTTATTGCATTCCCTAATAATATGCAAAGCACTAAATCTACATTCCCCGAACCGTCGAAATTAACACATTAGATTTGGTTAGAAAACACTAATAGGATAATGAGGCACACTGTCAAAATATCATTAAATTGTCATCCTACTCTAGCCAATTGTCTCTCCGGAGGGGGGGGGGGGGGTCTAGCGCTTAAAGGCAGTGGACACTATTGGTAAATTCTCAAAATAATATTAGCATGAAACCTTACTTGGTAACGAGTAATGGGGAGAGGTTGATAGTATAAAACATTGTGAGAAACGGCTCCCTCTGAAGTAATGTAGTTTTTGAAAAAGAAGTAATTTTCCACGAATTTGTTTTCGAGATGTCAGATTTAGAATGTGAGGTCTCAAAATCAAGCGTCGGAAAGCACACAACTTCGTGTGACAAGGGTGTTTTTTCTTTTATTATGATCTCGCAACTTCGACGACCAATTAAACTCAAATTTTCACAGGTTTGTTATTTTATGTAAATGTTCAGATACATTAACTATGAAGGCTAGTCTTTGACAATTACCAATAGTGTACAATGTCTTTAAAGAGTTTTTAAAACTTGTTGATCAAATGTTTGGCCATGACATGAATCCCTGTATGCATACTCACTGTGAATGAAGATGTATATAATATAATTTACCTATTAGAAGGTTCAGCTTCATTAGTCAAGTTTTTGAAAACAAGGTGAAAATCACAGAGCTATGTTTTCAGGAGAGTCGCGTAAACCCATTGTGCATGTGCCTAACATAATCATCTCACTGAGACGAACATTATTTTCATTAAATTGTTTTACTCATTGTTTGAAAACTACACCACGTCAGCAAGTAATATTTTCATGGAATTTTTGTACTATCATAATCTTTAAAACCGCGCAAGTTTGTGTTTTGTGTGGTGCAAAAAGTACCAACAACTCTTTAACCATACCAAGCGGTATTAAACGGATTACAATGCAAAGCAAACACCCTGGCAATAAGCTGAACTATTCCCTTTAAATTTCAAATTTTTGCGTACGAAACCTGAACAAATTCGTTGCCGTTTTTTGTCCATTTCTCAGTATGTGGGGTGCTAACGTGTTCGTGCATAAGTCGGAGAAATCCCGACTTGTGTTACAAAATCGACCCACGAGTGGAAGTTTCAACCCTGAAGTACTTCACACTATTTAATAGGGGGTTTTGTTGCCCACAAGAGAATACAAAAAGGGGGGGGGGAAGAAAAATCTATAGGTTTTCAAGAAGACAAAAGACAACAGAAGATAAGGAGAGAAAGAACAATTGGGTTAAAACCTTCCTTACTCGAGATTCTAATCAAGTTCTACAACATTGCTTTTTCTTAAAACCGATATTGATGCCAACAGTTTGACAATAAAAGGGCTTGGGTACTGCTTGTAGGACACAAAACACAATCTCCCGAGACTCACATTAACCTTACACGGTTTGAAGATAATGATAGTAGACAGCTTCCTTCTGAGAAATGAGTAAAACAATGGCATGAAATAAGTTTCGTCTCAGGAGACAACAAATAAAAAACGTGTTTACAAGCACTGGTATTTACGAGACCCTCTTGGAAACATCGCTCTGTGGGTTTTCACAAAAATTGACGACCATTGAAGCTTCAACTTCTACAGGTGAATTATAATACATACATATTCATTTACAGTGAGAAGGGATTCGTGTCATAGCCGACAATTTGTTACACCAAAATTATCAAAACCTTTTAAAAGAATACTAATCCATTGTATTTACCATTATTTAACCACAGCAAATTAAAGGCAGTTGACACTATTGGTAATTGTCAAAGACCAGTCTTCTCACTTGTTGTATCTCAACATATGCATAAAATAACAAACCTGTGAAAATTTGAGCTCAATCGGTCATCGAACTTCCGAGATAATAATGAAAGAAAAAATACCCTTGTCACACGAAGTTGTGTGATTTCGAGTTCTAAACTTGAGGTCTCGAAATCAAATTCGTGGAAAATTAACTTCTCTCTCGAAAACTATGGCACTTCAGAGGGAGCCATTTCTCACAATGGTTAATACCATCAACCTCTCCCCATTACTGGTCACCAAGAAAGGTTTTATGCTAATAATTATTTTGAGTAATTATCAATAGTGTCCACTGCCTTTAAATCCCAATGTCTCTTTAAGGATGATGACATAATGACGTCAACGAACAATTTTGTTGAAATGTCAACCTTTATAGCAGTTATTTTACTTAGCTGTTGCCATCAACAGAAATCGACAATTCGTTTGTAACAAACATTTTCTACATGGAATACTATTTTTTATAACATTTATTTGATAAGAATGATTGAACACGAGCTTCAAGAACACATTCATTTAGTTGCCGTCCCGCATGGACATCGACAATTCGTTACACACATTTTCTATATGGAATATTATATTTATAACATTGTATTTAATAAGAATGATTGAACTCAAGCTTCAAGGGACAAACTCATTTCATGTTTGTCATATTTTTGGGGGAGATTGAAACATAGCTCAATTTCATTTTCTGTCCCTCTCTTCACAACCTCTTGGGAAATTTTGGTTGTGCATTTCATGGCCGAGTGATAAATCCACTCGGCCCTAAATAACACACATTGAATTAAAACCAAACCCGAACGTCTTTTCCAATGAGTTTAATTCATTGGCCTTCGTGACACGGTGATACCACGCTGCTAGCTAGCCGGGAGGGTGTCAATTCGCGGCTAGAACCTTGAATACTTCAGCCTGATGACTACTCCATAGTTCCAAAGTGATTGACTTCTTTAAAGGAACACGTTGCCTTGGATCGGTCGAGTTGGTCTTTGAAAAGCGTTTGAAACCGTTTGTTAGAAAATGCATATAGTTAGAAAGATGTTTTAAAAGTAGAACATAATGATCCACACAAGTATCACTCGAAATTGCGTGGTTTTCCTTTTACCTCATCGACTAACACCGTCGGCCAAATTTTTGACTCCCATAAATGACCGACCGTGTTAGTTCGCAAAGTAAAAGGAAAACCACGCAGTTTCGAGGCAAATTTGTGTGGATCATTGTATTCTACTTTTAAATCATCTTTCTAACTATATGCATTTTGTAACAAACGGTTGCAAACGCTTTTTAAAGACCGACTCGACCGATCGAAGGCAACGTGTTCCTATAAAGGGTTTTTTTTTTTGTGCGACACAAAACACAAACGTCCACAGATTTACATTAAACGTTCACGAATTAAGACAATAATAGAAGAAAGCTTCCCTTGAAATTTAACTTGATGGTGTGATATACTTCTCCTTTAAAGCACTCCTGTAGATAAAACAATCAGTAGGGTGCCGTTGAACCAGGCCGTCATAATAAAAAAGTGGGCCGAGAATAATGGATGTTCATTTTGTTTGGTGCGAGGTCGGACAGACTCGCCTGGCCTCGGACGTTACTTACTGACGCAATATTGCCAGGCGGTGTTCTGTTTCCCACGGTTTGGTGTAGACCTTTTTTTGCACGAACGCTTATTATTTTGTTTCACTAATTAGTTTTTTACTAGGATTTGTGTCATAAATGTCTTGTTTTTTTATATTCGGTTTATGTTGAGAACGAATATTGATATATTGGTTTATTTTTGTTTAGTAGTGAGAACAACAGGCTACCCTTAAAGGCACTGGAAACCTTTGGTAATTTTCAAAGACCTTCTCACATGGTGTATCTCAACATATGTATAATTTAACAAAATTAATTTGAACTCTTGCAAGAAAAATACCAAAGTCGCACAAGTTGTGTGCTTTCAGATGCCTTGGATTCGAGAACTCAGCTGAGGTCTAGAGTTTAATTCAAATATTTTAGTGAGAAATTACTTCTTTCTCAAAAACTACGTTACTTCAGAGGGAGCCGTTACCAAGTAAGTTTTTATAACAAATATTTTCAGTAATTACCAATGGTGTGCAGTACCTTTAAATATTGTAGCATCAAACTAGTGTGCCCCCCCCCCCCCCCATTTCACTTTATTTCTTGGCATTTTATAAAATCATTTTCACAGATACGCTACGTCAATATTACCCTGCCAAGGCGCAAATTGACAGTATTAGTCTCGCGTGTATTTGAGCTCCTGACGAGTTTTCACCCGTGGGCGACTTTGTTTTTTTTCGGGCCTTAAAACAAAAACAAAAATACTAAGAACTACAATAAAAAAACACTCAAGAAAAAATAGTAAATACTAGCCATTTCACAAGGGTAGTACTCCTGCTGATGAGGGATTGCAAAAAGAAGAAGTCAACTGGATTCTTTTCCAATGATAAAAGTTGAGAAACGGACAAACATTAATGGGCTTTGAATTTAGCACCTCGGCTTTGAGATAAGCACTCAAAATTGTACAGTCTAAAAATATTATTTAAACATATAGAGCATAAAATTTACATTGCTTCATTGTGGGTTTTGTGCTGTATAGAAAAAGTAGCAATGTTACCCCCTACAAATCAATGTAACGAAACCGAGGCCAGAGGGACAGTTAGACTGGTGCCTTTGTAGTTATAACACAACCATGATAACTACAATTGAATTCAGGGCACCAGACAGTGTGGCAAGTACGATCAATGTCAACCCATCAGAGTACTCATATTGTTTGCAAATCACGTGAGGGTTTCAATAACCCAACGATAACTTGTAATCATTTGGTCCTTGGTCCTTGCCAGAGGGACAGTTAGACTGGTGCCTTTATAGTTATAACACAACCATGATAACTACAATTGAATTCAGGGCACCAGACAGTGTGGCAAGTACGATCAATGTCAACCCATCAGAGTACTCATATTGTTTGCAAATCACGTGAGGGTTTCAATAACCCAACGATAACTTGTAATCATTTGGTCCTTGCCACGAAGGACACGTCAAAACGTCAATCTAGATTCAGGATTTTGTTGTGAATAAACAACAAACTCGGACCCTGAAAAGAAAAAGAAAACTCAAATGGTGCTTAGAAAGCCCTTGAAGAAATGACAAGTTAATATCCCCCAAAAGTTAAAAACTATTAATATTGAGAAGAGAACAAAAATCTTGCCTCATTTACCAATTAATTACTTTGTTCTCCCTTTTCTACCCTTGAAATTATCCTTTGTGTTTCCAACTTCTAGAGGCCAAAACCAGCCCCTTCCCTCCACCCTTTGATTTTCAAATTTACTGTTCTCCCCGTTGCTTCTTTCTGTTTGCTTTCTGACTCTTTCTCTTTAATGTAATTCCATTTCACTCACTGTTTATGTTACACCTGGTTACCAATTCATGTTTGTCGTGTTATCATTGAGAAAGACTCTGCTATAGGTTTGAAACGTCAGGCCATTTCCTATTTTTGTTGCAGAGAAAAACATCATCGATCATTATCCAATTGTCGTTTTTTCATTTCTTGCCGTTGCACTCGGAAAGTGTACTGGCAGTGCGGGGTCTCCGTTCCACCTATCCGATCAACGGCACGGTACGCAATCTTTCTGCGCTGACGTGATAGTTAGTATTTTTAACACGCGTAATTAGAAACACGTTTCGTTTTGCCAAGTATTGTTTTTGTTGGCCTCCGCGCACACACGGTGATTGATGCACATTGAATTGTCTTTCTATAATTACAAATTAAAGTGCATTCGATTAGGAATGTTTGATAAACGAATGCCATGCATCACACAGTAGGTGAGATGTCGGTACACAATTACAAAAATGTTTGGTTGTTAGGTTTTCATGTTCAGCTGCACTGTTCAACACTATGAAATTAAAGAGCAATTTAAAGCAGTTTGCTGCCCCCAAGAGTTCGATTTGAGTTAGTGACGGTTGTTCAACAGACGCAGCACTATTCGTTATATCGATCCGACTTTTTACATGGAGGCTGTCGGTTCGGGAAACGTATTCACTGCACACTAATTTCCTCACGTACAATAATGGGTATCGATTGGTGACGAGCTGTCGCGTAAACTGGTGCCCTGCGAAACAAAGCAAGTTAACTCAAATTTTTCAGCGAGCGATATTTCTTTTTAATGGCGTATCATAATATGAACTTGATCACAAAGATCTCAACCAACCGGTGCACACTAAGGGCTCAAGTGATTAGGCACTAATTTCGTAAACCTGCGAACCTCACAGATTTATAAGAAAATGTCTGCGTCATAAAAATAGTTCAGAAGTAAAATCGCCATTTTTTTTTTTTTTTTTGAAGTTTTGTTCAAATAGTCTCAGTTGATTGCCTCGTTTTCTGTTTGAGGCTCATTTCCCTGCAAATCAAATCAGTGCGTCAACATGGATGATGAAATAATGAAAATTGCATGGCCCTCATTTGGTAAAAAATGAGATTCAATAAAAGGCCCCTACTTACTGCTGTTCAATTATTAGAAACGCACCAATGTAGTTGCCCATTATCCCCTTTTTTAATTGTGCCCGGTGCGTACAATAGAAGCAATAACCACATCACCCTATTTCATTCAATTCCCCCACATCAATGAGTAAAAGCCCTCTCAAGTATCTGCTTGCCAGTGCAGGTGGGTAAACGCAGGCAAGCCTTCTTCAAGTCCCCAAACGAACCGGCCACAAACAATTTAAAGGGGGGACAAACCCAACAGACAGAACGGAGCGGTTATAATACCGGTAGTTACCGGAGTGGAGTACTGCTCAGTCTGCCTCGAGGTCTCTCTCGAATTAAGAGGGGCCCGTGTGTAAATAGAGTCCTCTGATAAAGTAGCCTGTCCTGTGATAAATCACCGGCTAAACTTAGACAATCAGACTGGACATATAGATTTGGCGTTGAAATTTGAAACTAGGTTGCATCTTGGGGGTTTCGCATTACAATTTGGTAATTGCTGATATGGTTTTTATTTTCTATAATAAAAAGGAAAGGACTCTGCTGCGGAGTCACGCAGTTTGTGTTTGTCTTTTATGAAATCCTATACCCCTCTGGACGACTCGACCTGGATTTTCTTGTTGATAACTCCGATATCATCGCTATGCAATTATATTTTGTGAAACAAATAAATATGGAATTGAGAAGTAGGGGGCAGGAGTCTGCGTGCACATTGGAAAAAGCTAAACTCAGCCCCACCAATCCTCGAGTCGCCTTCCATGGAATCGATTATCTCATCTGCTCATAACATGGTAATGTAATATACCTAATATTGATAAAGAGGTAGTCGTCAAAACAGCAGGACAGTTCTTTTCAGAACTAAGAAGTCTCCCGAACAGTCCATTCAATCTACTCCGCGCTAGTAGAATAAATAAAGACAGTTCTCTAAAGAACAAATTTACCTGGCAAGTAAATTAAACCAAATATGAATTGATAAAGAGGTCTTTAAATGAAAAATGTGCATACATTTGAAAACAATGTATACAAAAAGTTAACTAAGCAAACAAATGTTTCTTGTTGACAAATAAATCTTTGGAAGACCCCTCTTTATCGATTAAGACGGAGCTCAAAAATATGCAAAAGCAATTTTAAGAAATCCATACTATTGCACTATAACGACATAATAGTTCTGAGCAGACGATCTGTTGACGAAGTAATAGCCACGTGTGAAGGTGTCAATTTAAGCAATATCCGAGAGCGCAACAGTTAAATAACTACCTGAAATGGCTGAAACTTGAGCGCCAAACTGCAATGATATAAGATAAACAGAATATTCCCCTAACACTAGCGATGACATTTTAGAGACCATCCCAACGCGCTAAGTTATGTTTAAAGTAATCCAATTCAAAAGGAACATACACCGTCGGCAGTTCGCCACCTAAAACAATTAGCAGTGGATAATTTCCCCTCTCGGTGGCTGGTAATTTTGTGGTTGCGGCATCTAACCATCTTCGGGTTCGAGGGAAGGGGGGGGGGTGTTCTACGGCAGCTTGCGAAGGCAATGGTGGACTGGGCATTAATCAGATCTCTTGCCCATTAACTCTTTCGAGGGGCCCCTCGTTAATTTAGTAAATGCAAACAGCCAGGCCGTGCTCTGCAGACTGTTTTTTTCCGGGCCGATGAGAAAAGAAAACGAAAACTCCACGCGATAAATTGGTTCTCTCTCCCTTATACTTTCCATCTCCCATTCGCCCACGTTTGATGGCATTTTATTATTATCCTGAAGACTAAACTGTCGTAACTGTAAAAGGGCACGCAAAGCATGTTCTACTTTATCTACTGTTGTATATCAGACGATGTTTATGTTACACACCAACTTAAATGTCAAGTTATTTTACTTGAACTTTTTTTCCTATAACCATGTCTTAATTCCTGCATGGTCTTCCCTCTACCTTCAATCGTTCAAGATCGCTATAATTATCTGTTAATACAAAGGTTTTACGATGACAGACATATATACCGATCGGAAATAAAACAGCAGGCTTTAGCTGAATCCTTCCTTCTTATTTCCAAACTTCACCGTAAAACTTGACTATCCAAGTATTATAGATATAAACACTAGCGTTGGTTTGTTGCATGCTCGTCACGCACTTAGACTTGAGCTAAGTCTACTACGCACAACGGTCACGTAGCCTTCCCCCCGGGCTGAATGTGATGAAACTTAAGGTGATCGCTCAGTCAGCTGCCAAAGAAGATTTTCACTTCATTTGTTGTAAATGGACGTTACTAAAAATAAACTTGTTGCTTTTCTCTTTGAATACTTTGACTTGGGTACGGGTGTCAACCGTGGCCCAATTGCATACTGCTTCAAAATGAGCATGGTGGCCACTGTAGGAGTGCACTGTGTGATTTGGGTGTATACAGACAGATTTCGGTATTTTTAATCTTTAATCTTTCAATCTTTACCCAAACCTTACAATGTTATATTTTCCACATCTCAAAATGGCTTACTAGAGCACCAAACATTTTTACTTACGAGATCAAGGTTATCGGCCAGTGAACCACGCTTAGCGCAACTGATAAGTTAGCGTATGATGCTATTACTTTTTTGATACCTTCGAAAATAGTTCAAAAGCCACAACGCATCGGACCATTAAAGGAACACGTTGCCTTGGGCTGGTCGAGTTGGTCTTTGAAAAGTGTTTGTAACCGTTTGTTATAAAATGCATATGGTTATAAAGATGTTTTAAAAGTAAAATACAATAATCCACACGCATTTGCCTCGAAATTGCGTGGTGTTTCTTTTACTTTGCGAACAAACACGGTCGGCCATTTTTATGGGAGTCACAAATTTGACTCCCATAAATGACCGACCGTGTTCGTACAGCCATTTAAAGGGAAGGTACACGTTTGGTAATTACTCAAAACAAATATGAACTTCAAAACTTACCTGGTAGCTAGCATTGGAGTGCTGTTGATAGTATAAAATAATTGTTGGAAACGACTCCCTCTGAAGTAATGTATTTTTTAAAAAGGAGGTAGTTTCTCACTAAAATATTAAAAGACTTCTAGCTAGAAGTCTTTCAATCCTACTGAAAGCACACAAATTCGTCCAACAAGGGTGTTTTTTCTGTCATCATTTTCTCAGAGACCAACTCTACCGATCCAAGGCAACGTGTTCCTTTAAATGAAGTGGACACTATTGGTAATTACTCAAAATAGTTGTTAGCCTAAAACCTTACTTGGTAACGAGTAACGGGAGAGGATGATGTATACAAATTGTGATAAACGGCTCCCTCTGAAGTGATGTAGTTTTTAAGAAAGAGTAATTTTTCCACGAATTTGATTTCGAGACCTCAGATTTAGAACTTGAGGTCTCGAAATCAAGTAGCTGAAAGCACACAACTTTGTGTGACAAGGGTGTTTTTTCTTTCATAGTTATCTCGCAGCTTCGACGACTAATTGGGCTGAATTTTTCGCAGGTTTGTTATTTTATGCATATGTTGAGATACACCAAGTGAGAACACCGGTCTTTGACAATAACCAATAGTGTACTTTCCCTTTAAAACAAAAAACCGCGATAGATTAATACTGCAATGGTATCGTCATAGCAAATAAAATTTTACGAAGGTAGATTCATGTTTGTATAATTATTGTTAGTGACATAATTGTCGTGAAATTCACGGCGTTTTGTTGATTAAAGGGTGTCTATTGAGTACTTCTTTTTCGTTTACATTAAGTGTCTCATTCTATGTTTCAAGGGCACAATTCCACAGAGCTGCATGTTTAAGCACAAAAATTTGCTGAGCACAACCAAAATATGCTTACTAGAATCGGGTTACCAGCCGAAGTACCATGTCCTATGTACAATTTGTGACTGGTATCCTGCTTATTTCTGCTAAGCAGAACATTGTTGGGCAACATTTTCCGCTTATTAAGCGACTCTATGAAATTGGGCCGAGGGCCTAAAACTGTGAGGCATTACATAAAACCACATACTAAAAGGTGTTAGTTTTCATTGCTGCGAGGAGAAAGGTCGTGGGTAAACTTGCGTCCCAAGCATCGAATTCTTCAATCCTATATGGTTTTTTTCATTGAACGGTTCCACAAGGGGTTTGGTGATTTTCTCCCCCGTTGTAATTGCTGATTGCATTTGCAACAAAGTACATTATTGAATCTTGTGCGCGTTTAACCTGTTTTTGGTTAGAATGGTTGGATGCTGAGTTTCAACAGAGAATAAAAAGAAGAATTAATTTTCCTGATCAAAAGCCGTTCAAGGGAACGGCCGTGTGAAAAGACATTATTGAGTTAACAAAGTCACTCCATTTTGTATGTGATTTATTTTTAAGTTTGTGTGCATAACCGTGACTTTTTTTTTATAACACATCTTAGAATCTTATTTGATTATTTTCTATGTTCATTTCATAGGCCCGAACTCTGAGAGCATGATTTTTTTTTGGAGAGGAAGTCGGGTCTTAGCATAACAACATCGTACATTGTGTTTGTGCTTATTTCATTTGCGTTGATGTATGTTTGTGTATGTTGTGTTGTAATTCGATAAATACTCTGTTTGGGTCAAAACGTCGAACAATTCATGTTTTGATTATTTCATTTCCCTAACTTTAAAAGCATAGTTGTTGAAAAGCAAATACGGTCCTAGTACATCAACTTTATAAACTGATTGTGGTTACTAGATGTTTGTGCGGTTGGTTTGTGTAACTAGTTTAGTATCGAGAAAGACTCTGCTATGATCGAAAAGTCAGCAGCCGAAACACTATAGGATTGATCCTATTAATCTCGAGTTAGGTCATAAAATTCCCTAATCTTTAGGTTATAGAACTCCTTCATCTTAGGGTCTGCATGCTATAACAGCGCATGGTTGGCAGCCGTCCTAAGACCCAAGATCAATCTTAAGTGAGGAAGAGTTTGGTGAAATCGACGGGTGGCCGTTTATGTCTTGCTTTTATGATATCGTTTGGGTTTTAGTCAACAGTTTGCAAAAACACATTCTTTATTATTTTCTCTTCATCAAATTTAAATACAGTTTTAATTTGACGCTAATGCTTTCAAATAATATAAATCTATTGGTGACTCTGAAATGGGTAGGGTCGTTACAATGCTCTTTACTTGTATTTATTCACACAAAATGATTCTTGTTTGAAAGCTTTAGACATTCTATTACTACAAATTGCACATGCGGCTTCCAAGAAAATACGACAGCATTAGACCGTCACCGAAATATTTGCTAAAACAGACAACTGTCAAAAAAAGAGACGCCTTTTAAGTTACACCTGGAAATGCATATTAACTACTGTACAAGTATACACTTGTTTCGACTAGAGTTGCAACTGTCAGTGAACTCATGCGTAATTATTTGTAAAGATTTATATCATCGTTCATACTGTTTTTCTATCCCCGTCTTTGACATATGTAGAACATCGCATAACTTCATGCGCCATTGAACATCTTCATATCCTTCTAAAGGTAGAGAGGAATATTATATTTTGGATTTTTTGTTGTGTGGAACGTTTTGCAGCAACAAACGAGGACAAGCAATGCATGATGCTTAGGTGAGGATAGCACCATGTGCTAATCTTTTTGAGTAGTGATGGCTCTGGAAAGAACCGGCTGCTTTGAACTAAACGTTTCAATCAGTACGCTCTGAGCTGAGCGTCTTAGGGAGAATGCTGAACTCTGTTGCTTGATGTTGCTTAAGTACTGCCTTGAGATAAACTGGCAGTACTTATAATAAGTAGGATCCAGCAAAAGAGTCCAGCATTTTCATGAAGACGATCAAAGCATACTGATCGAAACGTTGAGTTGTCAACCACCGGTTCTTTTTAGAACCAACACTACTCAAAAGAGATTTACAAACGATGCTACCGAAAACCTCACCTAATTATACTCCCACCATGTTAAGTGTCATCCCTACTTATACTAATGGTGGGTATATATATAATGAGTAGGGTAGATGGCCTTAGCTTTCGATCCAAATCGGACCTTCTTCAGAGGCATATTACATAACCCTGTTCTAAAAACCGTACAATGAACTGGTTCCTTCCACAGAACTTAAAGACTGGTACCTATTGATCAAGTTTTGGGACATGACATGAATCAATACTCTACAGTAAATTGAGATATATGTTTATATTTAACTCGAAGAAGTTTCAGATTCATTAGTCGTCAAGTTTTTGAGAGAAAAAAGGTACAAAACATAGATCAATGTTTTCATGAGAGTCGAGTAAAATTAATACGTTGTACATGCTTAAACTAGTTATCGTCTCCTGAGACGAACATTATTTTTTTGTGACATTGCTTGCAAAATTTATTTTAAAGGAAGTTTTCTACTATATTTGTCATCAAATCGTGTGTGTTTAATGTAATTCTGTGAACATTTAAAGTAATTCTGTTAACATTGTGAGTACAAAAAAGTACCCAAACCCATTAAAAGGGCCCATGCGTACATTAAACTTGAAATGCTCTTTGTGTTTCCGGCAAAAAAAAAAAAAAAAAAAAAAAAAACTTGTACAAGCCCACAAAGGGGCAAACCGAAAATGCCGTAATGGAAAGCAAATGTTTATAGATTTTATAGGCATTTTGTGTGTTGGCTCTTTTTTCCCGGGGACAAATAAAAAGGTTTGCCCTTGCATCCGAGCAGTCCAATCCCCTCGCGCTCACCAATGGGTTCTCACGTGAGATTGAAATCAATAGAGCCTATCCTTTTATAAAGATGAGGTTCGGTATCCCATGTTTTGTAGCCCAACTCAAGCCCCTTCTCCCCTTCCCCCGTTTAATGTCAGATCCCACCGGTCGAGAGTAAACCCCGCTGCACCCAAGACATTTCGGTTAAAATGTTTTCATTGAGAAATGTGTTTGGTCTCTTTGTTTTATAAACCAATAGCTCTCCTCGCGGGGTAAATATTTCCCGACCACTCGAGAAATTTATTGAACGTCGTATATTCAATATCACTTTTCACAAGAATACTACTACAACATTTTTGTCTGCACATCCGCCCCCCCCCCCCTCAAAAAAGGGTGAACAAAAACACGGTCAACGTATCTGAAGAATTATCATGAAACTAAAATAAATTACGATCAGTGTGTATGTAAAGTGTGTACTTATATATATTGAGTAGGGTAGATCGCATTAGTTTTCGATCCAAACCGGACATGTGTAAGTGTATGCTTTAAAGGCAGTGGACACTGTTGGTAATTACTCAAAATAATTGTTTGCATAAAACCTTACTCGGTAACGAGTAATGTGGAGAGGTTGATTGTATAAAACATTGCGAGAAACGGCTCCCTCTGAAGTAGCGTAGTTTTCGAGAAAGTAGTAATTGTCCACGAACTTGATTTCGAGAACTCCGATTAAGAATTTAAGGTCTCTTAGTCAAGCATCAGAAAGCACACAACTTCGTGTGACAAGGGTATTCATTATTATCTCGCAAATTCAACGACTGATTGAGCTCAAATTTTCACAGGTTTGTTATTGTATGCATAATGAGATACAACAAGTGAGAAGACTGGTCTTTGACAATTACCAATAGTGTCCACTGTATTTAACCATCTGTGAAAACTTGTTTCGGCCAGAAGAACGTACACCGTAAAGCACACTAAAACAGAAGATGAATGTAGTTTAATATTTTTGTTTTATACAATTTATCGACAGAGGCATAACAAATTGAGATTTTGGAATTTAATCCCCGTGCTTAAACGTAAACAAAAATAATACGTGGTATTAATTTTAGTAATAATTCAAAAGTGTCAACCAACCAGTCGTTCAAAGTTTTATAACTGCAACAACAGTAGCATTGTCAGCTATTGTTCCAGTTTCTGAAATACACTGTTATCAGTTTGAGCTAGTCTTCATAATCCAGCCGTTCGGATGTGCCAATATAATATCGTAACCCACTGAAACATCCAATGCTCATATCGTCATCTCCATCCCTAAGGCTTATCAGTTTGAAAATAGCCTCCGTGCACCAGCCGTTCAGATGTGCTTATTATTAGGCATGCCGTCACGGTGAAGTTTAGTTTAGGGCTGAAGCTAGTCTTCATAATCCAGCCGTTCGGACGTGCCAATACCTCCATAACCCATTGAGACAGCACATGCTCATTTCGCCATCTCTATCCCTTAGGCTTATCAGTTTGAAGATAGCCTCTTTGCACCAGCAGTTCGGACTTGCTATAATTATCAGACATGCCGTCACGGAGATGTTTAGTTTAGGTTTGAGCTAGTCTTCATAATCCAGCCGTTCTGACTTACCAATATCACCATCACTGACTGAAACATCCCACGCTCATATCGCCATCCCTTAGGCTTATCAGTTTGAACATAGCCTCCGTGCACCAGCACCAGCACGTTCAGATGTGCTAATTATTAGGCATGCCGTCACGGTGATGTTTAGTTTAGGTTGAAGCTAGTCTTCATAATCCAGCCGTTCGGAAGTGCCAACATGCTCATACCGCCATCTCTATACCTTAGGCTTATCAGTTTGAAAAGTTGCACCAGCAGTTCGGACTTGCTTTAATTATCAGATATGCCGTCACGGAGATGTTCAGTTTAGGGTTTGAGCTAGTCTATAAATCCAGTCGTTCTGACTTGCCAATATCACCATCACCGACTGAAACATCCCACGCTCATATCGCCATCCCTTAGGCTTATCAGTTTGAACATAGCCTCCGTGCACCAGCCGTTCAGATGTGCTAATTATAAGGGCATGCCGTCACGGTGATGTTTAGTTTAGGTTGAAGCTAGTCTTCATAATCCAGCCGTTCGGACGTGCCAACATGCTCATACCGCCATCTCTATACCTTAGGCTTATCAGTTTGAAAAGTTGCACCAGCAGTTCGGACTTGTTTTAATTATCAGATATGCCGTCACGGAGATGTTCAGTTTAGGGTTGGGCTAGTCTATAAATCCAGTCGTTCTGACTTGCCAATATCACCATCAGACTGAGACATCCCACACTCATATTGCTATCCCTTAGGCTTATCAGTTAGAAGATAGCCTCCGTCAACCAGCCGTTCGGACGTGCTAATTATCAGACATGCCGTCACGGAGATGTTTAGCACCGCACTATCCTTTATTATACACGAACCAGTTTCAAACCACAGTTCATAAGGACACGTTTTATCGCCCCCAGTCAGATTTTACAATCACACTTTGGGTATTTTTTATTGGAAACTATTCACAAATCGAATCAAAGGAATCCCAGCCTACTTTTTATCGCCACCATCGGGTGATTCCCGTCACCGTTGTTACGCCCTCCGGGACCAAGTGGCCCAATTATAAAAGATAAGTTTCTTATCATCACAAAAACTATGGAAAGAAGCTTCGTGCAGTGAATTCCAAACTTCCGAATTAAACACTTTCAGAAGTTGAGGTGCGATAGTCAACATATTCTACCCCTTTTCCTACAGATCGCATTTGTCAAAAAAAAAAAAAAAAAAAAAAGAGTCTGGGGACACTGAAGGTATTACGATAATGTCAGAGGTGCAGCGTGGAGAATATTTTGTCAGATTCCTCTGCTGATTTTTTAATTGCTGTAAACACGTCACTCGATCCGTGATCGTATTTCTCTAAAAAATAGAACCACAAAAACGGAACTCCCGTGCGGGCAGGTTTTAATTCCACCGTCCAAACAAAGCTTCCAGGTATATATGGTCGCAAATACTCATTCGTCAAAAATATGGCAGCTAGGGGGCCAGATATGTCTCTCTCGTCAAATCAGCACCCATCCCCATTCCTTCACAACTCCAACCTACCCCCATAGAATGGAACTCATCGAATGCACCGTCATTAACACAGCAAATGGTTATAAATGAGCTTAAATTGTCCTGCCGAGCGATTGAAATAAAATTAACTCTCTGACCCGAAGCGGGAGGAAGGAATGTTCAAATACCGGCAGTTTGTGTTACAGACGCCAAAGCAGCGGCCGCAAATCGAACAACATAACCACTGTGGGCACTTTGTAACCTTGGAAAAAAGCAGTGGACACTATTGGTAATTACTCAGTATAATTATTAGCATAAAACCTCACTTGGTAATGAGTAATGGGTAGAGGTTGATAGTATAAAACATTCTGAGAAACGGCTCCCTCTGAAGTAGCGTAGTTTTCGAGAAAGAGGTAATTTTTCATGAATTCGATTTCGAGACCTCAAGTTACGAATTAAATTGAGGTCTCGAAATCAAGTAGCTGAAAGCACACAACTTCATGTGACAAGGTTGTTGTTTTTTTCTTTCATAGTTATCTCGCAACTCCGACGACCAATCGAGCTCAGATTTTCACAGGTTTGTTATTTTATGCATATGTTGAGATACACCAAGTGACAAGACTGCACCCATATTGTCTTTAATAATCAATTTAGAGACCCCAATTTTTTTTCCAGCCACCATATAATGCTTTCCCTATGTAATCAATTGTAATTCGTGTAGTGGCACAAATCGTAGTAGTCGGCTTTATATTTAATGTAATCGTTGGTTTAGTTGGTAAGAAACTCCCAAAATTGGATAGGTAGTGGGTTCGAATCCCACCCGGGTATTATGCCTGTGTGTGGATGGTGTCACAGCGCTTGGGATAGTACTGAGTATACATCGGTGCAAATCCCTGATGCAAGTTTCCATAATATAGTCATGTAATCATGTTGGCAGACATTAGTGTTATTTTTAACACATGTACACTTTTTTCCCCCACGTAGCTATATGACATCACGGTGTTAACTTTTAACACTCCATTTGTTTTGCAGTATCTTCTATCGTGTCCACACACACTAGATACAGTGTGTTTCAGCCAGAACTGGAAACAGTTCCTAGCAATATCATGCACTCTGTAATGTCCTAAATTTTGCATTCTTGCTCCAGTTTGGGACATCTTAGGAGGTGCTCCATGGTTTGTGGCTATGTCTTTACGTACATGCAGTGAACTGAGCAAATTTATGACAAAAAACTCCCGCCGTCAATTACACCCGTTTTTGTACAGTCTCAGCCCAACCCTTATCCAGTTTACACTCAAGCCACTTCAGGGTTTCCTTAAAGCATTTATAACAAAATCACCACTAATAACTGAGGAGAGTCCGAATGATCGTAGTCTAAGTCCACCACTTAGCATCGCAAGGCGTTGATTACAAGTGGTAGGCTCATCCACAAGCATCCTGTCCGTTTCGAGGTTACCACCCCCCCCCTCCACAATCGTCTTAAGGACGTTTACTCTGGCAGCAGGTGTGGTAAAGAACTCCCGCAAATTATGACATTATGAAATTGATTTGTCTGTGTTATAATAGGAAAGATGAAATCACATTGTTGACTATGTGAAAATTAATAATATAAATACAATACAAAACAAAACCTCTGCGTGGTGCAAACAAATAATACTGTCTTTATTTATAAAAATGCAGCCGGCAGTATAGTGACATTCGAAACGAGTATTGCTATGTTATATTTGATTTTTTTTCTTTTTTTTAAACAGATTCACCCGTCTCAGCTTTTGATTAAACACCCTATTTTTCTATTATCCGCTGTCTGTGTTGGCCCTCCTTCTCCCTGTAGGATCAGGGCCGTCCACGTTCTAGCTTGAAGGCCTTCTCTTTTCATTCAATTTAAACAACTTGTTTTTCTTGTGTTTTTTTTTTTTCACTGCGTAGGGGGTGAGTAGACGAAAGGTCTTGCGGTATCGTATTGATATACCTGCCTGAAATAGAGGCGTCGTTGACATTTTCAGAGGCAATATATTGTGTAAAATGTTGAATCGTTGTTTTTGGAATTCAAAATGTTTCAAAAAGTAATTGTGGAATGAACTGTCAATACTTTAACGTTTCATCACCGACCGACAAAGGTCAAGTCTCTGCTCGTTAAAAAACAAAGAATACATAACAAAATAACGATAAAGTAGACAAGTTACAATAACATCAATTAAATAACAATAAAGACACTGGACACTGTTGGTAATTGTCAAAGACCAGTCTTCTCACTTGGTGTATCTCAACATATGCAAAGATATTACCAGCCTGTGAACAATTCAGCTCAATTAGTCGTCGAAGTTGCAAGATAACTATGAAAGAAAAAACACCCTTGTCACACAAAGTTGTGTGCTTTCAGATACTTGATTTCGAGGACAATTACTTCTTTCTTAAAAACCACATCACTTCAGAGGGAGCCGTTTCTCACAATGTTTTATACTACCATCCTCTCCCCATTACACGTTACCAAGTAAGGTTTTATGCTAATAATCTTTTTGAGTAATTACCAATAGTGTCCACTGCCTTTAAGGCAACCAATGTGATTGAACAAAGATACATTTGTTAAATACCTGTAAGACGTTTCTTTTTAAATTTAAGTTTATGCAGTTTGAGACAAACGTATATGTACATGTAGTTTTATACGGGTTTACAAGGTGGCTCGGCAGCCACAAATATTGAAATCAATACCTAGCAAAAAAAACAACAACAACAACATAAAGACACACAAGAAAACCACTGAAACGCTTACTTTTGTGAGTAGAAAATATCAATGTTGTTTTATTAATTTGTTAATTCGGCTTCAGGCTGTTCGACGAATTAGAAAGAAACAGTATAGTAACAACTCTTGATTCAGTAGCACAATTACGTATCAATTATTATTATTATAAAGGGAAAAACAGATCAGTGCATTCCTTTAAAAATGTATTAGTCAAAACAACGCTAATTAGTCGTACGAGGCATGATTTTGATTTAAGTTAGTCAAAATCATGTCTCGTACGACTAATTAGCGTTGTTTTGACTAATATATTTTTACAGGGTGATAGTAAAAAAAAAAAAAAAAAAAAAACTTAAATTGTACCGCTTTGAGCAACCAATGTCGAAAATATGTGTACAGAAAAACAAAAATACCCACTTGGTTCACAATTCGTGACAACCCAAGGCACAAAAACAAGGGTGAAAATGCAAATAGTCGTCAGTCCTTTAACTATTGTATTACAGAACTTAAAACCATCTTTACATACACGCATTATGTGGCCTGCATGCAATAAAGTGATAACTACTTCATAAACAGAACATGTATTGTATTGTATTGACGCAATATATGCTCCAGATTCTATTACTTTGGTGACCGGTCACGATCATCAACTTCTCTTCCTCGCTCGCTCTCCCAGAAGAGCGAAAAAATGCGAATGGAATGTCCATAACAAGTACTGTACTAATTCATATCACATCTTGACACATCAACATTGAAGTGCCTTACTAGGTTTCAATTGGTTTCTCTTTAATATTTCACACTCTGCAAAATCTGGGGTATTAATTCTTTCTTTTTTCGGTATATCGTTATATGACAACATCGACATGATGTTATTTTAACCAATCACGCTGCAATAACAGGGGTGTTAAATTGACACTATGGGTGTTTAATTTAGCACCCCTGTTATTGCAGTGAAAATTGTATACCCTAGTGTGACAAGTCGTTTTTAATCCAAGTAGGGTTGTTCAAATAGAACACACAAAAATCCGGGGGAAGAAATGAAACATACCGAGCAAGCACAATTTGTTTAAAGGTAGTGGACACTATTGGTAATTACTCAAAATAATTATTAGCATAAAACCTTAAATGTAACGAGTAATGGGGAGCTGTTGATAGTATCACTTTGAGAAACGGCTCCCTCTGAAGTAGCATTGTTTTTGAGAAAGAAGTAATTTTCTACGAATTTGATTTCGAGACCTCAGGTTTAGAACTTGAGGTCTCGAAATCAAGCATCTGAAAGCACACAACTTCGTGTGACAAGGGTGTTTTTTCTTTCATCTCGCAACTTCGACGACCAATTGAGCTGTAATTTTCACAGGTTATTTTCTGCATATGTTGAGATACAGCAAGTGAGAAGACTGGTCTTTGATATTTACCAATATTGTCCAGTGTCTTTTAGGAGCATTCTTAGCATTTGCAATGATAATAAACAGCAAACGTCCCTGTACAACTCATAATGTTATTGTGCGTGTGATGCATCACAAATCGCTTCGGTTTAGCGTAATACAAAAAATAGATTGCGAGTGGTCTCACGAACAAGGTAAAGTAAATCCCACGAGAAGTGAAATTCAACACTTTCAATGCAATAATAATGTCTTACTACCCCCCCCCCCCCTTAACACACACAAACACATGAGAGAACAATTCCTACCTGTGTAAATATTCCTACCAATGTAAAACCCTAACATTGATCCGAACTGAAGGCGGATAATTCCGTCATGTCGAAGTGTGTTCTATCAATACGCAACGCACAAGAAGATAACGTTACCTCCATTGAATTGGGAATTTCTCATGAATACATGGTTTAGAAAATATATTTTTTTTTCTTCTGTAGGCTACACTAAATGTCCATTGTCTTTAGTGCTCTCCGTTCGTTTTGGGATTCCAATAAGGGAATCATTTCTTCACAAAGAGTTAAGACTAGTCTTATCTAGAGTTAGGACGAGTACTCGTCCATTGCTCTCAAGTTACTCGTCTTAAGTTATAATAGGACTAGCCTTACGTTTTTTTAATAATTGTCTTATAGGACTACCTAACGCTTTGTGAAATCGACCCGCTGGAAAATTTGTTGGTGATGGCGATTCTTTACTACAGACAACAAAAATTTGCGTTCTGGAAGAGGGTGTGAAATTCATCATCTGTGAGACAACCTTCTTCTCAAGAAACTCAAGAAAAAACAACAATAATGTTTTCATCTGTGAAGGGACCTATATAAAATAACACCATAGTGCCGCAGTACTGTTAAGTGCAGATGCAATTATCATATAAAGAATGTATAGCTTGCAGCACAGAGCTCCTAAGTGATTCAAACACCATTGACTCGGGGTTATGTTCGGTTTCACATTAGTTTGTTTTGAGATTTGGTAGTGGAGGGGTTTTACTTCGTTCCTGGTTGTGTTTGTTTGAATGTGGATTTAGGGTTAAGTCGGCATCGATTATAACCTGTAGCTTTAGTTGGTTGAGGATCTGTGCATATAAAATGGAGCATTTATCACTGTATCGGGTTCCTTGTGTCATTGGAACCGTTCACTTGGGTTCGTACAAAGGGATCCGACTATTCTTCGTCCAGGTCTCAAATTGAATATGGAGGGGAAAACACAACAGTTTGCTGCACTGTGTTGAAAGTCCGTTATCTGCAAGAGCAAGGGAACTCGAAGCACGTCTCTAATAAGAGTAACGTAGCGATACCAATGGCTATTCTTTTACAGCGATACCGACGACGTCTACAGCAACGACGACGACACCAAAGACTCACATTACGACGACAGCGCCAATTGATAACGACATCAAACGACAACGTCAAAGGACGACAACCCTCACGATTACAACTCCGGGACAACACGCCGAAATTGAAACGCAACGTCAATAACACAAAACATAAAACGGTGAAAACAACAACGGCGATGCAACATCGACAACGCCAATTGACGACAACTCAAAACGACAATGTCAAACGACGACAACCCCAACACGCCAAACAACAATTACGGCGACCATGACGCCTAGGACGACACGGCGACTACAACTACGGTGACACCACGACGACAACGCCAATCGGTGACAACACAAACCGACAATCTCAAACGATGACAACGTTTACGGTGATAACAACTCGACGATTGTATACGCCAAACGACCATAATACATTAGATGACGCGGCGACTACAACAAAACAACTGCGACACCACGACGATGACGACTCCACGACTATGAAGACACCATGACGACAACGATTAAAACGACGACAACACATATGACGGTTGTTAAACACGACGTTTATTGAAAACGACAGGACAATCGCTGAGGAGTCGTTCAGAACACGGGAATTCAGAGTCGAAGGCCGTGGATCAAGATGGTAAATGTCTTTCCCCAAGCGTCTCTTGCCAGTTGCAAAATGATGAAAACTCCATTATGACCAGAACAGACGTATGCCATCTGATTGATGACACCTAGTTTTCAAAACCAGGACTAATTCCTATCAATGCCTTTGGATATTCATGTTGACTTGTTCTGACGTGCTTAATATCTGTGTTGATTGGTTGTTTGCTATTTAGGAATGCTACTACACAGCGTACAAGGTTTTAGCTAATAATAATTGGCAGGGGGAATAAGAATTTTATTTCTTCTGCTGTCGGGAGCAGACTGGCATAAATTTGTTTAATGACATTTCCAAACTGCCAATTTGGTTTGTTTTCGTTTCTACTTGAAGCACTGGTAGTTTAAATTGTATTGGTGTCAGAGTAGGGTGCGTCAACACGCAAGCACGCGTCGATCTTTGAAATGTTTTCGTAAACCTCAGACGAACTTTTCAAAGTATGGTTTGATAGTCTTTTAATAACATACTTCTGTAATTAGGTGTTTTAATTTAGTCTTGATGACAAGCTTGCTTGGTAGGCAGAT
Source organism: Asterias rubens (assembly GCF_902459465.1). NCBI lineage: Eukaryota > Metazoa > Echinodermata > Asteroidea > Forcipulatida > Asteriidae > Asterias > Asterias rubens. The sequence goes on from NC_047076.1 coordinate 3,725,283, forward strand.
GGTGATGATATCAGTCAAAGTTCAATCATGTGCTAATATTTGTTCAGATGTACGAATGGTTATTCCATTTCATATTTTTAGAATCTGCGAATACAAAACGATACCGTGCATTAGGCAAGAAATTATGCTCCAACGATGGAATATTTTTGTAGGAATTATGAGGAATAGCATGTTATAGTTTAATATGTTAATTTACTGATGTAATGAGAAAAATACTTGACGTTTCGACTCCGCTGATTTATATGATATACATGGAATGCAGTAGATGCTGACATGCATTGTTCAACCCGTATAGACCTCTATCGCGCTGTCACCATATTGGTCATGTTCCCTGTTTACAATAACAGTAATGAATGAAACATGCATTGCGCAAACACGGCACCAGACTAATTTATCGCCCAGCCTCAGTTTGGTTACAATGAGTTGGAATGGGGTAAAATCAAGATGGCCACATCGTGATAATGGTCTAATGTCCTGTCTTTGTCCGTTTGATTTGTCAAGTTTGTCAGGGACAGGTACAAAAGCTATATGCTTCACCATGTTTCCTATACATGTTGACATTTAAAGTGTTTTTGATCACAGTCAAGTGTGGATTTAAATATCAAATAAGTGTCTTATTGAATTGAATTGAATTGAATTGAATTGAATTGAATTGAATTGAATTGAATTGAATTGAATTGAATTGAATTGAATTGAATTGAACTGAACTGAACTGAACTGAACTGAATTGAATTGAATTGAATTGAATTGAATTGAATTGAATTGAATTGAATTGAATTGAATTGAATTGAATTGAATTGAATTGAATTGAATTGAATTGAATTGAATTGAATTGAATTGAATTGAATTGAATTGAATTGAATTGAATTGAATTGAATTGAATTGAATTGAATTGAATTGAATTGAATTGAATTGAATTGAATTGAATTGAATTGAATTGAATTGAATTGAATTGAATTGAATTGAATTGAATTGAATTGAATTGAATTGAATTGAATTGAATTGAATTGAATTGAATTGAATTGAATTGAATTGAATTGAATTGAATTGAATTGAATTGAATTGAATTGAATTGAACCTCTCGACTTATATCAGAGAACAAAGACTCCTTTACACTGCTTTTTTTTTTTTTTTTTTTTTTTTTTTAGAACAAGAGGTGAGCATCAGTTATTATTAAGGCAAGCCAAACAAGACATAAATAGATTAAGAGTGTTTAGGGCATCGAGGGATTTTCTGAAACACTATTTTCTGATAAATTATTGACGAACTGAAGACACATCCCACGTCCTCCCCGATGGGCACTGAAGTCATCTCCAGAATAATGAGCACTAACACCGCTTAGGATTCCGATGAAGTTAAAAGAAAATGTTGCCTTTGGCGAATGCTTTATTTAGACACTTTGTACCCACGTAGTCTGTGGTTAGGAGCTTTTTGTCTTATGGGTAATGATTCCAATGGGATGTCGATTGCTGTGGTTTGATTCGAAGTGCGTCTAGCTCCCAATGTGCAGTCGTGATCATTGATACTGATCATCAGCTTGTAGATATCAGTAAGAACCAGACTATTATCCCATTCTGACTGTTAATACAAGTAGGTCACAGTTCACACTAAGATACGCAGTCAACCCCCCCCCCCCCCCCTTAAAGCCATTGGACACTTTCGGTAAACAGTATTGTCCAAGGCACACACTTCGTGTATCACAACTTCTATATAAAATAACAAACCTGTGAAAATTTAGGCTCAATCGGTCATCGGAGTCGGGAGAAAATAACGGGAAAACCCACCTTCGTTTCCGCACGTTTCGCCGTGTCATGACATGTGTTTAATATAAATCCGTAATTCTCGTTATAGAATTGATATTGTTTTAATGTTTTCTCAAAAAGTAAAGCTTTTCATGGAATAATATTTCAAGAGAAGCCTTTCACCATTACCTTCTGTAAATCCTGTAAGTTATTTGTAAATCTGTGAACTTTTAATTTTTTTCTGTGCCGAAAGTGTCCAATGGCTTTAAGCTCGCACTCATCAATATTCCAACTCAAGATTTTGAGAAGAACAAAATTTTCTGCGCTTGATACATGTGCGGAGCGTCTACGCAAGTTATTTTTAGGGGCTTGGTTTGATCATGATGTTTTTCATGTATTGCCCCGTTGCACATGACGTCAGACTTTCCAACAGCGCCATTACATGGCCATAATACGATAGCTGTTCTTGTTCGCGTGCTTGGCGTGGTTGCGTGTAGACGACAAATGTAATTGTCTCTTTGGATAGATCATCTGTAAATATTTGCCTTGAGTTTTCATTGATTTTATTGGAAACTCTATTGAGCTAATAATGAAAAATTTCCATCATGTGACGGTCATGAACTATTACATATGCCCACAGTCTATTTTTTATTTAACTTCACCCTCTTACGTAATACCTCCATATAGCGCCCTCCAGCGATCTCATTTTCGCGGGCTTTCAGTTCATAAGATCCTTAGACGAAGATCTCATCACACAGTATTTATCTTCGTCAACAGGTAATTATGTTTTATATTGTTTAATGCTTACCTTTTGCGTTAATATTGTTTAACTAAATCATTCATTATGTTCCATTTACCGTCATAGTCTAAGTTGTATATATTGACTGTTTAAATCTTTGATTTATTGACTAGTTTGCCATGTATAACGGAGTCAAACGAGAGTTACCCCTAGGTCATGTTCATGCCTTAAGACAAGTTATGTATTCGTTTTGTAAATTACATCTGGACAAGTCAGTCCCTTTAGTGTAAATATATCTTGAGTGCATTTATTAAGTAAGCTCTGTTTTGGATCCAGCTTACGGTTAGTTTATATTTTCCTTTGATTTCCAAGATGGCGGACGACGCCTAGAATTATGGCGTGAACCGCAGGGAGAACTGTTTGTTTATTTATTAGTGTTAATTTAATATTCATAATTATTATTGTAAAAGTTCATAAGATCCTTAGACGAAGATCTCATCACACCGTATTTATCTTCGTCAACAGATTCATGAGTGTAAATAAAATACTGGAACGCTAACAACTGAACAGCCGTGTCACGTCAATCTTGAATACAGTCAGAGGGGTCACAGTGATAAAAAATCACTTCAAGTAATTGGGAGTCGCTCCGAATCTAATTTATTTTTACAATTTATTCTCTTGAACCAGACAGAATGAATTGGTCAGAGGTAGTAATTTGATCTGTAAGGGGCATGTTTCGAGCAAAATCAAAGAACGACTTTGGAAAGGAATCAAAAGAAAATACCACACAAAGAGCTCAGAGAAACGAAAAAGCAATTCCTATTTCTCGGAGAATATCATTGTAACGGTGTTTTGATTGCGACCGATGGCCGTGATATTAACGAAGAGGACGGAGGTATAAGCTTGCCCGAGAACACGGGGTCCGAAGCCCCGCGGGCTAGACACGGCATCCGGCGTTTTGTTACAGTCGATATTTTTTGAGTTGGCGATGACATGTTAGCGTCAAACCACTGGGGCAATAACTGTTTTGGTTAAAGGCACTGTACACAATTGTCAAAGACCAGTATTCTCACTTGGTGTATCCCAACGTAAGCATGCATATAGAATAACACTAACAGCTCTGTGAAAATTTGGACACAATTGGTTATCGAAGTTGCACAAGAATAATGAAAAACAAACACCCGTGTCTCAGAAATTTGTGTACGTTCAGATGCCTATAATAAAAAAGGCGTCAGCTGAAGTTGTTCATTATTTGAATGAGAAATTACTTCTTCTTCAAAAACTACGTTACTTCAGAGGGAGCCGTTTCTCACATTGTCTTATACTATCAACAGCTATCCATTGCTCGTTACCAAGTGAGTGTTTATGCTTACAATTATTTTGAGTAATTACCAATAGTTTACAGTGTCTTCAACGTGGAACTGATTTTGGCGAGCGTAATGGTATACAATGTACACAATCAACTTATTATAACTTGACACGATTGAGAAGTCTGAGCTTCTGACGTCTACACTGTATGACTATGATGATCTATTATATTAATACACCCGCCTTGTTGTTCGGGCCATCGTACTAAAGTAAACCCAATTACTGCAAAATTGGTCATAGATTTAGCTGAATTGCAAACTGCTTACTAACCAAAAGCACTTATGGTATCAAGGCACAACAATAAAAAATAGTTAGCCTGACGTTTCGATCCGATAACAAAAGAGAATCAAAATAAATATCGAAGGGTGATTAAATAACGCCATTGTTATTAAAGACAATGGATCAAGAAAGGTTTTTGCTAATAATTATTTTGAGTAATTACCAATAGTGTCCATTGCCTTTAAGCCGTATACTCTCAGACTTTTACTTCAACACTTTATGAACCCCACGACGCAATCATTATGGTAATTACCACATAATGATCGTTTCTTGAGAAAACAAAATCCAAGCCATTTGTGCTCCCCCGTTACTGGTGACACTTGACCTTAGTGTCTCTGGCGGACCTCCACTAAAACTCATCAAAACCCAATAGCCTATCGCAAGAGAGCTGCATTGCATCATTGATTGTTTCGCTGTTAAATTGGCAGTTAATATCCCCTACAGTGAAACTGAAATCAAATCTACAACAGTACATTTTAAAGGATACCAGTTTTTTTTTTCTTTCTCTTTTTTCCAATCTTTTGTTTTAACCCAGGGATGGCTTGATTTTGAGGAGAATGGACGAGAAAGTGTAGATTCGTGGGTAGAATGCATACGAGCCGAAGGTGAGTACATTGTAGTCACGAATCTACACTTTATATATTTTTTTTCTGACTTTGAACTGTATCCCGGATCGATTATGTAATAGCTCAAGGATTTCTCAATAATAACAAAACTTGTTAAGGCATATCTATCTATCTTTATAATTTCGCGTACTTTGTCAAACGACGGTTGGTCACATTTTATGGCTGTTTTGCAAAATTATTCATGCATGTAAAACTAATCTACACTTTAATCAATACGTGGTCATCTTTAGCTGCGAATGGGGGTCAAATCCACTGGGCAAGTTCCCCGGGGTTGTGCTGACGTGAGAAGCTAGCAGAGGGAACTGTCATCGGTTGGGATTACGGCGAGGTTTCACCTCGTGCGGAGTGGTACGCGATGCCCGGGCTACGAGCCGCCTAATTTCGTTTCTCGTAAATTAGACGGCATGGGGGGACCGGGGTTCGCCGACCCCAAGAATTGGGGGACATTCATTCCATGAGCATGACGGGTTCAACGAAAATTTGGGTAAAAACAAAACTAATCAAACAATTATACAACGTTAATACAAATTAAAGAAATAATAAAAATACAGCTAAAAGACGACATGTCTTGATTTATGGGGCTGTCTATGTCACGTGACTCGTCTGTTTTAATTACGCGGTTTTGTTTAATTGATGTTCGCATGTAGCCGATATTAACCTTGCAGGACAACGACTCAAAGTGAATCACTTTAGAATCTGTAAACCTTTCAATTTAATTAACAGTAGCCAATAAATAATATAATAATCAACTTTGTATGCAGTGACAACGTAATAAATGAATCACGGACAAAAAGAAGGAAAAGAAAATACGGAAACTTTTATTTAAAATAGAAAAGCTCCAATTCCCCCCCCCCCCCCGCCCCTGAATTTATCAAGATGGAAATACAAAGTTAGAAAACCCAGCAACCCTACCTGTAGAGAGCGTTATTTTGTTAATGTGTAAAAGCACCATTCTGCATCTTAAAAAAACAACAACAATTTTTGCCCAAATGAGAGACAATTGTGCTGTGTCTAAAGACATATCTGTCTGTCGAGGGGGCTCTTTCTCAAACCGTCAAACAGCGAACCTTCCTTTAAAGTGCGCTATTTTGTTTCATTCATGTTAAAGCACCAGTCTGCATCTTACAGACCCTAATAATTCCCATTTGCTTTGAGACAACTACGCTCTGTGTCTAAAGAAAGTTCTGTTTCTCGAGGGGATTTACCCTTTAAGATTTCAAACGATGACGTTTTGATCTTTACTCCACGATGAACTGCTCTATGAGGAACACGCCATGGCGCCATGAGGCGAATGGAACTGACTTATCGTTCCATCTTCATTAGACCAGAAAGTCTTGACAAATATCTGGAACCATTCTTAGAATTATTGTTTTTTTTTTTTTAAGACGGTCAGACACAAACAGAAGATATTTTTTTCTAATTATTGGATAGTTAGTGATTATTGGACACATAGCCAGAAGGGTTATTTGGAGAAGGTCCTTCGTAAAAGGCTTGTTTTTTTTTTTTTAACACAAAGCATGAAGCGAAAACAACATTGGATTGAAGTACAACAATAGATGCGTTAGTATACGGTTGGTAAAATATATATAATGAATAGGGTAGATGGCCTTAGCTTTCGATCCAATCCGGACCTTCTTCAGAGGCATAAGACAAGTACAAACAAATACATATCCATTTATAGAAAAAGAGAGGGGGAAAGGGATTAAGGAAAGGATCCAGAAAGAAGCGGGAAAATAACAGCCAATCAAAGTTCCTATTTCAGAAACAATATTGGGGGCTATGAACCAATAGGAGTGAAGTGGCGAGGACAAAGGATGTTTAGAATGAAAGGAAGGGTTACTGGACCATAAAAGTGGTAAATGTATTGTTCGACAACAATGGAGGGAGACATGAAAGGGTAGGATTAGAGAGCAAGTTGCATCATGATATTTATACAAAATTGAGGAACTTTCCTTAACGTGGTTAAAGTAAACCCTATTTTAAAATCTGAGTTTTTAAAAGAAGTCCAGACAAACAGAAGACATTTTTGTACTTATTAGATAGTTAGTGATTACTACATATGATACATAGGCTAAGGGGTGGTTTTGAATAATTATATGATGGTCCTTCGTAAAAGCTTTTTTAAAACATAAAACATGAAGCGAAAATAACAGATTGGAAAGAAGTAAAGAGTAGGTAAAGGATTTGCTAATATAAAAAAATTATAAAGAAACTTTTTTTTATAAGAAAGCAATAAAAAAGGAAAATTGAAGAATGTTTAATCCTCCAGGAAAAAAACATGACCTGCTAAATTTAAGGAAATTACTTTGGTGAAACAAAAAACGATGTGAACATGTACAAAGTCCATTTTCTTTATCATTTTTATGTTGCGTTCTTATTTCCCTTTCATTCTTAGTTCGTTTTAAATGGCGGGGATAGGGTGATTCCGGGTTTTGTTGTTTTGTAGATTTTAATCTTGCTCGCTGCTGTCCGTTCTGTTCTTTAAAAAGGGACTTCGTGACTTATTTGAAGTACTTCTACTGAAGACAAAACAACAGCCTCTCAATTTGGCAAGAAGTAAGTTTTAAAATAGTAGAGTAGGTATAACCATGTGAAAGTCGATATATTGAGAGGAGTTTTGGCTCTGAAAAATGGCTCTTGCTACTATGGCCTCTTTAAAGATGACTCCATTATTGCCGCCACTCCATACTGCATATAGACATTATAAACTGTTTAAGGTTCTTATTAGATTCACAAGAACCACAAATTCACTTCTTGAACCTAACAGGGTCTTGGAACGCTTCCAACTAACCAAATGTCTTATAAACCAACTTACTATAAATTACAGAGTGATATATGGCCCCCGCAAAAACAATAATGAAAAATGTTCCATTGACCATTGTTTTTCCACATTATTATGGAGGGAGATAATGTTAAAGGGCATGTGGAAAAAGATCGCTGGAAAAACCCAGCGGCAAGTTCAGCGCACGTAGCAGAGAAGACAGCTATAATAAAAAGGAATATATATATAACACAACCTTTAGGCCATACCAATCATTCTCAGCACAGTCGCCAGATCAACTACAAGAATCTTCGCTCCCCTGCCAAATTGTTTGAAAAACAAGACCTTCTCTCAATGCTGCTTTGTTGTAATGCTACAAAGCCCCTCTCCCCCCCCCCCCCCGCATTGGAAATGTGAGTGGGGGATCTAACAATGTCTAAACATAAAAACAGTTGGAATGGTTATTTACCAGGGGCTTACTGAAGCGGTAAGAGGGTGGGGGGTGGTGGGGGAAAACTCTATCCAGGCCCCCGGGGATGTGGTGAGAAGCTCGGAGCTAAAAAGACAATTTGTGAGTTGTAATCCGTATCTCGGTTGAAGTCCAAGTGATGAAACATAATGAGGTGGTAAATGGGTGTATATGATGGAATTTAAGTGCAGTTTTGAGAAAGAAAAAAAGAAGAAGTAGGTTGTTGTTTAATTTGTTATGGTGTGGGCGGACGTGGTATTTTGGGAGGAAGATAGAGGGCGCGCGAAGTAGGAATGGGGAGGGGAAAAGTGAAGAACGGAGAGGCATAATGCAAAGAAGGGTTCGTGTGAAAAGGTACATTTTATGTAGTCATTAACAAAATGCTCAGCTGATAAACTATGTATTCGAAGAAAAAAAGGGTAAATTATACGAAGTATGGCTAAGAAAAATGCGTTGACACAAACAACAACAAATCAGCACATCCGCAATGACGATCCAAACATTATTGATGTAAACATGCATTTTACTACTACAATTCAATCATGCCCCCCCCCCCCCCCCCGCAACAAACTTTCCCATGTGGCTGCAGCTTCAGGTGATGCCAAGGATGTTGCTGGGAGCAGCCTTTGCATGTTGACATGATGTATACAGCCGTAGCCGCAGCCAGATACCAACCTAAAAGCGGTCTATATCACACATCTAAGTTTAATGTAAAAAACCTCAAACGTTGTTATGATGCAATCATTTGACTTTTAGACCCAAGCCAATCGTGTATCTTAAACAAAACGCATTATGATACTTATTTTATAATAAAAAAATTACTAAATTGGTTTTAATATATATTGTTGACGTGGTTTCTACACAGTGCTCGTAGTGACTTGATTTTAGAGAAAGAAATTCGATCCGCCGTTAGTAATGATACTTATCACAGTGGCACTTGGGCAGTCGCAGTCGGCATATCCAAGGGTTAATTCTAAAGCTCCACACCTCGGGCGTTGTAGTAGGTGTTAATTGGTGCATCTTGTGGAGCACACAGCGCGCAAGTTTGCGTTGAATGGGGTACGGTGTCACTGCCCTTTAAAGGCATTGTAATTACTCCAAGTAATTGTTAGCATAAAAACTTATACTTGGTAACGAGCAGATAGCCTTTTTGAGGTATGGTGGACAATTATATGAGTGTACAGTTTAGTTTGGGTGTATCAATTTTGCCCATATCTAATAGTGTCATAATAGTGTGCCCACCCTATCTCAAAATCTGTTATTTTATGCGTATGTTGGGATATTGAGAATACTTGTCTCTGACAATATTACCAAAGGCGTACAGTGCCTTTAATGACACACTAAAAACCTCTTGTGGAGCACACAGCGTGTCATAGTTAGCGTTGAATGGGGTACGGCGTGACCGCGCATTAGACACGTCTTCTTCAATACGAGAGGTGGAGATTTTAAGGAGGTCCTTAAAGTTAATATAGGTTGGCACTAAGTGGTTTCTTTAACGGTCTGAAGATCAAGATGGACGGTTGAGCCGTTTAAGAGAATGATTGTTTTTTTTTTTTAATTTGATCTTTTAGCGAGGCGGTTGCAGGGGCACAAAAAACACCGAGGTTTAAAGCGGTAAGACCGTTGTTGCTTAAAGGCAATGGACACTATTGTTAAGTTGTAGGGGCGGGAAAGGATTGTTAAATGGACACCGACAATAACGTGAGGTTTGTGGAGGCACAATACAATGAATGTCTAGACTTTCCGGTAGTTTTGAAGGGAAACCGGAAAATTACACCTCGACGTTTCAACCAGTTTTCAATGATTGTCTTCAGGAGAAAAAAAAGACATCAGTAAAATTTCATGTGTAAAATTTCACGTGTAAGTAATAACCGCTCACGAAGACTAAATAAAAAGAGCGCGAAGAAGTGTCACAATGACCGGGTTATAGCGACGATCAAAATGTATTTCGTTATAAAATTGCATTGAGCGAACATTGACTTTTGAACATTGAACTTTTGAACATTGAACATTGAGATTTCCCTGCTGTGCATTTGTTAAATCAATGACATAATGTAGGGGTTCTTGGTGCTAGTTTAAGAACATTGAAAATTACCCTCATCTATGGGTTGTGCTTGGGGAAACCTCACATCTGTAAGGATCTAATTTGCCGCTAATTGTGTGTGCCTAATCTCAGCGAACATACTTTCGGAATAATTGTCTTGGGGTATTGAGGTTGGAGTCATCTCTTGAGATGATACCGTCTCTCTCTGTCTTCACCTCAAATCCCCTACCCCCCCCCCTCCCCCACCCTCGACGTCAACCTCATCCAACTTATAAGTACGGTCAAAGCCCAATTTCACGACAACACCATCCAGTTATGAACGGCGTTGGGCCCACGTTTTGACTGGACTTGCCCCGTGGTCATGAAAGCAATTCTATACCTCCTCGCCCGAGAGACGAAGCTAAAATTAGCTTTCCTTTCAGGCTTCAACGTGGTGAATTTTCCTTTTTTTCTATTTTTAAAGGGATTTCATAACGAAGAAGCCCTCAGTATAAGGTTACCTTGTGTAAAGTTATTAAACTTGTGTAATTATTTTGTTTGAACTTGCATGTGTCCTCGACGGGGGAAATTAACCGGCTATTTTAAAACCAATGTTTGACTAACTGGAAAATAATGGTGAGAAATGTAGCGAGAGAAAGCGACCTCTATAGAAACTTTAATTATCTCCTGTGGCAAATAATTGCCAAAACGGTGCATTTTGAAGGTGGAGAAGCTGGTAGTTCCCAAGTTCCTCGTTGAGGAAAATTGCAGAACATTTCGCATACCATTGTGGTCTTTCTGGCGCGCGAAGAGTAACAACCAATAAAGGAAAATTACCACCATTCCTTGCTTGCAGGTGTTACGATTTTCCATTGTAAGCCACTCCTACTTCACGCAAACTGTTTCCCTGAATACCAGATTTACATAGGAGTTGCATTGAGATATATATATATAATGTATATAATGAATAGGGTAGATGGCCTTAGCTTTCGATCCAATCCGGACCTTCTTCAGAGGCATAAAACAAGTACAAACAAATACATATCCATTGATAGAAAAAGAGAGGGGGAAAGGGATTAAGGAAAGGATTCAGAAAGAAGCGGGAAAAATATATATATTTATTTATTTATTTATCTTTGTTTTTTTTTTTTTGTTTTTTTTCGGGGGGGGGGGGCCTTATGCAAGAAGTATTTCATAGTTACATTTGGACTTTGCGTGTTCGATCTTCAGTGCTTAGCATTATAAGCTTTTCTCCCGATAAATGCCTTGTCGTTTTATGAAGTTGGTAATGTTTGGTAAAATTCACCAGGGATGTACGAATATTTCGAGGGTACCAAATACTAAACAGAGGGAATGAAACATTTTTCGATGGAATGAAATGTCATATATTAAACATTTTTTTTCTACATTGTATACTGATCTGGTTTACTTTATAACTGTTCTTGTATAGGTGCTCAAGGTAAGGGAATCGAACCCCCAAATAAACGATTGCCAAAGTAATGTACATACGTCTGCACAATTTGACAGCCTGTAAAACCGTCCACGGATATAAGCTGACATGGCTTTAATTTGAGTCCCTTCACCGTATTTCCAGTTCACGATGGAGCCTCGAGCAAGTCTGCTTCCCGTCAGTTTCTAAACCACACGTTATGATGCACTTTTACCGCCATTTCACTCTCTTGTAGGGCCTATGTATCTAAACAAAGATCCGAAAAGAGACAAATTACAAACCATTGTCGCGGCCCTGACGGTCCTCCGTTGATAATTATATTCCCACTGCAAAATATTCTAACTTGTGAAAGAGCATAATATTGTCCGTGGATGCTGTTGTGAAGGAATTATTATTATTCTTTTTTTTTAATTCTGCCTTTAAGAACCATAACAGCTAAGACAGGAATGGTAGACTTCATTTGCACTTGGGTACAACTAGCACAGACGTGAAAGTGTTTCTGAGTATTCTGGTTGTAATGTCCATTCTGATGATAGAATTACAAAACTTACCCATTGTAGATCGCATTTTATAAAGTCATGTTACGAAAACAATGCACAAGAGCCGTTTCACAGAAGGCCTTTGTGTGATGAATACGCGCTGTGCCACATTTTGGCTAAACAGTGAAAAGGCTTATTTTCCAGCTGAAAGGTGTTACTTGGGTTGAAATATTGATCGCACTCTCCACGCCGCTGATTTCGGCACATTCATAATTTAACATGTATTTATTCGTATTCCTTGTTTTCAATTGAGAGAGTAATGTAAAACATATATACAAAAAATATTGCGTATTAAAGGCAAAGTTTAGACTTTTGTTTTTCTTGAACCGTTCGATTTTTTAAAAACATATATAAAAGTAGATGTACACAATAACACTGACATCTGAAAATTTCATTTCAAAAGCTGGTCGCGTGTTTGAGATGTTGCTGATTTCGGCACATCTTAAAATAGCATGTAATTATTCATGTTTTTTTTTGTTTTCAATTGGGAGAGTATTGTAGGACAAAATATGACATACTAAATGCAAAGTTTAGACTTTTGTTTTTCGGGAAGCGCTCGATTGTTTTAAATCTATACAAATGTAGATATACACACACGATATAACTGACATCTGGAATTTTCATTTAAAAGGGTGGTCGCGTTTTCGAGATACATCCGTAGCGAAAATGTCCAAGCAGGAAGAATCCCTAATACAAATACACATTCTGAGAAGCGTTACGCGGTAACACTTCTCAGATTCAAATTCCTGGTAAACAAAAACTTATAACAAGCTTTTATACATAACCACTGTACTTCGACGCGAAGTGCTTTATACTTCCAAATGCTGATATAGGCTTCTAAGCAAAGGTTTGTATTGCCGTTAATTTAAAGAAATAGATTACCAAACGTATGCCTTCCATTTAAAAAGTAGATTTTGATTAGTAATATTAGAAACAAAATACCCAGAGCATCAAATTGGCACAACTTTTAAGCACACGTACCCGTCTTTTCCCGAAACCGTTAAAGCACGGTGAACTGTACTTTTGCGCACACACCCACATCATGGCACACGTTCTCTTCTAGAAAGTGAAGGGTTGGCATGTCACATGATCACGCTGACGCTGATGCTGAAGACAATCAGTTCTGTCCTTTCTTGCAAAGGCAAATACGACTTGACCTAAATGCCAGTTTCTAAAACAAAGAATTTTGCATAGTTAGGGGATGTGCGTCTCGCCGTGAGATCGCATTATGCAGTTTCTCAGACGTATTCCTTCTTTTCCAGATCATGTGATTGCAAAATTTAGCTTAATTTTGATGAAGCAGCGTTTCTGTTTGGCTTACAGGTAATTTTTCAAAAGGCACTTGACACTATTGTTTATTACTGAAAAAGATTTTCAGCATAAAAACGTTCTTGGCAAACGAGCAATGGAGAGCCGTTGTGGTGTAAAACATTGGAATGGTAGATGAAACAATATTATAAACAATATTCAAAGCAATCAAAAAAGATTGAATTAAACTTGGCAAACTATTACACACTGTAGATGAAGCATTGTTGTTAAAATGATGAACGAAATATTAGCATCAAACCTTACTTGGTAACGAGTAATGGTTGATAGTATAAAACATTGTGAGAAACGGCTCCCTCTGAAGTGACGCAGTTTTCGAGAAAGAAGTAATTTTCCACGAAATTGACTTGGAGACCTCAGATTTATACATTGAGGTCTCGAAATCAAGCATCATCTGAAATCACGCAACTTCGGGTGACAAGGGTTTTTTCTTTCATTATTATCTCGCAACTTCGACGATTAATTGAGCTCAAATTTTCACAGTTTTTTTTATTTTATGCATATGGTGAGATACACCAAGTGAGAAGACTGGTCTTTGACAATATTACCAATAGTGTAAAGGGTCCAGTGTCTTTAACAGTCTAAACCTGTGGAAAAGCTTGGAATTGTGACGTGGTACAACACACTAGAATGATGTTTGGGGTACATTGAGACCAAACAGGTCCATAGCTTAACAAAACAAGACACAAAACGCTAGTCTTTTATCTTAAAAAATCAATACCATTGAGAATTTAATAAACATTTGAATATGCCAGCGGCATACTCCTCCCAAATCAACATGCAATAACCATAACAGCTTGGGGGTAAGGAACAGTGCAAGGGTGTTAATTTCATAATGTAAAAGAAACGCATAATTTGCAAAAACCACAAGTCCGTGCTTTTGGGATAAATGCCTAAACAATAAAAAATGTATCTGCTGTGTTTTTAATTTTACAGGTGAGTAAATACTGCTACAAAACCAATAATTCATCTCAGAACAAATAAAGCTTTTTGACTGTCAAGAAACAAAATGGAAGTAATCTCGGGTTTATACAAACTGCTCAAGCGCAGCTTGTGCGTACCCAGGCGAAACGACAATTTTCGCACATCGTCACAAGCTTTTTTACTTGATCACCACAAGCACATTGTGTGGTGTGTTCAAATTGAACATATATGAGTTTTGCGCGCCTGGTTCATTTGGTTTGTATAAATCAGTTCTGCTGAATTGAATTAGTTGTGATAAGAATGTCCAGTGGATGGCGTTGATAGCTAGCCGTCCGTGGGAAAGGGTTATCGACTCTTAGGTCATCAAAATCTGGGTTTACTTCTGGTCATTTTGTAATCTCACATTATTTTTGTGGTTGGCTGATTGCCTCAACTTGTTCTTGATGTCTGTCTTGTGATGAAAAAGGGAAGGAAGTAGTGGCACTTAAAGACAATCTAATTTTACAACAACTGCGTAAGCTTTCGTAGCAGCAATTACATTTGCTACGCAAAGCTTATGCATATTGGATTCCGGGCATTGCATGATGAGATATCAATATATATTTGGTTTGCGGTAACACCTTGTGTGTGTCTACTTGCCTGGTTGATTTTGTTCTTAAAGAACTGTCTTGGTCTTGCTGTATATTATCATACCGCGGAGTAGATTTTCAAATTTCGGGAGACTTCTCAGTTCTGAAAAGAACTGGCCTGCCTATTACACCTAGGACGAAGGTAACAAATCGACTGGGACAACTCTAGCTTATAGAGGATCGTCATTAACGTGGAGAGTTAGTTCTTAATTGGTCATCGTCAGAAGACTGAAGCTTCAGTTATTGAAATAACTAGTTAGTCTTTAAGTGCAGCTGCTTCCACTACTACTTTAACTTTCGGACTAACACGGCTATAATTTCATCTTTGTCTTGGATACTGTGTGAAAAGTAAAGGCGATAATTACTGATGTTCGTGTCACATCAATTGAAAGAATCGATTATAACAAGTTGAGTTCGCCCTGACTGTATTTTTTTTTAATCGTAATAAGTAATCGATTCTTTTCATCACCGGAAATACATTTTTGATTTTTGATTGTTCAGAGCCAATAGTTATTTCAGTCTAATAAGATGTACTTACATTTTCCACTCTGTGGGCTTTTTCACTTGACTTGAGTTAATTATAAAGATAACGAAGCAATTTGAAAAAAGGGTTGCCATCTCTAGTTTATACGAAAACGTGACCGCATAATATACGCAATGTGGCGGATATTGGTGTCATAGGTTTCCGTGACGATGCGGACTCGACACTGCTTCATTTTAAAAGTTTTTTTCTTTTTTTTCTTTAAGGAAGTATTACTTTGTTTGGCCTGCCGACACCTTGTTTAAAGGCAGTGGACACTATTGGGAAATACTCAAAATAATTTTTAGCATAAAACCTTAATATTGGTAACGAGTAATGGTGAGAGGTTGATAGTTTTAAACAGTGTGAGAAACGGCTCCCTCTGAAGTGATGTAGTTTTCGAGAAAGAAGTAATTTTCCACGAATTTGATTTCGAGACCTCAAATTTAGAATTTGAGGTCTCGAAATCAAGCAAACAAAGCACACAACTTCGTGTGATGATGGTGTTTTTTCTTCCATTATTATCTCGATGACCGATTGAGCTCAAATTTTCACTGATTGATTTTGTATGCATATGTTGAGATACACCAAGTGAGAAGACTTGTCTTTGACAACAAATTGTGTCCAGTGTCTTTAAGGAGAATCGGCTCTCTTTTGTCTGAGATCGTTAAAAAGTATCCCTTGTTTCGCTACAGAAATATTTTAAAAAGGAGGCTAAACATTTGACTGTGTTGCTTTATCACTTGGGGGGGGGGGGGAGTACAGTTTAGAAGAACATCGAGCATACAAAATCTGACATATCCAAGGTACTAACCACGTACCCATAGTTCGAACCCGCATACAGTTATTACTTGTTATTGTTAGGGCAAACCGCCCCAGGATGGTTTAGGTATCGACTACATCATTACAAGAGGTTTTCATAGACAACTGAACTCCTGTGAACCTGTAAAGGCACTGGACACTATTGGTAATTATTCAAGATTATTTTAGTCTAAAAAATTACCTGGTATTAACGATCAATGGAGAGCGGTTGATAGTATAAAACATTGTGAGAAACAGCTCCCTCTGAAGTAACGTAGATTTTTAAAAAGAGGTAATTTCTCACCCAAAAACTCAATATCAGCTGAATGAAGTATTTTATTGTGCATCTAATAGCACACACATTTTGTGCAACACGGTTTTTTCGTTCACTATTCTCTTGCAACTTCGATGACCAATTGAGTCCAAATTTTCAAAGGCTTGTTATTTGTTGAATAAGTAGGGATACACCAAGTGCGAATACTAGTTTTTGACTATTACCAACGTGTCCGGTGCTAGTGCCTTTAAAACACCATAAATCCTGATGGGTTTCGCAGTGATATTTTCTTTGTTTTCATCTCTCCACTGTTTCCCCGGACGAGTCCAATCCGTTTGTATTCCCAAGAGTCACAAAAGGTAGGACAGCTTGCCCTGCAGCATTTTTGTTGGTGGATGAAATCTGAACATAACATGAATAACGTTTTTCCAATTTACAAGCTTAAAGAAGCATGGTGCTCCGTTTTGTATTATGAGGCTTTTAACACACAACTACAGTGCTACATGAATATCTATATATTAGGTCTAACTGCATGAGAAAGGCCTGTGCTGCAACATTAATGTAATTTCTGTATTCGTGTTGTCTAGTGTGGTTATACTAGTGTATATTCTTCTTATAGACAGGAAAGAAGAAAAAACACGTTTTTTTTTATTATGACAACACAATACTATTTTAAATCTTCGAATCTTATTCTGACCTTATATTTTTTTCTAGTTGCTAAATTGCAATACGTAAAAGTGTGAACGTGCACAAAATCAAACTGTTATTCACACTTTGTTTCTCGCCTCTGGCCTACTGCAATCACTAAATGTGTACCATTTCCCACAAAGTGCTTGGAAGATTGTGTCCCCTGAAAACACAAAGCATAATTGCCCAAAACTTGATTTTTGTTCCACTCGCAAAATTTCGTCAGAGAGAAATGTTAATTTTACATTCACCCCTAAGCACACGTGTTATGTGATTTGTTTATTTAATTTGTTCACCATCTTTATACCGGATAAAAATATCAGCACTTTGGCTGTTTTACATTAAGGTCATGTGTCGTGTAATGAGAACACGGGAAAGAAAACAAAAACATTACTTGAAAATATACTAACATTCAGATTAAAAGGATGTAACAGATTTAAAAGATAAGTAGCAAGAATATTAACGAACAATAAGTCTTTCACCCATCGAAGGTGTAGACTAGATACAGGTCTATCATCCTGACGTCAACTATGCATGCAATGACCTTATCCGTGGCGTTTGGCCTTCCCCTGGAAGGCAGGTGGCGTCTGTTAATCGCATTCATTACCACTCTGTGCATGTTAAACACCGCGCACAATAATGAAGCACGGTCCAAGGGGCGGGAAACACACCTGATGTTTTTTTTTTTTTGGTTGGGGGGGTTTAAAATGAAACTGAGCATGGCGACTCATGTTTTATATAACCCACAGCATTCCCTGAACTCCTATGGAATATGCAGCACCCATCCTAAAATGCATCTCCTTGGAAACAACTTTTGTTCTTTCCATTGTCCCTGTACGCAAGATTTCTCCAATAAACTTTGTACACAAGTTTCCTTGTGGGGCACCCAAGTCTTTAGAATTTCCCCATGGAGTCCTTTTATTTTCCCTTTTTTTTGTTTTTTTCTTGGTCTCCAGAAGGTACCAATAATGAGAGCACACGGGCGAACAGACCGTTCCCCATTCACATAGCAATCATCTCCGTTTCCACTTCACTCCGGGTGACAAGTAGACTTGATTCAAGTCACATTCTCGTGTGAGAGGTCCCTAAGCTATTACCTCAACTTACTATGAAACAACCCGTAGCATACAGTACAGTGCGCGCTCGCCGTCAAAATGTGGTCCCGAGAATGGGGAACAGGTTTTGGAATGCAGAGCATCACAAAACAGTAGTTTCCTGGGGATGGCACGGGATTGGGACTTGAGTCAAGTCTAGGTGACGAGAAGCAATACGCCTCTCTAAATATTTACGCACGAGTTACGTCACAATGCTAATCCAAAGTGAGGCTATATATGCGCAGTCACTGCAAGTGTTGGCGGACGTGCGCCTATAGCCTCATTTTGGGCAGCAACTATGACGTCATGCATGAATATTAAGAGAGGCGTATTATGCTGAAATGTCATGCATTAAGACACAAACCTCTTATTTTGTTTTCTTATTGATCGGTAATTTAACTATTGTCCTATTTTAAGTTGTAGTGTTTATACACATGGCCCTTTTTAGGGATAGCAGTTGTCAAACTGACAAGACTACCCTGTCTAATAAAGAAATAATTAAATAAAACAAAATCAATAAAGAAAATAAATTTCCTGAGCGGAATTAGAACACATCCAATAAATTTAACCACACCAAAACTGCACTCGGATGCGTACGGCTACGATACGCTTCAAATTTAAACAACAACTACAACCCAAATGGCAGATAGATTCAAAATGAATCCAATCTCTCATCTTCGAATGAACTTGTAAAAGCGTTTTCACTCCCTCTTCATTTATGCCTGACTTGTCAATTCTTGATGACCTTTAGTAAACTCAATCCTCAGCATATAGCGTGGAATTCGCAAGGGCAAGAGAGGCTGAGCAGACCAAGGTATGATGTAATCTCGAAATCAAGAATCCTTCAAATCGCAATAGGCCTAAATAAAAACATGTTTTCGACTTTGGTTTTACCCTTACACCGATGTGTGTTATCATGGAATTTTAAGTACTTTCCCGAGTTCTGTTTACAAAACAAATGGCAGGCAAATTCCTCGGTTGGGATTCGAACCCATGACCTTCTTGGTGGTCTAGTTGGTAAGACACTGCTCTGGAACCGAATAAAGTTAAAACCGAAAACTAATATTCTTTATCCCCGATTTTATTATGCCATATGTTTTCGACGGTTGTTTTTGCATTTCTACTGTTGTCTTTGTTCCATTCTGATTGGTGGTCAAGGGTCCCCAATTATGGGCCCTGTATGTTACAGCTATATTACAGAATTGGTTTTTGATAACAAAACAGTTGCTGGCAGTGCAAGCACTTTATGTAATCCACCATATACATAAACTGACAAACCTGTATAAGTTCGAGATCAATCGGCCATCTGGGTCACGAGAGAATAGTGAAAAACCTATTACAAATTTTGCATTGCATCGATGCCAAAATAAACATGAATAGAACGCTCACTGAGCGGTAAACTCCAAACGCAAAGTTAGATTTCTTATTTCTCATCAAATATGACATTTCAGACAGAAATATTTCAAGGGATGTTTTCAAGTATCGTCATCATTCGACCGTGTAAGTTTTATGTAAATCTGTGATCTTCACGATTTTTGTTTCTTACCAATTCTGTAACGTTCCTTTTAGTTCGAGATTTAGCTTTTGCACAAAGTTGAATTTGCCCGAAGCAGTTTCAGCTTCATCAGTCGTCAAGCTTTTGAGAATAACAAAGTGAAAAGTCAAGAGATAATTTTTGTTCAGGAGAGTCGCGTAAACCCCTTCCGTGCTAAAATAATTTTCTCGAAATTGTTTTTCTTGGTTTCTCAAAAACTACGGCACCTCCACAAGTACTATTTTAAGGGAATTTTGTTACCATCATGATCTTTAAGTTTATAGAAAAGTCTGTGCCCTTTGTCGTGCCAACAAACCTTTAACATCCCGGTTTTTGCAGTGTCAATTTCACCATTATTGAAATGAATTTCTGTATGCCATAATTTTGAAATTGGAAATGGTTGACCTGTCCCTTGCTGTTGGCTTTTACGAATGAATGATGTTTGTGACCTACTGAATATGAATGTTATTTGACCCGTACCTTTGAAATTGAATTACTCCTTCTCACTATTGAATGATGATGCGACCGAGCGATTCATTTTCAAATGAAATTGAATGAGCCATTATATAGGTGTGAAATAAAATTACGTTTAATTTTTTTTTTTTTTGGCCGGGAGACCTTTGAACATAATATTGATATCAGAAACCATATCCAGTATTATGTGAACAACACTACGCATTATGTTATGTAAGGACACGTTATTTATGTACAAAATCAAGTAAATTTTGTAACTGTAAACTGTATCGACTTTGTATTGACACAGCAAGGCAAGTATCGGAAAGTCGGATCAGTGGAGAAAAGAGTAATAAACAAATCGATGAAATCGACTCTTTCGAAATCTAAAAGAAAGAGCCTATATTAAGTATTATTAAAGTCTCGGGCATTAGCCTTCCCACGCTTTGCTCATCAATAGAAAATTATGGTCTGCAAGGCTGCGCAGCCACAAAGCGTAGTAAGATGGGTGGATGGCCTTAGCTTTCGATTTAAAGCCATTGGACCCTTTCGGTTCAGAAAAAGAAAAAAAAAGTTCACAGATTTACAAATAACTTACAGGGTTTACAGAAGGCAATGGTGAAAGAATTGAAATATTATTCCATGAAATGCTTTACTTTTTGAGAAAACAGCAAAACAATATAAATTCTCGTTAACGAGAATTACGGATTTATTTGAAACAGATGTCATGACACGGCGAAACGCGCGGAAACAAGGGTGGGTTTTTCCGTTGTTTTCTCCCGACTCCGATGACCGATTGAGCCTACATTTTCACAGGTTTGTTATTTGATATAGAAGTTGTGGTACACAAAGTGTGGGCCTTGGACAACACTGTTTACCGAAAGGGTCCAATGGCTTTAAACCGGACCTTCTTCAGAGCCATAAACAAGTACAAACAAATATATATAATGTATCTATCTCAGGGACTTCACATGAGCGAGATGAACGACCAATCGCCTACCGTCAG
Source organism: Asterias rubens (assembly GCF_902459465.1). NCBI lineage: Eukaryota > Metazoa > Echinodermata > Asteroidea > Forcipulatida > Asteriidae > Asterias > Asterias rubens. Next base: position 3,746,527 of record NC_047076.1, read on the forward strand.
GGTCGCCAAATCCCCTGGCGAGGCTGCTATAATGTATCTATCTCAGGGACTTCACATGAGCGAAATGACCGACCAATCGCCTACCGTCAGGGTCGCCGAATCCCCTGGCGAGGCTGATAACGTACACCAATAATCCCCGCGTATTCGATTTCTTGATTTGTGAAACAGAAAAACAGTGCATAACGTACGAACCAAACCATCGCAATGCTCTAAAAGAAATGACGCTCTTTCGATGATGCCAAATTGTGATTAGAGATTTAGTGCTTCAATCATTGCCTGTCTTTTATATTTACTTTGGGTGGAGTTGTGTCTGATTGGTCCGAAACATAAAATCACAGGCATATTACTCTCCTTTCAAGTTACGTATTTAAAAATACATAACTTGAAAGGAGAGTAATATCCCTGTGATTTTTTTTTTCACAGAACTTGGGAAGGTACTAAGTATACAGTGCTAACACACATCAGCGTATATGGATACAACCAAAATGAAAATTGAAAGGAGATAGTTGTCGTTGGTTCTCGGTTACAGTGCCGCGATGTAGAGGTGAACGCGATATCTACGCGATTTATTCGGATAATTACAATTTTCCCGCGGTTTTGTTTTTACCCACTGCAGCTAAAGCCTTTGATCTTGGTCTCCGGTAAAGGCTATAGACGTACCTCTCGAATTAAATTTCCGATGGTGATGGTCCATGCGTTTGTTTAATTGATCTTTGGATCTTACATGGTGCGTTAATTTGACAGGACTGGCCGGTTTGGCGATATTGTGTTACACAAAAACCTTCAGAGAGAGAGACAAGTATTTGTACTGATAGTGGTAGAGGTTAAGACTGATGACTGTGCCACCGGCCGTCAGTGAATGTAGAGGTACCCCAAGGGTCTATTTTGTGACCTCTCGAGCTCCAGTTTCGGCCAAAACGTTGATTCAATTCATTCAGTAGTCTTATAAATTGATTACAACGTCTGTCCAGGAACGTTTTGAAATGTACCACAATGCTCTGTTATGTGTCCTTATTCCCTCATGGTGACCCTTGTTCTCTTACGATGTCTAGTTTTGGGAGGGATAGACCAAATCCGAAGTGGCGGCTATGGCTACGGCTACGGCTGTTGCTTAATGTGTTGCTAAGGGCGTCCTATACCTCACCGCGTGGTGACGCGGAAATCTAGCCGTAGCCGTAGCTGTAGCCACTAATTCGGACACGGCCTTACATACACAAAGCAGCATTGTGTGCTCCCTTAATGACTTAAATCATTCCATAATCTGTGAGTTTGTTACAACGTGTGTCCTGAAACGCTTTGGATTGTACCACAAGGGTTTATTTTGTGTCCTCATTCCCATCGTTATCCTCTTTCTCTTACGATTTATCTAGTTTGGGGTGGGATATTAACAAAGCATTGCGTGCTACTCATCATAGGCTGTGCCCTAAGAGGTCCGGAGTTATCACAGCACTCTCTCATAATGCATTTCAATTTTCTCCCCTTTCCCCCTGTCCAAATCGTTCAGCTGAAAATATAGACGACAGCTCCTAGCGGTAAACCCATTCTGCTGATTTCGCCATCTGTTTCTGTAGGTTGACGTATTATGTAGCACTTTGTCCGGGCAATCACCCGATGATCCACACCACTCATGGGCCGTGCTTCATCGCCAATCTGCCCTTGACGGATGGTCGTCTTCTCTCGGTCATACGAACCTTCAACAGTCGGATTAAGTGTTATCGATCAGACACAATTCAAAATGAATCTTCCACCAAGCAAGTCACTGTAAATGTGTCTTCTTTTTGCTTCTTCTTAAAGGCACTGCAGCCGGTTTAACGAAACGCTAGGGTTAATTCTATCTCGAGTTTAGGACGAGTAACCCGTCGTAACTTAGGATGGGTTCAATGCGTCATAAACGTATATGGATACGGAACTTTAACCCGTCCCAAGTCCTAAGATTAATCCTAAGTTAGGAAGAATGTGGTGGAATCAAAGGCTGTTCTCAATTGATGTATCCAAACATTATACAAACCTGTTAATATTGGGCTCAATTGGTCATCGAAGATGCAAGAGCATCTAACAGAAAAAGAAAACAACACCTTCGTTTTGTTACTTTGTGTGCTGTCAGATGCATATTAAAAGGCTTATAACAAGCCGAAGTATTTTATTACCGAGTGAGAAATTACCTATTTTTTTAGTAACTACGTTTACTTAAGGGGGAGCCGTTTCTCATATTGCTTTATATTATCAACAGCTCTCCATTGCTCGTTACCAAGTAAGTTTCTGTGCTAACAATCATTTTGAGTAATAATAACCACTAGTGTTCAGTGCCTTTAAGAAATAAAAAGCAGTGCCGTGCAGTAATGGTTTGTTTAGCCGCGTATGATTGATTAGTTAGAGCTGTTGTCACGGCCACAAGTTCACTGTCATTATCATTTGATAATATCAGTAGCCATAGTTAGCCGTAGCCGTCATGTAGAGCCATATCCGCAGCCAGTGTCAAGGCTAAAATACGTTCATTACGGACACAGTATTCGCGATTTCCACCTTATGTGACATTGGTGCCCTTTATCAGGTCATTTTGTCATTGGAACGAAATCAAGGATAGGATTGGAAATGGGGGCCGGCCCAATTTTGACAAAGGTATAGTTACTGCATAATTTGATTGAATTGAATTGAATTGAATTGAATTGAATTGAATTGAATTAAATTGAATTGAATTGAATTGAATTGCATTGACTTGAATTGACTTGACTTGACTTGAAATGAATTGAATTGAATTGAACTGAATTGACTTGAATTGACTTGAATTGAATTGAATTGAATTGAACTGAACTGAACTGAACTGAGCTGAGCTGAGCTGAGCTGAGCTGAGCTGAGCTGAGCTGAGCTGAGCTGAGCTGAGCTGAGCTGAGCTGAGCTGAGCTGAGCTGAGTTGAGTTCTAATTGTGCAGCAACATATAAAATATTAAAATGGAACACATTTATAATATAAATTATGAATTATACTATATAAATGGAACGCAACTGTTGTTAGAAATGACACCTTACGACCTCATTCAAGACACCCCTAAAAGCATTAATGTAACAGACTGACCAATCATGCAACACCTGTGCTATAGCGCCTCGCAGAACATGTTTGATTCATGCGCTCTGTAAACGACTTTTGTTTGATTGACTTAATTAAGTGATTGATTAATTGAACGGATATGTTTGCAAAATGCGTAGGGAGGACAACATGACAAATTTGTATTGTTAATTGACTTTATCGTTGCCTCGATAGTTTCCAAACGTTCAGCTTAATTTGATTTAAACAAAAAGTAAACTGATTAAATAAATTAGTGCTTCTTGACTATTTAAATATAGCACTTTCAGATCTGGATCCACTGTGTATTTATATAAAAAAACGTGACAGCCCGACAATGTGTAAATTTACCAAACAGTCAAAAATTGAGTTAATTTGTGTCAATAGCAAACTCAGACAGGTTTTTCTTTGGCTATCAACACCGATGGCAGTTCACATAAGACGGGTTTAGATTGCCAAGTGTACATCAATTCATTGAACTAATAATACGTTCACAGTTTGCTTGGTAATTAACACTACTGTATGTCGGTGCAGTGTCGCAAATAGAAGCCGAAACGAACCAGTTTAACGTACTTGCAGTGTATGCTCTTACACTATACGTCAGATTACGTTGGTAAAAATTCATTACTTTCGCTAAATTCAGCCGAGTTTAGTATCAAGCCCAAGGCAAGTCGAAGAGAATATAGAAATACAGTTGTAGTTCTGTGAAACAGTACCCTCGAAAAAGAACATTGTACACGTATGGTGATTCACAGTGATCAAGTAGTACTATGAACCCCTGAGCGTGTTTAAGCGACACTTCCCCCGTGTTTCGGCTCATTCTTTCCCGGGGTGTTGTTCCAACAGGCCCGCTGGATAATCAACTGCTTGTGCAAACAACTCCAAGAGAAAAAAGGCGGTATGCGTATAGCAAGAGAACTAGGATACATGGCTCAAGCCCCATCACTATGAGAGAGAGAAACACACACATGGAAAACGATGACGCGAGATGTGATGGGGGGAAGCTGGAAGGATAGAGCTAGCTTCAGGTGATGGTGATTGATAGATCCAAACATCACTGCGGCCCGAGCAGACGATAATGACGGCTGCCTGCTGCTGCGCGCGCAATTCCACAATGCTCAGCGAAACTTTAGTGCAAGTAAAAACCACGACGTGTGGTTGCCTTATTAACTCTTGTGTGATAGGCATCGAAGTACACACACAGATGACGCTGGCTGATGTGGCCAGAAGCTAGCGCCACGTATCAGAGACTATATCTAGAGGAAACTGTTCAACGGCAGCCATCTCAAGTTTCCTCGTTAAACCCGCGACTTACTGACAGTCAATCTCAGAATCGTATTTTTTTTTTCAACTCCGTCTTTCTCTCTCCCAGATAGTGGATTGGATTATTGAGGAGAAGTAAGAGCCTGAGCCGATCATCTTCTTTAAGTGGCTTGATGCTGAAGGAATAGACCAGTGATTAAAACCACCCTCTCTTCCAAGATGGTCCGGAGTGAGGATGAATGTGACGGGATCTATCAACAATTCTATGCCGAGGAAAGAGGTGAGTCCACCCCGATATGCACCGCCCGAGCGACCCGAGCGTGGTCGTAAAAATCAAAACGCCTCTTACTGTTGAAAAAAGGGAAGTACGAAACATGTGTCTCAGTTACCCGTTCGAAATTTCTCTTAAAAGGCACCAATTGAGTCAAAAAATTTCACATAATTGTTATTTTATGCATGTTGGGATACACCAAGTGAGAATACTGGGCTTTGACAATAAAGATGCCCAGTGTCTTTAACCCCATAGTTTTTGAAGTGTGTATCCATACATCAAAGGAGAATCAATATATTTATATACAAAAAAGTCTTTATAATTGCAAAAAAATTGTTTGTGCCTTTGCTACTGTGACAAAGTAATTTAGTGTCATTTATCTATATTGAATAATAGTGTCGACGTTCTACGTAAAAGAAAGTTTCTTTAAGGTTGTATAGGACTACTCGTATTAGTAATATGCATTTGATTTTTGTTCACAGTTCTGAAAACGATTGAGCACGAAGTGCTAGCACAAACCGTTATATTTGTGTAAAACCAAAACTATTATTTTTAATCCCCGATGCAAATATATATCTATTAAATTACCAAACATGTAATAAAAGGAAAAATCTAACAAAACCAAAGAACAAACGGAAAGTAGACACAATTTGAGCCATTTTTTTCTTTTCCCGGATCATGTCCTTCTGTTGGTATATAACGATGATTGTTTTGAAGTCGGATTGTTCGGACTTTTTATTGTTTCCATGAAATAAGCGCTAAACGTCGTGAATTAAAGTCCGTGAATTCCAATATAAACACCGGATCTATGGGGCTCGGATTCAATCCGCAACAAGGATTCTATTTGCACGGCCTGCATTTGCTCCAGTCTTTACCCTGGATTCTGTTAAGGCACTTGACGAAATTGTGTCGAAAGCACACAAAGTAGCGCAACAAGGTTTTGTTTTCACAGTTATCTTGACCATTCTTTGACTAATTGGATCAAAATATTCACAGGTTTCACGGAAATCATTTTGTCTCAGTGAGACGAATTTCTTTTTAGCATGCAACGGATTTACGCGACTCCCTGAAAACATTGCTCTGTGATTTTCACTTCTTTTCTTTCTCAAAAGCCTGCGAACTAATGAAGCTGAAACTTCTACAGGTAAATTATATTACGTACATTTTCATTCACAGTGGGTAGGAATTCATGCCATGGCCAAAACCTTTATCTACAAAAAAGTATATAACCCTTTACAGGCACCTTATCATCATCTTCCTTGAAATGTCATTTCTTAAACAATTTTGCAATATATGTCAAATTGTGCGCATTTTAAAAGGCCTCCTGTGGTCGAAACCACGCTAGCTAGTCTTCATTCATACCTTCACGTTTAAAGCGCGCGGGATCATCAAATAAAAAACTGTCATTGTTTATTACCGGTAGCTCGTTAACAGTTAATTGAACGCAAATTGTTTCATGGCAACATACCGGGATATATAAGAACCCCGGTAGAGTCAAGGTAAGATATTTTATGATAATTTTCCTTTTTGCCGCCACAATTCACTCTTGCTAAAAACCATTCTTCATACCTTGATGACAGGCCAGTGTATAATGTTGTTCGTTTATCGGAATGTCGAAATGATCATAGCCCCCACCTTTTTAGGAAAGGTGGGTGAGTGCGTGGGGGGGGGGGGGGGGGTGAGTCTAAACAATTATGGTCTTAACTTTCATTCGATACAAACATATCCCTCCTCCCTTCAATAATTTTGATCTTCACATATATATTTATTGGTTTGATTTGATGATTTGATTTGAAACAGTTTATTAAAAAAAAGACTATATCAGCCGAAGTCAAGATTACAAAGAGATAACAATTTACTTAAATTTCGAAGATTTAAAAATACAAGAAAAAAAATAAAGTATAAAACACCAATGCATGGCTAAAGGCATTGGACACTAATAGCTCAAAATAATTATTAGCATAAAACCTTACTTGGTAATGATTAATGGGGAGCAGTTGGTAGAATAAAACATTGTGAGAAACGGCTCCCTCTGAAGGAACGTAGTTTTCAAAACATAATTAGTTGTCCACTAAAATATTTGAATTTGATTTCGAGACGTCAGAATTAGATGTTGAGGTCTTGAAATCAAGCATCTGAAAGCGCACAACTTCGAGTAACAAGGATGTTTTTCTTCCATTATTATCTCGCAACTTCGACGACCAAATGAGGTTAAATTTTCTCAGGTTTGTTATTTTGTTGATATGTTGAAATACAGCAAGTGAGAAGACTGGTCTTTGACAATTACCAAAGGTGGCCAGTGTCTTTAAAAAAAGTAATTGAGTCAAGCTCAAATTTGTACAAAAAATAATATGAGATAAAAAATACAACATAACATGGCCTTTTCTGAACGTTCAACGTTCGTCAATCAAAATAAATGAGAGAAAAAAAAGAAGAAGAAAAAAACTCTTCCGAACCAAATTACTTCACTTCGTCCAATTATGATGTATAGATGAAATGTGTAATAGTGCCCGAGGCCTTCTCAGTTTATTGTATGTCCATATCGGCAACGTAAAGTATGTCCCAGTGAACTTTACATTTAAGCTCCAATCCGAACGACATCGATCTTGTTTTATAGATTTGATCCCCCTCTTCCACAAACCTTCAAGATAACTAAAAAAATTAAAGTAGCCTTAATAAAAAAAATACAAATCTGTCTGCCAGGTCTAAACAGGTCACGTGGAACATTGTATTAAAGAAGATTAAATGGCGACGTCAACTTGTTTTCAAATGTCAGACACAAAAAAGTCTTAATTTAGGTTTAGCGGTATCACTGCGAACTAAGAGAGCGCACTGACAACATCACCCAACTAATACCCGCCAAACACTGTGGCAAACGTTAGCCTTAAGGCAGTTTTTTCTTTTAAAGGGTTTTAAAACCTTTTGTAGATAATGTTGTTGGCCATGACATGAATCTCTACTCATTGTGAATGAAGATGGATGTAGTATTAGTATTACCCGAAGAGGTTGCAGCTTCTTTACTGTCAAGATTTTGGGAGAAAAACTAAAGTGAAAATCAAAAAGCGATGTTTTCAGGAGAGTCACATTATAGTAATACCCGTAGTAGGCCCTAAATTAAATTGTAAATGCTAAAATAATATTCGAGACACTGTTTTAACAATTTCTGTAACACAACTTCAGCACCTCAGCAAGTCATATTTTAATGGAAGCTTTCTGCCATCATTATCTATAAACCGTGTAAGTTAGTTTATTAATTTAAATATGTGGACATTGAGTTTTGTGTTACCAAAAAGGTACCCGGGCCCTTTAAAGACTCGATGTAGTCTCGAGTGATTACTCCAACAACTAAATTAACGAATTCTTAATCTGAGTGCTTACTGGGTATTATGCTTGTATTGGAACCAATCGTTTTAAGTAATCGTCGAGAAAATTGTGTAAGAATCCAATCATAATCCAGACGCACTTCTGTGTGTTTCTTGATAGAGCATGGTGTGAAGAAGAAACATTTTGCATTGGATGAAGAAAATAATCAGTTTGCGAAATGTTTACTTTTATTTACACATGCACAGCCACAGAGTATAACCCCGTCGCTTTATAAACTGTGGCCATTTTGGCATGTCTATACTAACGTACATCTTGTGGTCGTGTCTTCAGATGTTAAGACAGAACAACATAACTCTGTTTGGACCTATCTTTGAAGAAAGTTTGTGTAACGTATTAGGCGTGGCTTACGAATTGCTACATTTAGGTTTGCATGCAAAGTTGATGTTCCATTGAGGTTCGAGCTTCATTTGGATACAAGGTTGAGGCTCAACGAGATACTGGGTTGGGCTATACTTAGATACAAGGTTGGGGCTAAAAATAGGTACAAGGTTGGGGCTCTAATTAGAAATGAGATTAGGGCTTAAATAAGATACAAGGTTGTGGTTACAATGTTAGGGCTATGGGGCTACATGGTCGGGATACAGTGTTGGGCTACGGGGTTGGGCTGACTTTGGGGATCCATAGCTAGAAAAGAAAAAAAAATAATCACATATTTTGAATTACAAAGGGAAAATGACTGGTACTGTGTTTAAACATGCCGGCACTGTACCAACTGGCGCTATCTAGCCTTATATTCATCACTGCAATAACATATCTTTCTGAAAGTTTGTATATACTCAGCGCCTTGAATACCTCGTTTGGTAGATACGTGCGCTATATATGACTTCTATATTATTATTTTTATGTTGACCATCTCTTCTTCTTTTTGTTGTCAATATCTTCAATATATTGGCAGTCAGGTTGGCCTAGTAGCTTCTGCCCTGCGGTTCACCCCAGTCTGTTTTATTATGTGGACCCTGGTTCGATACCCGGACCTTAGCTTTGCATATTGATTGGGTAGTTCAGTCCCCTCCTGTCTGTATGAGTTGTGACTGAAGGGTTTTTCCTCCGCCGTCTTAAACTGAATTTCTTTGTCTTTTTGACAGTAAGTTGGTGTGGTATTTCCATTACAAAGCTTTTCCATCTCTATAATGCAGATTCAGATTCACAATAACAGCCATCAGGCCCGAAGTCTTTTAACACTTGAGTGAGAAATTACCTCTTTCTCAAAAAAACACGTTTCTTCAGAGGTGGCATTTTGTCATAGTTTTATACTGTACTTGCTCATTACCAAGTAAGTTTTTATGCTAGCAATTATTTTGGGTAAATTATTACCAAAAGTGCCTTTAAAGGCAGTGGACACTATTGGTAATTACTCAAAATATTTATTAGCATAAAACCTTTCTTGGTGACGAGTGATTGAGGTTGATGGTATAAAACATTGTGAGAAACGGCTCCCTCTGAAGTGCCATATAGGTTTCGAGAAAGAAGTAATTTTCCACCAATTTGATTTCGAGACCTCAGATTTAGAACTTGAGGTTTCGAAATCAACCATCTAAACGCACACAACTTCGTGTGACAAGGGTGTTTTTTCTTTCAATATTATCTCGCAATTTTGATGACCGATTGAGCTCAAATTTTCACAGGGTTGTTATTTTATGCATATTTACTATAGTCTTTGACAATAACCAATAGTGTCCATTGTCTTTAAAGACTTTTAAAGACTATACCGAACCGTCATCGCTTCGGACGTCGCACCAATTCTTGTTGTGCTGATAGAGAACAAACACGTATTGAAACTGTTATGTGGGTCATAACTCTGGAGTTCACTTTTAATCCCCGAGCATTGGTGATAACGATTGCAGCTTTGTTCTAATGATGTGACAATTGAACCATTAGCGTACATTATTCCTCAACTTTTGTCCTGTCGCATCGCTAGGGACCGGTTTATCCCCCTGTTATGACCTGTTTTGGAGCTGGGTTGCCATTTTGTAAAGACGGGAAAAAAATTACTGTGTTCATAATATGATCCATTTATCACTAAATTTAATGGTGCATGAGAGAGTTAACAGAACTGTCTAATCAAAGTGACATCAAGCACCGCTCCATGACCACAAACCGAGCAACATGCTCCGTTTAAGGGTTAAACAACCGGGACTGAGGGGCCGTGTCCGAGATGGCGGTTACGGCTACGGCTCTTGGCTATGGCTACTGGCTATGGCTATGACCATGGCTGGATCACCACGCCATCATGTATTGATGTATATGATGTCATATGGCAATTCACTTAGCAACATTCGTAGCCGTGTTTTAAGCCTGCAATTCGGACGGCCTTAAAAAAATAATAATTGGTATCGGTTGGTAATCACTTAATGGTAATAACAACTTCTGGTTAGAAGTCTACAACATTTTGTCTTAGTTTTGGTCCGTTCATTTGAATCAGAGCAGCCTTATGTTTATATTTAAAACAAATCTTCCTGCATGGATATAACTGATCCAGATTTTCGGCGATATCTGAACGAGAACACTTTTTAAAATAAAAATTTCAAATGTTAGTTTTATTGTGTACATTGACAGTTATAATGAAATTAAAACAATTGCGCCACAATCAAAATTTGCCTATAATGACAAAGTCAAAATAGAGATCCAGTTAAAAATATCACTTTGCACTGTGACATTTTTATAAGAACTGCATACTGTTATTTTCAGTGACATACAGACTGTTACTGATATAAAAATTAACGACGGAAATTAATTTTCCCTCGGAGAATAGTTAACTAAAATGAACAGTTTTATTCAATCACATACTTTAAATATAACTGGACTCTGGTCTAACTAAACACTGCATGCGAACTGGACGGAAACTAATTTAAAGTGCAGTTTGTCGTTTGCATTTTAAAGGTCTTGTCGCTAGTACCCTATTTTAAATTTTCCTAACAATAGGTATTTATTATTTGGATTTCTAACTTTTGACCAGGGTTTATACTTTGAGAGATTAGGTTGGTTGTGTTTAACCAATTATACTTGGGATCTTACATATAAATTAATAAATCAGTATGTTGTTGACATATAAAGAATCCGCAAACTCAGAAATGTTACAGGCAGCAACGCTTCTCATATGAACAACTTGGGCTATTCATACTGATTTATTTGTTTGTTTCATAACCACATTACTTCGAAGTAAAACAGTTATTTAATCCCCAGCCGTGACACTTGTGTCCTTAAGCAAGACACTTAACCATTGCTTCGTCCTTCGGATGGGACGTAAAGCCGTTGGTCCATTGTGTTGTGTAACGCATATAAAAGAACCCAGTGCAGTTACCGAAAAGAGAAGGGATTCGCCCCAGTGTTCATGGCTGTGGCTGCTGTATGCGCCGTAGCACCTTGTAAACCCTTATAAGATGCTACATAATTGGGTCTCAGAACTCATCACTTCAATAACCTATCTTTCTGAAAGTGTGTATATCAGCGCCTTGAGTACCTTGCGCTGTAAAGACCTCGATATAATGTGTACAGTTATTAGAGAAACTACACCTTTAAGCTGAATTAATCATTTCAATCACTTGTCATTTTGCTTTAATGAATTTATCTTCCCACGCAATCTAAATAAAGACACATCTCAATCCATGAAAGGGGTGGGGGACTTGCATTTTAGATCACCCATTTGAGATACAAAACAAACACAAATTATTTGAGCACAGAAATCTTTCCGGTCATTTATTTATTCTGCTTTGCCTTTCTGTCGTATGGTTCGCGCAGTGAACTATAATAATTACATGCGAAACGTAGCAGATGTATTGGGCATTGTATTGCTGCATGGTCAACCATAGAGTTTTTTTATATTAATTTCAATTTCCTCTTTTGTTTGAATTCACTCAAAAGTGGTTTGGAAACACAAGTCCAAAACATCAGGCCATACTAGCTTTTTAAACTCGTCATTTATTTGACTCTGTACACCCTAAAAACGGTGTTTAGAATTTCAACACAAAGCATACGTTTTGTACCCACGTTGGTTACCTATTTAGATTATTGTGTGTGCCTGAATGCTACAAACCATTTATGAGTAGGTGTCCGAATGGTAATCATGTTTATCATTTAAAGGCAGTGGACACTATTGGAAATTACTCAAAATAAGTATTAGCATAAAATCTTTCTTGGTGACAAGTAATGGGGAGAGGTTGATGGTATAAAACATTGTGAGAAACGGCTCCCTCTGAAGTGCCATAGTTTTCGAGAAAGAAGTAATTTTCAACGAATTTGATTTCGAGACCTCAGATTTGTTGAAATTCAACATTTAGAACTTGAGGTCTCGAAATCAACCATCTAAAAGCACACAACTTTGTGTGACATGGGTGTGTTTTTTCTTTCAGTATTATCTCGCAACTTCGATGACCGATTGAGCTCAAATTTTCACAGGTTTGTTATTTCATACATAAGTTGAGATACACTAACTGTGAAGGCTAGTCTGTGACAATTACCAATAGTGTCCAGTGTCTTTAAACATGATGTTTTTATACAAGTGGGTACAAGCAGATTGTTTTACAGTGTAGAAAGTAACTGCTGCCAAGATTTTTTCCGAGTAAAATCATTTATCAATCTCTTTTGGGAAGAGTGTTGGCTCTGAGAAGAGCCGGTGGTCTCGACGTTTCGAACAGTATACTCTAGTTGTCTTCAGGTGAAGCTTCCAAGCTTGAACTTGTTTTTGATTTCCGTCTCAATTTTTTTTTTCTTTTTCGTACTTATTTCGCTTCTATTATTTAATAATACATGTGGACACTATTGGTTATTACTCAAAACAATCATTAGCATAAAACCTTACTCGGTAACGAGTAATGGGGAGGTTGATGGCATAAAACATTGTGAGAAACGGCACCGTCTAAAGTGACGTAGTTTTCGAGAAAGAAGTAATTTTCCACGAATTTTCGAGACCTCAAGTTTAGAATTTGAGGTTTCGAAATAAAGCATCTGACAGCACACAACTTCGTGTGACCAGGGTGTTTTGTCTTTCACTTATTTTCTCGCAACTTCGATGACCGATTGAGCTCAAGGTTTGTTATTTTATGCATAATGTTGAGATTCACAAAGTGAGAAGACTTGTCTTTGACAATTACCAATAGTGTCCAGTGTCTTTAATTGGACGAACCAAATAAGTGGAAACGGTTATCATGCACAACATAGCTTAAAACACAGTTAGAACATAAAAATCAAAGGTATTGTGTAATTTTCCATTCAGTAAAAATGGGTAGACCATACTGCGTATAGTTCACATACAATCAAGACAACTTAATAAAAACTGCTCCGGTAGCAGTAGTAACATAACCATTGCTGCATATTGACTCCCGGGTATAATGTAGGCCCTTTGTTCCTTAATAATGGAACAAGCTATTTCATAATCAACTTACACAAAATGTCGATCTTAAACAAAGGAGACTAATTTGATATGGATAGTAGATCGAGGCTACCCTCAGCGTCACTTAGCAAAGCTTGACATTTCGAAGTCGCTATAAATCTTAAAGGGAGTAGTGTTGGGTTTAATTTTTTTTCAGAAGTGCACTTATTTTCTTTTGTTTTTTTTAACTACATCATACAATTACCTGAACAAAAAAACAATTATTAGGAATGGAATTAAGGTAACAATTTAGGCGTCATTCTTTACATTGTGACATTACGTTTCATTTAAAGGGAGTACTAATAATGTTCACAGGATGTGGAGTTTTTACCTTTCAGGAGTAGTTATCTTGTTTTTTAATAACAACATCATACAACCAATTTCTTGTAAAAATGCACTACACGATTAGGCATGGAGTTTAGGTGAATATTTAGGCGTCAATCAGAAAGTCTTGACATTTTGAAGTCCCATAAATCTTTACATGTGTACCATTTAATTTAAAGGGAGTAACACTACTTGGTGTATAGTTTGCATGTGTTTCTTCTGGGGTACAGTCCTCTGTGTTTGTATAACTATTTCTAACTGATTTGCTGTAAAAATGCACTTGATTTTAGGCGTTACTCGGAAAGTATTTACATTTTGTAGTGCCATAAATCACTGCATGTGCAACGTTTCATTTTAAAGGGTGCATACATGTCACTGGATTATACATAGTCCTCCGGGTTGTTATAACTACACATTTCAAACGGCTACCCGTTAAACTGCAAACAAATTAGATGTGGATGTATGGATTTATGTGAAAACCATAGGAAAACAATTAATTGGTTTGCCAGGGAGTTTGTGTCGTTCACATCTGGCCTATTTATTGATCTTAAAGCTGATCTTCTCAGAGTGGACGCTATTTCAAAAAGAAATATTTATATGGAAGTTGTGTGTAATAATGGAATGACGTTTAATCAATGAGATTTATAATTAAAACCAATAAACCTTTTTCGAAATTGACGATCTGGGGTGGATTTCACAAAGAGTTAGGACTAGGCTTATCTCGACTTAGGACGAGTTACTCATCCCAACTGAAGACTAGCAATGCGTTTTTGATATCTCTAAGGACTAGTCCTAAGTTAGGACTAGTCCTAACTCTGTGTGAAATCGACCCCTGGTGACCTGTCTTCTAAAGCAAAGTATACATTGGGGGTTTGGAACCGTTCGTTTGTTCTAATCAAATTTAAAAACAGATCGTTGCAATAAATGTTATTTAGAAAATGTCATTTGAACAGGTGGCCGCGTTTTGAAATATCGCCGAAAATCCGGGAAAACGCAATGGAGACTTTGGAACACCAGGTGGCAGCAGACTTACCAGGTAAACTTCCGCGTCCCAAAGGTCTCTTATTCTTGATTTGAATACACAATCTGAGAAACGTTAAGACAGTAACACTTCTCAGATCAAAATTTCAGGGCATACACATGGATATGTTTAATTAATAACTACATTTCTTCAAAGTAAAATGTTTCTCAAAATGCTTTGTACTACGGAAAGCTGCTTTAGTCTTCAATACCGAACTTTGTATTGCAATGTATTTTAGGAGTGATCACCAAACGTAACTTCCCTTTAATGTTTTAGCTCTTTCTAAAACACTGCTAGCAGATCAATGCGCATGTATGTTAGCTACCTGGTAACTAAAGAACTGAGACTGTTGAATACGTTCAAGGTGGTATCAGAGGTAACAAATGCAGACAGAGTTAATTCGGTATCTAATATCAAAGTCTCTTTATTCGACGTTGACTGATCGAATAATGGCAGTATGTCACTATTTAAAGTATTAGAGTGTTGGCGCAACGAGATAATACCAGTGAAGTGTCCGGTTAAACCACTATTCGTCTCTTTAAAGGTACTTAAACTCACCACGAAGACGTTAGACGTAAACAATCTGGCCTCGACTCAGTGATAAAGTGAGGAAGGTCGGAGGTTCGTATCCTACACAAGGATAATTTAGATGTCTTTCCCAATCACATGGATACTAGACTTGACTCAAGTCCCAATCCCGTGCCATCCCCGAAGAAAAGAAATTACCCCAGAAAACTACTGTTTCGGTGTGATGCTCTGCATTTCTGCTCCCCATTCTCGGGACCACTTTGACGGCGACCACGCGCTGTACTGTATGCTTGATAGTAAGTTGGCGTGATGTGCTTTTTAGGGACCTTTCACACGAGAATTGGACTTGAATCAAGTCTATATGGATACACGTGACAACCTTAATGTTTTGTCTGACTGCATCAACGAACGGACAACTAAATTATTAATGGGTAAAATTGAATTGAGACAAGTAGCAACAGTACGTGCAACGCCAATGTATCCAACAGCGATAATGCAATAACTTTGTTTGTATTCGTAATGACCAGCCTACCCCCAACACACATCCAGGCACCCCGATCGGAACCTCCCAGACTTGCTGCCAATTTCCCTCCTTTTTACTGTCTGAGATAATGTCCCCCTTACACAATGCCACATGGCAATCTAGCCCCCTGTAAAGGAAATGAATTCAGTTTCAAAGAGTATAAAGAATTCCAACAGTGTTCTGAGTATAGAGGATATTTATGTTGCTTGTTAATTTTGATGCCATGTGATGGTAACGTACGTTCAGTGCGTGTCTGGGCCCTAGACGGACCATCAATCATGTTTTGATTTTGAATTATGTATTGGACGTGCTTGTTGACTGACTGTCTTCATACCCTAACATGTACGCCGTTCAGGATGGCTGCTGGGCCCTCAGGACCTATTATATCGATCAATGAGATAAATGTTTTTGTGGAACAAATTGGTAGGTCTTTTAAAAAAAATGTATGTGATTTACAATTATCATAAATAATTAATTGATTTCGGTCTTTTGAGTTTATTTTGTGTATCGATACTGACACCTTTCTCTGAGTTGTTGTTTGTTGTTGTCGTTGCCGTTGTTGTTGATGTTGTTGTTGTCGTTTTCGCTGTCATTGATGTTGATGTTGTTGTTGTCGATGTCGTCGTCGTCGTCGTCGTCGTCGTCGTCGTCGCGGTCGTTTTCGTTGTTGTTGTTGTTGTTGTCGTCGTCGTCGTCGCTGTCGTCGTCGTCGTTGTCGTCGTTGTCGTTGCCGTTGACGTTGCCGTTGCCGTTACCGTTGTCGTTGTCGTTGTCGTCGTTGTTGTTGTTGTTGTTCTTCTTCTTCTTCTTCTTCTTCTTGCTGTTGTTCTTATTCTTGTCGCCAGGGAGGGTTGGCTTGAGCCCCTCATCATCTACCTCTGGGTGCTCTAGCTCTTTCTGACTCAGTTGAACTAAGGTAAAAACCGTTTCCATGGCGAGAGCATTGACGGCCTACCTACTCAAACTAATCAACGTAACCAAACTTCTGAAGGACAAAATTTATCTCTGAAAAAAAAAAACATGTTTCCGTCATATAGTTCGGTAAAAATATCAAACTTAGACCAATTAAGAGTAAAATGTGCTTTGACGTAGGGGCAACATGATTTGTTTATGAAATACTGCATGCTGTTCATTTTTAGCCTCTGTACAGCAATTGCATTCTTCTAAAGATACATTCTTGATTTAAAAGAAATGCCCGACAGAGCCGATCACCATCATTCCGTCTGAGATATTTACGCAGTCAATCCAAACATCAATTTGGAATGTTGTTTCCGATGTGGCATACCGTCATCTATCTACGACGTGAACATCCTCTCACGCCGCCACAAAATACTTAAATCTTAAATCGTTCTTGAAATGTTAAATTTGACGGTGCCTGCCCTCGTTAAGGTACCGTTAATCGCAATTCCAAACGGCAGCGAGCTGAGGGACTTGCAGGTCGCGAATCCTTTACTCGATCCGACAGCTGACGTTCTACATTCTTGAGTCGTTCTAACGGGAAAAAAACCCCATGAAACTCACATATTAAATACGATATAGCAATCACTTCGTATTTAAAGTGTTGGTTAGTAGTCAATTTTATACAACTTAAGATACAAAAAACATTGCCGTGGGTGGGGAATCATAACCCGGAAGATTTTGTGGGGCAGAAAATAAAATTTGTTGAAATCTCTGAACTAGAAATTATAACTCTACAAAAAGGTTTTTGTGGGTCACATAATTTACCACCCTGCATTTGATTCCCCTCCTATACACACGCGCCCTAAGAGCTGATAGGGATTTTTTGAAGTCATGAGTGATTTATACATAATACCGTGTGGGTGACGTCATTGGTGCGCCATTTTGAACGGTGAAAATTGCAGGCATCTTTTGTGTAGTGCCCTGTATCATTTGCCTCCATAGGCATAATTGCAGTATTTAGGGGACCATACTTTCTCCTCTTTCTGTTAATGTTGTGGGCTAAACATCGGCTTGTGCTCCGGTACCCGCTCCGGTACCCGCTCCGGGTTCGGATTGAGTTGAAACACCTTGCGTTTGGTGGGGGCACCGAAGCTGAAGCTGTAACCGGAACCAAGTCAATGTTTGAAAAAGACATCGATAGTTCCTTCAAATGTCGCCCATGTGTTTTAACGCTACAAAGGAAGTGTGAACCTGAGAACCTAAGAGGTCCACAAAGTGTAGGAACTTGAAACACTATGTGGACGTACATACGTACATATAGTTTTCTTTTTACAGTGTTGAAGAATACGAGTTTCTTTGGTGTAAAGAGCAACGGAATGTACACACAGTCTGCAACACAGAGCTGTGCCCTTCTAAACACGTTAACTTACCAGGGCCTAATTTCATAAACACTGTAAGCACAAACATTAATAATTATGCTTAGCATGAAATTGCTTCCTTGATAAAAACCGGATTACCAACCAAATCTTCACGTGATTTTCAGGATTTAGCAAACAACATTTGAATACCAGTATCAAGCAATATGCAACTAATGAAAATTTGGTTGTTAATCCTGTTTCTATCAAGGAATAAATTTCATGCTAAGCAAATGTTTGTGCTTACAGGCTTTATGAAATTTGGCCTTGCTACTTTTAGCAAGAGAACGAAGATACCCAAACATATGTTCTTTGTTCCACTGGTACCCCACAGAGAATTTCTTAGATAGGGAATAACATAACAGCAAAGGAAGTACCCCACATACCGGATCTGTAGGGATTGGTGTATGCTTGAGGGGGGATGTAGGGCGCCTTATCAGCATAAATACATTAATTTAACCGATGTAGATGTTTGTGTATGGCCGTTGAGTTGTGAAACAAAAACAATTTGTCTTTTTTTCTCTAAAAATATTGTAACTTCACCCCAAATAAAATGTCAACTATCCTTTTTAACAAACAAAATAAATAAGAAAAGTAGTATTTGATACCACAGCCCGATCGAATTCCATGTGGAGTATTATTTTTGTCGCAATCCGCAAAATGTCATACTGTTGTCAATTAGAACTCAACTTCCGTCCGCAAGGGAACGTGAAGAGCCGGTTAAAACTGTAAAGTCTGATCCCCGTTTTTGTTTTGATTATGAAATATTTGGTTGGAAGGGTTCGCATGGGAAATCTTGAGTCGGTTCAGTCTGTTCTCTTTTATGAATCAGAATGCTTCATCATGTTTTAAACCAGCTCATTCCCTAAAGTGTTATGTGATTTTAGTAAATTTATTGGAGTTAAAAATCACCTGACATTTGTATCGGCACGTGAGCGAGTTCTTATTAAACGGTAATTTAATTCCTGAATTGGGTTTTAAGACTGTATTTTGTTATCACGATATTCAGGCTAGAGGTGGCAGTAATGCCATTCTTTATCTGCTAAAAAAACAAATAGGCGATAATATACCGAATATTGAGTGCACTTAATTGGGCAGTTTTTAATATTTGAAATATATTGCGCTATTTGGTGTAGAGCAATATTTGTTTTGTCATCCAGTGTGTATCACTTATTCGGTATAGTAGCTTTATCCACAACGAAACAACAACTACAAAAACAAACAAACAAACAAACAAACAAACAAACAAACAAACACACAAACAAACAAACAAACAAACAAACAAACAAACAAACAAACAAACAAACAAACAAACAAACAAACAAACAAACAAACAAACAAACAAACAAACAAACAAACAAACAAACAAACAAACAAACAAACAAACAAACAAACAAACAAACAAACAAACAAACAAACAAACAAACAAACAAACAAACAAACAAACAAACAAACAAACAACAAGAATACAATGATACTACTTATCCGTCAGTGCCGTTAAAGTTCAAAATCTTACGATCCAATCTGAAATGTTGTATATTATAATACGAACTTTGGTTATAGTATAGGGACCATGAACTAACAGTAGCTTTATAGTTTGTTGTTAAAAATAAAAAGTGAAAGGCATTAATTGATATTATTTGTTTTTTATGTTTGAGTTGGAAATAAAACCTGCAACCCGTCGATCCCAGCTGGGAATTTATTTACAACAAGTACCCTGGTTCGTTCTCTACGTCTCCATGTATCTCTGACGCTATATATAAATACATTATTATATAAATGAAATAAAGTCCCTGACATAATTTATACAATTGTTCCAGCAGAACTAGAGTCAGACTCAATTAGAAATACACTACGCATGAAAGCCCTTAAAATCGCACTGTCACGTCGACTAATTGGATAAGACGTATAGGGGCAGAATGCAAATCCACCGCTAACCCCAAATCCCAACAAATTGCCATTTTCTGCGACCGCATTATTTTTTTTTCGTGCGACCTAGTTTTTTTTTTTTTTTTTTCCATTCCGAAGTAGATAATTCCACGGTGTGTGCTTGTTTTCATATAAACGGTCTCCAGAATGGATTGCTTGGTCGCTGTTTTGACGGTGAGTCCGGTGGGGGCTGATAACGTAGACTTCGTACCCGAGGTCCAAAGTGCGAACGGCCACCTTAAAGAGTTGCTCCGCCCACCTTGCGCCAAAAATTAACAAGTATGAAATTCGCTTAACTTATTATGAGAGGCTAAAGTTAAGCGCATCAAGTTTTTAAACAAAATAAATCGGTCACTGCAACTTTCCATAAGTTACTGAAACGAGTTTCCTTTTATATCTAAGTAAACAAATGAAATGTCAAATTTCAAATAGCAAAGAAATACTGCAAAAACGTTTGTCCCACCCACTCAAAAAACTAAGTCACACGACTTATTATCTAATAATAAAGAAAAGTGATACAAAATAAATGGAATCTTTGGAAATTTCTGTGAAACATTTCTGTCTTTTCTTTAGGATAGGTAGAAGACTTGGTGAGATTAAAGTTAATGTGTTGGAAGGGCTGTCTCAGATCGTCTTTGATCGTATTTAAGGGGGGGGGGGGCAAACGGGTCGATTTTTGAAGATGTATTTTAGCAAATCCCTTGGTGTAGATGTGGGTTTTTTTGTTTTTACGAGTGTACTAACAATTTGTCCAAGGAATGGGGATAAGCCTGCGTGTTTGCAATCGATTTGATCCGGTGGTAATATTTATTTTGCTTGTTCCGAAGCGCTTAAAGGCACTGGGCATAAAACATTGTGAGAAACGGCTCCCTCTGAACTAACATAGTTTTTGAAAAATATCGCACACAATTAATAAAATACTTCAGGCATGAAACATTGTATTATTTATCTAAAAGCACACTATTTTGTGCAGCAAAGGTGTTTTTACTTTCATATTATTCGCCTGCACTTTCGATGACCGATTGACTCCAATTTGTCCTAGATTTGTTATTTTATACATACTAATGTTGGGATACACCAAGTGAGATTACTGGCTCTTTGACAATTTCCAAAGGTGTCCGTCAGTGCCGTTAAAGTAAAATGGCTATAAAAAAAAAACAGCGATGCAAATTGTATTAATATCAGTACCCATTGATCACCCCAAACTTCCCAAGTCAGTTAGAAGTTCACTTTTTTTTGCTTTGTCACTTTACCAAAGATCTTCTTTTTTTTGTCCCGATCAAAAATGTCGCCACCCCCCCCCCCCCCTTCAAACCAGATTGCTAACCCACTTCTGTACACATTTACTCTCGTTCTACAAGATTGAATTCATTGCCGACCCCTTTTTGATAAAAAGAAAAACCAAGAAGTCGGCACGCTCACAGTCAACAAATTATTGAGTGTAAATTCATAGCAGGAGTCCCTCACTTTTGATTCGAGTTTAATCGAGTCAAAGATCACTTTGACTGCACTGCAGTCATCTTTATTCGTCGTACTTTGAGAGGAAAACAAAATCACTGTTTGTTTTTTAGCAGCCCCCATCACTAGGGACAGTTTTATAGAACGCACGTCCATGTTTATCTTTCAACTCTCAGATGTGTAATCCTATACACCAATGTTTGCAGCAGGTTTTTTTGCTTGATCTTTAAAATCACTCCACCCCGGAACTTTCAGCCAAACAAAGATCAGTCTGTGGATTTAACCACCGCCACATCTTCCAGAACAACATGGCAGATGTTAAACGCATACTCGTTAAATTTTCCATCCCTGTGGAGAATTTCTTTGAAAGTTGAGAAACTCCCGTATAGACTTTGTAAACTAAATGCCTTGTTGAGCACACCAGTCTTTAGAATTCCCCCTATGGAGTCCGTTTTCTGTTCCCTTTTCTGTTTTGTTCTCGGTCTCCATAAGGTAATGAATAAGAAATCATAGTTGGTACACACAGCAGTTTTTAAATTAATTTTTGTATAAGAACTTATACTTGCAAATAGAATAGTTAATAAATGTCGTTTGAAAAAGTACAGCGTTTTGGGAAAATCGTTCATGAAGTCAGAGAATAGACTCTTAAAGGAACAGGTTGCCTTGGATCGGACGAGTTGGTCTACAAAAACGAGGTTAAAAGAAAACCACGCAATTTCGAGGCATATTTGTGTAGATCATTGTATCCTACTTTTACAACATCTTTCTACCCATGTCCATTTTATAACAAACGGTTACAGAACAGTTTTCAAAGACCAACTCGACCGATCCAAGGCAACGTGTTCCTTTAAGTGTATATTCGTGGATACAATGTACTCGCTTTCGGCTCGTACATTCTATCCACGAATCTACACTTTCTCGTTCATTCTCCCTGACAGAGTCGGCGCTACAGACGCCATCTTTGTTAATGGTGTGGTTACTTGATGTTGTCTGTTGTTTCCACGATCCAACTACCACCTGCAGTCGAACACACCTTATATGACGCATATCTATCACTTTGTAGACGTAGGGAAATTCGCATTTTATTGAAAACAGCAAGATTTCTAAATCACGGTATTTACCCAATTGCAGAAATTGCACTTACGGGTTTTTCCATTAAAAACAATCAAAAGTAGCAACAACAACAAAAACCGAAGCTCCTGTGAAAGATTTGTTAAATTTAGCTCTTCATTAGTTTCTGTATTTTGTGCAACAGCGCCAGCCAAGACTTCAAGTTCGATTCATTTTCCAAACCTTCTACGACCACTAATGAAATAAAACAGAAAAATAAACTCATCATTGATAAGTGAGGATCAAAGTGATATTTTTAAGTGTTCCCTAACAAACAATACGTCATGCAATCTTAAGGTTGATTCCAGTGCCTTTGGGCTAATACTGGTTTGCACCGGTAATCATGGTGTCGTGTCTGGACTAGAATAAAGAACAAAAAGCCCCATTCGGGAGCTAAAAGAATGAAAAAAGAAAAAGTTGACTGGATCCGTGTCTCGCCTCGCCGAACTGTTGTCTCTATCAACAGTTTATGGTCCCTTGCCGTACGAACGCGGTGTTGTTTTACATTTTTCCGTAAAAGGACGGGGACATACTGCGACGGGTTACGGGGGCTGCTGAAACTCGAACCCACGCTCTGTGCTTGATTAATTGGTTGAAAGCATTTCATTTCCTGGGTACTTTGTAGAAATGTGAGGATCGAGAATCATCGATTTGGCCACGGCCAACTGTTTTCCTCTATTTCTTTCGCGACTTGGATTTTTTAAGTTGAGAATTGCTTAATTGCGAGGATGTTGGTTTTTGTTGGTGTATATAATAAGTTGAAATAAGCTAAGGGGTCTATACTAGCGCGGTATTTAAGTGTATAGAATTAAGCGGCTGAAATGGATACCCGTTCTTAAAGACGGTTATGCCGGGTATTTCTGTTCGTTTGTTGTGTCCTTCCTCCAACGAAGTGTTTTCAATTGGCATTGAGTCTGTACTAATTTACATAAACTCGCAGTGTAATTGATATAATCTCGGGTGTATTTTTGTTTATCAATAAAGTAGTTTTTAAACAGGTGTGGAAATTGAGCCAATCAGATGCTCATGTTTGTGCAACAGAATTTCGATTGTAATTTTCTACACGATAGGGTTCCATTGTATACAGAGCTGTCTTAGTGTAAAGCAAAGTGTAGGTATAGGGTGCCAGTCGTAACAGGGTTTAAATCTTTATGCAATGTTGCTGGTTTTGTGGAAGAAATTTGCCCAGTATAAAGGTGGCTTTAAAGGTATATTACACTATTGGTAATTACTCAAAATCACTGTTAGCATAAAACCTTACTCTGTAACAATCAATGGAGAGCTGTCGATAGTAAGTATAAAGTTAGAAACGGTCCCCTTCGAAGTTACGTAGTATTTGAGATATTAGAGTTAATTTCTCACTCAAATGTTAAAATACTTAAAGCTTTGTTATGCATATGAAAGCACACAAGGAATGCAACATTGGTATTTTTCTTTCATTATTCTCTTGCCACTTCGACGACCAATTGAGCCCAAATTTTCACAGGTTTGTTATTGCATGTATGTTGGGATACACCAAGTGAGAAGACTGGTCTTTTACAACTCCCAACGTGTACATACAGTGCCTTTTTTAAGGTACATATATTTTTTCAAAGATGTGTTCCGTCTAAACACTTACAAAATATTCTTCATGCACCTTTGACTTTTCCAACCAACAGTTTATAAACGATCTTTAATGCCATTCCACTCAATGATTTTGGTCAAGTTGAATTACCAGTGACCGATTTCACAAAGAGCTAAAGATCGATCTTAGCTGCGTATCAATCTTAATTGCTAAGCACTGTGTGATGTCACAATGCAAACCACTATGGTGATATTGACATCTCATCGTGCTTTGTAAAATCGAGCACAGTGTTTGATTCCACTTAGAGCAAAGATTGATCTTAGCTGCGGGTCACCTTTAATATTGCTAACTTAAGTGTGATGCCACAAAAGAAAGGGGCCGATTTCACAAAGCGCCAAGATTCAGAGTTGTCAGTTTCACCGTAGTTGTTTTTTTTTTTTTCTGTGACGTCAAACTTTCTCTAGCAGTTAAAATGGATACATGGTTATAATCGATCGTATGGCTCTGTGTAAGTATAAGTCGGCCCTCAATTCACAAAATGCAACGGCTGTTGTCCCAACGTGCGTTCCGTTTGTACATCAACATTACCACTGTCGTTGGTAGTGCTTTTCAAAGTGGAATTTTCGCGTTTCTAAATCGTATTTCCTCTGATCTATCTTGTGTATATAAGATCTGTCTTATGTACGTCTGTCCGTATGTTTGCATGTGTGTCTGTTTGTCTGGCTGATTTAACAAGCTTCTGCTTATTAAAACAGCCCATACTTTATTTAATACAATAACCCTGCTCACTGTTTACTTGGTGTTTTTTTTCTGCTTTACTCCTCAGTACAATTTAATGTCGACATTTTGACATGGAAGTTTGGAAACAAAATATGTATTTTTAATTTAAATTGAATTCTACACTACAGACAAGAACAATTGCGTTCCGTTACCGTCCCACGTGCCTTTCGACTTAATAAACAAACCACGCATGAGACTCGGCTCAAACCGGAACAGCTTCAAAAACACTAGACGACCAGTTCTCCCGGAACAACTGTCCCCTCCCATCAACCGACATACCGTCATTCAAACCCTCACCTGGAATTTCTCTCGAAACAGATTTCTAATTAGCCCCCGACTCCGGGCGCACGTGTTTTTATCATACCCTCTTTATCGGAGCCAGTACTTAGTTACCAACAAATCCCTAGATATCTTACTCAGATTATTTTAAGGACCAGTGGATGTATTATTAGCCTTAACTGGTGTACAAGTGAAGGTTGACCTGCTTTGGGGTTTTACACAAACATAAAAAAGACATTGACCGTTACCCGGATATAATAAATCTGGATATTAGTTTACGCGCGGTCGACTGAGCTGTATTTACGACAAATACCTGTCAACTCAATTCAATTCACATCCATACTGTCAAAAACACAGCAATACATAATGCAATATATATGTAATGTAATAGCGAACAGATTTAAGGTTTGTACAGTCAAAGAAAAGGAACAGTATGGAGGCTGATTTGATACCGGTGTCAGATGCTATTGTGACCACTATGCAATACTCTCCGCTCCGGACACTTTTGCATGTGCAATCGTGTCCGGGGCTATGCAAAACACCGTCCGGTGGACATGTTTAGACTGTACATGTATGTGAGCGTGCATGCACTGCACGTATATTCAGCATGAATATTCACGTATTAATTTTATGATTGCAGCGAATACCCAACGGCCGAACATTTCCCATGTCATTCATGACATGCACACTTAGCTTGTAAACAAATTGCGAACTTGTTTCGTCGACCAAGGGCGTTTAATTTACTCCAAGTACGGTTTTGCACGGGGCGGACACAGTTGCATATGCAAGTGTGTCCGGGCGGACACGATTGCATAATGCATCAGCGTCCGGGCGGACACGATTGCATATGCAAAACCGTCCGGCGGACTATATTGCATATGCATAGAGGACATAATTGCATGCGACACCGGCAAGGCTTCGGATTGATGATACCCAAGCCTACATCTGTATGGACTGTAAAAGGAGTAACCCTGTTTCAGCCCTAGGAGTAGGTGGCAACGGCCTCTGGAAAAAAAATTGTACCTCACACCTTGAAGTGGCCTTCAGGCCTTGTGTGTCTGGCAACTTGCATAGAAAAGAAAAACGAAAACAAAACGAGGCTTGTAGTAACCAGCCTGTGGACAGACAGAGACAAGACAAAACGGACAAACAAATGACGTATGTGCGGCACCATAATGTAGCCCGAGCCCTAAATGTAGCCCGACCTAAATGTAGCCCCAAACATGTACCTAGATGTAGCCCGGACCTAAATGTAGCCTTAAACATGTACCTAAATGTAGCCCGGACCTACATTTAGGGCTCGGGCTACATTATGGTGCCGCACAGACGTACGAATAGGAACAAACAACTTACAAACAACAACAACGCTTTTAAGTTAAAACCAAAATTTGAAATATTATGTATTATGAAAAGAACAAATGTTAATATACCCGGCAAAGCAGTCAATGGAAAGAAAGCTCTGTTACATGAGAGTTAATGACTCTCTTGAAGGAGGCTTGAAAACGGTCACCTTTCTCGAGATGACATTGCATCAATTATCTTGCAGCTGGCTGGACGGAAACATTTGTTTTCCTATAATCAACTGTATGAAGGTTTCAATTTCCCAGTCACAGCATATTTGTGTTTGATTGGAATGTAACAACTGTTTGTTGAACCTCGATGTTGCCGAACCACCAATGCTAAATTAATCGGACACCATTCTTTCTTGATAAGATCGCTTCAGAATCATGGTGTAAATCTTCTCCAACCCTTTATCCAAATGTCTTGATCCCTTGCAGAGGATTACGCGATGCTGTATGGCAACCAATAAATTATTCGTTTTGAGACATGACAAGGGTATTGCACTCTGCGAAAAAGGGTAACCATACAGGTGCATTTAAAAAAAAATACATATATATATATATATAATGAATAGGGTAGATGGCCTTAGCTTTCGATCCAATCCGGACCTTCTTCAGAGGCATAAAACAAGTACAAACAAATACATATCCATTTATAGAAAAAGAGAGGGGGAAAGGGATTAAGGAAAGGATCCAGAAAGAAGCGGGAAAATAACAGCCAATCAAAGTTCCTATTTCAGAAACAATATTGGTGGCTATGAACCAATAGGAGTGGAGTGGCGAGGACAAAGGATGTTTAGAATGAAAGGAAGGGTTACTGGACCATAAAAGTGGTAAAAGTATTGTTCGACAACAATGCAGGGAGACATGAAAGGGTAGGATTAGAGAGCAAGTTGCATCATGATGAAACTAACAATGGTCAATTAATAAGAATAGCAAGATCAAAGGTATGATGATTTTTAAAAAAAGGTATGAGGGACCTGTGGAAAAAGGGGGGGGGGTTACTTACATCAGATAGTTACAGTGATGAATTTAATAAAAACAACTTTAAACTAGGTTAATTTATACTTTATGTACAGAATATATACAACATATAAGTTCTTAGGCAGAAGTGAAGTGGAGGGTAATGAGAAGTTATTTAACACCAGTGTTTATGTTAAGTCCAAAGGGAGGGCTTAATGTGCAGACACGTTTTGCATTTGGAACGGGTACATTTGTGACAGCCCAGTATATCTGTCGGGGGTTGTGTTTGGACTGTACCTGGGGGAAGTTTGGCCCTGACTAGTATGTCACCAAGGTTCTTAGGGCGGCGGAATGCAACCATGGGAACCTCAGTGATTGCTGAGTGTAACCTGCTGGAGGAGTGAAGTATAGGCATGTTATTATTGAGAATTGAGGGAAGTTTGGGTAGTTTGGGGTGGAAAGTGGTGACCAAAGCAACTCTATTGGTAGGAGCTTTTTTAGCTCCCGTGTTAGTCAACAGAGTATGACGAGGTACGTTGAGAGCCCTGTTGATAGCAAGTTGGACCCTACGTTCGCTGTGTCCCCTAGATACAAGGTGTTTCCTTAGCTCTGATGAGCGCCTCTTGTACAGGGTATCTGTGGAACAGATACGCCTGATACGTAAGGCCTGACTGTAGGCAATTGCCTTCTTACAGTGACTAGGGTGACAGCTATTGGAGAGAAGGTACTGGTGGGTGTCGGTGGGTTTACTGTAAACATCTGTGACAAGGCCATTAGGAGACTTGGTTATTGTCACATCTAGAAAGTTCACACTGGTGAGAGATTGTTCGGTAGTGAACTTTATGGTGGGGTGAAATGAGTTGATATGGTCAATAAACTCATCCAAGCTGTCTTGGTCACCACACCAGATGGAGAAAATATCATCAATAAATCTCCACCAAACTAGTGGTCGGTTGGGGGCGGAGGACAGGAGTCTGTCCTCCAACTGAGACATGAATATGTTAGCATATGAGGGTGCCATTTTGGTACCCATGGCAGTACCCTGTACCTGTAGAAAATGCCTGTCAGAAAATGTGAAATTGTTCTTCATTAGAATGTGGCTCATGAGTTCCTTAATATGACTCACTGAGGGGCGGGACTGATTACTAGCATTGAGGGCAGAGACACATGCACTCATGCCTTCATGATGGGGTATGTTAGTATACAGTGATGAAACATCAAAAGTAACCAAAATAGCAGAGTCAGGTATTTGGTGCTTGACCTCATCTAGTTTGTGGAGAAAGTCTTTGGTATCCTTGATGAAGGAAGGAATACGGCAGACTAAGGGTTTGAGGAAGCTATCGACAAACTCAGAAATGCGCTCTGTGGGGCTACCATTCCCAGATACAATAGGTCTCCCCGGGTTATTGGGCTTGTGTATCTTAGGTAGAAGGTAGAACCTTGCTGTACGGGGGTCATGTGGGAGGAGATAGTTAAATGTATCTTTCTCAATATCATTGGCATTATAAATCTTAACCAGGGTGTCGCTGATATCTTGGGAGAAAGATTCAGTGGGATCAGAAGCACATTCAATGTAATGATCAGTGTTACTGAGCTGTCTAAGGCCCTCAGCAATGTAGTCATGTGTGTTCATGACTACAACTGCGGACCCCTTGTCAGCCCGTTTAATCACTATGTCTGGTGATTGGCGGAGTTGTGTAAGGGCGTGACGCTCAACTTGGGGGAGGTTGTTGGGAGTAGGGGTACTGGGGGCCTTAAGAACCTCGGAGTTAACCGAATTGATGTATGTCTCTAGAGACACATCTCGGTTCTTAGGAGGTACCCAAGTACTCTTTTCCCTGAAGCGGTTGCGGGGAATAGGTTGGGTCTCCACAGATGACTCGTCATCCATGGAGGGCTCTACATGAAAGTATTCACGTAGGCGTAACCTACGATTGAATTGGGCCATGTCCTGTTGGAAAAGAAGTTGGTTAGGCTCTCTGGGTGTGGGGCAAAACTTAAGACCCCTTGAGAGGAGTTGAACCTGTGGGTCAGTAAGGACCATGTCAGACAGGTTAACTACAGTATTGGTCTCTGGCAACCTAATAGTAGGAGGAGCAATGGTGGCTCTCTTACTGTGGAAACGTCTATGGGTGTGTTTCTTATGGTTAGCCAGGACATTAATACGTTTCTTGTTCTGTTTGTCCATTAGGGTGGACCTTAAGTGTTTGACGTTACATAGTATGGTATCTTGTAACTGTTCAAACTCTTCAATAGAGCATGACTCCTGGAGTTGAGACTCAGTGTTTGTTATCTCAAGTAACTGATTATCAATGAATTGTTGGCATTGATTTTCCAGCAACTTGATCAAACGGAAAGACGTATTAGTGAGTGTCTTGTTCCATTTCTTCAAAAAGGATGGGTCAAGGTCCCCAAAGGAAGGGGTACACTTGATCTGTAGGCCTTTGGGAATGATACGGGACAAACGATAAAAACGGTAGTTATCAAGATGTGACATGTAACGGGTGTTCTTTTCCTTAAGCTTACGAAGCTTGCGGAAAATGCACTTGGTGTCGGGAGCAAGTGCCATAATAGATGGGGGAATACAGTCAAGGGGAAATATCTTAAATCATTCCTGTGGAGAGAACGGGTTATAAATCCTGTACAAAATTGATTATTAATTAACAGACGTGAAAGATAAAAGTAAAATAAACCTGCGAATAAATGGGGTTAACAAGACCCTGTAAAAGAACGGGTTAAACCTGCAAAAAATAAATTATGTACAAACCTGAAAAGAAAAATGGGTTAACACAAACTTGTTGAAAAATCAAAGTAAGTACAAAATCTGAAAAGGAAGAGTTATGTACAAACCTGAAAGGGAAAACGTTAATATAAACTAGTGGAAAAAATAACGGTAAATATAGTCCTGTAAAAGAAAGGGTTATAAAACCTGCAGAAAAATATATACGTTATGTATAAATCTGAAAAGAAAAGTTATGTACAAACCTGAAAGGGAAAACGTTAATATAAACCTGTGAAAAAAATAGCGGTAAATATAGTCCTGTAAAAGAAAGGGTTATAAAACCTGCAGAAAAATATATACGTTATGTACAAATCTGAAAAGAAAAAATGGGTTAACACAAACTTGTTGAAAAATCAAGTTATGTACAAAATCTGAAAAGGAAAAGTTATGTACAAACCTGAAAGGGAAAACGTTAATATAAACCTGTGAAAAAATAGCGGTAAATATAGTCCTGTAAAAGAAAGGGTTATAAAACCTGCAGAAAAATATACGTTATGTACAAATCTGAAAAGGAAAAGGTTAACAAAAACTCTGAAAAGGAAAACGTTAACGCAAGCCTGTGAAAAAAAGCGGGTTAAACACAATCCTATAAAACAAATAGGTTAAAAACCTGCCAACAAAATTATTTAGTTGTATTTACAATCCTATAGGGCGAAAAATAATGATTTATTAATAATCTGTAGAGGAAGGAAAAATGTTAAAAGTGTTCTGAGAAGAACAGGTGGGAAGTGGGAAAAGATAAAAAGGATATGGTTATGACAATTAAAAACAAAATACAGGCAATTCAAGGGGATCACCCCGAAGGGATACAACAACAGAGAAATAAAAGTTTCTTACTACGACTTGTGGAGGGTCTGTTGGAACCGTTGAGTTGCAGACAGGAAAATCCTGGTGACCGGGAATATATATAATGAATAGGGTAGATGGCCTTAGCTTTCGATCCAATCCGGACCTTCTTCAGAGGCATAAAACAAGTACAAACAAATACATATCCATTTATAGAAAAAGAGAGGGGGAAAGGGATTAAGGAAAGGATCCAGAAAGAAGCGGGAAAATAACAGCCAATCAAAGTTCCTATTTCAGAAACAATATTGGTGGCTATGAACCAATAGGAGTGGAGTGGCGAGGACAAAGGATGTTTAGAATGAAAGGAAGGGTTACTGGACCATAAAAGTGGTAAAAGTATTGTTCGACAACAATGCAGGGAGACATGAAAGGGTAGGATTAGAGAGCAAGTTGCATCATGATGAAACTAACTATATATATATATTTTTTAATTTTTACAAATGTGTTCAATTCTCATATTAAAATAAGCTGCGGAGAATGCTTTTAACATCTCTTATGATTCTAATATTGTTTTACACAATATTATGGAATTAATGCAAGTATATAATAAAGTTACTTTACCATTGTGAGCCTTTTTTCACATATACCAAACAATAGCGTCCATATAGTAACACTATCACATGGACATTTTTTGTTGGTATGTTCTGATTATTTAATTATTTAGTTATTTTAACTTAAACGTTTGTTAGAACTTTAGATCTTCCTAAAAGTAAAACAGCGCATCCCTTTAAAGACTGAGTTTTTTTTTTTATTGCAGGCTTAGTAGCCTTGCAATCCGCTCGAAGTTATTGTCAATCCGCTTTGATCAAATTAGCTAGATTTCACGCGCCAATAAGAGGTAATATTAACCTAATGGGTTTATCAGGAGTCTAAAGATTCCCGCAAGCGAAACACCCAGTGTTTTTTAATAAATAAAGGATGTATTCACGAATGGTGAAGACGATGTTTAATTGTTGATTCTTTCTGCGGATTTTGTTGTTTCAATTACTTTTGACGTCGAGGTCATTTGGATAATGAATAATATTGTTATCATATCAAGTGTGTTTTAAAGCGTTTTAGCCAGCGTTTGAGTATTATTTTGTTTTGCTTTGAGGACACAATATTCTTTTTCTGTACTCATGCTATGGTTGTTGATGATTGTGTTGTTGTCGTCGTCGTTGTCGCCGAAGTCGTCGTTGTTTTGCCGTCATCATCGTCGGTGTTGTTGTTGTCGGTGCTGCTGTTGTCGTTGTCGCCGTTGTTACCGTTGTTGTTTTTTTTGTAGTCGTCGTCGTCGATGTCGCCACTGCCGTCGCTGTCGTGGCTGTCGTGGTTGTCGTGTTCGCGTTCATTTTCGTGGTTCTTTTTACTGTCCTTGATATCGTCGTTCGTGTTGCAGTCATCGCTGTAGTGATTCTCGTGGCTGTCTTCATTTGCTAGTTTGTCTTCACTTTCATAGTTATTGTTGTCGCAGTCGTCGTTGTCATTGCTTTCGTGGATGTCGTGTTTTATTCCCTGTCACCACTGTTATGGTTGTCGTGGTTGTTTTCACTGTCGTTGCTGCAGTGGTTTGTCGTGTTTGCCTCCATTGCCTCGTTTACCTTCAATGTCAGTGTTGTCGTCGTGGTCGTTTTCATTGTTGTCCTTACTTGTCACTTTTGATCTTACCGTTTTGAAAGCTCACACACCGGTTCTTAAAGTACCAACGAACGTCACATCCAACAGGGAAGAAAATATGATTGGACCACACGGCACACAATATCAACAAATGGCCCAGAATCATGTCCACCTTTTATTAAAAATGAATTTCATAAATGAAAGCGATTGGGAAGGTTGGGCAGCAACGGCTTGTATAACTTCACCACATGTTTGTTTTTGACCCCACTATGAAATTACTAAGTACCATCGGAATGCCCTGTTTGAAGAAAAAAACGCCTTAGCACAGTCTGCCGGCCCCTCCGTAATCCCGAAGGTAAAACCCCGGACAAGTCCAACTGCCAAAAATGATCATCAACCCTATTAAAATTGAATCTTGGTCACCTGTTTGCAAAGTTTTGACTGAGAATGCTCTAAAGAAGTACGCCATGCACGTCTGTCCCTAAATAGACCTTAAGCCTTCAAACATTACAGTGACGATCGGACTTAAGGACCGACAGATGTCTCCCATCGCGTGCGGCCCTTCATTCAAACTCCAATGCCGTACACGCGCTCCGCTTGTCAGGTGATCCCCCCTCAAGACCGTGCGGACTTTGGACACACGTTTATAGGCTCCACTGGGACAATTCACGAGAGTTTTCACGTCTGATTGATCAAGTACGATATATTTATGATGAGTCGTTTTTGACAGGATCATGTTGGACGGAATAGACATGCGCTCACAACTCTACATGAGAGTTTATTTCTTGTATTTTTTTCCCCGCCACACAATGTCGCGCGTGCCCGACTTGGCGCGTGTGATTTCTTCCGTATAAACAACATGATGACGATTATGGGTTAGGGCTTGGAGCGCTGCTGTCGTCGTGTGTATGTGTATAGTGTAAATGATTTCCCTGGTGACCTGCAAGATAACTTCGTGGATCTGCTTTGATGCTTGTTGATGAGTAAGGAGCGTACCTGTGTTAGGCAATGTGTTGGCTACCTCAAGTCAAGTGCACCATTTTTAAAGATCTGTTTGACAAAAACGTTTTAAAGGCACTGGACACACCGTTATTTATTACTCTTCTAAGAAAGATGTTAGCAAAAATCCTACTTTCTGATGAGGAATGGAGTATAAGAATGAGGTGAGACACGGCTCCATCTTTCAGGCATCTGAAATCACACAAATTAAGTGCAAAGTGGTTAATGTTGTTTCTATCATGATCCTGCAACTTTGCATTGTTATTTTATGCATATTGTGTTTGGATACACAAAGTGAGAATATTGATCGTTGACGATATTACCAAAGATGTCCAGTACCTTTAAGATTATATTTTTGAACCAGAAACATGAACACACAACTTTCTCATATTGTGTACGTTCACGTTAAGTTTGGAAGTATTGTGTACTCGTGCCCGTACGATAATTGAGAGATATTTTTTTTTCAAGTGGCGGCAATACACTTCCGTACTAACTTGTCAAAAAAAGCCAACATAGTGCTGTCAAAATGAACCAATGTCGTTGAGAATTCCAAACCCGGTGAAAGATTCTGCACCATCCCAAAAAAGAAAAAACGGAGTTTCGAAAAAAACAAAAACAAAAACGACAGCTCCACGTTATTAACCGTAGACCAATGCCTTGTTTTTCCAATAACCGTTTATTTGTGCACGTGTTCTCGTTTCGCGCCGTGTACTGTAGCTATAAACACGCTGCTCACTTTCGGTTGCATCACGTTTTATTTATAAACCACTGAGTTGGAGCAATAAGCCATTTGCGTGTTAGATTTGAATGTTGTCTTGTACAAT
This sequence comes from Asterias rubens, assembly GCF_902459465.1. NCBI lineage: Eukaryota > Metazoa > Echinodermata > Asteroidea > Forcipulatida > Asteriidae > Asterias > Asterias rubens. The sequence goes on from NC_047076.1 coordinate 3,781,055, forward strand.
GGCGTGCTTGATCATATGTTACCACTATGTTTTGAATTCCTCAGACTATCAAAGACATGTGTATGGCAATGGTACCAGGGTCTGCTCATCTCGAGGTTGCTATACAATAGCTTGCTCCGAACCATTTGACATAGCAACTGTCTCTATACTCAATGTTACATTCTGACTAATTAAAGGCAGTGGACACTATTGTTAATTACTCAACATAATTATTAGCATAAAACCTTTCTTGGTGACGAGTAATGGGGAGAGGTTGATGGTATAAAACATTGTGAGAAAGGTCTCCCTCTGAAGTGTGGTAGTTTTCGAGAAAGAGGTAATTTTCCACGAATTTGATTTCGAGACTTCAGATTTAGAATTTGAGGTCTCGAAATCAAGCATCTGAAATCACACAACTTCGTGTGACAAGGGTGTGTTTTTTTTTCATTATTATCTCGCAAGTTCGATTACCGATTGAGCTCAAATTTTCACAGGTTAGTCATTTTATGCATATGTTGAGATACACCAACTGTGAAGGCAATTACCAATAGTGTCCACTGCCGTTAAGCAAGTCAGTGTAGTACCAGACCAAATTCGAATCTAACTTACAAAGTGGCTTATTCGTCTTTGAGGAAGGGTATTGACAGGATGGTAGTTGTTTTGACTTCTGTTTCAGTGTTCGTCTGTTTGAACTAGGGGGTGGCCGTCATCAGCTGGCGATAGATATGTCTGACACACGTCTAAACGTTGATAAAGCAAACAGTTCCTGGCCATGTGGTAAACATATGGAGTTGTTTCTCTTTCGTATGTAGTACTTACGTCAGCAGACATGGAAATACTCTCACAATAACTCTAACAAATATTTGGACCATACATTTTTGTTATTGGAATATTTGCACATCTTTACTTCGTGTTATGTGATTGATTTCAATCAGACATCAGCTAAAATTAGTTCACGGGTTCTCAAAATTGTTTTGTTTTCTCCAATGTCGAACATTTCAATTTTGTTTATCTCGTCATAGGTAATTTTCACCAGCTATATCACTTCATCCTGTTTTCACTAAGCTTGATATAAAGTTCTATTTGAAATTACCCGACTTAGAACTGTGATTTAAAATTTGTGTTATACCTACAGATACATTGCATCAAGAACTTGTCAATTTTAATGGCCCATACAATATTGCGTGGTCGCTCAATACGGATAACAATGATTCGTAATAGACCGATCCAGTAGGCTCCGCCCACGACGCACGTGTGAGCAAGAACACGTGGGGCTCTCCAATGCCTTTCTGCACAACTCTGCCACGCGCGCCAAGATACGCGCACGCATGGGACCTTTGTTGCGTTGTGATTGGTCAATACGCAATGGGCGGAGCTTAATGGATCGGTCTATTCTTTTTGCACCGGTACCCTTAAATCGAAGCAAGTTCACCGACAGTCGTGTATTACACTTGTCATGCACTAGCCCTCGTGCTCCTGTTAAGCCCCGGTAACTCTCGGCACTTAAATGTAACTGGAGACAACATTCAGATCAACTCAAGAGACATGCTTGTTTATACAGTAAAGTCATGGGTATAGAGCGCCCTCTGTCATAAATGTACGAAGCGGATGGAGCTAAACACAGCTCCGTTTGTGTTTTGCCATTATTGACCAGCAGTCTATTTCACAAAACTCTTCCTAACTTAGGACTAGTAGTATGACTTTAGACGAGTTAAGTTCTAATCCATAACCGTATAAGAAGCAATGAACCCATCTTAAGTTAGGACGAGTTACTCGTCCTAACTCGAGATAGGATTAATCCTAGTCGTAAAATCGGCTACAGATTGTGACGTTTGCGACACTATTTGGGTTGGACGATGTTGAAGATTATTATTACTTTTTCCATGTGTAATTTTTGTTTTTTATTAATTTAAAGAAAATTCACTAAAAAGGTAACTTTATTAAATTTAAATTATTTGATTCATTTATTTTTCTAAATTACTATTTGTGTTTTTAATTAAATTACATTTATTGACTTTCTTGACTTTTTATTTGATTTGATCTGATTTGACTTGATTTTTTTTCTCTCTTTCTCCCTCTCACTTTTTTCGTGTGTTTTTCTGTAAAAAAAAGCATTACCCCTGAAGTAATTTCAATTTTGTGACTTTTAATTTGAATGGTTTTTTTTTCAGATGCTCTGATGTGTGAGCCGAACTGGGACACTACACTGTGCTGGCCAGCCACATCCGCTAACAGCACCGTCACAGTCAGATGCCCAAACTTCTTTTGGTTCAACCCAGACAGTAAGTCACTTTAAGGCCGTAGCCGATTTGGTGGCTAAAGCTACGGCTACGGCTGTGACGCGGAAATCTAGCCGTAGCCGTAGCCGTAGCCTTAGCTGACATTTCGGACACGGCCTGACAATGTCACCGTTGTCTTAAAGGGTACTGGACACCTTAGGCACAGCGTAACAAACCTTTTAAAGTTTGGACTCAAATTGGCCATCGCATTTGCAACGCAATAATGAGAGAAAGAAAACAAATACCCACAAATTTGTGTGCCTTTTAGATGCATAATAACATACTTCAGGCCTGAAGTATTCAAATATTATTTGATTGAGGAATTACCTCTTTCTCAAATGCATTTACTTCAGAGGGGGCCATTTCTCACTGTTTGCCTACTCTCAACCAACAGCTCTCAATTGTTTGTTACCTGATTTTGTATATCAATTATTTTGAGTAATTATCAATAGTGTCCAGTGCCTTTAAAGGATTTGGGTACTTTTTCAAAACGTCCATAGATTTACATTAAACTTACAGGGTTTGAAGATAATGATAATGGAAAGCTTCCCTTCAAATATTACTTATACTGAGGTGCTGTAGTTTATTGAGAAATGAGTAAAACAATGTCATGAAAATACGTTTGTAAATGATTAAAATTGTTTTCGTCTCATGAGACGAAAATTATTTTCATGACATTGTTTTACTCATTTCCCAAAAACTACAGCACATCAGCACGTAATATTTTCAGGGAAGCTTTCTACTATCATTATCTTCAAACTGTGTAAGTTTAGTGTAAATCTGTGGACATTGTGTTTTTTGTCCTACAAAAGTTCGTAGACCCTTTAATTACATTAAATATCAGTATTGTTCAGCTGTGACAATGAAGGTGACTGCAGTTATTGGCTTCAGTTGCAATCAACATCACGTTACACACTAGACATGATAGATAATGAATTGTGCTAATTTAACATAACAGAGCTAGAAATATAGTTTGACATTTCGATTAATTAAATAAAATAATGTTAAAATGCGAACGAGAAGGTCAGTAAAATAGTAAAGCTTGCATCCACAGTGTAGGCCGTCCTGTACGTCATGAGAACCCATCTGCCTTGTACATGTCATTCGGTATATAACACTAATAATATTGAAAGAGGATGCAAAGTGTGCACCTACATGGGGTTGAGCAACCTTTTAGAGAAGCTTTTCGATAGAACCATATAGCTAAACTCTTCGTCCCCCCCCCCGGAAAAAAAAAAAAAAAAAAAAAAGCTGCGAGATCTTTGAAAACAAAATCATACCTGATTTGTCGTATTTGATATGTGAGTTTCTGGTAGTTAAACCAATGATTCATCGTAAGTGAACTTAATCACTTCAGGTCGTAAGTCTTGGGAAATCTGTGCACAAGGGTGCTTGCTATGTAAAACAAGAACCAATGGGCTTAACCCCCTACTGTTCCACGAGGGACTGCAGTCCTAACGCAACATGGGAAACCACTAAAATACAGTTTATTCTATACAGCTATTCTAACATTTCAGACACCTTGGCGAGGTACTGCAGCCCAGCCGCAAAGTGGGAAACCACTAAAATAAACCCCTTTTCTTAACTACAGCTATTCTAACATATTGTTTTCATATGGTTTCATCAGACAGCTTGACGAGGTATTGTAGTCCTAACGCAACGTGGGAAACAGGAGGAACGTACCAGGACTGTTTCACAGAGGGCGCCAAGAGCACTATTAACGGCAATGAATCATTCGGCAATGTGACCACTGAACAGATAGAGGTAAGGGTTCAGCAGCCGTCGATTTCACAAAACTCTTCCTAACTTAAGATTAATCTTAAGATTTAGGACGAGTCCCAACCCTGCACTGTAGCAAGCAGACCTTAAGATTAATCCTAAGTTATACTCGTCCTAACTCGAGATAAGACGAGTCCTAACTCTTTGTGAAATCGACGGCTGAATCATAAAAGATGATCAAATATACCGAGATGATAACCAAAGTGTTGAAAAAACATTAGTGGCAACTAGTACGGTGTAATAGATGTTAAAGGAACATTACAGAATTGGTTTGGCTGACAAAACAGTCGCTGGCAGTGTAAAGACTTTATGCAACTGCGCCAACGAGCCAAGTTTGGTCAGTTTAACTGTAAAACCAACATATTCCAAATTAGCCCCTTGTCCTGCCTCAACAAGCTCCTGAACTCCTTAAACCATTTTAATATATTGCTAAATTTCTTGGTCTTAAATGTATATAAATGTAGTCATTACTGTTTGTACATTTTGGCAGGCCCTTGTTTTTGTGATTTTTTTTTAATCAAATGTTCACTATGTACTTTCTATTGTTTAAAAGCTTTTTAATAATTATTGTAACATTTTTAATGATTGTAATTTATGTCACAATTCAGCGGTATGCTGCGATTAAATTAAATAAAATAAACCATTCACAAACCATTCATAAACCATTCATAATGTTATCCACCAGATATATAAACTGACAAACCTGTAGAAGTTTGAGATCGATCGGCCGTCTGGGCCCCGAGAAAATAGTGAAAAACCGATTCACAGTTTTGCATGACATTGATGCAAACATTTATAAAAACGCCCAATGAGCGATAACAAACTCCAAACACGAAATAAGATTATTTATTTCTTAACAAAATTAATATGACATTTCAGACAATAACATTTCATGGGAAGTTTTCTACTATCATCACCATTACACCGTGTAAGTTTTATGTTGATTTGTAAACTTCATAATTTTATGTTTCTTACCAATTCTGTAACGTTCCTTTAACTTTGCATCGGGGGTAAAGAATACCCATTGAATTGGTTTTGTATCCCAGACACAAAGTTACATCCATTAGGCCTTAATCGTTTGAAAGTACCCACTGCTAAACATAGGAATCGAACTGCATCTAACCAGTTGGGCAATCTCGGTGGTGTAGTTGGTAAGACACTGCTCTAGAATTGCAAAGGTCGCGGGTTAGAATCCCACCCGAGTAATTATTATGCCTGTGATTTTTTTTGTTCACAGGACTCGGGTAAGTACTGAGTATACAGTGCTAAAACACATCGTTGTACGGTTTACATTTTTTGTTTTATCCTAATGAAATAGGTGACAACACAATTTTCAATTTAAACACCCCAGTCTTTGACATTGTACTTTTTAATATTTAGAGTACCAAGCTCGACTTCTAAAAAGCACGAGACTCCACCTGAACATGAGTTATCAACGCTACATGCATACTATTGAGTCGCACTTATGACATCACACATTGATCACTTAAGAGCTCTGAGCTCTTTGTGGGAACTTGAGCCGGGGGTTTCTAGGGATAATTTCTAGCTTCGCAAACACATGCTTCACCTAAATAACCTTTTGACGTAAAGGTTAATTATCATGCTATCCATCCATTGTCTAAATAGATCATGGGTGGATTTCACAAAGAGTTGAGACTAGTCTTATCTCTACTTTTGGATGAGTGATAGGGTGAGTTACTCGTCCTAACTTAGGGCTAGCCGTACATTTTTAATATCTCCTAGGACGAGTCAGGACTAGTCCAAACTCTTTGTGAAAACGACCCCTGAGAACCTCTACACTACTTCTTTCCTCCGCTGTCAACCCCCCCCCCCCAGGCATTTTTGTCTGTAGTGTAGAATTGCCATTCTAAAATATTGTCCTGATTTGTTTTTTATAATTCCCTTTTGTCAATCGATTTGAAACAAATTGTATATTGGAAAGCATTACGACAGTGGTTACGTAGTGAAGAGAAAAAAATTCCGCCGGTTACCATAGGCATGTTCATAGCTTTGCAAACCCCTACTTGATCACCTGAATGACCTTTTGACATATAAGGTCAATTATACTATCCACTCGACATGTTTAGACTCTGTGACCCCCCCCCCCCCCTGTCACCGCAGGCATTTTGTGTCTAGCTGAACTCGAGTATTTTCGGCTTGTACAAAATACCATCTGTATCGATCGAGATGTGCAACGAATTTAGGTCCCTTGAGCAAAGTATGACCATTTAAACTGTGTCAAACGTGTTCTGGAATTCACACTATTCCAGTTTCTGCCGCACGTTCTTAGTATTGGCATGAATGTTTGTGCAAGTAACGCGAACAAAATGCGTAAACAACAGTAGAACATAACAACCTGACAAGTAGATACACACATGGTGTTACCACATACCAAATATAACTATATTGATACACTTCATCATATTATTATTGCCTCAATACTCATAGTTCAAAAAAATAAATGTCCTGTTGCCAATATCATAGGGTTTAATCATAGTTTTATCTAATCAAATCTCGGGCTGGATTTCACAGAGCACTGGTAAGATTCAATTTATTTGAGATGGGTTTTCAATATCACCTTAGTGATTTATGTTGTGACATCACACTTAGCAATTATATTGATACACCATCAACGTTGATCTTATTGGACGTGTCCGAATTAGCGTTTACGGCTATGGCTACGGCTGTTGCTAAGGGTGTTACTAAGGACGCCCCATACCTCAACGCACGATGACGCGGAAATCTAGCTGTAGCCGTATTAGCCGCCATTTTATGTTCTGACACTGCCTTAGCTCTTCGTGAATTCGGCCTCTGAACATTTCAAGGCAGGAATATCACTTACTTGAAAGGGGGGGGCACAACTCACTTCTTTGCAGTAGGATTTATTTGTTTGTAAATTAATGATTTTTTAATATTTTTCTACCGTAGTTCTACATAGAAGTTTTGGAGGGAGCAAACTTCATGCGTTTGATCGGCGTTTGCCTGTCATGGGTTGCCCTCGTGGTGGCGCTGTTGATTTTCTCATCATTTAGGTAAGTCATTAACTATTCTGTTTGAATGTGCTCTTTCGACCCAGGCCAGAATATACATTGACGCTGCCTCTGTTGCTCCTGGTTTTGGCCTCATTGCCCCTTGGAACGTTTTTGTTATGTACTTTAGGTTTTGTCATTAGGAGTGCTCTTTGTTAAATGAAAATGGCATTGCCCCTCTTAGTTAAAGTTCAAGGCCTTCACAATGGTTCTATAGACTTGAACTAAAAGGGAACAAATTAAGGACAAAATGCGAGCAAAACATGTCACATACGGCTGTCGGTTTGAGTTCAAAAATTATTATAGTTATCAGTGACGTTCTAAAATGCAACTGTAATATCATGCGTCCCTGCAAATGTCTCAGACTTGCTCTGGCCTTCATGTTTTCGAGTTAATATGACTCGGGAAGCATTTCACACATAACATACGCAATGCCGAATGTTTGCACTGCTAACTTCCCGAATTGAATTATGTCAGAAATGTCTTCTGCGAAGAAACAACCCCAGCCAAGCAGATGTACTTTGGTTTAAACCAAGTCAATGACTAGTGAACCTTTACCAAGCCGTGTTTCCCCACTTCATACCGTCCATCGAACCGTCAACCCCCTTATGTTTCGCTTCATCATCACCCCCCCCCCCCTTACTCGCACCTCCTTCGCCTCTTGTCACGCCGTGTCTCCCCTCCAACGTTCTTCATTTTCCAGCCCAGTGGAAGATGGATAAACATGACGGAGGCCCTCGTTATAGAACTGTCTGCTCTCATCCCAAGCATCACTAGCTTCTGCCTCGGGGCGCAAGCATGGGACCCATATCTCTAGAAGCAAGATGTTTTTTATCCTTAAAGACACTGGACACTTGTGTTTAAATTGTCAAAGACCAATCTTCTCACTTGGTGTATTTCAACATATGCATAAAATAACAAACCTGTGAAAAGTTGAGGTCAATTGGTCGTCGAAGTTGCGAGATAATAATGAAAGAAAATACACCCTTGTCACACGAAGTTGTTTTCTCTCAGATGCTTGATTTCGAGACCTCAAAATCTAATTCTTCTATAGGTCTCGAAATCAAATTCGTGGAAAATTACTTCTTTCCCCAAAACTACGTTACTTCAGACGTTTCGCACAATGTTTTATACTATCAACAGCTCCCAAATTACTCGTTACTTTATTTATGCTAATAATTATTGTGAGTAATTACCAAAAAGGTCCACTGCCTTAAGGGTTTCCTTTTCCATGGGTATCCCCCCGTCTTCCCTTTTGAAAAGCACAAAGTGCAAGAACCGCAGATGAAATGCAACTCATCAACGCCTCGACACTTGTGGAATTTCGCTTCTTCTTTTTTCGACGTCGCCAAAGGCAATGAAGAATCATGCTATAGTGTCTCCCTTATGAGGGGTCGATCTACATCCCACCAATCAGTCGAAACACAATGACAGCAAGATTGTCGAGCTGATGACACTCGCGCGTCGCCAGTAATTAGTCCCGTTCAAAGAGCTGTGGTATGATGTCGGGTTGCTGGAGGATCATTAAAGGCACGTGACACATTTGGTAATTGTCAAAGACCAGCCGTCAATTTCAACAAACTCTTCCTAACTTGGGATTAATCTCAGTACTTGGGATGAGTCCAATCCTTGCATGGTAACATGAAAACCGAACTTGTCCTAGCTCGAGATAGGATTAATCATCCATACATCGCACGTGGTTTATCCCAACATAACATAACAAACCTGTGAAAGTTTGTGCTCAATTAGTAATCGAGTTTGCAAGAGAGTAACAAAAGAAAAAACACCCTTTTTGCATTACTTTGTGTGTCTTCAGATGCATGATAAAATGCTTCAGGCATGAAGTCTTTTTATTATTTGAGTGAGAATTACCTCTTTCTTAAAACCTACGTTACTTCAGAGGGAGCCGTTTACCAAGTCGTTACCAAGTAAGTCGTTATGCTAACACTTATTTTGGGTAAAAACCAATAGTGTCCAGTGCCTTTAACCATAAGCTATTCCAAGTGTGGTTGAAGGAGATACATCTTTATGGCGCGTAAACCGGTTTTTCTTTCGGCTGCTGGCGATGATGTACGTTGTCACACCGCGGATGGAAGGAGTGTTCTGTAGCATCAATGTGCTCGCCACGGCAGCTGAGAATTGTACAATTAGACAAATCAATACTAAGAAGCGAAATACAGAAATATTCTGAGTACCTCCCAAGTAGTTTCTGATTCCACACGAACCCCTCTTGTAAGATTAGATTTCCACTGAGTGCCATGTTTCAGTTTCGACACTTATTATAAGCGTCAATTGAATCTGGACCCTTGTTAAAGGGTACAGGTACTTTTTGTAGGACACAAAACACAATGTCCACAGATTCACATTAAACGTACACGGTTTGAAGACAGTGATAGTGGAAAGCTTCATTAACATATTACTTGCTGAGGTACTGTAGTTTTGAGAAACGAGTAAAAGTCACGAACATATATTTCGTACTGGTACATTTTACGAAAACATCGTCATGTGGTTTTTACTTTTTTTTCTTCAACAACTTGACGATTCACATGTAATGGCCCAAAACAAAAATATACTAAAAGTATAAAAACCCTTTAAAACCACAGCCCTTGATTGGCTGTGAAGCTAAAAATGGAATTGATTTATCAAAAATATATCACAATTAGCGAGACTGTAAACCATTGTATAGCCTTCATTGTTCCCTGTGTTCGATAGCATTACCTGGTACCAGCTTTTAACACACAGACTGTGACCAGACTATAATTTTACCTCCACAGCCTTTGCCGATTGCTTGATTTAATTGTGATAACTTCAAATTAAATAATAGTATGATAATAATGATAATAATAGTGGCTTCCTATTAAAGGGAAGGTACACGTTTGGTAATTTTCAAAACAAATATTAACTTAAAACTGACTTGGTAACAAGCATTGGAGAGCTGTTGATAGTAAAACAAAAAACTGTGAGAAACGGCTCCCTCTGAAGTAGCATAGATTTTGAGAAAGAGGTAATTTCTCACTAAAATAGACAATTTGACAGTTACCAAGCGTGTCCAGTGCCTTTACAAGTCCATCCTCTCATCTTGTTAACACGTTAAATTCTCAATTAGAAAAATGACAAACTCCCGATGAAAAGTGATAAAACATTTTTTTTAGATTTCCTTTCGCAATTTCTAAACACTAGCGGTGAGGCTTTTCCCCACGTTCCCTAATAACTTATCTCTTCCTTGCTGTAATGCCCAGCATCGACCTAGGGATTCCTAAATCGGTGGAATAAGAGTCCGTCCAGGAAAAACCGATAATTTCCTTGTCCGTCCCGGGAGGCTACCCGAGCTAAACTCGGAAAGCTTCTGCCGGAGAGGACCACCGGAGGCGGGGACAACGTTTGATAGAAACTGGAGCAACCCTTTTATACACCAGCGGGCCCACAGACGGTTGCGTAGTCCCACCACTTTGCACCCCTCGGGCAAATGGGACACCACCGCAAATTGCTGCCGAACACGGGCACAATGCTGAAGAGACGAAGAAGGTGCCACCATTTGCGTGGGGGACAAATTTACGAACTGGGAAGACATGCATTTTGTGTTTTTTGTTAGGGGGCAGCGACTCTTAGGATGATTTCAATGGAATTTTCTTGGCTTTTAGTGGAAACCTGAAACGGCATTTTAGTTATTTTAGACTTGTCACAGCATGGTTGCAGGCGGTTAGAAAACAATTATAATAAAGAAACATCAAAACTCCATTTAGGGATTTCCTAGTGTAGAAAATGTATTTATGTAAGATTGGACAAATTTGTATTTTCACAAATTAAATGAGCCAGAAGCCTTACTCTAAACTTGGCTATCGTCTTCGGTGGATTTTCCTATAAATATCAATATAATCTAACAGGCGATTACTTGACAGTGTCGTAGTTTGTGGTCTACGTGCAATGATGACGTGCCTTGCTATACCATACAGTAACAAAAATTCATACTGAACACTCACACTGTGAAAACTGGGGTGTTACAGATGACACCAGTTGGTGTTTGTCACATAATGTATACATCGAGTAGAGACTCAAAATTAAAATCTAACGGTGTTAAAGTAGCTCCAGGCTAAAAAGGTTTTAGCAGAAAATGGTTTTATTTAAACACCTTTCGGGGCAAATGTTGATTCTGTCTTTATTAGTGGCAACACCCGTTGTGTAGTAAATTTTCACACCCTAGGTTGTCAGTGCATGATTCTCTCATGCCTTCATGATAGAGCGTCCACTCTTGTACAAGTACATACTTCTCTTCTTTACAACTTGATCAATCTTGACATTCTAACTGGTGCCCTAACTGGTGCCCTCTTTCTGCTAGGCCAGACATTTCTGTCCATTGAAAACGTTTGTGCCTAAACAGCTGACATGAAAGTAAGCCCAGATACCCAAACGAAACCATAAATTACGGACTTGTTATTAAGTATGCTTTTGGTATCTCTGTTTTTCTCTTACATGTAGGAGTTTAAACTGCAACCGCATCAAGATTCACAAACATTTCTTTGCCGCCTTCTTGATCCGTATGACCCTTGAAGTCATCCTGGTTGCCGATAAGAGACACAGAGACCAGTCTACTATGTACAACGGAGTCAATGATGTCAAATCCATACATTTAACGGTGAGTCTTTAAAGGGAATGTTGTATATATGTTGGTGTTTAGAACTGTTCTATTGTTTTAATCTGAGTTCTGTGAATGCCTCTTGACTCTTGAAGTCATCCTGGTTGCCGATAAGAGGCACATAGACCAGTCCAATATGTACGAAGGGGTCAATGATGTAAAATCCGTACATATAACGGTGAGTCTTAAAGGCACTGGACACTATTGCTAGTTAAACTCAAAATTTAGATTATGTTAGTATAATAACTTACTTGGTACAAGCAATGGAGAGATGTTGATAGTAAACATCGTGAGAAACGGCTCCTTTTTAAGTAGCGTAGTTTTTGAGAAAGAACAAATTCGTCACTCAAAACATTAATGACTTCAGGCCCTAGGCATCTGATAGCACACACATTTGTAAAACAAGGGGTGTTTATTTCCTTCTTTATTCTGTTGCAACTTCGATGACCATTATAAAGTAAAAAATATCTTCCGCTGAAAGATTAATCCGTTAATGAAACACACGAACTGCGAAATGTATCTGACGGAGACTTTTCTCAGATTCAAAATTTGGGGACGAAAACTGATAAATTTGTCGATACCACAACCTAGAGGTGAAATGGTTCTCAGTGCTTTATACTATCGAAAGCTGCTGAGGGCCTACTTCGCCAAGTAAGTTTTGATTGCCATTAAAGATGCTATGTCAGATTTTTGGCCTATACTATTAAAAAATAGATTTTTTCGAGTGAACTGTATTTCAAAGTTTATCACCCGGCTCTAGCGGAAAAAAGTTTAAATTTTTACTTTTAATGGTGAGGAACCATGACACAAAATAAAAACGTTTCTTATAAAACACATAAGAATTGGTCACGTGATATATTGTCGGGATCCCGACAAAAACTAATTTTGAGCACTTTATTTCACTGCTACTATTAATTGGCGGACTTTTTCGAGCAATGGCTCAAATGAAAGCTTGTAACTTTCTCAACCCCCATCAAGAAAATGCCTATCGAATTTTAAATCAAACTTTTGGGGTCAAATCGGCAACAAATCTGACGAAGCATCTTTAATTATAGAAGGGGTTACGAAATTTATACATTCCCTTAAAGGGGGCAGCATCTTGGGTTTGGGGATGATGATGATTTAAAACCTTAGGAATTGACGTCATCATACCGCCATCTTAGATTTGAAACAATGATGCAACAATGGAAAATACACGCACGGCGACGCATGTTCCAATTTAAAGCAACCTTCATTTGACCACCAGCCGAGGGCGCCCTACACAAGTGACGTCATGTGCGTTAGATCCATACGTTGTTTAGCCTGAGCCGTGCCTGTGATCTTTCTGGTTCTACTAATCAGTTACAAACAAAATTGTTCCTATCAATACATTTGTATTTTCATTGGTATTAGACTAACATGTTGATGTCATTTGATCTTTTTTTGTAGGGATGGATAGGTTCCCAATAATACCTCTGTTGTCGGTGAACACATTGAAGTTACCATGTTACAAAATACTGTTACACCTTTGTTTTATTTATTTCACATTAATATAATGCATTTTACCCTATGAAATCAGATGTCTCATCTACAGTACATAGCCCTTTCGACAAAAACATTTTGCTCTGCCCACTCCATTGTAACTTCCTAATTAGTCTCGCAAGTCATATGAACAATTTTTTTAATAAAACCTCTTTTCAAGAATATCTAAGACCGCCCAGGGGTTTAACGGAGAAGCCTTTTTCCACGGTGTAGTTATTAGCGCACGTCTCTTTCAATCATTGAATCCATGCTCTCTCTACCTTGGAGTCGTTGGGAACAAACAAGAGAGCTCACTCGCAATTAAAGTAGGGACCCTTGGGCAATCAAGCAGCCATATTTATTGAGTTTTGTTTTCAATTTGAAGGGAATTCAAAGAACATCTTTTCTTCTCGTCTTAGTAAATGCACTATCACGAACAACAATAGTAACAAAAACAACAAACAAACCATCAGCAACAACAACACCATCAGCAGTATAATAACAGAATTGACAGAAAAAACAAAGGCAATAACAACATAAACAACAACAACAACAACAACAACAACAACAGCAACAACAACAACAACAACAACAACAGCAACAACAACAACAGCAACAACAGCAACAACAGCGACAACAACAGTAAGAACACCAACCACCACAAACAGTAACAACAGCATCAACAAAAACAACAACCACAACAACAGCACCACCAACACAACAACAACAATAACAACAACAACAACAACTGCAATACCACAAATTATATTAACAATAACCAATTACGTCTCTTTTGACTTAAATTTGTAATGTTTCTTGTGTATAAATATTCTCCTCTGCTTTAAAAAAACAAAAATTATATAAAAATGTAAATCTGTATTTTAATTCAGTCTCTGGACTGAAAAAACAACACGAACAACGACAAGAACAACAACAGCATCAATAACATCACCAACAATGGCAGCAATGAAACAGTATTGTGATGCTTCCTCTAACGGGTGTATTTTTCTCTTTAGGAATAATTTAGTTTTTAGCGCGAGAATGTTCAATAATTAGCAATCTTGTACTGTATCCTTGAGGGTGGTATCCATCAGATTCTCCGGCGTGTTTTGAGGGGTTGGCTGTTCAGGGTGCCACCGCTGGGTGCAAACATTGCAGTTATGGCGCGACGCAAGAGGTTTGATGGGTGGTTGTAAAATGCCAATTTGCTGAACGTGGCGTTCATCTAGTTTGCCCTCAGGAATTTGTCAATTTCATTCATTAGGGTTTGGTTTACCCACCCCCCCCCCCCCCCCCACAAACCGGCCTCGAGTAATAAATGAAGAAAGCACACTGCGATTGCCAGACATGTTGATTGAATGTGTGAGCGAATGCGTGGAACATCTTTAGAGTTCCCTTTGGTCGTTTTCCTGAATTGTCTTACACTCCGACCACAATGACGTCATACACAGCGCCCTCTTGTGACGTTCATTTCAAAAAGTTTGTGTTTTAACGAATTATAACACCATGACGCAACGTGAAAGTAGAATTGGCTGTTGCAAACTGCTTACCGTTCAAAATGACCTATGGTATATAATTGCACTAGTATATATATAACACTAGTTTGTGGCCGTTACAAAATGTTTCGTTTTGTTTTACTAAACAAACACAGCACAGGAAAGGTAGTGAATGGCTGATGACCCCATCAGCACCTTCTCAAAAAAGAAAAGCCCATGCGGTTGTCAAATAAAAAGGGCCACACATCCACCCTTTAACATCGAATCCAATCCCTGAATAACAATGCAATTTCATTCACTGATCAATCCAAAGGAACTAATCATGATTATGTGGTAATGTAATGTCGGTGAGAACTTGTTTATCCAGTCAACAAAAACGGAAATTGTGAAAGGAACAAAGGTGCATCGCTCTCTTGATCACTTGGCTGCGTTTAAAGGTATAGCTTTCTCACTAAAACCACTTTTGTTTTCTTCTGTGAAACATTTCACTCTGAAATGAAGTCAGTTTTGAGAGAACTGTTTTTGAAAACCGATTAAAACCATATTATTATTATCAATTTGTTTAATTTTTAATTGGTATATACAAACTAAAATGACCAGCAGCAGTATCTGTGAAAGGGGCACTTAACAATGTCAACAACAAAAAAATAAGCAGGCCTATACATGTACATGTAAACAAATGAGACAAAAACATATTAAATGGCAATCATAGTTAAGTACCAAATTTACAAAACCATGATTTCGGTTTTGCATTTAACGCGCTGTAAACATTGCAACGTTTAGACAAGCTAAACATTCTGTTCGTTTGTTTTTCCTTTTGTTTTCTTTCTCGACTGACTAAGCGCACTTGCTCACAGGTTTGTTCTTGCGTGTGTATGTTTGATAACACTAAACACAACTAACGACGACTATTTCGTCAGCTCTACCAATCCTGTTTAACACCTTTAAGGGAAATCTACGACAATAACCCCAGCCTCGACTGCCTGTGAACGCCGAGGTAATTGTATGGCAGGCACCCTGATTGATTTCTCTATACCCCAACGGCAGCTATCGGATGATTAGAGAAAATAAGAAAGAAGGGCAAGGCAAACTTTCTGAGCTGCGTGGGTTTGCGTTCTGTTTGTATTATCAGCAGCGTGTGGGTTTGGGGACAGCCAATTGAATTTAATTAATTAATGTTCAAAATGGTTCAATTTCTACTCACGGGTTTGAATTTTTACTGGATTTTTATATTGAACCATTTCGTGACACCGTGGGGACACCATGGACGGGAGAAATAATATGGAGTACTTTCATCTGTTTTGAAATGAAACAAAGAAGTCAATATTGCTCAAAATCTTTCAACTCCCATGTTATTATTATAGTTTACTGAACGAACCATTCGAAATAAATTTAAATCACGATAAATAAACGACTGGAAAGATTTCTGTGCTCAAATAATTTGTGTTCGTCTGGTAGTTTCAATGAGTTATTTAAAAAGGCAAGTCACCCACCCCTTTCATAGATTTTTACTAGGCATATGAAAGCACACACATTTGTGCAACAATTGTGTTTTTCAAATTATTCTCTTACAACTTTGTGAACCTGTTGAGAAAAAAATTTAAACAAAATTGTTACTTAATTCATAATGTTAGAACATACAGCAAGTGATACTGGTCTTTGACTATAACTAAATGTGTCCAGTGCCTTTAAATGCGATTCGCTGTGACTATGTACTATGACAATTATTCCATTACTCAAGAGTTAATAATTTAAATTCAGACACCTTTGCATGCATGAAAGGCTGCTTGAAATTCACGTTGACAGATGTTTGCCCACGTTGCCATGGTACAGCTGCGGTAGGCCTGACTTTGTGCCCAATTTCATAGAGCTGCGTAAGCAGTAAAAACATGCTTAAAATGTGTCTGCTTTCGGGCAATCTCGGAGGTCCAGTTGGTAAGACGTGGGTTCGGATCCCACCCGGGAAAGTACTGATAGTGCTAACACATTATCGGTGTAAGGGTAAAACCAGAATTGATTATTTACAGGGACAAAACGGTGACGCCTCTCTTTCTTTATTCATTCTCCTGCAGACGAGCAGAGTACGAAACGTTGAAACGACATCGGCTCTTTTTAGAGCCAACACTCCCATTATCAAGAAATAGTCGTCGTTAGTTGTGTTTAGTGTTATCAACCATACACACGCAAGAACAAACCTGTGAACTAGTTGTGCACAACAAATATTGTTACATGGTTGTACCGAAAAGTTACTTCTTATCTATAGTTTTCTATTTCTTTCTTTTTTTGTTCAACAGCCAGTTTTGTGTGAGTTATTTGAGACGATCAGAGAGTACGGCAGGTTGTGTGCATTCTTCTGGATGTTCATCGAAGGTCTCTACCTGACGTTTCTTGTCTCAGCAAATGTCTTCAGCAAGCCAAGATTTCGGATCTATTACTGCATTGGATGGCGTAAGTCAGATTACTTTGTTTCTTATCTCTGATAAACTAACCGCTTGAAACTTTCACGGACACTTTCTCACAATGATGTTTTAAAATGCTAAACAGGATGGGCTGAGCAGACAAAATACTTGCAATATGGATAGGTTTGCGGTTATACCATAACGACCATCTCTAATGAGTTGGGGTGGTTCTGAAAAGAACCGTTGGTTTCAACTCGACGTTTCGATCAGCGATCAGAGCATACTGATCGAAACGTCGAGTTGAAACCAACAGTTCTTTTCAGAACCACCCCCAACTCATTAGAGATATAGTCATTACATGGTGTTACCGCAAACTCCTTTCCATATCGTATTTCCACCATGCAAAGTTTCAAATCCTACAAAATAATTGCAGACAATGTTTATTTTGTTTTGTGAGTTAATATTAATATCGAAGTCTTATATAGCGCACGTATCTACCAAACCAGGTACTCAAGGCACTGAGTATATACAAACTTTCAGAAGGATAGCAGTGATGATTTCTGAGACCCAATTATTTAGCACCTTATAAGGGTTTACAAGGTGCTCGGCGCATACAGCAGCCACAGCCAGGAACACCGGGGCGAACCCCTTCTCTTTTCTATAAGTGCACTGGATTCTTTTTACATGCATTACACAACACATGGGACCAACGGCTTTACGTCCCATCCGAGTTGATGTACCATACATAAATTGACAACATGTACAGATTTTGGTTAGATTATATCTAACTTTTGATTTGTCTTTTCCCCATCGCAGTTATACCTCTCCCTACAGTCATGGCGTGGGCTATCGCCATGTACCTTACAAGTAAAGAAAGGTTGGTATCTCACTTCTCAGTCAACTTCCATTGCACAATTTATCTGCTCGATTGATGTTTAACCAAGCTGCATGCAGACTACATCAATCAGCGTGTTTAAGAATCAGGCTGGGCTGTGGCATCCGGTTAGGTTGTATTCGTTCGGCATTAGGACAGGTGCATTCATTTTGTTTTTTAAGTGACTTGGGGCGGGTAGATCGCATCAACATTCAAACTGCTATAAACGTCATACAGGAAGCCAGTTGTGGTGCAATTTGTTCTAAAGTTTTCCGGGGATTTTTTTTATTTTTAACACAAAATAAGTGACTTGGGGCAACAAGATATCATAGGAAATACCCAGACTGCAGTAGATGTGTTAAACATCAGCCAGTTGTGGTGTAATTTCTTCTCAATTTTTCTGGGAGAAATGTTCATTGAAGCAAAAATAACTTTTGCCATGATATCATGTTCTCTGATTGGGTCAGGTTACACGAGGGAACTTACAGGCAATCAGTTCCAGGCAAATGCCAAGAAGATAATTCGTTCACTTTTGAATGTTTTACATATTATTCTTGGGGATCGTAAGACATTGTTTGAAAAGTTAAAAACCAAAGTAGTCATGTAGCATGACACGGGTAAGCTAGTCATGACGAATACTTTCATCTGCAACTCGTGTTCCAAAAAAGTGTTGGCCAATCTCATTTTATTACTAGGACATGCAGATCCAAGCGTGCCAAATAATTGAGTTTTATTAATATCAAACACCACACCCCCACCCTCCACAAAAGAAAACACTTTGGTTGATTGAAGTTTTAAAGGTTGTGTCTATGAAATTGCCTTCGCGTATAACAATAAGTAGAAATGGTAAATGGAAAGGATTGACCTTTTCAAGAACAAATGATGCATCGTGTGTTTAATGGTGTTCTCTAAAAAAGAAATTTGTGACCGGCAATGTTGTTATCCCTTGTCAATTCCAGCAGTGTTGCCATTGATGAAGAGCAATCGACAGCCACTCTTGGGCAGACCAAACCATTAATCTTTTCATTTGTATCAAATAAAAAAATGATCCCCCCCCCTCAATCAGCCCCGCCAAAGCCTTGCGATAGTATAAGCTAATGCACGAAGGGTTATTCCATAATGCCTAACAGATAAACAAGCCTCCAACGCCGGAGGGCGGGCAATTACGCCACCCCGCATCTGCAGAAACACACAGTGCCGTTTTTAAACCATAGTGCCGGATGACACCATGTACTTTTCTCCATCCCCCTCTCTCTCTTTCACTCCCCCCTTTCGTCTCAATGCCATTAACGTCGCCCTGGGACTAAACTGACCGCATTTTTACATATATGATGGTCCAACCATCCCTCTCTCCTTTTTAGTCCCCCACTCACGATAGACCAGGAGATCCGGGCAAAAGGATCTTTCTATCAGGGGGTTTAAAAGGCACATTTCCGACCGGTGAACGAAGCGGGTTGGACACCCCAAGGCTAAGACAAGAAAGGTCCCATGTTCACCTATTTTGTCCTCAGTCGAAACATCGTAAGGAGGGCCTGTAACAGCTCCTCGTATACCCCTTTTAAAAGAAACAGAAAGAAAGACAGTTGTTTCAGGCGAAGTGTCGATGGGTTTGATTTTAACTTCACATCGGCGGCATGTTTGAGTGCTGGCGTGACACAGCTGAAATACATGTGTTGGTAGTCGGCAAATAGTTTATTTATAAAGAGATATCGCAAGAGAGCTTTACATTTGGGGGCGTGTGTTCGAAACCAATGGGGATTCATATTCAAAGGTACTCTAAAAGGCATTGATGGATTCAGGATAACGATGTATAAACCACGGATAAACAGACCTACAAAGTGACTCCTGTGCTAGCGGGGAAGTATGAAGTTAAAAGTGTCAAATGTCAGAACACACTGTGACTAAACTGGTTCAAGTACTCAAAATTAATATTAGTTATTAAATTGTGTTTTGACCCATACACCGATGTGTGTTAGCACTGTATACTCAGTACTTTCCCGAGTCCTGTGAAAAGAAAAATCACAGGCATGTTACTCGTGTGAGATTCGAACCCACGACCCTTGCAATTCTAGAGCAGTGTGTCTTACCAACTATATAAAATATTAGTTATAGAAGAATTGCAAAATATACTAGTAGAACCATGCAATTCTTACACTAATTGTGCCTGGTTTCTTTTTTCACTATATTAATTAACATTGGATCTACATAAAAGTGAATGTGTAATTCTACTTGGGTCGAATAAACTTATCCTTGTGTGAGACATGTCTGACATGAGAATCTCACTATCAAAATAATGTATACCTTTTCAATGTGTAACCTACCTAAGTTTTTCAGGTTTTGTATAAATTGTAATAAGCACGAAATAATGCACAGATGATAAGTAAACTTCGCTGACCAGCGGCATGTATAGCACTAACTAAGCCTAAACCACATGTTCAGAGAATATTCTCTATAGCCACCTTGCGTTCTCTAATGCAAACATTACTGATCCAAAACCAAGGCTGGAATAAAAAATGATAAAATAGCCTGACCCAATTTCCAGCCGAATGAAAATCAGTGTTCGTGGCACACAGGGGACGCGGCAATCGTCCCGTCGCATTTTAGATGTGAAAGGGGATATCTTACCGACTTGTGGATTCAAGAGTGAGGGGTCAGACTCTCAGTGCCCTCTCTTTAGCCGTCAGTAGTCCGGACTCTGAGCCCCTTGGAGTACCCTTTCCAGGGGGCTGATGATACTAACCGTTGACAGGTAGTCG
The DNA here is from genome assembly GCF_902459465.1 of Asterias rubens. NCBI lineage: Eukaryota > Metazoa > Echinodermata > Asteroidea > Forcipulatida > Asteriidae > Asterias > Asterias rubens. Next base: position 3,801,779 of record NC_047076.1, read on the forward strand.
ATTGCTTGGACGCCCCTCGGTGAAATAGACCGACGGTGTTTCTTCCTCTTATAATATTCTCTCTGCATGGATCGGTCGCGAGAGGGCGACGACCTATGAGATCACCACTACCTCCCTTTGGCGATTCCTTTCAACGCTTCTCATTTACCTTTCAGTTAAAGCTGAGGTATTTATTTTTGTATGGAGAGACTTTCGAAGAAAATGTCCATTGCGGCAGTTCTGGGTTTGAATTTGTAAAACTTGAAACCACCTCCTGATAGATGTAGCCTTCTTTGCACATCCTCACCTGTATTACTATACCAGGTGTCAAATGCATCTACAACGTACACTGTCAACCCTCCTACTGTCTGACCAGTCCACAACATCGACTATGGTTTTGAGTATTAATAAACTATGCCAGATCTAAGCTCAATACGTATGCTGTCCGACCTTTCAACATGATGGTCTTTAATAAATTTGAATGATATGCCAGCATGCACTCACGGTATCATGTGGTGAATGCATGCAGTGCACAGTCAACCCTCCAACTGTCTGACCATTTGATATCATCCACTGTGGTTTTGAATATAAGATTAAAATGCACTTTTATTCGCGACGCTCACGACGCTTTAACGTAGTAGTATTTGCCGGTAATGTATGTGTGGGACTTTACGTTCGAATTATACTCCTATGACATAGCACCATGAAGTTGACTATAATGTGCTGTGGCACAAAATGCGGCCAATCAAACCAGGTACTCAGGCCGACCCCCCTTCTCTTTTTCAAAGTGCTCTGTGATCTTACGTGCGTTATACACGGCACACAGGACCAACGGTAATTTACGTCCCAACCGAAGACTAGATGGAGCTTGCTTGGTGTTGAAAAACCACGGGTGTCATGAACTTACTTCTTATATCAACCCATGTAGCTGTATACCAGTGGTAGTTCCCACCGTACACAAGTGCAATCCTAAAACTTGTGAGAAAAGAATCCCTCGACATTATGAGATGGGTTCGACTACAAAAGCCACCGAAATGGTTAAGTAATGGGACGGACAGTGTGTCAAAATACGAGGGCATGGTAAACTTGCAAAAGGGAACACGCGTGTAACATGCTGTAATTAAACACAACTGAATACATGGCGAAGTGTGAATGACGTGTAACGCTACGGCACTGCCAACAGCTACGTTAAACCCCCTTGATTGTGTGTTTGAAACCACTCGATCGTGTGTGCATGGCTTTCTCCAGATGTCCCCTCATGGCAACCGTACAGTTTCCTCGCAGAATAAACCCTTTTTATACAATGAGGAGTTTTTTTGTTAAAGTTACACGGTGTCAGAAACCCGTTAATGGAGAGCGTGGACCGCGGCACTAAAGATAGCCGAAGGGTGTGTTCTTCTTCGCGCTCCATCAAAACAAGGCGTAATAGCTCGTGTAATCGTCGAGCACTGACGGGAGGCAGAGGGCAGCCAACCGTTGAAGAGCCGTTTTTAACCCATGGCGTTGTCAACAAGCTGATGCCTCTTCAACCTATCATCTCGTTCTGTTTCAAAGAAACAAGACAAAAAGGGGAAGTGAATGAAAACGCATGCACTTCTGGAGATGTCACCTATCAGTTGGGGATCGGTATCGCTTGTTATGTACGTAACTCATCCACGCCTCCCTGTAACGGATGGAGTTTATGCGTGCCGGTGCACACGTAAATATCACCACATCAAATCCAACTTGACTACACGAGCCGGATGCGAGAGAAGTAGTTTCACCTTATCGAGCACGGTACTATTCGACTACTTAAAGATCGATACTAGAGAAGCAAAATAATCGACTCCCTGCCGAACTGATATCAAAAATGTCACTGAGCGATGAGCGAAATAAACTCCTCATTTGAGCTCGGTGCTATTCAATTTGGCAATCGATACCTGAAAACAAAATAATCAACTCCCTGCCGACCTGGTATCAAATTAATATTGTCACTGAGCGATGCCCCAAAAGATAATTCTCATTATTAAACCTCATTCGGTCTTGGGAATATTGGTTGATCTCACGCTTTGATCTCACATCAGACGAAGGGCTCTTATCCAGGTGTTCATCCTCGATTATTAAAACTGCAGCAGCACAACTCAAGAATCTTTCAAGCAAACATTGAAACACAGCTCTGTATTTTATGCTTTGTGGATAACCCTTGATACGTTTATGCACTAAACTAAAGGGTGAGGACAAAACAAAAAATGTGTGGACGTATGCAAGTCCATGGGGTTTCAGGTCCTTGCACAGTGTGGACACCTATTTATCCCAGGTCTCCAACATTAGTGAAAGCACTCTGGTTACTTATTTGAGCTCACACACTGTTTCAAGTCTATCCGTTGTGTGGACCTCTTTTATTCTCAGGTCAGCACTTGGTAGTTAATGCTTGCCCAGGAAAGCCCAATAAGATTGATCATCACCCGGAAAGGTCGATACCCTGATTTTTTTTGTTTTTTAGTACTTGTTCTTATTTGTAGTTATTTGTGTGGAGTTTTGCTGGTTTTAAACTTTTCCTAGTGTGCCGTCTGATACTGTTTTGGGCCCAAGGGTATAGCTTAACTTTTTTAAACAATAATCAGAGAGGGAGTTTAAAAGATTGTTTTCCTTTCTCGTTTATTCCAATCTGATAGCTCCTGTTCGTAACTGTGACCGATTTCGCCTTCATTTTTCTAATCTTAATCGGAACATCAGACGGCAAAGAGACAAGCGAGCGTGTTTAACAATCCATAAATATATTTAAAGATGAATAAAATAAAATTGCTCCAATTTGTCATTTTGCATTCTATTTTCCTTTTTTACAGATGTTGGAAAGACCACGCAGTCTCAAATTACTACTTGATCATCGAGATACCGCGCAACGGGGCACTCATTGTAAGTAGAATTTAAGTCTCACTTACCCCCTCTGGAGTCGAGATTCCGGGTCTTGATTTCCATAGTTTGATGGCAAGTGTCTCTAAACATCATGTGCCTGCATGAACAGTCCGATTATTGAAATGGGTTTAGTGCATCAAAAACGTTGAACTCAATATCATGATGAATTGACCGGTTTGCATTGCGAATGTAGATTTACTTTGAGTTTATTGCACTTCAATTGAAATTTCATTAAAATGTCCCTCTCTCTCTCTCTCTCTCTCTCTCTCGGGATCGAACTCGAGCGGGAAATAAAGTTGGCGAATGGGGTACAAGTTGCAGATTGTGGTTGGGTGGTACTGGTGCTTTGGATAGTCGGTTGGCCAGTATTTTTTTGCTTGCAGTTTTTTTTTTAATTGAAAGTTTAATTTCTTATACTTTTTACAGATTTGAGGCAGACAAATCTACATTATGTGCAGTGTGGATAACTTCCTTGTTCTTGTTCGTTTACAGTTTCACTGGTTATTTCCCAATAATGTTTAATTGTCGTATTGTACATTACATTGTTTTACGAAGTTAAATTGACAAATTTACCAATATATCAATAGAATACATTCTGTTTTTAATTACAAAAAAAATCGAGATAAAATGAGCTAAGTTTACTACATCAAAACGTCTTGTTTTTGAAATTTAAAAGCCGATAATTAAACTTGCACTTTTCCTTTCTAGATCAACGTATTGTTTCTAGTAAACATCGTACGGGTCCTGGTGACGAAGCTTCGAGAGAGTAATTCAAGCGAAACAAAACAGATCAGGTTGGTGTTGTCTTTTTTTAAAGGTAGATGTTGGTAACAAGGCAATGGGGCTAAAAGGAAACAAAACAAACAGCAACAATATGGTCCCCCCAAAAAAACTATTTAAACCACCAAAACACACAAAAAAAAAAAAAATATTTTTGTTACTGCAGCTGTTGTTGTTGTTGTCGTTGTTGTCGTTTTTGTCGTTGTTGTCGTTACTGTAGCTGTTGTTGGTGTTGTTGTTGTTATCGTTGTTGTCGTTGTTGTCGTTGTTGTCGTTGTTGTCGTTGTTGTCGTTGTTGTCGTTGTTGTCGTTGTTGTCGTCGATGTCGCTGCCGCTGCCGCTGCCGCTGGTGGGACAAAGCCTTATGGGGAACTTTGGTAGGAACTGCAAACCCAATTCATTTACAATGCTGGAGTCTGGGCTCGTCTTTGAAACGGGATCCACAGAGGTGAAAGCAGGAACCCGACCCCAAACTCTTACCCCTCTCGGATTAATTTCCAACTTTTTGCCTCCACAGAAAAGCCGCAAAGGGTGCCGTGCTGTTGATACCACTGTTGGGCGTGGCTAATTTAGTCTGGTTCATCCCGTCTCCCAACGTGACAGACTCCAGAGCCAGCATCGTACTCTACAATTATCTGTTTCTTTTCCTTGACGCTTATCAGGGCTTCTTTCTCTGCGTCATGTACTGCTTCTTGAATCACGAGGTGGGTGTTGGGTTTTGACGGGTGCAGTTACTGTAACAATGCATTCTTTAAAGGGTGTATGTAACTTTTGTAGGACAAAAAACACAATGTCCACATATTTACGCTAAACTTACACAGTTCGAAGATAGTGATAGTAGAAAGCTTCCCTGAAATTATTACGTGCTGATGTGCTGTAGTTTTTGGGAAATGAGTAAAACAATGTCATGAAAATAATTTTGGACTCATGAGACGAAAATTATTTTCAGCATACAAACGTATTTTCACTACATTGTTTTACTCATTTATCAAAAACTACAGCACCTCAGTAAGTAATATTTGAAGAGAAGCTTTCCACTATCATTATCTTCAAACCCTGTAAGTTTAATGTAAATCTATGGACATTTTGAAAAGGTACCCAAATCCTTAAACGTCGGTGTTCACCGATCCCAATTGAAAGTGGTTATTTAAACCAAGATGTCCCATGAGTGAACTCAAACACTGTAGCTCGCAATCCTCAGTAAACAAGTAAACAAGGATGCTTGCTAATTGTGTAAACCAGAAAGCAATCTTCATCGATAAGTGTTTCGGTGTTCTTAATTTACATGCACTACCAAACTTAGTGGAATTACAAAGGGACCTGGCTTATGCTTCATGCGATAAACATGTTGGTTGAAGTTTATCTTGCCACGACTGGGACTAGAGTATGGTGCTCTTATTCGCTATGCCGACACACAATTGAAATGACATAGTTGTACGTGCGTAACATTTTCACATGCGTTTGGATGTTTCGAAACTTATTAAGTAAAATGGAACGAGGATAGAAATGAGAACCTTAAGTTTCTGCGCGCAAGAATCTGCATAATTTGCTTTGAAACACGAAGTACAGCGGATATGGAAGCGTCTTATACGACGTACAAATAAAAAACGATACCAACGTTGTTGTGAGTATAATACCACTCAAAAACCACCCTCTAGTGGCAATGTCTAATGCAAGTAATGTATTAAAGCAATACTTTGACCAAACGTGACCAAAAGAGTTCTTAAACAAGTCAAGTAGTCATTAATTATTTCATTTGAGTCTAAATCGCTATGACTCCATAACAAACTTGTTCTTTGATACAACTCACTATACACTCTAAAAACTAAAGAGTCGAATACAACACTTGCATGAGTTCGGTGAGTGACTACACTTTGAAAGTGTTTGATCCAGCGTTGTGTTTGTTAAATCTAGCATTTTAATTTTTTGATCCAAAGCAAAAAGGATTTATTCAACAATTGAACTGTTAATTCAACATTTCTCAAAAAAATTCCTTCGAATTGTTGGATCAGCTTTTTAAACGTTTAACTGGCACTTATATTGTTGACCAAATACTTTTAAATGCTGGATTCAACACTTTCAAAGTGTAGTCACTCACCGAACTCATGCAAGTGTTGGATTCAACTCTTTAGTTTTTAGAGTGTACAGTGCTTTATTTAGTCCATCAGATAATCCTGAACGTGTATGTTTGTTATCCAGGTGCGAATGACAATACATCGGAAATGGTCTACATTGCGATACTACAGAGATCCCTACCCGTTCCTGCGTCGAACATCCGTCCTGACCTCAACATCAGATGTAGGTCAAACTAAACATCCTTAAACGCTAGGTGGCTTTATACGCATTTTTATTTTTTTTTCAATTCTCTAAACATCTGTCCTGGAATGTGGGTTAATATAAAACAACCGTAAAGTAATTTGACAATTTCGAAACCCTTCTAAAACAAACAACATAAATAGGGTTGTAGGGTTGAACTAACAAAAACTTACCTCAAAGGAACTTGAATCTGTGACCTTTGAATGTTGAAGATTTAAGTCAATGCTCTTGTTTATAGCCGCTCTTGGTCAACCCACAATCCTGTTTATATAAAAACAACTCCTAGATTTTTGATTAAAACTTATTTTTCATTTTGTTTGTCTTTGTAAAATCAAGATGATGAGCACAACAAGAGCTGCCTACAAACCCTCACAGAAAATGAACGGCACTGCAGGCGGGGAATACGTAAGTGCTTTAGAGAGTCTCACAGCAAAACTGTGTTTTTCTTTCAACATTCTCTTGCAACTATGATGACCAATCAGGTCAAAAAGATTTGATGTGTGATATGTATACGTTGGGATACACGAAGTGAGAATACTGGTCTTTGACAATTTACTAAAGATATCCAGTGCCTTGGAGTAAGAAAACAAGTGAAAGTTTTAACAATCACACTGCAACCTAAGGCCGACCATACAAGGTCTGTATTTATTTTGAAAGTTACCTGTCTGGTTACTTCTCAGTTTAAACCCATAACACTCTTGCCATCGTTCAGTTTCCTGTTTTCCTCATTCCACCGCACATTACCAAACCGACCAGAAGGGAAATCTCTGTACCTTTTTTCCCTGCCGACAATTTGCTATGCATGAATGACACCTTTTACAGAGAGCACTTCTCCCGCCAAAATCAAATAAATTAAGCGACACGAGAAGGTGTGGAGGTTCGGGGCTATCGATGACCATTCCAACTTATCATTATAGCTTTAATTTGTCCAGGGAGGTTGTGTCCGTGTTTAATTGGCGTTAAAAAAAAACACGGCCCTCGGGACAATTTCTGGCACCCTCAGTAAACAGTTTTGACAAAGCGGTCAAATCTTTAGGTTGATAATAAAACTAGGAAATAACAACACCTAAATGGTAATGACCATTAAAACCCTTTGGGGCATTTTTCTATGTGAATAAACCTCCACCAAAAAAATGAATATTCATGATTGGATGACTTTCCACGTGGTCAACGTCACCTCCGGCTAGTAGATGTCTATTGCCATTGGTTAAATATTATTGTATTAGGTTTGGAAAACCACCGGCATGTGGATTATGGCCTTGGTTTGCTCTGCCCGTGGTATATCAGATATTGGGAACAACATGGGATCATAATTGGAGACTAGTTTTAATGAGTGTGTGTAGGACAAACAAAAGGTCTCCAAAGGGGAATTCTAACGACTAGCATGCCCCACAAAGAATTATGTGTGCAAAATCTATGGGAGGTTCTTAACGACAGGGACAAAGGGAAAGCACAAAAGTTGTCTCCACCGTGATGCAAACACAAAATATGTGTAGATGCCTATTTTGAAAACGCAATCTCCGCAATATTTTGTTTAAAAGAACACGTTGCCTTGGCCAGGACGAGTTGGTCTTTGAAATGGCCGACCGTGTAATTTCGCAAAGTAAAAGTAAAACCACGCAATTCCAATGCAAACTTAAGTGAAAGAACAATAGATGTCTCCACAGGGATGCAAACAAAAATATGTGTAGATGCCTATTTGAAATCTCCGCAATATTTTGTTCAAAGGAACACGTTGCCTTGGATCGGACGAGTCGGTCTTTGAAATGGCCGACCGTGTAATTTCGCAAAGTAAAAGTAAAACCACGCAATTCCAATGCAAACTTAAGGGAAAGAACAAAAGATGTCTCCGCAAACAAAAATATGTGTAGATGCCTATTTGAAATCTCCGCAATATTTTGTTCAAAGGAACACGTTGCCTTGGATCGGACGAGTCGGTCTTTGAAATGGCCGACCGTGTTATACGCAAAGTAAAAGGAAAACCACGCAATTTCAATGCAAACAATTGTGTGGAACATTGTATTCTATACTTTTAAAACATCTGTCTAACCATTATGCATCTTTTAACAAACGTTTTTCATAGACCAACTCAACCGATCCAAGGCAACGTGTTCTTTTAAGGAGCGATTATTTTTGATTACTAGAAGTTTACTTGTTCAGTAACTTGTTTATTAATTGATGTTCCTTCTGGTTTGGTTTTCCCATAACAGCTGAAGATGGCTGCGATCGATGAAATGAGCAGTACGCATGCCTGATGACCCTTGACCTGATGAATTAAGAGGACACGAACCATGTAGTGAAATCTTTAGAGCAACATTAAGCCAAGATTATCTGTCTGCTTCTGTGATCTCCGGAAAATATGGAAAGGTCCGTCAAACTTTAAGCGGGAAAAATCGAGGTATTTGTTGATGGACTTGGAGCCATGTATATTAGCCTACGTATTGAACTCGTCCAGGAATCCTCCAGTTGAAAGCATCGAGACTCCAGTGAGAAAAATAAGCTCTGTTTAAACGGAGAGCCATTGGCTAATTGAAAGCATCGTCTGAAGCTTATTGGTCAGATGAAAGTAGCGACTTGTGTTGAAGACATGAACATTGAGAACTCTTATGGGTGGAAAGAGCTGAACACGTAAAAGGCATTTTGTAAATAATAAAATTATTCGATCATCATGAGCGCAAGACCAATTTGCGGGTACAATCCACAAATGCGTTCAAAGGTCTGTCCAGTTGTAGTAAGGCCTGCTGACTATAAGGGTCGAAACGTCGGGCCACTAACTACTTGTTAAACTATACGTACACTTTTCACATGCGTTTCTATGGCGATATCATATTTACCAAACAATAATTTTGCAACACTAAAATTATGAACAATAGTATGACAAAAATGAGGCTGACTAGATAAAGTGAAAGTGATCCCTTTACGTGGTAATAATTATTCGTTAAAATTGATAAACACTCGTTTCCTAGCTTGGGGTGTCTTGAAAACCGAGCAGCGTTAAACTATATAGCGCCATCTCGAGTCGGGTGTATGAATGAAAGGGAACTATATTTTGAAGTTTGTGTGTTATGTGATCGAGGTTTCTGAATGTGATGAACGTTTGTTTGATATTGGATATTGGATATTGGGCATGCACGTAGGAGTGTACAGCGCATACCAATATTTTATATTTTACGTATAAAGTGAATGTCCATCGTCCAATATCGATGAACAATGTAGACATTCATTGTACAAACCAACGTCCAATATCCAATATTGCTGTCCAATGTAGACATCCACTGTGTAGACACCTACGGGAATGTCCAATATCCATTATCGATGTATTCACTGTACAGACCTAGTGAATGTTCAATGCCCAATCCCAAACTCACTTTACTGTCAATGAATGTGCGTTTCTTCCACCAAGTTGTGTTTAATTTTGTAGACAGTTATAGAAGACTACCTTTTCACATTGTGGCTATAAATTCAACAGGACTGTGCTGTTGAGTGTTTTACTGGACAAGGTGACAAAAAAATATCAAGTCAGAAAAAAAATACAAGTTATTGGATGTTTGCATTTGGGATTACAACACATAGTATGTATACATTGATATATTGTGAGAGATGGTAGACTGTTTGAATCAGACGGTGGGATTGTGATAAGTTAATAAATGAAACATTTATTAGACTTTTCGGGCAGTCTTGCCTTATCAGTAGAGACATTATAGTAGTATCGATGACGTCACAGACTGTAAACAAGCAATGACGTCATCTGTGGATGTTTCTCCATTCAAACTATTGCACTCGTATTCCTCTGTATTTCTTCTGCACACACTTTCACTCTTAAAACAATAATAATTGGTAAATGGTACAACTATTGTTCCTCTATTGTTCTTTATAAATTCCTCTTAACTGTTTGTTTGGAATTTGTTATTCATTTAATTAATCTTATCAAACAACTATTTATTTGTTTATTTCCAACTAATATATTGCCTATGATTTGATACTGATTGTGATTTTGAAACTGTGGAAATAAACTGATTGATTGATTGGGGTAGCATTGTTAGTAATTATTGGGTAGGCCTACCCTTACATCGCTGGAAGAGCACCCCCATTGTCAACCTCGATAACCGGGAACCCCTGAACCCTTGATTCTTAGAAATACAAGAATCCCAGGAAATTCCTCGATAATTTTCACCCCACCGTCACCTCATGTTTTTTCACGCTCGATGCTCTTTATTTTGCCGATGAGAAGACTATACATTTAGAATGCTAACCCGTGATTATTTCGCACAGCCATGCTCCCAAGCAATGGTCGGTTTTGGGGGTTTTTTTTCCAGCGAAATAACTTTTTCACAGGTAGTCGAGTGCAATTCAAAGTATGAATAGGTCAAAATAAAAGGTCACATAAATCTCCCGCGTCATTCGTCTACGTGTGACTGTTTTGTAGCGTCACCCAAAATAATTATAGCCATTTAGGCCTACGTCATCAATTTGTCAAAACGATTGGTTCCCGTTTTTAACTGGTTCCTACCGGCCAGCTCACTCACCCCTTGGTAAACAAGCGTCCTCGAACACACATGGTACCACTATTTTTTTTTTGTATGCATTGTAAATACTATCAATAGACCAATAAATATATTTGTTAATTCTACATGGTCGAATTTAAATTTATTATGTGTTTTGAATGAATGCATGACTTTTGCATAAATGTACATTTTGATTAAAAAGAAGAAGTATTTTTATTTGAATTAGTTTATTTAAATATTTATCATGCAAAAAGAGAATTCACTTATTGTGTTAAGGAATTAAGAGACAATATGTTTGAAATTAGCACGAAAACTCATCTATGTTGTTTTTTAATACAATTCAATGTTTAACTTTTGATCAAAACTTTGAAAATAGTTCTGAGTCTACGTCTCAATGTTGAGATCACGTGTCCGCAACGTCACCAGGAAGGTCATGGATGCTATATGGGTCTTCCTGCTGATGAAGATCGTAGTTTCAGTCGAAATGTATCAGTACGGACATATTTGTGATTAAAAATGTAAACATTTAAATGTATTTGATAATAATTATTGTTTTTGACCAAGTGCTTCTTTTATACACTTTATGTCACATGACAATGTGCAACTGGTGTCCTGCTTATTTCTGAGCAGAAAGTTGTTAGGCAATTGTTGTTCCCCCGGGCACAATTTCATGCTTACGCAGATAATAATGCTTGAAAGGCCGTGGAAACTTTTGGTAATTACTCAAAATAGTTATTAGCATAAAACCTTACTTGGTAACGATTTTTACTGGGGAGCTGTTGATAGTGAGAAACTGCTCCCTCTGAAGTAAAGTAGTTTTCGCGACGAAGTAATTTTCCACGAATTTGATTTCAAGACCGCAGAATTACATTTTGACGTCTCGAAATCATGCATCTGCAAGCACACAGCTTCGTGTGACAAGGGTGTTTTTATTTCATTCTTAGGCAACTTCGACGACCAATATTTGAGCTCAAATTTTCACAGGTTTGTTATTTTATGCATATGTTGAGACACACCAAGTGTGAAGACTGGTCTTTGACAATTACCAGTTTCCAGTGTCTTTAATCATTTTCTGCTTTAAAACAAAAATGTGTTGGACAAAAGAAGCTAATCACAACAAAGATGGTGCCTACCAGGTTATGGTTACCATCCAAAATACCTTGTCATGTATACCTTTTGTGAATGGTATCCTGCGCACAATTCAATTTGATGTTAATCTCAATGGGCCCTATTTTGTAGCATAGGCATATAAATAAAGTTTTGAAATCGATGTTTAGATGCACACACGAAAATGGGTAAAGTGTTACTGAATTTTGCATTTGCGTATCCAACGTGTTTGAACACTTTTCAAAGGGAATAAATGGTATACCTTTGTAACATGACAACATTTTAATTGTTTTCTTTCTTACTAGTTCAGAAAAACCACAAACGGGAGAACCGTTTGTTTTTTTCGATCCCTGATTCTGGTTATACGTGTAAAATTTGAGAACATCCAAAATTATAGAAGTTAAGCCAGTCTTAGTAATTATTATTTTATTCATAAAAAAAAAATGCATTTCATTTGTAAAAAATATACATAATAACTTAATAGTTAATTTTTATCTGAAGGAATTACGAATAAATTATATTGTACTTATATTGTAAACGAACAGGTTATAAAGAATACTTTCTTGAAGATATTCCGAACACTGATCGAAACGGCAATAATCTACTGTCCCTTGAAGCAGGTGAATGTGCCGCATGTGTCAAGGAGCTTGACGTAGATGACATGATGAAGTTTTTTAATCGGACAAAACAGAGTGGAATACTTCACGGTAGAGTCATATTTCGGAAAAAAAAAACGAACAAAAAAAAAGTGTAATTGGTATCATAAAACTTATTTGTTATGACAACCTTAATGGTAGTAAACATCCTGCGATAAAATTAATATTCATAACCCCCGATGCAAATTAAACATATTAAATATCATGCGATATTTTTTTGTCTGAAATGCCGCTATCAATTTCATTATGAAAATATACAATTTTGAATCTCCAAAAGTCGCATAAAGGCGGCTCTTGGAGAACCAAATTTACGAGATGATGTTTCTCACATAGTTCCTTTATTACTCTGTAGTAACCAGCTGGAACTTTCACATTCAAGTGAATTTTATTGTATGATAATTTGGTATACAAACCAATCATTATTAATTTGACAAAAATCAATCTGTGGCCCTACCTTTAAATTAAATGCACTGGACATACTACACTGTATTGGTAAATGCTCAAAATAGTTATAACAACTTGCTTGTTACGAGCACTGGAGATCGAGCTGTTGATATAGCATATAAAACATTGTGAGAAATTGCTTCCTCTGAAGTAAAACGACTTTTAGAGAAAGTGGTAGTTTCTTACTCAAATAATAAAATACTTCAGGCCTGAAGCATGTTATTATGCATCTGAAAGCAAACAATAGGTTTTTTATTTCATTATTGTCTTGCAACTGATGCCCAGTTGACACCAAAATAATGCAGGTTTGTTATTTTATGCATAATGTTGAGATACACCTAGTGGTAATACTGGTCTTTACTAATAACTAAACGTGTCTATACCAGTTTGGTTGTTTTGTATACTTGCCATAACATACCGAGAAAGTTATTTCAACCACTAAGAACCTTTGAAACACCTATTAGTCCCCACGTCATCGGAATGTCCATTGTCCCAATACCACTCCATCCATCTCAAAGGAATTATACAATCCATTGATAACACGATCAAGCATCAGTCCACCATCTTGCAGGTTTCCTTTTTCCCCTTGCATGGGTAAGGCCGACGTAGTGCATTGACATAAGAGATAGGAATCCAAAGAGTTGTTCTCAAAGTTAGCTTGTTTGGAAGTATCATGGACTACATACGCAAATGGCCTGGACTTGTGTGTGAGTTTGTTTCGGGCAATGGCGTCTACAAGAGAGTGCCAGGGAATCAACTTAACATGTATTTTCGTTTGGAACACTGTAGAGGGACCGATGACAAACCTGTAAATTTAGAAAGGTAAGATTTGACTCAATATTGAGGGGTAAAATATTGTCTTGTTTAAGTTGTGATAACGTGTTTTTGTGCTGTTGTTAGTCAACTGTCCGAAATAGGCGTATTTGGGTTCGTCTGGTATAGCCATTTTGATCCACCATTGATTTGGTAAGGTAGCTGCAGACGTAGCCATATATTCACATACAAGTTGAAGTCGGGTGAACTAGAGGGCGCTCTTCAACTTTACCAACAGCTAACAATATCAGGGGAGCCATATGTACAGTCGTCCCTCGTTTGACAGAGCACATAAAAAAGGGGTTCTGCTTATAAAAATTACATTCCGAATCTCATTTCTGCTTGTGTGTTTGTTTGTTGTTGTTGTTGTTGTTTTTGTTGTTGTTTTTTGCTGTCCTGTTTTATAAAGAGGAAATTTTTGTCAGTCCTAGCGATCGTGTTATATCGATAGTCGTGTAGGCCCATAATAGATAGTCCACAATGATGGAGGAAATAATGAACGCAACTTTGACTGTTTGGCACATAGCAGCTTGCTTGTTGATATTATAAGGTACAGTTCCGTATGCTCATGTGGTGTGATAATAAGCCAGATGGTCAGGCACAAAATGATATTAATTTCCACTGGAAACATAGAGGGCGCGAACAGCATTCCCCGATGAAAGATCTGGGCCAAATTTCATAACGCCTGTAAGCACACAAACTTGCTAACAACAGGAAAGGTGTCGCTTAACAGAGACGGGATATACCAGACAAAATTACACTAAGTTTCTATTGCAGTACAGGTGTCACGATCAATGTTTGCTTAACCAAAAAATGTGTCAAGCAATATGTTCTGCTTAACAGCTCATTCTTTTATGAAATTGAGCCCTGTTTCCATGTATGTTCTGAACATCGTAATGCAAACCCATACTAACCATTAACAAAATGCAAGTATTAACAGACCGGAAGAAGAAAACTGACTGGGTGATTTTTATCCAATGTTGGGTTGCAGAGACATTGACACGAGTGGGATTTGAACCTACGATCAACACGGCTTATTTTGTGCTTTACCAGTGAGCTGTTTTTGGCGGTTTCTTTCTAGCATGCGTCCAGAAAAAAGTTTAAAACGAAACATTAATATTTTAAAGTGTGTAAGACCGAATGGCTTCCCAAAATATTGCTATAAATTCCGATAAATAACTTTAATTAATTTTGTTACAGGAGTTCCAATTCGTGAGTGTGTCGATGCTTGTTGGTAGCGGCCATTATTCGCAGAATGTCTCACCGTTGGTGGCAGTGTGTTAATACGCCTTTGTGTTCCATTGACGTTGGAATCTACAAAACATACACAATGCACAGTTTTTGACAGCTTCATGTAGAATCATGGCAACGAAAATCCAGGTAAAACTTTTTTGTTTTTACATTAAAGGAATGATCGTAGGAGATTTGTGTCACCACTTTGTTCAACCTTACGCAAACTTGGAATATCTAACAAAATAGATAAGGGGGCCTATTATTAATTTCACAAGAAATGAAAAGGTGGTTGCAGGAACCGGCAATTTTTCCGAATTTAAATTTGATTTATAGTGTTCGAGTTTATTTACTACATCTTGAAATTCATGGTTTTAGACTGAAGCGTTCGAACAGCATTAAAAGTATATACTTTTTCCCAACAAAAAACACGATGTTCCCAGATAAACATTTAACTTACACAGTTCGAAGATTATGATAGTAGAAAACTTCCCTTGAAATTTTACTTACTGAGGTGCTGTAGTTTTTGAGAAATGAGTAAAAGTTATAATTTTCGTCTCAGCATGTAAAAACGTATTAACCAGTTATGCTATGCTTTTGGTATAGTATCATAACTGGTTAAGGGGATTTTACATTTTGGTCTCATGAGACCAAAATGATTTTTTGACTTGTTTTACTCATTTCTCAAAAACTACACAACCTTAGTTAGTAATATTTGAAGGGAAGCTTTCTACTATCATCATCTTCATACCCTGTAAGTTTAATGTAAATCTGTGGACATTTTGAAAAAGTACCCAAATCCTTTAAAACACACTGAATCCCGGCACAGCGCCCTCTTTCGAGAGTACTTGCATAATCGCAAGCCTTCCAACTAAAAGAGACTTATCTAGACACTCTAGCGCTAAACTCTAGATCTGGTAACAGCTAAAAATCGTACGGTACCATAATGCCATGAAGTGTTAGATAACATACCGTAAAATATTACGATCCGGCAGCGTCGTATCTTTGTCATCATCAACCAATGACGCTCAGAGTATCATGCACCATGAAGCATGACCGAGTTCCCGCCTTTATTTTCCCAACTTCGTGTCTTTGTTTGGTATCCTGTTTCTCGATGATAAGTCAGAGGCGTCTGGCTGTAATGTCTTAATGGAGTGTTGGGCGAGCAAACCTTCCCCTTAAGAGACGAGGAGATTTAACAATTCCTCTGGAGCGTTTTCAATCTCTCATTAAACTACATCTCTAGTAGTCGTGTTTCAAGGCGTTATTGCCACAGTCAATGGAAGAGGTATCTTGGTTATTTTAATTTGTCATTAATTTTGTCCTGTTGTGAGACAAATGACTCTCGGAAAAACGGGCTTAATCACTGTACTAGCCAATAACAAATTGGAGAAAAGACAATTTTTAGATTGAGATGTGGGAGGAAAACCTCATTAATCCAAGGGGCAGCCAGGCAGGGACTGAAAACATACGTAGTGCCCCCAGTGAGATTTGAACCGGGGTTCCAGAGGGGAAGGCGAGAGGAGCTATTACAACCTCGCCCCACTCTTGTCTATTGACCTAATTTATAAATTCATTAATATTGCTAACCATTTCCGTAAAGTCACAATATTCCACTACTCTCCAAAAGTAAAATTCATTGTATTTGTTCGCCCCTTGTCTACATCTATCTTTGATTCGGAAACATTAATACCGAATGTTTAGACGGCCGTCACTTAATACACATTATTATCATTGTCATACGAAATTCTTGTCAAAAGTCATAACAAAAATATGATTGTTAGCTTTTGACTGTAATTTCACATCACCCTCCCAGGCCTGTTTGTATCTCTTCTACAAACTTGTTACATTCTCTTGTGACTCGTGCTAGCTGGCACGGACATGAGACTCTCATAAAGAATTAAACACGCACGAAACGAGACTAGCACCTCCTCGTGTTTATGACAAGAAGTTTAATCGTTTCTTTTGGCGACGGAAACCCATGCCGGTGAACGGATTCCTGCGATCCATGTTGCCTTACGATGAATGGTTTAGGTTGTTAGTAATGTGACTATAGCATGCCGAAGAGGGCAGACGATAATCTCACACTGTGGCGGGAAGGTTTGGGCGGCAAACATTATTCCCTTTGGATATTTTTTTCAATAGTAGTGATTTTCAATTGGGGATTTTTTGTCTTCTAAGTTGATTAAAAAAAGAGATCTTTTAAAGAAAAAAGCATGAATTTGTTTCAGAGGATGGCACTTTTATAGTAAAGAAAAACTTTCCAGTGAATGTGGATCAAGGGAACGCGTGCTGATAGGGTGTCACTGATGCTGATTGGTTCAAAAGTATTGGTGTCTGTTGAATATTAATTAGATTTTGTGTGATGACGTAAGTAGTAGTCAGGGAGCGCATGTGAATATTCACGAGGGAGTGTGACGTGGCAGCTTGTAATTGGTTAGTTTTGCATATACCATCATGACATGGTGAAGCGTGCACATGCGCAAATTAAGTCTACAAATTCCACAAAATTAAGTCCACGTAATATATACATGTATATGACGTCAATGCTGGGAAGTTTGGTTCAGCCGACTCAATCCCCCCCCCCCCAAAAAAAAAAAAAAATAAATAAATAAATAAATAAATAAATAAATAAATAAAAAATAGGAATTAAAATAACTCATTTAATAAGCACTTGTTTCAAAAATAGCGATTCATTATTTGATTACTTCCTCTTGTGTCTGTACAGTATGATTGCTTTAGACATGTTTAATTTCACACAGCCGAGGAAATCCATTGAAATGTAGACGAAATCAATCATCAGAAATTATTGTACGTCAAAACATAGAGAGGTACGAACGTGACCCAACTCGAGTTGTGTTGATTCGGTGGAGTGCGAGACTTTCCTTCGGGTATATGTGGCGGTTTTTGTCTTGGAAGCTTTTCATGTTTTGCATCGTCTTCCTGAGGTAGGGTAATATACAAGACACACTTTCGTATTGAATTTCATAAAATCTGATAGCAGACTGGTTGATGCGAGTAAATTATATGTAGTGAGACTTTAAGGCATTACTGGTTATTACCAACTCAAAACAGTTTTTGCCATGAAAACTGGTGGTAACGAGCAATGCAGAGATGTTGATAGTGTAAAACAATGTGAGAAACGGCTCCCTCTGAAGTAACGTAGTTTTGAGAAGATGGTAACTTCTCTCAAAAAAAACACTTTTATTATGCATCTGTTTGTTGTCATCAAAGAGGGATTAATTCTACCAGGAATGCAATTCCCTTCTTTTTCCGCTGCACCAATTCTCTGCCACTTTCCACATACCCTATTTTTCTTGTTAAAAGCTTCGTCACTTTGAGAAAGTGATTCCAAAATGTTGCGCTGTAAACAAGAAGTAGGTCACACAGAAACCTGGAATCTAGAGGTGTTACCGTATCTCGTTATTTATTGAGAGCCAATTAGGATTGTCTCACCATTGAACACTTACTCTTGTTTAGTGTGTTTTGGGGCTCCACAAAGTTGGGTAAAAGATGAGCTCAATCGCTCCTTAATTTCACCTGATTCGTCTTGCCTCGGGGATGGTGATGCCGGACTATTTACCGTCACACCGATGCTTCAAATTGACTGTCTAGCCTCTGGCCCTGGAAATGGAGACCTGTTTGTAACACCCTGTCAAACCTCCACCGCCGGAGGGGGTTGAACGGCGAGTTTCACGGCAGCTGAGTCTAGAGACAAAACCGCTCAGCAAAAGAGATCGCCGCTGTCCAGAGAAGGACAGCAAAAAAGTACAGGGTACTCCGGGAGTGGCAAGCGGATCGTTCCGAAGCATTCTGTACCGTCTGCCTCGGGCTATGATCGGCGCGAAACTTGCGTGGGCCACGCTGCCGGTCATGCAGTGTAATGGAGTTCCCTAAATAACGAATTTTCAAGAATATTTGATTAGCTCCCAAGGTGAGATCAACCCACTTTTTTCGCAGTCAATCCCTTTCAACGATTTCAATAGTTAAGATTCGAATCTTATATTTTTTTTACTTTTTACGCAACGTTTGCATTTCAAGGGGGTAAACCCCGCCCCTCCTCCATCACATGTGTTATCAGATGGCATGATATCGTACTGAGTTGGTCGATTTGAAGTTATGCAACGTCACGCATCTTATAAAGAAGCTTTCGGAGCTTCCAAATTCGTTATATTATTGCTCTCCGCGTGAAGAAACAAAGTTTGCTTGGTGCATGCACTGGCAACTTTGTTACAACGGGTTTAACGTGACTCTCCTTGAAAGCATTGCTCTGTGTTTTTCACCTTTTTATCTCAAAAACTTGACGACTAACGTGGCTGAACATTATAAAGTTAAGCAATATATATATATATATAATATATACATCTTCATTCACAGTGATAAGGGGTTCATGTCATGGCCAAATAATTGATCTACAAAAGGTATCAAAACCCATTAATTGCAAAAAAAAATCCCAGTTTCAAAACACAAAATATCCTTCCTCACGGTCGATGTCCTCAGTGACGCAAAGTCCATCACCACTCACTCCTTGAACAGCTTCCAGTGTCGCTCAGAGATAGATACCAGCCTAAAATAGGCAGTCACCTGCCACACAGGGCGGCAAGTTAGCATAAGGGTCCTCTGTAAATACACAGGGTACGTGACCAAAGAATGAGCTAGTCAATGCTGGTTATGACGTCATCACTACTCTCCCGTGTTATGATACCTCGAGTTACTTTTGTTGGGTGCAAAATGATTCCCGATATCACGGTTCCTCATCATGCCGGTTTTTATGTACGTGTATTGTGATGAACCGCCCAAACCATGAAAATGGCATGCACCAAAATGACTAAGCGGGTCCTTAACGTAAGAATGACCCTGTTTGAAAGCTTCAATGCATGCCTGTATTAAAGGCAGTGGCCACTATTGGTGATTGTGAAAGACTAGCCTTCACAGTTGGTGTATCTCAACATATGCGTAAAATAACAAACCTGTGAAAATCTGAGCTCAATCTGTCATCGAAGTTGCGAGATAATAATGAAAGAAAAATAACCCTTGTCACACGAAGTTGTGTGTGTTTAGATGGTTGATTTCGAGACCTCAATTTCTAAATCTGAGGTCTCGAAATAAAATTCGTGGAAAATTACTTCTTTCTCGAAAACTATGGCACTTCAGAGGGAGCCGTTTCTCACAGTGTTTTATACCATCAACCTCACCCCATTACTCGTCACCAAGAAAGGTTTTATGCCAATAATTATTTGGAGTAATTACCAATAGTGTCCACTGCCTTTAAACTAAACCCAATTCAAATCAAGTCAAAATGTATTGCATGCATGCTCTCAGATTTAAAGCATATGCAGAAAATTACACATACTTATGCCAAATAATATGGAGGAGATTGAGTTATAGACCCATAGTCATAAAGAGAGAATGAATCATAGCCTAGGCTACTACATTCGGTAATACATTTCGTCAGAAAAGAAATCACAGCTTTCTCTAATACCTCACAGGAGCAAGCACATGCAGCCATAGGGTAAATGAGTTTCCTGTCCTTCTATCACACTAACAAATAGGTCGACTCAAGGGAAGGTAAATTGTTATCACTCTTAAAGTGAGTAGATATGCAAACTTTTTGTTTGAAGCCTACAACAGCTTTCGATAGCATAAAATTGTTTAAAAACATTTCACTTAAAAGCATCCTGGCATGGGGAAAACAAATTAGCTCGTGTCCCCCAACATTTGAATTTGAGAAACATTACTGCCAATAACACTTTTCAGAGGGTAATTTCTATTAGGGGTTACCCTTCCTGCATAATAGACATATAACCGCTCAAAACTTTATCTTAAAAAAAAACGAGACAATATGTTAGTTGTGTTTACATCTAAATTTTTATAAAGGATTAAAACAATCAAACAATTCTAAAAGACACATGTACACCTGCCCTTTGAATAAACACGTTGACGACGCAGCGGGTTTATTTAGAGTACTTGAAAACTTGTCAGAATGCGTTTGTAGATTTGTGTTGATAACAAGTGCGGAGTTTAAAATGACAACAACAAGCACCATTCCCAATGAACCGTAAATTCAAAAGCAATTAGAGGGAACGGCATATAGACAGGATGAGAACAAATCTCGAGAAAAGCTAAACTAAAACAACAGTCGAAATTCGAGAGCATTTTTTTTATCCAAACAGAAATCAATTGATTTATTTCTCTCTAGAAACGTCGTAAATTACCTCAGTCTGCCAAAAAAAAAAACGTCCACACTCGATTGAAATCTAGTAGATCTGCAGGGATAAACGACAGATAGAGGAAAAAATATTTGACAAAATAGTTAAGGCGATGGTTGAACGCATTAAAATGTGAAGGCAATATATTTTAAAGGAGTGGTGTATAGGGTGTCATGTGTAGCTTTTGTTTGATGTAAAACGATCTTTATTGAATGTGTTTGAGAGTTTGGGGGAAGGGTAAGTGAGTCGGTTGTAGGGGCTTCAGTAACGCCACATTTAGGCCTAGTTCTTCCCCCACCCATTTGGGGGAAGGGTAAGTGAGTCGGTTGTAGGGGCTTCAGTAACGCCACATTTAGGCCTAGTTCTTCAACCATGGTGGTTTTTTTTTTTTTTTTTTTGCGGCCGAAATATCTACCCCAATTCTAGTTTCGAGACATTTGGATGTCCTAGATTAAAGGGAAGTAAGGTCATTAATCTGTTCTTTTTTATAATACCGTTCTCCCTGTAATGTTTTTAACTACATTATTTTCTGTAAATTGTTCTGTTCGTTTTCACTGTTTTATTTTGTTGTCCCTACAATCACTGTAATTTAATCACTGTAATTTGTTTATTTACCCTTTGCCTGCATTTGTTCTCTATGCGTATTCTCCGACTGCGTACAAAAACAGGCTTCGTATTTGTCTTTCTTGTTCCTTTTCCTTTTCCGGTAAGGATAATGATTCACAAAATAGTATTTTCCGCGTCTGCCCGTCTTCTTGAATGTAAAATAAACACCCACTGACTGTTTTGCAAGTTAGTACTGGGCTCTACCCTAACAAGAAACTGTACTTTAAACAAACAGTATATTCAAACGAGGTTTACAAACGTTGCTACCGCAAACCTGACAAGTTTAAAATCCTACAAGCTGTTCTTTAAAGGAAGTCAGATTGTTGACTCCCATAAATGGCCGACCGTGTTAGTTCGCAAAGTTAAAGGAAAACCACGCAGTTTCTAGGAATTTTTTGGGGGATCATTATATTCTACTTTTAAAATATCTTTCTAATCATATGCATTTTATAACAAACGGTTACAAACGCTTTTCAAAGACCAACTCGGCCGATCCAAGGCAACGTGTTCCTTTAAAGTAGACATGTGATACATGTGTTTTCATTATTCTTAGTCTCAGATCGCGAAGATACAAAGAAAGTATAAAGAAAGGCACTAGAACTTGTCGTTCATTACCACCATGAGTTTTCCCCGTGTGTAATGCATTTGTACAGTTTGTCTTCTTCAAAACATACTGTTCGAGGCAGACGTACATTATTATCAACCCAATCCAATTTCAATCCAATAGCAGTATTGAAGTTCCTCACACAGCTCAAATATCAATCTCTTCTCGTCATCACTTCCCGGATGGATTTGTCATATTGGCCCAATTTTTGATGAGGTTGCACGACCCCCGTGAACCTGATCGTTAGTCCCACGAGGCGATCTCATGTCCATTCTCATCTCGACAGTTCATTCACATGTTATCCACAATATTAGACTCCACTCGAGCCGTTGGCTTAAAAGCTCCTCGTCAGGGCGCCAGTTTCATGGTGGTGAACTTGATCGAGGGAGTTCTACCCCGCCTTCTATCTGTGTAATGAGACTAGGAGAATGAGCTTATGATACATGCCGTGTTCATTTAGATGATTGGGGACAGCAAGCAAAGCGACAATGCTAAAGGACAGCTCAATATGAAGAGGTGCTGACGTCACGGTGGGCTCACTGTCGTGGGAAATATCCTCCAGTTTTCCCCAGACCTTTGCCGCTGCTGTCACTTTTCAAGTTGCTTGTTTCTCAAGTGAGGACGCAGCGAGGCAAACATCGGGAAATTGGAGCGCGTCTAACTCTTATCAACCTTACGGCCTACGTGGTTACCCTTTCGAAGTTTTGCTTGTCTTTAGCTCTCAACTTTGGCTCTATCGTATAGCTGGTGCACGGCTGTTATTAGAAGCATTATCACTAGTTCCCGAGCGACACCAGCGAAATCTTGCGTGGTGGAGGATTACAGAGCAGGATTGTAAATTTTTACTAAACTTTAAAAAGGTTGTTGTACGAATTAGTTTATCCCGCCGAAAAGATTTGTGTTAGTTTGCGTGATTAATGCCCTCGCTGCGTGACTGTTGCCCGCGAATTTGTTTTTATACAAAGCAGGATTGAAATGTTGGTATTTTTATATAGTTGTAGCAGAAGTTGTGCCCGCAGCACTAGAATAATTAATGCAGAGCAGGATTGATGTTTGCTTAAACTTCAGAAAGGTTGTAGCCGAAGTGGTTACTCCCCAACAAGTTAAGTTTGCGTGACTGCCTGGTGTCCTGGGCCCAATTTCATAAATCCTGTAAGCACAACAACTCGAAACAGGTTACCAGCCCAAATTACATTAAGTTTGTGTTGAGGCTGGTGGCCTACACAAGTTTTGCCTCTAGAATTTGATCATATGATTGTCTATGAAATTATTGTTTTCGCCAGTGAAGCTCCGAACACCCTGTCGGCTTGATAAATAGCTTTAATGACCCCGAATCCATCGCTAACTCTTTTTTTTTTTTCTATTATTATTAAAATAATAATAATATTAGGTTTTGGTCAAAAAAAACAGCAATGAAATGTCCAATTGAATTTAATTCACTAACCCCGATTTGAAACTCATTTCGGCATTTACATCAACATTTTACTAGAAATACATATCATTACAGGACAACAAGTTATTACAAGCCAAAATACTTAATGTAATAAAATAAAAGCTGAGTTTTTTTTTTTGACCTGCCTCAGGGGTTAGACTGTTCCCATTGTATCAAGCTTCAATTTTATGTTTTAACTGGAATTCTCGGTCAAATAGGGTCACACACCATGTAATGTTTGTTTACTTTCTGAAAATAAATAAGATGATTTTACAAATCCAGCGTTTGGCATAGGAGTTGTTCGTGTCTTCTGCTTCTTGCAACGCCGTCTCTAAATCCCTGGGGCCCTTTCCGATGTCAAGTCCCATGAAACGTCTCCGATGGGTATGAAAATAAAACCTGATCCCTTGCTCCGTCGAACCTGATTAAAACAAGGTAGCAATGATCTACAGCGGATCGGGGAGGATTCCGGAGTGGAACATGACCCCGAAGTGATGTGTTGTTGAGTGAATTGTTGAAGCTGTACATCACTTTGCGAACTGTCAGTGGTTAACATTCAGTAACATTTATTTCAATACAATCAATAGGGGGGTTTAGCTACACGTTACGCGAGAAAGTACGTCAACGTGAACTAAAGTAAAAAATCTCACATTTTAAGCACACATGAAGTTACAATTTTTCACGTCAGGTGCGGACGTGCAGACGTCATACGTGAGCATGAAATAAGGCCAAAGTGGCGAAGTCACCTGTGTTGACCTTTACGTTCACATTTTTGCTCGATTAACGAGCAGCTAAACATCCCTAATAATGTACATTTATGTCGAAATTCAAAAAGCAAATTTTAGTATGAGATATGATGAAGTACACAATTGTTTAACCATAATCAGCAAACTAGTGACAACATTAATGTATAGGGTTAAGCGAGGTGCGTTTGATCCGTAACCTATGGACAGACAAACATTTTGGTATAAGAGTACAACCAGGGTATGGTAACATGGACGTAAGACAAAATGAAGCAGACAAGCCGAGTTTATGAATACGAGTCAAGGAACTGAGCTCTTAATTTTGTTCAGCAAAGACAGATAGTACAGATAGTAGTGTAATTCTTCGAAATATTATGACTTTTCAAACCTAGACCCATGCACGAACAAAGCAACTCATTTGATCGCAGGTTTCTTTTGAGTGACGCTATATCACAGTGTGTGGAACTCAATACACAGAGATGGAATATCTCGACACACACAAAAGGGACTCAAACGTCTTCAAGAACTTAATCCGATCGGCGGAATGTTGTTTTAAAGGAAATAATAATATTTGTCTGTTTGATAGGTCGGTAGACTTTTCAAATCCAATTGAAAGGTGTTATGGATTTATTATGTTCTCTTGAAGCCAAGGCGAATGTTGAGATGAAAGTAGGTCAGAAAGTATAATACTATTGGGTATGGTTTCGTTTTATACCGTGACACTGTGTATATGTGTATTTGATGCACAATTTTAACAGTTTGTGTTTATTTCATTTTTTCTAAATTATGCCTCTGGTGTGTATTGATTTAAGCCCCGTGAGGCTTTGTTTACTTTCAATTTTCTTTACATTGTAAACACTTTTGAAATTTGAATGGTGTCAACCTTGTTTGGTTGATTTTTGATTCAGATAATTAAAAAAATAAAATCGGATATGAAACTTGCCATCATGACTTTTCATTCCGAGTTTGGCCAAGGTAAACGCCGCCTCTCTAATATTAATAGAGACTGGATATTATTGTCGTCATAATTACTGAGTTTCAAGTAATTGAACTCTGCAGTTCACCATGTAAACGTTGAAGCCATGTGAGAGATTGACGGTTTTAACTATAGCGTTTGTATTATTCGCTTGGTGTCTTAATAACATGATCGTCTAAACAAATAAATAAACAATAAGAAATTTTTTTTATTAAGAATATAGAAATAGCTTTTGCAAACTGTGTAGGACCTATGACATAATGCTTAAAAAGGGTAACTGCCTGACGTTTCGACCCTAGCAGGGTCTTTTTAGAGCTTTTGAGAAAGAGTCTGCCACAGTCGAAACGTCATTAAAGGCAGTAGACACTATTGGTAATTGTCAAAGACTAGCCTTCACAGTTGGTGTATCTCAACATATGCATAAAATAACTAACCTGTGAAAAATTGAGCTCAATCGGTCATCGAAGTTGCGAGATAGTGATGAAAGAAAAATAACCAGTCACACGAAGTTGTGTGCGTTTAGATGGTTGATTTCGAGACCTCAAGTTCTTAATCTGAGGTCTCGAAACCAAATTCGTGGAAAATTACTTCTTTCTCTGAAAACTATGGCACTTCAGAGGGAGCCGTTTCTCACCATGTTTTATACTATCAACCTTTCCCCATTACTCGTCACCAAGAAAGGTTTTATGACAACAATTATTTTGAGTAATTATACCAACAGTGTCCACTGCTTTTAATTTGAGGCATTGCATGGTGAGTATTGAGATTGTGTTTGCAGTCTTCATTGATGGTACACAAAACTCGGACACTGGATAGTTCAGTGAGGTTTGCTCATTTACATACATTTGCATACTGCTGAGTTAATTGTAGATCCCTTACTTAGCCTCTAGCCATGCATGCGACACCCTCGCGGGCAAAAGTTTCGCATCTCTGAAGTTAATTTGAATATTCACAAGATGTAGTATCACGTGGCAATCAATATTCTCCCCAAGTGATTGACATTTTTGTAAAGATGTCGTTGCCATCTTGGGTTTAGTGTTGGAAGTAGAAGTGTAGTCGTTGTTTTACATACAGCAGAGAACTTTGGTTACTGAAGGTCGCTAACTCCTAAATGGGCTAATGTTGCCATAGTAAAAAAAAAAGGGCCCTTGGCTGTACATGGGAAAGTAACTCTCGCCGAGTTACTGCACGTACGTGTGCTCTCTGTGACACAGATACATGGATGGGGGTTCATAATTCCTTGTTTGTTTGTCAACGTATAAATACCGGTACTGGTAAATAAATATCAGTACTGGTATAAAGACGTTTTGCATGAAAACATAATTTTCGTCACCACAGACGAACATTACTTTCGTGATATTGTTTTCTCATTATTTTCTCAAAAACTATATTACACCAGCAAGTTTAAAGACAGTGGACACTATTGGTAATTACTCAAAATAGTTGTTATCATAAAACCTTACATAGTAATGAGTAATGGGGAAAGGTTGATAGTATAAAACATTGTGAGAAACAGCTCCCTCTGATGTGTCCTAGTTTTCGAGAAAGAAGTAATTTTCCACGAATTTGATTTCGAGACCTCAAGTTTAGAATTTGAGGTCTCGAAATCAAGCATCGGAAAGCACACAACTTCGTGTTACAAGGGTGTTTTTTTCTTTCATTATTATCTCGCAACTTCGACGACCGATTGAGGTCAAATTTTCACAGGTCTGTTATTTTATGCATATGTTGAGATACACCAACTGTGAAGACTAGTCTTTGACAATTACCAATAGTGTCCACTGTCTTTAAGGGAGGTTTCTACCATCATTATCAAACCGTGTAAGTTTAATGTAAATCCGTGGACATTGTGTTTTCTGTCCTACAAAATGTATTACCACTTTCTCCATCGTGATCCCTGTATACATAGTAGTATATAAAATACATATTCTGCTGTACCGGAAAGGGGACAGACTATTGTAATTTCCAGCCTCGTTTTGTTTTCCCTTTATTTATTCTGAGAAAACAAAATGGCTGGATATAAAAATAATATGGAAAGGTGTGAAAGACAGGTAAATGCGTTCACTCTTTCCCTAACAACAAAATACAATCAACACTTTATATACAACAGACTGCCCGTTTCGCAAAATACTTGATTGCAGTTAATTTTTTACATGGAATCGATCTCCGTCTGAACCAATTAATCATTAAAAAGAACGATTGTTTCTTTGATTAACTGCGCTTTCTCCTTTAGAAGTGTTTACAGTTTTAACACCAAAAATCAATGGATATGACGTACATGAGTGACCAACAAAAAAAAATCAATTTATAACAAAATATGAACTATTATTTTGAATATTTATTTGTTGAGTCAGTGCACTACAGCTTGACAACAGCCGACGAGTTCAGTGTCAACAACAATAACCATCGGCTTGTCGAGTGCCAAATTAAATTGTAATAGAACTTCTGGCGTGGGGAGAAAATCATCAATTTACGGTGGCCTGATGGGTTGGTTTAGAGGTTGAGAGCACGCTGCTGGCGCTCATTCATTATGCTACCATAAACTACTTGAAATGTATGACTGTTACCTTTACTCTGTGGGTTCCCTGTTTAGAAAGCCTTGCTTTGTGGAATTTTGTTTTATGTTTCTGTGTCCATAAACAAAATAAAGTGTGAAATGAAAAGTGGGTTAAAGGCAATGACACTATTGGTAATTACTCAAACCAATCGTTAGCATAAAAAACTTACCTGGTAACAAGCAAAGGAGAGCAAACAATGAAAGAAAAAACACCCTTGCTGCATTACTTTGTGTGCTTTCAGATGCATAGTAAATGGCTTCCGCTGAAGTCTTTTATTTTTTATAAACTGAGTGAGAAATTACCTGTTTCTCTAAAACTACGTCACTTCAGAGAGAGCCGTTTCTCACAATATTATGTATTACCAATAACTCCCATTGCTCATTACCAAGTAAGTTTTTACGCTAACAACTATTTTGAGTAATTAACAATAGTGTCCGGTGCCTGTAAATGAGATACCATTTGCCATTAAAGGAGATTTGCCTTAAGCGACTTAAAGAGCAATCCACCTGAGCGTGCAACCAATCCAAATTGAGTTTTCATTCGATTTTGGAGTTGCCCGGGGACGAGATTGAACTCACTTATAAGACAACCTCATTCCCAGCGGTCAGTCTTTGACACTACGCAGTCCGCTTCTTCTGCCGATATACACTGACCCATGTGTAGACATGATTCGTATGCAACATTACACTTGATTAAGTCCAAACGCAAATCTAACCAAATTAAAACAGGCTTTGGTGTTGATAGGGTTGTAGTCCGTACGGTCTGAGCTTGTCAAATAACTCATACTTGTCCTTTTTGAAACCATTGTTGGGCTGTACTGAGGCTGCGTTCGCCATTTTTAAAATGTCTGCCATTTGAAACCACGGCTGTTGTGTTTCTATTTCTTGTTGTTTTGGCCTGGGTGTCTGTGATCTTGTTTTTGGTGCTGTTTTTGTTGTTGTGTGTGTTATCGTTTGCTGAAAACGTTTTTATCTTCGTTGGTGCAGCTGTTGTTGTTGTTGCTAATGTTATTGCCGTTGTTGTTTTCGTAACCCATTGATGAGAATCAAATTAAATTGACCGCTTTTTGAGATCGAGGTTCAAACCGTGCACGGCATTACGACATCCTTGTCAGTAGTGGCCCCTGAGGGCGTTTTGTCACCGTTTAATGTCAAGATACTCGTGCCGTTATCAGTGAAAGTACAACCCCGACATGATATCACCCATCAGGCCCTCTGGCGTCAATTGTCCAATTCTCACTGTGGCGACGCAGGCTGGGTGTGCATGAGAAAAACTGCGAAACTGCATTTGGGGTAGAGTTAGATGATTTCTTCGTTTTCTGAATCAATTTATGGCTTGCGAAACTTCCCAGAGATAACGGTCCATACGTGAGATTAGGAGCCCCTCCCCTGCATCAATGCAATGTTATAAGTTATAGAGCACACCGAATCGAAACTGTAGTAGTCAATCAATCTTTAGTACGTTATTTTTTCGTTGTGAAGAATCTTGTATTAGTTTAAAAAAATGTACATGAACTACCAATTTGACTACAATATTATTTTGAATTGCTGTGATTTTTGCAACATTAAATAAACGTCGTATTTTTTTTGAGCCTGTGATACTAGGATTAGCTAATACTAATTACCGAAAGCGCGTAGTCAAAACAAGCTTTAGTGCCTTTTTTGGTTTAACAGTGTTAAATTTGTTATTATAATGCACGTCATATCGATAATGTCACATGGTTTACGGCGTGCACTTGTGAACAATTGGTGGTTTTTTAAGACTAATACAATGCATTTTACAGTCAACGTTGAACACAATACAAATAAATATTTAATTACAATTTAAATGATAATTAGTAATGTATATTTTGTAGTGAAAGAAGAATAAGTCACTTCTCCTAAAAAAAATGAAATTCCCATTTATTTAATCACTCAAAAGTCCAAATTCAAGACCAAGCGTTTTACACCGGATTGTTTAGGTTCCATTCATTACGTCCAATCACCCCATGCAGCATTCCTGACATATCTCTACACAGGAAAAAAAACCTTCTACGCGTTCTCATAAATAACTGCTACAAAAATAAAAATAGATCATTTGCTTTTTTTTGCAGTAAATCATTTATTGCATTTGTATATTCGTATCAATGGCAGTTAAACGGCGCCCAGTATTAAATCAATAAAGTGCCTATGGGTATATGTATGTAGACGCGTGACGTGTTTATAAACCAACCGTAAACACTCGAGTGTTTGTACAACTATTTCTGCAGAAAAACAAAAGTAGGTTTTTTCCGGTTCAGACGTTGCCCTTTTCCTAGGCGGCCTTCCTCCCTCTCTCTCTCTGCTCCTAGAATGACTTTTAACACTCCGGAGAACATAAATAAATAAGTAGAAAGGAAAGTTTGTACTTTTTTGAAAGTCATGTACACTCATATGGAATAAATTGAAGAGTAGAACATTAAGCCAACTCAAAGTTTTGTGATTAGCTAGTATATTTTAATTTTGTATTTCTCATTTTTAGTGGTATGTCCCAAAACACGTTTCATAAAAATGTGACCCGCTACGTGAAAATGAGTCAGATGTCGCCCAATGCATGGAAAGTTAAATAAGATATATATTTGCATGGTTAACCTTTATAACACTTACTTAAAGGCAATAAAGCTATGAATACAAAAAAAATGTGATCATACTTATGTCTAATTTGTATCCTTTTGCGCGAAATGGTAGTTTAAAACATCACTTTACTTGTAATTCGTTTTTCAGAAAAAAATTGTATTGGCTAATTTTAAACGGAAGTAACTCAGCAATGCGATACACCCTGAAGCTTAGACATCAATCTACTGTTGTTGGTGTGTTCTTTCCAGCCATGCATATAACTCAATCCTTGAAATTGTCAACATCTGACTCATTTTCACATAGCGGGTCACAAATGCTAAAAATTGCTTTATGCACATCATGTATATTGAAGCAAACGTAAAGGTTATTAATATAACATCAGACTACATTTTTTGATAAACCAAAAAAGTAAAACATCTTAGAAAAAAAATTCTACTATAGAAGAAATGAACACCGATTTGTCAGATTTACCTTTAGACCCAATAAATCTCAGGATTAGTTTCTGCAACTATTCTATTTGTCTAAAGCATCATCGTAAATAACCCATAAATACTTCCCCAATGGTAATAACATTCCTCAGTTCATATACACACAGCAATATTTCTTCCCGTTAACAACCCATGGCCAGAGGCCGGAAATATTATAAATATTATATGTTTTTTTGTTTATGGCGGAAAGAGAAGTTGCCGAAATGTCACCAACCCTTGAGCCGGTGAGTAGATAGTCGACTGCTCTCTCTCCACTGGCTCCCCCGGGGGGGAAACACAGGATTACGGGGAGTGTCTCTGGTCATGGAGGGGAGGAATTTCCAAATATCTTCGGGGACTAACACTAGCTTCTTCCATCGATCACCACAGTTGCGTCAACCAGCATGGTCTAGAAAAGTATTCATAATGCCGCGACGAGCGATCAATGGCCTACAGAAAAATACACAGCCCGAACCAGCATGCCGTACATACATTATGAGGGAACCGTTCAATTCCTATGTTTCCTTGAATGTGTTCTCTAGATTCATTAATGTCAATATTTCTGTCATTGTTTTACTCGTTTATCAAAAACTACAGCACCTCAACAAGTAAGTTTTAAGAGAAGCTTTGTACTAATAATTTCTTCAAACCATCATGTACGTTTAGTGTAAATCTGTGGATAGTGTGTTTTGTGTACAAAAGGTACCCAAACCCTTTAAAGCAATCTCACAACATCGGTAAACAGTACTGTCCAACCTATATATAAAAATAACAAACCTGTGAAAATTTAGGCTCAATCGGTCATCATAGTCGGGAGAAATTAACGGGAAAACCCACCCTTGTTTCCGCACGTTTCGTCGTGTCATGACATGTGTTTAAAATATATCCGTTAATATCGATATCGAGAATTGATAATTAATTTTATGTTTTCTCAAAAAGTAAAGCATTTCATGGAATAATATTTCAAGACAAGTCTTTCACCATTACCTTCTGTAAACCCTGTAAGTTATTTGTAAATCTGTGATTTATTTTTTTGATTTATTTTTTTCTGTTCAAAAAATTGTCAAAAATGTGTTCTCTAGACACATTTTCTGTCAATATTTTACAGTATTACGACTGATTCAAATTACGGCTTTGTGACCAGGGCCAAGCTTCTTGAGCAGAAAATATTGATTAACAACTCTTAAATCATAAGCTACTTGTTTGTGCTTAACATTTTCGGGGTGTTCAAACAGCCCTATGAAATTTGGCTCATGATTATAATGCTCAAAGTGCAATGATTTGATTTTGATTATTTGTAATTGCGTTATATAAGAGTCTTTATTACTCTACAGCTGCACCTCGGCAAGTGATATTTTTAGATAAACTTTCTGCTATCATTATCTTCAAACCGTGTAAGTTTAAAGGCAGTGAACACTGTTGGTAATTACTCAATAAAACCTTACTTGGTAACGAGTAATGGAGAGAGGTTGGTAATATAACACATTGTGAGAAACAGCTCCCTCTGAAGTGGAGTGTAGCTTTCGAGAAAGAATAGTTTTCCACGAATTTGATTTTGAGACCTTGGAATAAGATTTTGAGATCACGAAATCAAAACATCTGAAAGCACACAACTACCTGTGACAAGGTTTTTATTTTTTTCATTCATACCTCGCAACTTTGACGACCAATTGAGCTCAAACTTTCACAGGTTTGTTATTGTATGCATTTGTTGAGATACACCAAGTGAGAATACTGGTCTTTGACAATTACCAATAGTGTCCACTGTCTTTAATGTTAATCTGTGTACATTGTGTCTTGTGTCGTATAAACAGTACCCACACCCTTTAACCGAAGACGTTGACGCCACATGCAAAATGACAAAATGTTGTCATTTCAACACTATGTTGTTACAGGGTTAGACTATATCCACATAGTTGATGTGACCCGAATTTACATGCCCCAATTCTGAAGTGGACAACTGCCCTCCGTCTGTTGTGTGAAAACATCACTGAATGCGTTGATTTGCCTTTGGGGGTAAAACAATGTAAATCTGTTGACCTTGCGTTTTGTGTTGCAAAAAATACCCAACCCCCTTTAAAGGGAGATTCACTATTAATAAAAACAACGTGTGATGAGTGTGTTTGACATATCCATCTGGGAGAACATTGTTTTACCCCTACGGCAAATCAACGCATTGTGTGATGTTTTCTCATGACACACTTATGGGGGGAGTTTTCCACTCGACAGAATTGGGGCGTGTAAATTCGGGTCACATCAACTATGTGTTGTCTAACCTTATAATAATATAATGTGAAAGAGCAAACAACTTGTCAGTTTGTATATGGTGTCAACGCCATCCGGTTAGATGCTTTGGGTAACTTTTTTGTAGGACACACAACACTATATGTCCACAGGTTTACATTAAACCTACCCAGCTGAAAGATAATGATGGTAGAAAGCTTCCCTTAAAATAATTTAACGAATATTGTGAACACATACAATAGGATTGAAACAATCGAACGCTCCCACAAACCAATGTATAGTTTGCCTGTAAATATAACTAAGGAGTTGTTATGATTTCTCCACACGGCGTCCCAAGAGACCTTTTCTCTAAAAAGAGAAAGGAAACTTAATTGATACAAAAAGTAATTAGGCCCCCTTGGGGAAACTATACTAACCGCCTCTCGACTTTAGAGGGCGCTCGCGTCTTAGACCAGCAAGTTTGCAGTAGTGGGCATCCATATGTTTAGGGTATACTTTTAAGTCGAATCCTTCCAAACCCATCAAAACCGTTTCATACTCATTACAAATATCTCCCGCCTCCACAACACGATGTGGGTTGTTTTTTATGATGGGGGTGGGGGGGGGGGGTTCGGGCGGCAATTGCCCCCTATACGTCGACATGTCCACTGTCATAGTTCTTTTCAACGGGGAATTTGTTTTTTTCTAAATCGATTTTAAAAAGGGACTACTTCAAAACAAAAAATCAAGAACAATTTTGAGGATGGCAAGACAAAAATTGCGGTTCGGAAGAGGGGGGGGGGGGAGTCTTGATGGAGAAAACAACCCCAGTCCCCAAAACATCTAAGCTTCTAGGATCTCCCTTGGAAAACAAAATTTAGCCCCGCAATGTTATCCAGTAAACAGCTTAACTTTAGTACACTTACAATAAACAAGCAATTAGTTTAGTCAATACTTTATACAGTTAACTCTTTGTTTTTAAAATCCAAGAAGAGACAGTCCCCAGACGGTTTCCTATGGGAGTATCAAAATAAACTTGTCACGGTGGCCGATCTGTCCGTACATATACAAATGTTAGTTCAACGTCTGCTGAAATAACGAAGCATACAACATAATCTCGTAAAAGTCTGTCACCCCTGGAGTGGCCCTCGCAGCGAGGGAATGCTCGTCCTGGATCCCCCACAGTAATTTAATATCACTCTGTAAAGCAACAAGTTCAGTTAGATTGCCGTGAGGTTATGAACCAATGGGGGTTTACGGTGCGGAATGACCGCAGGGCGGGCTGGCTTTAATTGCTGAAAGGTGAAGAAAAGATTTACCTTGCGGAATAACTCACTCTAGATGAATACAGCGATGGGCTGTTTCTTGGTGTATGTTACACACTTCAGAGCGTTTTAAATAAAAAACGCAGAGAGATTTTTAATAATGTTACTTTTTTTCCTGTGTTGCTTTATGCGAGAGCTGCTTTTTGGAATGGGAGACCTTCGTTTAGGAAGCGTAATGCCATGGCGGGGGAAGGAGGTGAATGGCCGTGGGCGTACTATCGGCAAGACAACCTTGCTCCCTCACCTTCCGCATTCCTCGACGCCGCAGTGTCTTGGTGGGATCTCGGGGCCGCAAGAAACGCTCTCTCTCTGTCTGTCGACGAAAAAAAAATACTCTGAGACGAAATTGGATGTCAAAAGGAATGGGATATTGGGACTACGACCTTAGCTTTCTATCTGCTGCCTACTGCCTCTATTTTATAGGTGTTTTTTTTTGCTTGACTTTCCATTTTTTGTTTTTTTTCTCTGTAATTTACTATTTTTACTCTTTTCATTTTAACTGTTTAGCCTTTAGCAGTAGCAGTTGTAAAACTGATAAGGCTACCCTGTCTAAATAAATAAATGAAAACTGCGCATTTTGGCACATGTTTACCACGGATGATGTAAAGCCTTCCTACGTCACCAATGTCGACTTGTTTCATTGGCAAAATGTACAATTCGGGATAATTGTCTCCGAGTTTAGTATGTGTTAAGAGATCGTATACTCAGTTTCTCATAAACCTACGATTGATTTCACAATCCATTTGTAAAATGTTTGTAAACAAAAATTATTTGTTTTAACAACTTCTTTTAAATCAAGATTAAAACCAGTTTTGTATAGCGCATCTTTTCCAAAAAAAGAACTGGGGCACTTAAACAAAGAGACGCAATGTTTTGTTCAGACGCTTTTTTAGACCAATTATTGTAGCACTTTTTTTAGGGCTTATTCAAGAAGGCGCATTCAGAACCCACTGCCAGAAACTCTGAGTCAAACGACCTATCTTTGTAATCAGTACAGCAGGGTTCTTGTATGTTCGTTGCAAAACACACTGGACCTACGGCTTTACGTCCCATCCGAAGGACGCACCATCAATGGTTGAATATCTCGCTCAATGACGCAAGTGTCCATACCGGGACTCTAACCCACACTCTGTCGATAAATACCAGGACTCGAATCCACACTTTTGCTGGTCTCAAAAATCAGAAGTAAAATTTCTCTCTCTGTAATAATTCTAGTGTGATACTAGCCAACTGTTGCAAACTACCTACCAGCCAAATGGCTTAAAAATGCACAGGTTATTAAAATGGCCTGACACTATACGAATCCTATAAATGGTCTATAAATGGTCTGCCCTGCAGGCTGAAAAGCGGACAATACCACTGTACAAAAAGAGTCTGGTGGAATAGGGAGTGTAAAAAAATGCAAAATGTCATGATGGTTTATTTGTTTCACACAGTAACAAATTGTATACAGGCAAAAATATGTACATCACTTAATCCACATTAATAAAGAAGCGCCATAACAATAAATTGTCCTTTATATTTGCTTCTCTCATGTTCGGTGTATTGTTTTTTTTTCTACAGGGCCCTCGGGGAGAACAGTGTTTTGACACTGATGGGGCTACACTGTATAAACAATACTTAACAATAAGAATAATAATAGCTTTCAAATTGGAGGTAATTATATAGCATTCAACGATCACTGATAATACCGTATTTTATGCACAGCTGTGTTTCCTTTTATTTTTTTGTATTTTTTCGCTCTGCGCATAATTTGCTAAATAATATTATTATTTCACTTCATATATAGACCATTACGCTATTGAGAACCTAAACCTCAAAGAGGATGTGATATTTTGCAAGAGAAATCCATGTTGATTGCTGTCATTTATTGGATAGCTTTGTATCTTTCTAGATAGGCAGGGAGCATGCGCAGGTCACAATGTATTTGTTTATGATAATTGAGTGTGGTTTTTTTCTCGTAATGGTGACACGCGCAGTGTGACTGGATGCCGCTGTTTTGAGTGTATCGCATACGTGCGCTGTGATTCTTACCGCATTTGATCTCGGGCCTATTCGAACATCAGACGTCGGTTTGGCACTTTGGCACGCTTTATCAACCAAACTCCCAGCTTGATTTTTTTTTCTCAAGGGGTTGCTTTATTGACTTCTTCACTTACTCGACGCTTAGGAATAAAACTCTCGCGTTCAACTCAGAAGAAGTAACCATTGGCGGCTGAAATATTGAGGTAAGTTTACTTCACCGTGGCAAAACAAAGCTAGTACTGTGTGTTTCTTCGAAATCTTACTAAAATCTTAATAAACTTACACTTGAATGAAAACAGTTCATGTAAAGACTTCGGTTGGTCAGAATTTATTCTCTAACAGGTCGTCATTAAGCGTTTTTTACTAAGACAAAATAGTTTTTAAACTTGAAACGTCGTTATCATTTTAAGCGTTTTTGTTATTAGTTAATATATCCACAATATTGTAAACTCATTTTTAAATTGCAAAAATGTATAACAAGCTTAAATCATGTTAAAAAAAATATCAACACTTAGTGTCAAATTCACGCGTTGTTTTTTGTATGTCTTTTTTTTTAAACAATGCTATTAATTGAACCTAAATTAATGTACCGATCTTGGAAGTTGAAATATCAAGTATTTAACCACAAGGGGAAACTGACTAGATAGATTTTAATAACTTGCGGTTGAACAAGGAAACCTTTGACAGAGTGGGATTTGATCCAACGACCTCCGAAATAACGTACCGGCACTCGACCAACTGAGCTATTATACATCCCTTAAACTTTACTATGAAACTGTTATCCCCGATGGGAAATTCATTTCGGCCCTTGACATCAATTTTTCAAAAACTACAGCAAATTAAGTTTTACGGTGTCCCTTTGCTGGCAGTAACCCTAGGGTGTAAATATTAAATTTAATATAGGTTATGATCACCCCTCTTACAGTGTAGCATAAATTAACGGACACTATTATTTATAATACATGGCCCCCCTTATATGAGAGGAATAATTACCATAGAACAAATAATGTTGTCTGTACTGCCCCATTGGGTTCAATCCATAATTATGATGAAAAGACAGTGTCTGTATGCATGATTCAAATAATAATTTTCAATCCATATGCCCCCAACCCAGACCTCTATCATAAGAGGTTAATGGGGACCGTCTCTTTGATGTATAGTGTGATGTAAAACTTCTGATTTGATTTTTTTTTTAAATAGGTCAACATTCTTTATCAAACGATAGAAACCCGTGACTCTGCCGAAATAATCGAATCATACGATTGGGTGATTGATTTAACTTAATTAACACAGAAAAACTGCGGCGATCTCATGTCAATTAAACTACTTGTCAATAACGTCATCTTAAGGGCACTGGACACCTAACTGGTAATTATCAAAGACCAGTATTCTCACCTGGTGTTTCCCAACTTTATGCATAAAATAACATACCTGTGAAAATTTGAGCTCAATCGATCATCGAATTTGCAAGAGAATAATGCAAGGAAAAACCCCAGTTGCAGTTCTTCGTGTGCTTTTAGATGCACCTATAAGCTCCAGCTGAAGTCTTTTAAAATAATGTTAATTGTTAGGGTGATAAGTTAACCTTTTCTCGAAAACTACGTTACTTCAGAGAGGGAGCCGTTTCTCACAATGTTTTATACTATGTAGTCAAAAACAAACTCAGGTGCAGTTGTATGAAGAAAACAAAATGAGAATCAAAATTATAACACTATGAGTATACATTCTTAAAAACATTCAACTTATAATCAGTCAGACACATTTTGCGTTTATATACTCAATCAAACATTGATTGCAGTACATCTCACGTCATTATTCAATACAAATAAACAGGTGTTATGGTCCGTTTTAATTTTCCTCTTAAAAAATGGGACACATATTTTTAGAAAAAGAACCGTCAGAAGGAGTGAAGAATGCAATTGGAATGTCAACAATTTCCATCCGTATTTACAATTTGCAAAAGCGAAGTAATAAGAATGCCCCGGTGGTGAAACAACAGAAATTGAAAATGATTCAATAAATATAAAATGTCGCAGTTAATGTCTTTGATTGTCCGTGACAGTATTTTGCGCTCCGGGAATTGTCAAATAAAACACGCATTCAGCTTTTGAGTGTGTCCTTCGGGCGACTTTTCAATAATGGTAGGCAAAAAAAACCAGACGAAGCCTTTGTTTGATTAATAGATAAAGCTATAAATTATCCTTTAGAAGGAGACTAAATAAATCATCTTTCCTTTTTAAATTTATTGTCCTTCTTTTCTCGTGTATAGAAAAACACGCTTTATGAAGCAAAACAAATGCATTAATATTGTTTTGTTGCGCCATTGAAACGCGTGCGAGGTTTCGTAATGAATGTTGACGTAATAGTGGGGACGCGGGAGAATTTGTATTCTCCTTTATTGTTACCTTCATTTCTTGGTAGATGAAGTAAATTGTGGAAAAATGTCAAGCGATGCAGCATTATTGAAAGGGTTTGGACACCTTTTGTATAGATCCAGTTTTGGGTCATAACATGAATTTCCACTCACTGTGAATGAAGATGTATGCAATAAAAACGGCTTGAGCTCAAAATAATGGAGGCTTGTAAAAACATAAAAAGCCGTCTCAAGTATTTACTCCTTTAAAAGAAAAAAAAAATGAAAAAAAAAAAAAAAAAAAAAAAGCTTTTTTACCTCGGTTCCATGTGCATTATTAACCTAGCAACTCTACGTATTTGTAGTCCCGTGTGTCACATCTTCACGAAGGCTCAACCTTTATCAGGTATTGATGTTTTATCGACGTTCTATAACTTGCGTGAATTCAGCTCAAACTATGAGGCTCTACTCGCATTTCGTATGACCCATTCAACTGGTTGTTTGTGTGTTTTCAAGTTGGAAAGTCGGACACATTTATTAGCAATGAAAGATACTTGTCATGTAGAGTTAGTTCTTCAGGTACCAAGACAAGTCTCTAATTCTACCTGGCAAGTAGACACAAGTGCCTTCTGCTAATCGTCCTGGAGCATGTCAATTATGATTAAGGCGCTATATAAGTGTTGATATTTTTAATATATTTATCTGCACAGTCACATGCAATCTAGCCCATGTGTCACGATTTGTGGTTATAACAATTTGTTTAGCTTTGTCTCACCAACCAAACATGTGACGCACAGTATGAACAAAACTCATTAATTTAGGTGTTTGTTTAATTATTGATAAACTCTTTGGTGGTTATGGGTCCTATACAGATCTTTCTGTTTTATTGCTCGCACAATGAAGAAAATAGGTTTTGCTTGTTTTGCTTGTACGGTATTTATTCACTTCGACCTCATCATGCAGTATACAAATAGATCAGCCCAATATTCAAAATAAGCAATCTAAAAGTTATAAAATTACAGAGAGTTCAAGCCATTATACACTTTCGGTAAACAGTATTGTCCAAGTCCCACACTTCGTTTCGTGTATCACAACTTATATATAAAATAACAAATCTGTGAAAATTGAGGCTCAATTGGTCATCGGAGTCGGGAGAAATTAACGGGAAAACCCACTCTTGTTTCCGCGCGTCTCGCCGTGTCATGACATGTGTTTAAAATAAATCCGTAATTCTCGCTATCGAGAATCGATATTGTTTTAATGTTTTCTAAAAAAGTAAAGCATTTCATGGAACAACATTTCAAGAGAAGTCTTTCACCATTACCTTCTGTAAACCCTGTAAATTATTTGTAAATCTGTGAATTTAATTTTTTCTGTACCGAAAGTGTATAATGGCTTGAAGGGAATGTACACGTTTGGTAATTACTCAAAACAAATATTAACTGAAAAACTGACTTGGTAACGAGCATTGGAGAGCTGTTGGTAGTATAAAACTATGTGGGAAACAACTCCCTCTGAAGTAACGTAGTATTTGAGAAAGAGGTTATTTCTCACTAAAACAAAAATATACTTCTAGCTAAAAGTATTTTATTCCGGTCTGAAAGCACACAAATTCGTCTAACAGTGGTGTTTTCGATGACCGATTGAGCCCAAATATTCACAGGCTCGTTATTTTATGCTCATGATCTTGGACTCCCCAAGTCAGAAGACTGGTCTTTGACAATTCCAAAACGTGTACCTTCCCTTTAACATTAAAAAAAAGTACAAGTACACCTTTTCCAAATCCATCGACAGAAGATTACGGAAACATGTTGATGTGTTTCAACCTAAAATAAAACATTAACATTCAATTAAAAATATTAAGCTAAAGAAAGACAAAATTAAGTATATTAAAATGTGTTGTAACGAACCCATGGCAATCAATAACACATCTCAACAATATTTGTTGTGTACAGTCGACTTTCTTGATTTATGTTTATCTGTACTTGTTATATTCGTAACAATGAAAGCAAGATTTGTCATTATTAAACCAGAACAAAACAGTTAAATATACAATTCAATTACCCTACGCAGCTTGTATCCGCCGCAATCAATAAAAGGGTTTACCCTGATTTAGCCTTGCTTGGAGATTATGTCTTTTCTCGTATTATATGCAACAAAGAATCAAAATGTCAAGCGTCGAGGTCCATGTCCATCAGCCAACGTGTCGCAACGTGATCACAGCTGGCAGACCGAATGAACTCATTGTTACATTCGAGAGAGGAAGATATTAGTCGATGCTGAATTACAGTCAAAACTATAATATAAGACAAGGGTCCAGCCGAATCTGTGGTCGCGGCATATGCGAACGGACACCAACCCTATTAAATCCAGCTCAAAAAAACATGCATGTATCGTTTTAGATGTTTTGTGGTGAACAATAACCAAACAAAAGTACTTTAAAGGAACATTGCAGAATTGATTTTGATAGCAAAATAAAATGCTAACAGTGTAAGCACTTATGTAATCCACCATTATACATAACTTACAACCTGTAGAAGTTCGAGATCGGTCGGCCCTCTGGGTCACGAGAAAACAGTGAAAAACCGATTACAAATTTATTTAGCATTGCATGATGCCAAAACAAAAATGAATAAAAACGCTCACTGAGTGATAAACTCCAAACGCAAAATTAGGTTATTTATTTCTCATCAAATTATGAATTTTCAGATAGAAATATTTCGAGGGATGTTTTCTACTATTATCATCATTAGACCATGTAAGTTTTATGTAAATCTGTACCTGCACAATTTTGTTTCCTAACACTTCTGTAACGTTCCATTAAAGGCAGTGGACACTATTGGTAATTACTCAAAATAATTATTAGCATAATACCTTTCTTGGTGACGAGTAATGGGGAGAGGTTGATAGCATAAACATTGTGAGAAACGGCTTCCTCTGAAGTGCCTTAGTTTTTGAGAAAGAAGTAATTTTCCACGAATTTGATTTCGAGACCTTAGGTTGAACTTGAGGTCTCGAAATCAACCATCTAAATGCACACAACTTGACAGTGTGACAGGGGTGTTTCTTTCTTTCATTACTATCTTGCAAGTTTGATGACCAATTGAGCTCAAATTTTCACAGGTTTGTTATTGTATGCATATGTTGAGATACACCAACTGTGAAGGCTAGTCTTCGACAATTACCAATAGTGTCCACTGCCTATTAAATGGAACCCTTATTCGAAATAGTATATACTACTGCAGTCCCGAGCAGTCCCGAGCAGTCCCGAACATTACCGAACATTACCCAAACCATACTAGTTATCTTATGAATCGCCTTGTAAACTGATTACTACTTCAAATAATAATAATACTGTTCGAATAAAAACTAACTTTGTAACGAGCAATGGAAATCTGTAAAACAAAATAGTTAATCAAACATAAGATACAACATTATAAGGAAAGGCTCCCTCTGAATTAACGGTTTTTTTTATTAAAGAAGTAGTTGCTCACTCAAACATTATTCAAAGACTTTAGGGTAGAAGCCTTTTTTATAGGCATCTGAAAGCGCACACATTTGCGCAAGAATGGTGTTTTTTAATTTTTCACAGATTTGCAAATTTATGCGTATGTTTGGATACACCAAAGAATATTGTAGGTCTTTGACAATTACCAAAGGTGTTCAATGCCCTTGACAGCTGTAATGCTTTTCGTGATGAAGTTTTTTATGCGCATTACTTTATTTGGAGTATTTACCAAGCTGTGACCCCAATACCTTTAATTAAGTATTACAGGAAAGAGCACGGCCTTGGGTTGCAAGTATCCAATTACCCGACAGCTGGTTCGAATTTAAACACGTAAATATGATAAAATAAGTAATTGCATTTCATAGTAAAAAATACACTAGGCCTATATGACTCGTTGACATACATGCAGACTCGCACTTGGTACCTGTGCTCGAGTACTAGTTGAGTATCATGTTGATCTAGCACTGTACTCGCTCTCGACTTGCGTATATTATGCTCGGCACCAAAACACAACTCTGTAGGCCTTTACTCAAAATTATGTAGTCGATACTAATAAACTAAATAACAACTCTGTACTCGGAGTCGTGTACTTGAAACTCAACTAAAAAGTAGACCCTACATCACTCGTATGTTGTACCCGTAACTCTGTACTATACTTGAGTACCATTTTGATGGTACTCCCACTAGTACTTGGACTCGGCTTGAGGATGCTCGTACTCGAGTCGATTATTCGATACTTGCCTACACAAAATTATATAGGCATAATACTCAAAGTCTGTAATTGATACTCAATTGAACAGAATTCTGTACTCTGCGTTAATACTCAATACTTGTCTGTTTTTTTTTTTGTTTTTTTGACACAATTTAAATTCTCACGTTGATAAAGGTCTCATTGAATGTATTGACTGAACAGAATGAAGACATATACATTCAGGTTTTCGTTCTGATATCTGTTAATACAATGGTTCCCAATAAAAGGGCAAATCTTATCACCGTTTTGCATGTTGGTATCCACTCACTTTATTTGTTTTTATTTGTATACATTCTTGCCAGATTGATAGTGTTCTTACATGAGAGAACTTTCTTGATTTTATACCACCGCGGAGTCGATATCGGAAAAGCAGGACAGTTCTTTTCAGAGTTGAGAAGTCTCCCGAATTCCGAAAATCTACTCCGCAGTATTAGAATATATAGCAAGTCAAGAGCTCCAAATGATATCATCTACTTGGCAAGTAGACACACATTGGTGTTACCGCAAACCAAATATACATACCTCACCATGCAATTCTGCAAATCTCAAAATAATACTATTAATACTACTTTTTATTTAGCAAAACCACCATCTGGTGGCCAGAAATAGCGGTTGCTCATTCAGTAAATTTCCATCCCTTCATCTTGGAGGTTTTAGCTA
Source organism: Asterias rubens (assembly GCF_902459465.1). Classification (NCBI taxonomy): domain Eukaryota; kingdom Metazoa; phylum Echinodermata; class Asteroidea; order Forcipulatida; family Asteriidae; genus Asterias; species Asterias rubens. The sequence goes on from NC_047076.1 coordinate 3,845,538, forward strand.
AAGAAGCAAAGACAGCCAGATTATATTCCACAAGCCTCAGTAATGCCGTGCGGCTCCTTTGTGGTCCCCACCATCTCAAGAGGCTCCCCCAGTGGGTTGGAGGAAATAAAGTCTGACCATTACGCTCTGATAATATTCAAAGACCTCGCGGTGGACTTGATTGTCACGTCATGGGAGGTCCAGGGAGGGAAGTTTATGCAAATCAGACAGGGCTGACTTGAAGCGTAGTCCTCTTCGTCGTAATGAATTTAACCGTGTTACTTTCATAATACAGTTTGCATAATTTAATGGCATGAATTTAGACCGAATCCGCCCAAATTTCATTCACAAATCCATGTTTCCGGGACAGCCCGGTCAGGTCTCTTAAAGGACCGGGTTCCAGGGTAAATTCCGACCCGAGCGAGTGTTGGTTCGGGGCTTCATTTAGGTGCCCTGGGGTCGATTTCACAAATAGTTAGGACTCGTCTTATCTCGAGTTAGGACGAGTAACTCGTCTTAACTTAGGATTAATCTTAAGGTCTGCATGCTACAGTGCAGGGTTGGGACTCGTCCTAAGTCCTAAGATTAGTCTTAAGTTAGGAAGAGTTTTGTGAAATCGACGGCTGACGCATTTAGCTTACAACCACTTAAATTACTATTGGTAATTAACTCAAAATAATTGTTAGCATACAAACTTACTTGGTAACGAGCAATGGAGCTCGTTCATAGAACAAAACACTGTGAGAAACGACTCCTTCTGAAGTAACGTAGTTTTTGAGAAAGAGATACAAGTTCTCTCTCAAATATGCAAAGACTTCGCACCTGAAGCCTTTCATAAGGGCATCTAAAAATGCTCACAAATTTGTGCAAGACGGGTGTTTTTTCATTATTTTCTTGCAACTTCTATGACCAATTTAGTCATAATGTTCACACATTTGTTATTGCATGTTATGATACACCAAGTAAAAACCCCAGTCTTTTACAATTACCGAAGGTATCCAACACCTTTATTACACTTGTCTTTAGGTGAAGAAAACAAAATCAAGAATGATTAGGTCACCAACTTTTGGGAAGAAGGCCATTATCTCTAGCCTGCATGAATATCTGTTTCAAATCTGGTGAGGGTTCGACATTTAATTGAATTCACTTTAACGCCTCCAGACGAGAGACGCGTGTTTCCTTATCCGTATCGGTCGATTTTCTTCATGAATTATACAAAATATTTATACCGAGCTCTAAAAACACAGTTTACAACCCATCTGGTTTTGTTGATCGAAAAAGATGATGTGATTTTTTAAGACTTGTTAATCTTGTTTTTTTTTCAAATATTTATTTCTGGTACTGAAGACAAGGAATTTGAATAATTGCCTCCCACTGGAGAGAGTGCCCTGTGCGAGAGAAGCTGTAAGGGGAAAGTGTGTCAAGCTTTAGAGCTGATATTTTTCGGCAAAGTGCCATTCCACGTCTCTTTAACCTTATTTTTGCATATTACTGCCCCCCCCCCCTATTCCACTCCATTTGCGCCTGTATATCTCTACTCTTGTGGATTGATTTGAGGGGTTACACTTTGATTGACCTTTAATAGACCTTATGCACATGACGTCATTTCAGTAGGGCGCCCTCACCTAGAGGTCAAAAGGAGGTTGTTCATTGGTCAATTTTGTGCGCCGGGCGTACAGATCGGTGCGTCTCGATTGTTTCGTCACCGTTTTTCCTCTAAGATGGCGGCTGGATGACGTCAATGCATAAGGTCTTATCAGCTGTTTTGTTCGTTTTTTAACGTAAAAAGTTATCATGATTACAAAAAGAACACTAGACCCAAGCTCTGGTGTTTTTTTATCATTGGGTGTTTAGGTGTTTTTTGTGTGTGTGTGTGTGTGAAGGGGTTTGAGTTAAGAAAGCGATTTCGACGCTTTGAACTAGTACACGCTGGACCTCACAAAACTTTATCATGAAAATGGTAGACTACTTGCTTCTTTCATGGAGAAAAATGTGTACAGATAAATCCTAAGGGATGTAAGAATTTAGGGCACCGCTCTATATTCTACATCCAATTCGTGCTGTGATTAAAATGAATGAACTCGTTTTGTTATCATGAATTAATCGCCAATTGTTCAGTCAATATTCCGAAATGTTTTCAACCTAAATCTTTTAAAAAGTTCCCTGGAAGGTTCTCTGGGAATTAGACACTAATGGCTCTTATAAAAACGCATCTTCCGGGAGAAGTCTTTGTGGCTTTGTCTTTAATTATGTTTCCCTGCAGCTTTATTAGGACCCTGTAAATGCCCCCGATAAAGCTCTTGAAGACGTAATTTGAGACGTTGACTGAAGTTGATGGGATTTCATCGAGAGCTCGTTTTGGAGGACAGTTGAGATGTCACGATTCAGAAAATCATATCTGGGTTTCTTATTGTTTTCGTCATGTTCGTCCCTGTCAATGGTCCCTGCGTGGCGTGAGTCGGCTTGGTTCATATTGTATTGTACGTGGGTTACATTGCATGCCTGTGTGGAACCATACAATGGATCAAATTAAAGGGGACATCCAAGAGAACTTCATTATCAAGAATGGCAGAAAATGAAATTTTGGCACAGGCGAACATGCTATAAAATGACATGAGTGAATTCCGTTGCCTTGTGCTATAGTGGTTCAGCCATGTTGTATGTTATACATGATGGCGCTGTTTTAGCTTGTGACGTCATACAAGTGATTAGTAAACCTAAACGACCACTATGAAGAACCGAACAAGTCTTTTTGGTCACCTCTGAAGGTCTTTACTTGTTTTCTTAAAAGAAAAGTGGTCTTCGTCTATATGTGCGTGGATTTTGATTCTTTCCATGTAGTAACTCTCATCGGCATTTTAAATGCACATCTTCCCCGAGAGAAAACAAAAGTGTCTAGCCAGTAAAGCGCCTATGAGCTTCCGGTGTTATTTGTTACAACACATGTTTTATAATGGTTGTCATTAGAAAAAAAGACATTTTGGGTTAACCAAACACCGTTTACAACTTGTCACAGCCCAGCAATTGTACATTATAACCTAATGCACAGGGAGTGTGCATGCTGCTTCGTCGCGGACCAGAAGCCGTTAGATGGATTCATCTGATGACATTTGCACTGTCTGTTTGTTGAAGTAATTAAGACGCTAGCACCGCGTCAATTTCGATACTCATCGGGGCTCGGGCTCGGCTCGTCCAGGGGCCCAGGTGAAGAATTCTCTCTCCAAACACCGCCGATTATCAAGGAGGAATATTTATGCCTTGTTACTTCACACTGTGATAGGGATATAAAGGTGCGTCAATATCAGGGGGCGTACTATCGGTTAAATAGAGGCCAGTGATTCGAGACGCAGCGGGGATATCAATCTATGGATAGTCACTAAGGGTCTCCTTTTACGGGGGGGGGGGGGGGATGGGGGAGGGATGGGGGGGGGGCTGAGGAGGGAGAGTTGTGACTAGAGGTTGTGTTGACATGGTACTGCTAGAGTCGACGAGATGCCTGTAGCTCTGTGTACTCTTAGGCAATTGGCAATTTCCATGTCGGCTGCAGTTTCAAACTAAAGACGCACTGAGTTTAGGCAAGGCATAACATGGTTAGGCTTGTTTTAAAGTCAGATGTGGATATAACATGCACGGCTGTGATATCTTGGCATGATATTTCAACATGGGACTTTGCCGAGTAGAAGTAGAAGTGTGTGGCACATGAATGTGTCTCGCCTTCATTGTTGACAATGCTCCTGTTAAAACGGACTTAACATTTAACCACCAAAGCTATAGATGAATCTGGGCTGGACATTATTGGCTAACGTTTTGGCTAACGGCTTACTTTGATGTCGTACGCACTCCGTCTTAAAGGCAGTGGAAACTATTGGTAATTACTCAAAACAATTGTTAGCATAAAAACTTACTTAGTAACGAGCGACGGGGAGCTCATGTTGGTAGGACAGGACATTGCGTGTTAAGCATTGGTCTGAGAGTTTCTTGAAATTGAAAAACCCAAGGTGAGGTCAGTTGAGGCTTGTCTGTCTTCTTTTTCCTTTATTTTTCCAGAAATATCGGCTGTTGGTGATGTTGTTGTTGTTGTTGTTGTTGTTGTTTTAGAGCTTATGTTGTTGCCAATGGTCTATTAGCCTGATTGACAAACACAAATTGACAAACAAATATATAAATATAATTATGGAACTAATATTCACAACTTCGAATCCTTATTAACGGATTTTGAATCCGTAAAAAATACCCGATACGTATTACCCTTATTAAATACCAATTACATTTCGAATCAGTAAACACGAATTTCGACTCCATAATAACGAAATATTAATACGTGCGAACGGATTGCGAATCAGTAACAACGGATTATGTTCTTTCGTGTACAGCCAATCAACTCCTCAACATTATTTTCACTCTCCGATTCACACTTATCTCGCATGCCATTATTACTCGTCTAGAACCAAATGCGGACATGTCTCCATGAAACAATTCGACATGACCGAAGAGCCTGAGTACATGATTGCCGGATATCCCTCAATGATAGATGAAGTTACATTATCTCTCTCTATCCGGCTATTACCAACCAGAACGAACATAATCTTTTGAACTCTTACGACTTCTTAGAAATATCAGGGTCCAAATTTGTGGCTCTGCTTACCGCAGAATTCGGCGCTTTACAACATCATTCTCTGCTCCCAGGCAAGTGACGAATTTCTGTCAGACAAGCCAAACATCCCCGTCAAACCGTGAATACGCTTGACGTTAGCACATAAGTCTCTGCTTCCGCAAGCGCCGATGCTGTGCTTAGCAGAGCCATGAAATTTAACTGGGAGCTTGTGTTTGGCCTCGGGAAAGATGCACAGCAGCGCATGTTGGGGGAAAAACGTTAAGTACGTGCCGTCGCCATTACAAACTGCCCAGGTATCCTAGTTGTAAGTTATCCGGGCAGAACGCTTCGTCTAACCCCATCACAACGGCACTAAAAACACCGGTCCCCTACGCGGATTCCGCACTTCAAAAGCTACCCCTACGGATAGTGGCGGTGGAAAACGGATACCTAATTACCACTTTAAAAAACAAAACGCCAAACCAAAGGAGGGGTTTCTAAACAATCAAGCCGGCTGCTAAGGCAATGTTTGAAGAAAAAACCTAAAATGCCCTCTCATTAAAAAGCACTTGATGTCGTGGTCGCCACCATCAGTTTTCATCCGGGGAGAGCGCTTGTAGTTGTGTGTTGGGAATTCGAGACCCGGCCCGGCTCGATTCGCTAATGAAGTATAGATTTGAACCGGCCATGTCTCCTTCAAACTACCCGCAGTCATAACCTGCGCGTATAAGTTTACACCGCGGTGTTGTGATTCCTGTTCGATTTTACTCAATTAAAACAAATGCTAGGCATGGACACAGTGCGTTGCAGGTCACACTTTTTACTTAAAGGCACAACCGTCGATTTCACCAAACGCTATGATTAATCTTATCTCGAGTTAGGACGGTTGTCCTTAACTTAGGATGGATTCAATGCGTCATTATGTCTATGAATGCATAACTTAACTCGTCTTAAGTCCTAAAGTGGCACAGTACTGCGTTGCAGGTCACACTTTACTTAAAGGCACATCCGTCGATTTCACCAAACTCTTTACCTAATAATATTTAGGATTAATTCTTAGGACAATGGACGAGTTCGGTTTCGTATCCATTGACGTTTACTAAGACACATTTAACCCATTCTAAGTTAGGACGGTTTACTCGTCTCTGTGCCAAGCAACTATCGTATAATTTACAGATAGGCATATACTTTCGTAAAGTCTATAAACGTATTCGTCCGTCTAAGCCGCAGTAACAGTTTTGGGGCTGTTTACAGTGAATTCACCAAATTCTGTAATCCTCTTTTGAATGAGTGTTGGCTCTGAAAAGAGCCGGTTTGGTCTCGACGTTTCGAACAGTATGGAGAAAGACAAGTGCAGTATCTCGACTGCCAGAAAGTCCCTGCATGGAACAAACAAGTACTATCTTTGTATACACAAAGGTCACGTAGTCTCTAGTAGACTGACTTAAGCCTGATTTCTATGCTTTACAACCACTGGAAGTATCCTTACCCAAATACAAGTATACAGGGTCCCAGACCCAGGTACGCAAGCATGCCCTGAGTGTCACAGTTCAAAAAAAATAATGTCGGTTGATCAAAGACAGGCTAACTTTCCTTAAAACCTACCTACACCTGTTGTCTTGGTGGATAATCTTTCTTCAAATGGAAACCAACTCGCAGGTAATAACTTTTGTAAAGCATTGAACTTTTCCCACACGGGAAAAAAAAAAAACGCGTGCAGAATCTTTAATATTGAATTTGCATTGAGTGACGCTAGCCGCTGGAGAGCCCCTTGGTTGACCGGCCAGCTCAAACCCCTCATTAATACACATGAAGTGGGTTATCCTAGCTCGTAGTTTTTTATCAAAGGGATGGGAGAGGGGCGACATAAACACTTAACGGGAAGTCAGAGGGTAGTGGATAAAGGGACAGGTTGGATGGGGACGACTTGGCGGATCTGTAGGGATATTTTGTCCGCTGGGGCGACTCGACCCATTTTGTTGGTGAATAAACCACATCAACTTTTCTCATTGGTTCGCAGCGTTGGCAGTTTTCGGGATGCCATCAAATTTGGAGACTTTCTCTTGAGGTGTTGCTGTGTTTGATCTAGTTCTAGTTTGCATTCTGATACAATGTATACTGAAATTCAATTGTCTAAAGGTCACTCCTTAAAAGCACTTGACACTATTGGTAAAACAATTGTTAGCAAACAAACTTTTGGGTAGCGAGCAACAGAGAGCTTTTGATCTTAAACATTTTGGTATAAAACATTGTGAGAAACGACTCCCTCTAAAGTGAAGTAGTTTTGAGAAAGAGGGATTTTCTTACTCAAATATTGAAAGAATACAGGCCTGAAGCCTTTTTTAGGATTTTTGAAGCACACAAATTTGTGCAATAAGGGTGTTTCTTTCATTACTCTCTTGCAACTTCGATGATCAATTGAGTCCATACCTTCAAAGATGTGTTAATATGCCTAGGTTTGGGTTACAACGTGAGAATACTGATCTTTGACAGTTACCAAATGTGTCCAGTGCCTTCAACATGCATGTTTCACAAGATTGAACAGATTGCGTGTTTTAAGCAGCTCTACGAAACTGTGCTCAGCTTCTAGGGAAAAAAATAAGTTTAAAGAAATTGGACTCGTGGCCAATTTATCTCTTTGATCTATACATTTCCTTAATGTTATTCATTAATTTAAAGCGTGTTTTTAGTGATGTGTTAGCGATACCTATGTTTTTGAGTGACTCACATGTATATGTATCTATTCATAGGAATCCGTTGATCGGAATTCTTGTAAACGATTATGTCTATTTTAATAGTGCCATCTTCTTTTAAATACAAATTGGATGTTTTTTACAACAGACATTGTCAGACGTTTATACCTTTCGAGTGCGTCTAAATTTCAAATTTTGCCGCAGGCATCGGTCGCTAGATTAGTCTTAATCCCCACCAATGAATGACTATTTAATATTTTTTTAGTGTGGGTGTGTTTGTTCCTGTTTTATTTTGGGGTGTTTGTTATTTGGTTGACGTGTCTGTTGGGGTGTTTGTTTGTTTGTTTGTGTATAGTTTGTGTTATGTTTTTGTCTGTGTTTTTCTTTTTTAGGGGAGCGCATTATAGCTTAACATTTTAGTTTCCGCTTGTTCAATCGTTTCCCTAGTTAGTTATTTTTGTATTTATTTATTCAACTATTTCTAATCTAGCAAAAACAGCGCGATCGGATCTTGTTTGTGCACTGCGTGTAATTTCGGATGTGTGTTTGCAAAATACTTCGGGGCTAAAATGACCCGTCTTTTTACTGACAGCAACAAAGTGAAAACACGGATAAACCATTGAATAGAAACGAGTGCATTTTTTTACTGTTTTTTTTAAAGCTTACTCTAAAACAAAATCAATGGTTTAATAAAAGTCACATGTGAATGCTTCAGCTTAGAAAACAGCAACAGAAATTGTCACAATATTTTCACAACAACGTCAATTCCATCCACACTTACCGATGTGACAGCGGGTACCATCACCATCTCTGTTTTTAGCATTTGTGAACGGACAACAACCTCCACAAATCTAAGAACAAATTATTGCATGGGTCGTTTCTGAGATTCAGAAACGAATATAATTATTATATTATATTGATTTCTAATCAACGGAGAGCATTTCAGTTAAAATAATTTCGCAGGATGCTTATGCCGCTATCAAACAAGTAAGCTTTCGGGTAGAAATTAACCCCTTTTTCGGGGTCATTATAAGAGAGTGTCATTTTAAGCAAACTTGAACAATAATTATGTTGTATTCAGTAGGCATATTGCGGTTGGTTACCCGTGTGTGCGGCACCTAATTGTAGCCCGCACTTGTATACACTTAAATATGTTGTTTAAAGTCACCTGGAAATAGATTTGTTTTTCTTTCAAACGTACGAGTATATGCTTACGAGAAATAAAACAATTTTTTTAGTAATTGTTTGTCACGATTTATATGTTTAAAAAGTATATAAAGTTGTTTGGGGGGCTAACTCCGCCTACCCCTTTTGTGACGACAATCGAGGCAGACTTTGCCTGCAATGCGTATAGTAAACACACGTGCAAAGTACATGTACGTCCAAGTCGTGAGTTGGTACATTTAAAAAAGTGTTTTTCTGCATTCAGCAGCAATACACCTGGTCGGCATTGCCGGAAAAAAACAAAATTTCTTTTTTTTTAAACGTACAAACTCACGACTTGGTCCGTACATGTACTTTGCAATTGTGTTTACTGTATTAGGGCAAAGTCTGCCTCGATTGACGTCACGAACAGCGCCCTCTCGGGTCGGGGTCTACTCTAAAATTTGTAAGAAACATAAGAACTGATTTTTTAAAACCTTAGTTAACTGTTAATTCACATTCCACTCATCAAAACACATATATTAGTGACAAAAGCTTTAGTTTGAAAAAATACCACTTCCAGGTGACTTTAATTGCAATTGTGTTTTTAAATAGTTTTATACGTCTTTATACAAAATCTCAATCCTTCGACGAATGCAAACAATATAGAACAAATATTATTATTTTCTTAAGTATTTTATTCTTTGTCACTGAAAGCCTTCACCCATCAATCTTTTACAAAATAACAACTAAATGCACACATTTATCACAGCAAGTCTTTATAAGGGATTTACATTTTGATTAGTCATCTGATAATGCAATTGAAGTGGCTTAAACTTGTTGGCTGTGCCAACATCGTAGCATTCCTATCGTAGATTTGTACTGATCTTTACTTATCAGACGTTGTGGTTTTAATTTAAAGGGTTTGGATACTTTGTGTACCACACAACACACAATGTTCATAGATTTACATTAAAGTCACCTGGAAATATTTTTTTTTTTTCTTTTAAACATAAGAGTATATGCTTACGAACAATAAAACAATTTTTTTAGTAATTGTTTGTCACGATTTATATGTTTAAAAAATATATAAAGTTGTTTGGGGGCTGACTCCGCCTACCCCTTTTGTGACGTCAATCGAGGCAGACTTTGCCTGCCATGCGTATAGTAACACACGTACATGTACGTCCAAGTCGTGAGTTGGTACATTTCAAAAAGTGTTGTTCTTCATTCAGCAGCAATACACCTGGTTTTTTTTTTTTTTAAACGTATAAACTCACGACTTGGTCCGTACATGTACTTTGCAATTGTGTTTACTCTACGCATTACAGGCAAAGTCTGCCTCGATTGACGTCACGAACAGCGCCCTCTCGGGTCGAGAGGACTGATTTGTTTAAACCTTAGTTAACTGTTTATTCACATTCCACTCATCAAAACACATATATTAGTAACAAAAGCTTTATTTTGAAAAAAATACCACTTCCAGGTGACTTTAAAACTACCTTGTTTAAAGATAATGATTTATAGTGGAAAGCTTCCCTTAAAATATTACTGAGGTGCTGCATTGAGGTGCTGCAATTTTCGTCTCCAGAGACGAATATTTTTTGAGCATGTAAAACGTATATTTACGCGACACTCCTGAAAACGTAATTTCCCTTTTTTACTTCTGAAAACCTTGACGACTATAAAATTGAACATGCAAATTATATTACATACATCTTCATTCACAGAGAGTACGTTTTCTTAACTCGATCTGCAAAAGGTCTAAAAACCTTTAAGGAATACCTTTTTTTGTACAGCTAGTTGAGCAGCAAGTGCACTTCCGAAGCGGCTAATGCACAATTGAAGAACATTTTACATCTAAATGCTAAAGCACTCTCTAATGATAAACTGTCAATAAATAAATACATTATATTTTGCCCACATCCGTCTGGAATATTGACATTTTTAATTGCTTATTTTAGTTTGCTCTTTCGCCCTTTCGGGCGTGATAATGTTTTTGGGTGGATGTAAAAGGCACTGTACAAGTTTTGTAATTTGTCAAAGACCAGTATCCCCATAATACGCATAAAATAACGAATCTATGAAACAAATTGACTCAGTTGGTCATCGAAGTTGTTGGAGAAAAATGAAGGAAAAAACACCACTGATGCACAAATTTATACGTTTTCAAAAGCCTTAAGGGCCAATATACTGATGAAACCTAGTGCACTGGCACCGGCTGTTTACTCCCAATGGAGTTGAGATGGTCTAAGGAGTGAAATAAAAAAGCCTAGTGACCAGGGGTTGTATGATGTTCGCAGCGAAATATTTGGTATTGCGCCATATAAGAGTCAACATTTGTATAATAACACGGGTATTCCATTTAGCATTCAATCTCAACATACCAACACGTTGTTGAGATTTAGGGGATACCAGCATTGCGTTACCAAAAAGAGTTTTCATTATGTTTCATACTGTTTCATTAACTGTTCTATTCATGAATATTAACATTTTAAGCGCAGATATATTATTGGTACTGCACTATATAAGAGTCGATACTCGTATAATACGGGACATTATTCCCTTTAGCAATCAATCCCAACATACCAATACTTTGGCGAGATTTTCCCAAGGGGTGATTCATTAAGTTAACTGTGACTGTTAATTTGCATTCATGAATAAATATGCTGAGCAAGAACTGTTTTCCCAGCTTAGCATCTCCCGTGAAATAAGATCCGATGTTCCGGATTATGTTAAGCTCACTTTCATCACAGCGAGCGATAAAGTCTCCTGTAGCTAGCGATCAAATCTCCTGGAGCTTTTTGGGGGAGATCAGACGAAACGTGTGTCTGAGCCTCCCTGATTGATCCGGGGGAAAATACTGGCGAGAAAAAAAATAGCCAACACATTATTTGCCGTGGCTTAGCGCACTGCTGGCTACACCAAGTACGGTAAATTCAGTCAACATGTACAAAGGTACTGTGGCACGAACTTCATTCCTGGTCGATGTGTTCTTAGGACTTGTTCTAAACAGCACAAGGAATGGATGCCTTTTTTGCAGCGCAGCCTGAAAAAGAAAAAAAACCTATAAATGTTATCAAAACAGGGGGAAGGTCTTTGCCTATCGTTTTTCAGCTCCCATCTCTCAGTATCTATATAGTTTGCTTCCAAGTCGGTGTTTAGCAAGATGTAAGTGCTGGTTTCAAGACGAGGCCGTCAAGGCCGAAGTTCCTGGTTTTGTTTGAATACACTTATTTCCTAAGGCGAAATACCCGGTGCGAATTATTTTCCAAGCTAGGAGTTGAACTTGGAACTGGAACATTGAAAGCTTCAACTCTGCATTTCTTTCAGCAAAAAAATAAATTAATGTAGTTGCTGGTTTCAAGATGATCTCTCCAATGCTATATTGCCTTGTTCGTTATTGGATACATTCCTTACCCGTGGCCAAATACCTGAGATATAACCCATTGTATACGCATAGTTTGATTCTCAGTTGGTGTTCAGCAAAATGTAGTTGTTGGCCATGGTTCCTTGTTCGTTATTGAATACAGTCATTTCCCGCGGTGGAGAACACAATACAACTCGTTTAAAAGCTAAAAAAAATAACGAACAGGGAACGCGGGAGGTTGGACAAAGGTAGCTCGCATTTCTTGTATTCTGTTGTCTTCATTTATTTGGGTTGAACAAAGAACAAAATACTAGAGCGAACTCCAGATAAACGTACCTGGCTCTATCACCCTCTAAGTTGGAGGTCTCCCTATTTTGTCCATGTTTTGCTTAAACCAAACATAAAAGTACATTGCTGTTTTTTTACACAGTTAATTTAACTAAATTAAATTCATTCAAACAGTTATTTCCACATGTGCACACGGAGGCATCATCCTAAAAGCCGAGGCTTGTGATTGATGTGCGTGTTACAACAATGCACAACAAAACAGGATAAACAGCCCAATAAAATTGCAGAATAAAGAAATAAGAACTGTAGGCCTGTATACGGTAAAACAATCTACAATTTTAAAGGAAGTGAACACTATTGGTAATTACTCAACCTAATTATTATGTTAAAACCTTACTTAATAACGAGTAATGGGGAGAGGTTGATAGTATAAAGCATTGTGAGAAAGGGCTCCCTCTGAAGTGCCATAGTTTTCGAGTAAGAAGTAGTTTTCCACGAACTTGATTTCGAGACCTCAGATTTAGAATTTGAAGTCTCGAAATCAACCATCTATAAAGCACACAACCTCGCGTGACAATGGTGTTTTTTTCTTTCATTATTATCTCGCAACCTGTACGACTAACTGAGCTCAAATCTTCACAGGTTTGTTATTTTATGCATATATGTTGAGATACACCAACTGTGAAGGCTAGTCTTTGAACATTGCCAATAGTGTCAGTGTCTTTAAAGTAAAACAAAGTAGACAGGGAGACAGGCAGCTCCAAGTTTAGAGTTAAGAAATGATGACATCTTAATCTGTAATTGTGTGACGTCAGGGAAACTTGAAATGGGATTGCAATGACATTTTGTCGATGCTTTGCAAGACAAGATTATCATTTCCCCGAGACCTAGTTCATAGTCAGAGAGATGGAAAATTATGAAAGACGTGTGTGATGTGTCGGCGGCTAACGACTTTTACGCGCATTTTGCGCTGTATTTAGAAACATTAAGGACAATTTTCAGGCGAAAAATGCTTCGATCGATTTATAATGTGAAGTACGCTCGGCATATTGTCCTCCCTTCTGGGGGTAGGAAATGTGACACGTTGTATGCTATGGTGCGTCAGAGCTCACCTTGGCGTTATAATCAGAGTTGGCCACGATGTATGACCCCCCCCCCCCCCATCCCCCTTCAGTATCCCCACCTCCTTACCACAACCACATCCAACAAAATCTTTGTAAACTGTATTAGATAAAATGTTTTCAGCTGTGTTTTGTTGCACATCATGTTATATTTTGAATGGAAAAATTCAATAATTTCAAGTTGAGCTGCAAATATTAGTGTAGATCTACAGTTAAGTGAGAATTTATACAGAATCTACAGTTAAGAGTAGGTTCGTGACGAACTTTGGCCAAGAACACGAACTTTGGCCAAGAGCACACCGCCCGAACTCAACTCACAATTAATAAGTTACACACGAGAAGGTCACCAGAGGTTCCGGCCACTAGGTCACGACACATTGAATAATGCATTATAATTATTTACCATCCACGGTGACAATCGGTCCCGGCACATTTGTGTCTTCCTCATTGGTATTCCAAAGTGAAGTCCTTTACCATTCTGCACTAAGGTCATGCTCAATCTTATTATTATTTGAAGGGGTAACCGTGACCAGACGTGTTTATTTCACGCATGAAGAGAGAAGTGTATTTCTTGTTTCCCCTTTTATTTTGATCTCTCTCTCTCTCTCTCTCTCTTTTTATGGGGTTGGGGGGGGGCGTTGGTAGTGGCAGGTGATGTTAATAGCAATTAATTGACCAATTAATATTCAATGATTAATTAAGAAGCAGAGCCAGATAGGTGTAACAAAGTGGTACGCCCCCACCCCACCCCCGCCCCTTCAAATGTGTCTGTCCCACACAAGCACTATTTGAAATCAGGACTTGTGAGATTAAATTGTATTTGTAATTAACAGTCATGTATTGCATCCGAGGGCGCAATTGGTGCCAATGATAGGTTCAATATGGAACTAGACAAAAAGCTCAGTTTTAAATGCTGGGGAGGGCAACCAATCATATTGAAACAGACCACCCCCCCCCCCCCCCCACAAAAACAAATTAAAACAATTAAAAAATAATGCATGGGTTCTCGATGCAACAACTGCTTCATCAGATCAAAAGTTGTCAAAATAATTATCACAGGTCGCTTGGATGGTCCTGTCTTTACCACAACTATAGAGTATTGGAATGAATAAACTTGTTCCCCACCACAAAATGATGATGTTCTTTTCAGCAAGGGCATTGTAGATAGATCTTTTTCGCCAGTGAGTCCATAATTCACGTATGCAGTCAAGCTTGGGGACTTATATTAAGAACATCTCCATTTCGTAGAGAGTGTGGCGTACAAGGTGTTGAAAATTTTCATTCACATAATGTAACTTCACAGTAGGGAAATATCATCATGAGTGGAGATGAACTTGGTAATGTTTAAGAGAACCTCATTCGGTAAATAATTGATAAATGCCATCTGAGACAATCGTTTTCTCAAGATTATGGAGTAACTGGTTATGTTTGCAATCATGGTTAAATTTAATTTTATTTTTTTTACAGTAAAGAAGAGCAAGAAGAACCAGTTTCTTCTCAGCGGGTAGGATAAACAAATCGGAAAAGTATCAAAAACGTTAATATAAATATATTATAGACAAAGTGAAAAAAATAATACAAAAATAATAAAGAGATTTAAAAATATATATATATAAAACTCTAGTAATAATAATAAAATAATATTAAACAAATATAATAATTATAGTAATAAATTATTGTAATTGGTTCAAAATGTTCAAACTTGTCGAAACATCCTTTTTGTTTAAATCCTAGATGTAGCCCTATTTCACAAAACAATTACTCGAAGAGCATTTTCTTGCGTTTTTTTTTTCTTCTTTTATTTTCACAATCGATAGTCAATGTTCATACACCGACACGAAGTTATATTATATACTACCTCAAAAATATGACTTGTACTTGTCTTGGGCCTAGATGTAACTTATTTTTCTAAGGTATAAAGCCTAATTATGACAAGTATTATAAGTGACTTGTAGTATAATCTTTCTTACGTTTGTTGTTTTTTACTTAGAGATCCTTTCACACTTTTGTATACAAAAACTAACCGCCTAATTGAAAATAATTGTTGTGAATGCTGTAACGTGCGATTAATTGAAACTAAGAAAAATCTGCTCGTCGAAAAACTTCGCACCAAACCAAATTTGACAATCAATTTCAAACCATTCCCTTTCAGTTATTGAATTAACGAAGGGTTTTCCACTTATACAAAACGCCGACTTAGATCCCAATCATTTCGCTTCTCCACTGCATAGTCACGGGTGTATTTTCCTCTTTCCCAGGTGTTACTGCCTCCATAAGCATAATTTTGAATTGAGATTTGTTAGGGACCGCTAGCGAAAAGAAGGTACAATTATACGCTAACCCCATGGAGATGGTATTACATTATATTTCCGCAGCGTGTGCCGGAGTGTAACGGTATGTTAAAGTCACTAGACACTATTGGTAATAACTCATAATAATTGTTAGCATAAAAACTTACTTGTTTGCTATCAATGGAGAGCTGCTGATGTTATCAAACATTGTGAGAAACGGCTCCCTCTGAAGTGACGTAGAAAGAGGTAATTTCTTACTAAAAAAAATCAAAGACTTAACTGAAGCCTTCTATATTGCACCAGAAGGTTTGTGGGTTTTGTTGTCCCTTCATTATTCTCTTGCAAACTCGATGACCAATTGAGCCAAACTTTTCACAGGCTTGTTATTTCTACCTAGATGTAGCCCGGACCTAAATGTAGCCCCAACAGGTACATGTTTGGGGCTACATTTAGGTCCGGGCTACATTTAGGTACATGTTTGGGGCTATATTTTGGTCATGCTACATTTAGGGCTCGGGCTACATTCAGGTGCCGCACACACGTGTGTTCGGATACACCAAGTGATAACTGGTCTTTGACAATCACCAAACGTGTCCAATGCCTTTAAGAAGGCAGCACAAGCCGTAGCTGTGTCTGTCAGATTCTCGTAAGGCCCCCGAGGCAAATCAAGCACTCTCGGGGGATCACGGCAGCACCCCCCCCCCCCCCCGACCCTTGCCGTGCGTGCTTTGAATCCAACCAGTGGCACACTACCCTGGGGGTGTTATATGGCAAGGGAAGACATATAGAAACAGAGATGAGAAGGGGAAAAAATCAGTAAAGAGAGGATGTGAAGGAAAAAACATCTTGTGACACGCGGGGATTATAAACCGAGCATGGAGATCGATTTACGGGAGCGATGCTCGGTTGAAGTTCAATGGCGCGATGCTTAGTGCACTGAGACTGTATTTGTGAGTGTAGTGTCAACATTTTGTACATATGGTGCTATATAAAAACGGGTATTTTGTGCAATCGTTCCCCCCCCCCCCGTCCTTTCCACTTTAATACACACCGTGGTGTGTATTTTGGACACGCAATGCTACGAGTTGATTCCATTTAAATCGACAGGTGGAGGTGTCAGCTTCATCCAATGCGAAAATAGATGTCTCTTGTGATGTTACCCACTCCACACCTACCCACCTACGCATCGTGTTGTGTGTTTTAGGAAATGCAGAGTTTGAAGTTGATTCAATATTAATCGACGATGAGATGGCGTTAAAGGCACTGCACTGGACACGTTTGGTAATTACCAAAGACCAGTAATCTCACTAGCTGTAACTCAACATATGCATAAAATAACAAATCTGTTGAACTTAATGTTCATCGAAATCGCAAGAGTGTATTTCATGAAGGGAATCAATGTGTGGTGAAGAGGATTTCAACTAGTGGTCCAAACCCGCGCCGAGGCCTGGTTCTTGATAATTTTACCAAGACGAAGTCGAGGTAGAGTATCAAGAACCAGGCCTCGGCGGGTTTATACCACTAGTTGAAAACCGATTCAACACACTTTGATCCTAGTTTTATACCTTTTCGGTCAAAAAACATAAAAACTTTTTCGTCAAAAAGTAAAATAAATGCAAAAAATTGTTCAGTGATTTCTTTCAACACAACACCCCTCCAGCTATGAAATGGTAAGGCCCTCAGGTAAACAACTCCTTATAAGGAGATTGATGTGCGCGTCACGCGTATCGCGTGATGTGGCACAACTTTTTCAGCCGTTGCTTTCGACCAATAGGAATGAACAAAACTGTCTTATAAGTAAGATGAAATTCGCGGCACGGGCTACGGTTTTGGGAGACAAACAACTGCACCTTTGCTTGTAATCTATTCCATAATGTATACATTATCTTCTTCGTCTTCTTCTTCTCTTTCTTCTTCTGCTTCTTCTTAGGCCATCTCGCAAGTTATCATGTAATATTCATAAAGACACGCGAAAGTGGGGTACTCGAGGTTGCACGCACCAATGTATTTAATATTTTAGTCACCAGCTTGTCAAAATTCATATCGGCCTCGGGGCCGACTGTCTGAGCTTTAACATGCCACATGGACTTGCCGCGCCTGATTTATTTACCTTACCCGTTAATCTTATTCAGAGTTGAAGTAAGAGAACCACTGTTTGAATTGAACTTTATTCACTGTCGACCATAATTGAATAATTAGACAAAATAGAGCCACGTATGTGTTTCACACATTGTCATATAAACTTGCCACTTTCGTTTAAGCCCCATACTCACAGAGTTCATGTAAATTATAAGAGAACCACTGTTTGAATGTGAACTTTATTCACTGTCGACCATAAACGCAAAAGTATTAATGAACACATATACAGCCAAGTCTGTGTTTCAAATAACTGTCATAAACTCCACCACTCATATAACCCCCCCCCCCCCCCCCCTTAACGCCATTGGACACTTTCGGTAAACAGTATTGTCCAAAGGCCCACACTTCGTGTATCACAACTTATATCTAAAATAACAAACCTGTGAAAATTTAGGCTAAATCGGTCATCGGAGTCGGGAGAAAATAACGGGAAAACCCACCCTTGTTTCCGCACGTTTCGCCGTTTAATGACATGTGTTCAAAATAAATCCAAAATTCTCGACAACGAAAATTGATAATAATTGTTAACTGTTTTCTCAAAAAGTAAATCATTTCATGGAATAATATTTCAAGAGAAGTCTTTTACCATTACCTTCTGCAAACCCTGTAAGTTATTTGTAAATCTGTGAATTTTTTTTTCTGTTCCGAAAGTGTATAATGGCTTTAAGTAATCTCATCCTTAACTAGTATTTTCGAATTCGTGTTTGAGACTTAACTTGGTTCGCTGTCGACCGTAGGTTTAAAAGCACAAATGAGACAAAATGCAGCAATGTCTGTGTTTCACATTACTCACATATAAACAACTTTTGTATAAGCTTTCTATTCATAAATCTTATTAGAGTTTATGTATAAGAAAATCACTGTTTGACTTTAACTTTTTCGCTGTCGACCGTAAACACAAAAGTAGTATTGATTAGAAAAGAATAGGTTTATTTATTGTCCACGTAAAACAAAAACATAGAAACTAGACATCCACTGGCCAAATACAAGCATCTCTTTTAATACAAACTACAGCTGTTTTGCTGGGAACTGTAGTCAACTTGCACTTGTCTTGAAATACTTTTAGTCTTAATTTTGTAAACACGATTCTTAACATCTCTTGAAAAGGACTGTCGCAATTAGAACCGCCAATTTCCGTACACCCACCCACGGCACCGTAAAGTTCACGCACATTCTCTCAAGCTGATCAAAGTGAAACCCATAATCAGTAATAACTCATCAATAACAAAGTTAGATATTCAGTGCCCACAGATGTCGCTGAGTGAGAAGTACAGTTGCATCTTATAATTGTAAAATGTTGGTATCAACAAAAATTGCATTTATTTTGGGTTGATAGTACTTCTTTTATTAACCACTATGTAATAACATTGGATCATTGACTCTAGAGTTCGATTGAGGGTGAAGAACACGACAGTCTGCGATTGGATTGTATGAGAAGAGAGAATATACACTTTCCAAGCAATAAAACAAAGAAGTACTTTGTCTGTTATCAATTTGAGTTATTCATCGTCTTCGAACATCCCCTTCAATTAACATGCAAGCCATTTGGAGAGTGCCAATTACGTTTCCCTCTTCTTGTTTCTCAACAGTTTCCTTTCAGCTTGATTACATTGGTTTTATAAACAGTCGCTTATGAGCGAGCAAAAGAAGAAAAAAAGATAGTGACATTTTCACAAGTACGAAGACAATTCACTGTTGATTACCCTCCGAGTTGTTTCCCGTACCATTGTTGGAGTCTCTGCCAAATCCGTATCATGTTGATGATTTCCTGTCTGCTAAACGCCAATCCCCACAGCCTATGAGCAGATACAGGAGGGACACGGGGCATAATTCGCTTTATCTGGCCTTGCAGGTGTGAAATTAGGCACGCTCATCTCGTTTATTATATGTCACCCACCTGGGCTCGAGGTTGACAAACAAACTCAATCCTCCTGCGGTATTTCCTGCCCAGTGACGTCACACCAATCTAATAATTACTGATTTTTATTGTATACGTACATTCTGGTGTTTGATGAGAAAGGGGCGTGTTCCATTTGCCTTATTCCACGTACTGTACAGTACATCGTCTTGATCTGCTGTGTTGACGTCATCACCCGAAATGGGTTTATCGCTCAAGTAAGGTTTCACTGTCTTCCCCGCTAGTGCTTAAAGGGTGGCTGACTTTATGGACACTTGTTTTACAGACTCGATGAATTCATTGGATACGATGATTTTATTTGATAAACTCCCGAGTGACATAAGCTTTCCATATAATATTATGTGATTTGATTGGTCCGAGGTTATGTCTGTCAACTGCACTTTCGGTCGTCTGCTGCACGCAGATAGCATTGTGTTTGTACACTCGTATCCGTACATGCATGTGATGTTGTTTTATACACGTGTGATTTCACTGCAAATCTCCCTGTAAAAAAAATAAGAGGTCAAAGGTACATGTACGGATCCGGAAGTGCGCTCAATGCTGGTCATGTTATTTACACTGAACCTTTTCTATTGGCCTCTCAAATAATTATGTCTTAAGGTGCGTTGGATTAGCTTGCCTGGGTCTACCCAGTGATCACTCAGGTGAGCCCCTGACAAGAGCTAAACGAACTATCACTCGTCGTCCTCGTCTGGCAGGTAGTGGTACGTCATGCCTCTGGGGCCAGCCCCCAAGTGACCCACTACACAAGCAAGGCACTGGGGCTGACCCGGGTGAGCCACTGGAATGGCGTCAAAGCTATTCGAACGCACCGAGGTAAGACCGGGGAAGACACAGGGAAGCTAAACGAACGCACCCTAATAATGGTTGTTATTTCGAGGGCCTACCAAATATTAATGAGGCCGACGCTCTCTGCGTTTGCTATACCTAGTGTGGTGCACCCCGAAACTCTAGTCTGGCAGCCTGTGTTCTAACATCAGGACGGGGAAAAATGTAATCGCAAGTTCTCGCAAATCCGTATTCTCTATTAGAAAATCTGAGAGCTTTAAGGTCCGAAAAGATTTTAATTAACGGCTCCGTTTTAAAGCTCAATTCCAAAGAAAGTGTTATGTTACCTCAGACATTATATTACCTATAGCCACTTGGCAATTTTCATTCCTTAAAACTATCCAGCCTCCCTCGAGAGTTCATCTTTTCTTTTTGTCCCCTTTCCAGAAATAGCCCACAAAAAAAAACGATAATATTGTACGAAAGAATGTATCATTGAATGTTATTTGGAGAATCCTGAACAGGTTATTTGAGAAAGTCGACTTCACTTTATGAAGTGCTTTGTACTATAATGGGTACTCTTACGGTAATAAAGGGCCCTATAGTAATATGATGCCCCCTTCATCAAACCATAACCCAGTACTGGCTCAATACTAACCCGTCCCAACCATTGCAGAGGTTTTCGTATCGTCCTCTACATCCTTAAAGGTAATGGTTTGGATTTCATAAAGAGTTCAGACTAGTCTTATCTCGAGTTAGGACGAGTTATTCTTCTTAACTTAGGACTAGCCTTAAGTTCTTTCTGAAATCGACCCCTGGAAAATGTTGGTAATTGCCAAGGACCGGTACTCAACATAAGCATAACATGTGAACATTTTGACTCAATTGATCATCGAGGTTGCGAAAGAATAATGACAGTAACAAGACACTTTTCTCACAAATTTGTGTGCTTCCATCAGATGCGTAAACAAGGCTTCAGCTGAAGGATGTAGTTATTTGAGTGAGAAATTACTTCTGTCTCAAAAACTACATGCTAACTCGTAGGGAGCTGTTTCTCGTAATGTTTTATACCCTCACCAGCTCTCCATGTTTGTAAACCAACTACGTTTGTAAATTATTAATTATTTTGAGTAATAACCAATAGTGTCCAGTGCCTTTAATACCATAGACTACATCTTGGAAACTTGATACAACTTCAACTGCAATTTTTTTTAAGGAAATTCATTTGTAAAGAGCTCCACTCGTTACCTACCTACGAGGGAACACTAGTTCTTCCGCCCATGCCAATAAACGCATGATGTAATCCTATACTTTTAACGAGTCCCCTCCGGTGCATCCTTTCTTATTCTCCAAGGGGGGTGTACACTTACTGTACAAAAGGGCAATCCAAAGACATTAAAATTCTTCTGTCTCTTTTTTACTGACTGCCCCCCAAAAAAACTCCGGAATGAATATCAACCATGCGAAGGGGGTGTAATGTGATATGTTTTATCAACATAAAGAAAATTAGGGTGTTTTATAAAAAAATGTATCACCGACAGGGGATATGGATGAACACTGCAGCGTTTTAATTAAGTGACATTGTAAGGCTTTTGGGGCTACTTCTGTGGAGAAGCAACAAGTTGGAAATGGGTTGTACACATTGCTTTCAAGGCACTTAACATTATTGGTAATAACTCAAGATATACTCATTATTGGTACGAGAAATGGGGAGCTTTGGGTGTTACAAATTATTTGGAAAAACTGCCCCCTAGTAACGTATTTTTTGAGAAAGAGGTCATTTCTCACGAAAAATGTTGAAAGACATCAGGTCTTAAACCTTTTATATAGGCATTCGAAAGGTTTTTTTCTCACAAATTTTGTTTAAGTTCTGTTATATTTTCCACAATAGTTATGAACACAGTAGTTTTTGGCCCGCCTGCATGAAATTGCCTCTGGAATACTATCTGTAAAACAAGGTAATGCATAATATCAATGGATTTTCTGATGGACATGCATTTAGGTTCTGCACTTGTTGACTACCCTGTGTTATATTTACTAGTACCTTTTACAGCGTTCCCATAGTAGTATTTGGCCCACCTGGTAAGACCCTTGAAGTGTCTGTAAAATAAGGCCTGCAAATTGCGCATTTTGACTCTTCTTATGGTCATTATGGGTTATGCACTTGTTGACTAACCATGTGTTGCATTTACTTATTCATAAAGCGTCACTTAAACCCTGTGAACACAGTAGTATTGGTCTGCCAGGAGATGCCTCGTAAACCAGGTATCTGTAAAACATAATAAACATTGACCCTCATACATAGGTTATGCACTTGTTGCCTAACATGTGTTGCATTTTCTAGTACCTTTTATAGCGTTCTCCTTATACACCCTACTTGATTTACGTACTTGAACGGCCACATTAACCTCGTTTCCAGCGTAACGTGGACACCCACCCCCCTACCTGTCTCGCTGAATTTCAATCGGCCAGGTTGAAGTGCGTAAGGGGGAAGCATGTTGACACCCTAGCGAGCCACTTGGCATTTCATGCTACCCTTTACGGTTGTGTGTGCACGAAGAGGGGAAAATAGATGTATATGTGGCCAAATCAAGCTCTCGTCTAGTTAGTAACCAACATCTAGTTTCTTCATACCAAAAACTGTGACTTTTACGCAACAATTAGTTCATCATTAGGGTTTTTTAAATGTGGCCTACATTCGGCAATTTACGATTCGTCTTGTTCAGATACCAACATCTGGATTCTGCAGCCCCAGAAACTGAGATTTTTTCACATCAAAAAGTTCAGCATGGGGGGGGGGTAAATGTTGCCTACATTCGGCAATTTACGATTCGACCTTTCAATGACCTTTCCCTTGATATTAGACAGAGGGCGCTGCGGCTATATTCAAAATCCCTTTCATGTGTAATAAATAAGCTCTAGTTAAAGGCAGTGGACACTATTGGTAATTGTCAAAGACTAGCCTCCACAGTTGGTGTATCTCAACATAATATGCGTAAAATAACAAACCTGTGAAAATGTGTGCTCAATCGGTCATTGAACTTGCAAGATAATAATGAAAGAAAAAACACCCCTGTCACACGAAGTTGTGTGCGTTTAGATGGTTGATTTCGAGACCTCGAGTTCTAAATCTGAGGTCTCGAAATCAAATTCGTGGAAAATTACTTCTTTCTCGAAAACTATGGCACTTCAGAGGGAGCCGTTTCTCACAATGTTTTATACCATCAACCTCTCCCCATTACTCGTCACCAAGAAAGGTTTTATGCTAGTAATTATTTTGAGTAATTACCAATAGTGTCCACTGCCTTTAAGTCGCTCAAGGGCCTATATTAAAGAAATGTATTGCTCAACGTGGATAAGCATGAACATGCTAATCTAGTCATGGCGCAATGTGTATGTTACGTGACCGGCTGTCTAGTAGTTTATTTCTCCCTATAACTCTTTTCCTCTCTTTGCAAATAAAACTTGCTATGTAATAATAATTGAGATTTATTTTGGTAAAACGTTCGTGTGCCTGGCGCTCACCTACAAATGGAAATTACCCCTGTGGTGGGTTTTAAGCATGTTGCAAATTGCCTTCGAGAGTGATTCGTGAGTCACCCGTATGGATACGCATCATATATGCCCTAAATCTATACACACCGTGCATCCGTCCCTCTCGCTTTATTTTGCATTGATTTTTCGCTTGAACTTGGTCAATATTTGATTTAGGGATTAGACTACTTGATAAAGATTAAAAAACTATGTTGAGTTATGTTAAAGTTTGCTGTGGCTGTACTTCTTCTTATTTCCGGGCAGTCTTCTTAAAAAAAAAAGGGAATTATGTTTGTGGTAATGAACTCAAATCGTACAGTGTTTAACGGTCCAACTGATCACGTGAATTGATTACCATATTGGGCGATTCAGAGACAGTGAAACCAAGCGGGAAATAATATATTTTGTGGCAATCGCATATCTTTAGACGTCTTCAAACGTCATCTTCTCAATTGACAATTATTTCAGTCAGAAACACTTTTGTGGACAACTATTGTCTCCAACTTTATGATAGGCGATCGTTTTAGATCGAAACTATAATCATTTCCACGCCTTGATAATCATTATCAATGATTGATAGAAGGAAGAGTGAAATCATACATAGCCAGGGAAAGGAAACTGGTATATTGGGAAAGAGGTTGTAGAGGATATTAAAAGAGAAGGGGAACAAACAAAGGTTAATGACTTCACAACTCATCAAACGTCCCAACGAGACTCTGTTTGACTCCCATGAAAAGTAATAATTGATGAAATAGCCGTAGACTATTGGTACCTTTGTGAATATTACTCTCCGATGTTTATCAAGATAAACATCAAAGAGCCATCGGTATAAATACGACGACTATGTGAGCCAGAAAGAATGTGGGCACATGATGAAAGAATCCCAGATGATGATTGCAATTTGATTGTGAGTCCTCATTTCCACAAATTTTCGTATCAATATTAACAATCAGGTGCATTGGATGTTGTGTTAGTCACTTATGGCCGTGTTCGGTTTGGCGGCCACAGAGATCTCCGCGCCATCATGCGTTGAGGTATAGGACGTACTTTGGATACGGCCTCAGGCACAACTTGTATCACAACACTGCAAACTATAGTGAAGATGGCCGGATAAGAATGCGGTCACATCAGTGCTTACAATAATGCATTAATTAATCATTTATAATATTACTAAACAATCAATTGTCTTTGATTTAGTTTCAATAACAAGTGGATTCACAATGTTTGTTGCTGTTCTTTTGTTTTTGTTTTCGTTTATAGTGATTTTTTGATCGAATAAAAATTCGTAAACGGGCATCATGAACTCTTGTCAGACGTGGTGGCACGCAGTTCCTGGCTTCCAGCCATACATTTGCGACATCGTCAAAATCTGGCACACGTACGTGGCCCTGAGAGCCCTATACCACATACAGCGACGTCTTGCTGGGAGTTTTATTCGTGGCACGGGGCCCCCTTGCGGTCTGAGGTTCATCTTAGTCTCTTGTTTATCAATGAATTACAAACTGTTGACACATTTCTTTTTTTATTACATTCCAAACAGCGGAGGGGATTTGTGCCCAGGTGTTGATCTATGATCGATTTTTTTTTTTTACTTTTCCTTTATAAAAACATTGTGGGGCTAAGCCTGTAATACACAAACTTCAACCTCCTTTTGAAAACACGGCACAGTACTGCTTTAATAGGTTACTTCCCACCGCGGCTACGCCGCGATGAGCAATGTAAATGATGCTGCCAAAAGGGTAATACGCCTACCTAAAGACATTATACTTTGTCCATTTTGTCCACAGAGTTTTAGGGAAATATTCCTGGCATGCTGGTAAGTTTGTTAAAGGCAGTGGACACTATTGGTAATTACTCAAAATAATTATTAGCATAAAACCTTACTTGGTGACGAGTAATGGGGAGAGGTTGATGGTACAAAACATTGTGAGAAACGGCTCCCTCTGAAGTGACATAGTTTTCGAGAAAGGAGCAATTTTCAACTAGTTTGATTTCGAGACCTCGGGTTTAGAACTTGAGGTCTCGAAATCAACCATCTAAACGCACACAACTTCCTGTGACAAGGGTGTTTTTTCTTTCATTGTTATCTCGCAACTTCGACGACCAATTGAGCTCAAATTTTCACAGGTTTGTTATTTTATTCATATGTTGAGATACACAAAGTGAGAAGACTGGTTCTTGACAATTACCAATAGTGTCCAGGGTCTTTAATGACGCCATGATAACACACATGACGTGATATTTTCCTGTCTTTACATTAACCACTTCCTTCAACCTTTCAATCTCGTCCCCACAACAGCCGTCAATTTACGAGCTTTGAGAGAGAGGGAGCAGACGGGTGCACCCAAGCGCAGCAGCGAGAACACACAAACGCCACTCGCGGTAAGAACTCGGCTTTTACTGAGTCGTCTTTCCCAATCGAAAAGTATCATGACAACCTCGGAGAAGGAATGCGATTTTCTGAAGTCTATGCAGACGGAGAGTGAAGGTAAGAAAATCCGATTTGAAGTTTCGCACTGTCAAACTAAGAGAGGTTTTGCGGTAACACCATGTGAATATCTCTTTTTTTAGTAGTGTTGTTCAGTAGTGTTGGATCAGAACCAACACTACGAAACGCAACACCACCGGGCCACAATTGCACAGAGCTGCTTTTAAAAATAATCAGAAAATACTTATTAACAATTTTCTGCTAGCAGAAATGAGCAGGATACCACTCACAAATGATCCATGTTATGCTAAAATGATGCTTTGGCTGGTAATCCTATTCTGGTAATAAAAAAAAAGAATAATTTTGTTGTGCTTTAAGCACCTGTATGAAGTTGGGCCAAGTTTAGCAGTCAGTTTTCTTTTTCTTGTTTTTTTTTTTTTTTTTTTTTTTTTTTTTTCGCGGGCTTTATACAGCTGCCTTTATGACCACGAGTGGTAAATGGTCAAGTCGGAAAGGCTTGGTACAAAACGCAACCCCAGTGTGTCAGTAAAATGATTGTTAATATTGTTTGTTTTGTTTGTGCGTTTTTTTGGTATTTTTTCTTTTGAGGCCGTTTAAAGCTGCTTTATGAACACGAGAGGTAAACCGGTCAAAGCTATACCAAGGGCAGAACAGCTGGCATCGAGTCAAGTACGTTGAACCAAGCAGTATTGATTCTGAAAATGAAAACCCCAGAGTCTATTCCTTATAGTCGGTGTAGGGTCGTGATGAATGGGGGTGACGTGCAACCTACCGTGGAATGTTTTGTCCACACATCGATTGTTGTATTATAGGAACTCTAAATTAAACGTTTCGGCTTCGTTAAATGTCCCCAAAATACCATGAGACAAAACGCTCAGCATGTTTTTTTTTTTTTTGCTTTGTGTAATCAGTGAAGAAATTCAGATGGGAAGTCCATTACATTCGTTCAACTGCAAAGCGCTTATATTAGAAAAGGTAATTAGAAAAGGCGGATTATTGTGAAGGTTGTGTGAAAAATGATCAGTTGTTCATATGTGTATATGAATCCACCATGTGATATTATAATGCATTTCATCTGAAACAATCGTTGATATGGATGATATAGATATGCCAGATGAAATACCGGTATAAAAACCTTATCTTTCTTCAATGAGTATACTTTAGAAATTGTGTGTTATTTTTTTTTTTTTTTTTTTTGTCTACGACACTCTTCGGTATGCAGAAGTGTTTAAAACCGATCACAAGACTTACATTGTGGAAAGAAAAGAGAACAAATTTAAAATCCCTCCAATTAACGAGGGCCGATGTCAGCACATGCTGAAATAGTCGTGTTATGTAATTGTCTTTACACGTCGTACAAACTGGTCAGCTCATGTTATGATTTCCTAGGCTGGACCATCCCACACGTCACAGAGGGGGTGTCAATATACAGTGATGTGGTTAGACTTTGCTAGCATCATTTGTGTATAAGAAAAATAGGTATAACTAGATTAATTAAAACTTAATTCATTAAGGAAACAAATTTTGACAAAACACTCAGATAAAACGAAATAATTTAGGGAAATACCAAACAACCCCTCTTAACCTAGGGGGTGGTTTCGGTACAACCACGAAGATCCCTATAGATGCAGGCTTTTAGTTCAAAATCTTTCATTATTATGTTGCCATTCATCTGTTTCATACAAAAACAAAAGGTTTGACTGAAAGTTGTAAGACAGTGTTCCCTTATAAAAACAAAACACAGTGAATATCTATAAATAGATTTGTCTGTCATCTCAACTTCAATTACATGCAGGTGTTGTAGAGTGTTGATTAATTAGATTTATACAGAACCATTGATGCGTATTTGAAAAGTATCTCATTTTATAGGCAGTGGACACTATTGGTAACTTCTCAAAATAATTATCAGCATAAAACCTTACTTACTTAGTAACGAGTAATGGGGAGAGTTTGATAGTATAAAACATTGTGAGAAAAGGCTTCCTCTGAAGTAACATAGTTTTCGAGAAAGAATTAATTTTCAACGAATTTGATTTCGAGACCTCAGATTTAGAATTTAAGGTCTCGAAATCAAGCATCTGAAAGCACACAACTTCGTGTGACACTGTATTTTTTTATATATTTTTTTTAATTATCTCGCAACTTCGATGACCAATATTGAGCTCAAATTTTCACAGGTTTGTTACAACATGTATATGTTGAGATCATATGAGTGAGAAGACTGGACTTTGACAATTACCAATAGTGTCCAGTGTCTTTAAATAACACGCAGCACGCCCGCTAGCTACAAAAACCCAAAATAGTCAATAACCAACACTTGTGATCTATCTTAGAAGAGACAACTTGCAAAACGTACTCATTATCACAACTATAAATAAAGCAAACTGAACGTATAATATCAGCAACAGTCATAGCATGTTAAGGCACTGGATACGTTTGGTAATTGTCAGAGATCAGTATTCTCACTGGATGTATCCCAACATATGCATAAAATAACAAACCAGTGCAGATTTTGACTCAATGTGTCGTCAAAGTTGCCTAGAATAATGAAAGAAAAACAACTCTTTGCACATTCATGTGGGGTCTTTCTGATGCATATTTATAAAAGGCTTCAGGCCTGAAGTATTTTTTTTTTTTTTTTTTTTTTGGGGGGGGGGGTGAGAAATTACCTCTTTCTCAAAAACTACGTTACTTCAGAGGGAGCCAGTTTCTCACAATATGTTTTATACTATCAATAGCTCTCCATTGCTCATTACCTATTCAGTTTTAATGCTAACAATTATTGTGAGTTATTACCAATAGTGTCCCATGCCATTTTAATAGCATGACAATAGCCGGGTACTAATTT
This sequence comes from Asterias rubens, assembly GCF_902459465.1. Classification (NCBI taxonomy): domain Eukaryota; kingdom Metazoa; phylum Echinodermata; class Asteroidea; order Forcipulatida; family Asteriidae; genus Asterias; species Asterias rubens. The sequence goes on from NC_047076.1 coordinate 3,874,673, forward strand.
GACATTTCATTTGCAAATTAACCTAATCGCATCATTTTTGGCCTTCGAATTCGGAAAGGACTCTGCTGTCCACACGTCAGACCATTAACTATTTTTGCAATTAAACTATGGTTCATTTTGGTTGGTAGGCAATTATATACTTTTTTTCCACATAAATAAAAAACGAGGATCAAACCGTGTACTGTCACTGTCCACTGGTTCCAGTGCTACTCAGGAAAATGATTAGTTTAATAATTTCGCTTCAAAAAAGTTTGTAATTGTTACCTCCGAATTATAAATTACTGGAAAATGGAATCGTGTGTAGTACGAAATTTTTAAATTGTACACGAGACGATCAATAATACGATCAATTGAGGACCTGATGTACGTGAATGTTTCATGTATTTATTTGCTTTTTGTTCTTTTTTATTTTCGGATTTATTTTTTATTTTATTTTTTCTTCACATTTTGAAACCGGACGAGTTATCCGAGATCTATTCCTCACTGTCTAATACGCGAGGCAATTTACTGCAGGCGACTTCCTACATGTAATGGGTACCCGTCTGGTAAAGACGTGCTCGATCAGCCATCGTGTATATAATGTTTACCCAATCCAAGTAAGTAGCCAAAACATTATGGTATCCCAGTATGATGTAAGGCCCATAGAGAGTTGTACCTTATTTGTGCCAATGTAAACTGTACATTTTAATATTGGACCCATATTGTAGGTTACTGGAAACCCCCAACTTAATGCAATTTCACCCTTAAAGGCACCGGACAACTTTGGTTATTGGTTAAGTGGTTCCAAACATCATGCGTAAACACAACAAATCTGGGGAAATTTTGACTCCAATGGTCATCGAAATTACAAGAAAATAAGTAAAGGAATAGAACCCTTGTTGCACAAATATGTGTGCTTTCAGATGCCTATTAAAAGGCTTCATCATGAAGTATTTTAAACCTTGAGTGAGAAATTACTTCCTTCTCAAAAACTACCTTACTTCAGAGGGAGCCATTTCTCACAACGTTTTGTATGTATACCATCAACAGCTCTCCTCTGCTCGTTGCCAAGTAATTTTGTATGCGAACAAATATTTTGAGTAATTACCAATAGTGTCGAGCACTATACAGTACCCTTAACTCCGATCTTAATGAACTGCAACATAGTTATCCATTTTAAAATGTAATCTGAACCATAATATACCTCCAAAACTCAACCAGTATCTTTAGCCATTCTCTTTAGTAATATCAACCCACAATGTAACCCCATACTCGTAATGCAAACCATCCGATTCCCTGTTGACTAATGTGCAATTAAGCTCATAATGATAACGATATTCAGCCCATTTGTCGGACTCATTGGCCTATGATGTAATTCAACCCCACAATATGATACCTAACCGATGTTAAACGAAGTATGATGGCGTCACAGCATCATTGCCGATCATTGCGTTACCAGCTTTTCACACGAACCATATAAGATGTTACCCAAGCAGCTGCTCGCTGACTTGATATTTTCTAACTTTTTAAAGCGCCTGTCTCCTACGCAAGCGGCGCTCATGGCGCTGCTGTACAAACAATGCAACCAACAAGCAGTGAAAGAAGCATCACATAAATAGAAAATAGGCTTAAATGTCTAGTCATTATAGTCTGTACGCCATTCTCTGTGCCATTCTGTATGCCATTCTCTATGCCATTCTGTATGCCATTCTGTATGCCATTCTCTATGCCATGATGTACACCATTCTGTACACCATTCTGTATGCCATTCTCTACGCCATTCTGTATGCCATTCTGTATGCCATTCTGTATGCCATTATGTATGCCATTCTGTATGCCATTCTCTACGCCATTCTGTATACCATTCTGTATGCCATTCTGTATGCCATTCTCTATGCCATTCTGTATGCCATTCTGTATTTCATGCTGTATACAACTTTGTAATTGTTACTCAACTGCATATAGAAGTTTATCGGTCTGCCTTTGACCTGAGAGCTCCAAATATGGCGTGATATACGATCCTGCCTGTGTCTTCTTCTTTATACATCAGACCTAGAAAAAGACATGTCCTCAAAAATCATAGACAACAATTTGTAGTGCGCGGCAAATTTCACAAATAAGAATGTTTACTTTTGTGTGTCGTGACATTGCAATTAGCAACTGCGTAATGGTGGCCCGATGGAAATATCAGGGACAGTGATGGGTGCGTATTAATTGATATTGATGTAAAACATTGATACCGCTTCAACTTGTCATCATACCGGGGTCAGGTTGAAAAGAAAATGCCGTGCGTTTTCGGCGGGAAGCCATCAAACGGAGAAGTCTGTCGTCTGCTCGGCTTTTGTTGATGTAATTAAGTTATAGCGAGTATGTGACGACGTATTGGATAAGGTCGAATTGGGGTAATTGTCTATATCAGTTAGATGCTGTCATAAAGGGTGGGTACTTAGACGTCCATCGAAAATAGCTCAAATTGTTGAAATGGAGCTCGAGATGTCTTTGTTGAGGTTGGGGCGTTGGGGCAGGATGTTTTTAGTCGATGAAAATGCTCGTCTGAAATTAGTTTCATTAGCTTCATTTTTTGTTACTATTGCGTTCGTTTTGGGTTATATTTGTGTTCGTTTTGGGTTACATTTGTATTTGAATTATGGAATTGAAGTTTCGTGATTTTGTTTACGCTGGGGGTGGAGGCAGGATGTTGCTTGTACAAATTTGAGCTCAATCGGTCGTCGAAGTTGCGAAATAATAATGAGAGAAAAAACACCCTTGTCACACGAAGTTGTGTGCTTTCAGATGCTTGATTTCGAGAACTCACATTCTAAATCTGAGGTCTCGAAATCAAACTCGTGGAAAATTACTTCTTTCTCGAAAACTACGTTACTTCAAAGGGAGCCGTTTTTCACAATGTTTTATGCTATCAATCTCTCCCCATTACTCGTCACCAAGTAAGGTTTTACTCTAATAATTATTTTGAGTAATTACCAATAGTGCCCACTGCCTTTAAGGTGCTATTATGTATCTTGACCAAACCCTCTATGCATGTCTTTGTTTGGGTTGGGGTGGAGGCAGCATGTTTCTTATTGATAAAATGTTTTGTTTGTAAAAAGTTTCATTAGCTTCTCTTTTTGGTTATATTTGTGGTAGTTTGGGGTTATGTTTGTGCTTGATTTGTTGAATGGAACTCTCGGTGGCTTTGTTGAGACTGACGTGGAAACAGGATGATACTCGTTAAAGAAAATGCTCCCCTGAAATTAACTTCATTGGCTTCGTTTGGGGAGATATTATTTGTGTAACCGTTCTAACAATGCGTGCGCCCCGATTCAATGAAGGGGTACGTTTGTAATATAATTATGGAGATGTGGGATGCCTTGAGTGTATGTTCTGTATCTTGGCTCTACGTTTGTGTGTGCCATACTACTCACCATCTTTTATTTAGAGCAGAATATGCATTAAAACATCGCCCTATACGCAATCGTATTGCTTGCGTTATCAACCACTATTGTTCACGATAGCTTTTCCTTTTGGATCACATTTCATGACCGTGTAATTCGGAGCTCACAATACCAGGAGCACCTACATATACACTGCAATAGTTGGAGTGTTAAATTTGTTCTCTTGGAATACATATGTGACAACACCGACACGGTGTTAAATTCACCTACGATATAGTAATGGGGATAAATAACACCATGTTGGTGTTGTCACAAAAAGATACCAGGACGAAGTTAATAAACACCCCAGTTTTTGCGAAGAAATCCGCAGTACGAGGGCCGTGAAACTTGCCCAAGACTAGGACATAATTAGTTCTGTCATGAAAACCGATATAGAACAATAATAACATTCAACATAAATTATTCTCTGTAATTTCAGTATATTCCTGCGTATTTATTTTCAGAGTTGTATGTTTTACAATTTGTTTTGAACCATTCAGTTTCAATTCATCAAGCAGATGATAGCCGTAATTAATACAAAGTGGCTTATTTGACTTGGCTGACGTGATTAGCCATGCAGTGAATAGAACAACAACAATTTATTTTTAAATTCAAGAGGTATAAAAATAGTCATTTTAAACGACACGTTTTTGCTTCGTATAAACACTCATTGACAAGCTGCTGGTTCAATTAATTTGACTTTATTTAGCTATAGACCTTTTAGTGCATGCATTTTAAGCGGAATACTCCATTTTGTGTAAAGGGTAAGAAGAAGGGACGGGGGAAATGCTTGTATGGTCACTTTAGGCGCTTATACACACTTAAAGGCACTGGACCCTACATGTATGTTGGAAAATACATTAAATATACAGAACACTCTTCGCGCCTAATCGACTTTATGATCAGCAACCCTGTGGATATAAAGATAGTGCTTCAAGTAAATTTACTTGACAAAGACATCAGAGCACGTGCATTCCTTCTTCTTTTTCCTCTTTTTTTTCCCCGGAGGAAATTTTCGTCAAACCTTAAAGACACTGGACACTTATGCTAATTGTCAAAGACTAGTCTCCTCACTTTGTGTATCTCAACATTTGCATAAAACAACAAACAAGTAAAAGTTTTAGCTCATTTGGTCGTCGAAGTTTGGAGAGAGTATGGTAGAAAAACGCATCGTAGCACAATTCAAACCCTTTAGTGAGAAAATACTTATTTCACAGAAACTACGTTACTTAAGAGGGAGCCGTTTCTCACAATGTTTTATACCAGCAACAGCTCTCCGTTGAATAATTAACAAGTATGTTTTTATGTTAACAATTAATCTTAGTGATTGCCGATAGCGTCCCTGTAACGCCGGATACCCCAGTGCTGTGCAACTTCATTAACGACATGCACTGGACACTATTGGTAAGTGTCGTCTTCTCACTTGGTGTATCTCAACATGTGCATAACATACATAACAAACCTGTGAAAATTTGAACCGAATTGGTCGTCGAAGTTGCGAGATAATAATGAAAGAAAAAAACTACCCTATTATAACACGAAGTTGTGTGCTTTAAGATGGTTGATTTCGAGACCTCAAATTCTAATCCTGAGGTCTCGAAATCAAATTCGTGGAAATTACTTCTTTCTCGAAAACTATGTCACTTCAGATGTTTTATACTATCAACCTCTCCCCATACTTACCGAGTTAGGTTTTCTGCTAATAATTGTTTTGAGTAATTACCAATAGTGTCCACTGCCTTCAAGAGTGTTCATTTGTTCATCAGTTACCATCTGATCTACAGGGTACCAGTTTCTTTTCCGCGATTACATCGACCACCGTTAATGGAAGTGATCTGGATACGATACCAGCATTTTATCGCTCTTGTTTATCTACCGAAACTAAAGGAAGATGTAAAACCAACCAGCCTGAACTAAGGTGGTTGTAAATTAATGGGGATCCTACGGAAATGTACATATCAAGGAGAGTGTTGAATTTTGATCATTTATTAATTTGCACAAAAAGTGCAGATGGCCCCAGTTGTGATTAAGATAAGGAATGCACTTTTATCCACCCCCTCATCAAAATTATAATAAATAAGTTAAAACAAATCGGAATAAATCTAAGTGGAATTTAGATTTCCCTGCCTGGGACGCTTGTCTCTTTGAAAAGTGTCCGGCTATTTTTTGGGACAAACTATCGGCTCTTAAAAATGGATACCGAATTCAATTTACTCCGTCCACTAAATTAAATAAAATTACCGATCATTTCAAGACAGCGAGGGTCGTTTTTTTTAAACATATTCAAATTTTGCCGTGTGAAAAAAATGTAAATAAATAGCTCCACTTCGTAATATTTCAAATTCTGCCTTTATTGTGTTAAAAAAAGTGCTCAAGTGATCGCAGTCGACCAATAAGGCTGTAAAGTGAACTCAGCAACGTGTTTGTGTGTTTGGGGGTGTTTTGTTTAGGCATTATGGAAGCCAAAGACTTTGGCTATAGTTGACTTTGGCACCTTTTTTAGCAAGATCTAAACCAAATAATTTCGTTAGCTTGTATCTCAAAAACAACTATCTATTTATAGCCTATATTATTAAATATATTCACTCCCTGTGAGGGGTTCACGTCGTGGCTGAAAACTTCATGTCCAAAAAGTATCAAAACCCCTCTCCCCTCAGATATATAAATAGTCTTAAAGACACTGGACATTATTGGTAATTGTCAAAGACTAGTCTTCTCACTTGGTGTATCTCGACATACGCATAAAATACAAACCTGTTAAAATTTTAGCTTGATTGGTCGTCGGAGTTGCGAGATATTAATGAAATAAGAAAAACAAACTTGTCACACGAGTTGTGTGCTTTCAGATGCTTGATTTCTAGACCTCAAATTATAAACTTGAGGTCTCGAAATCAAATTCATGGAAAATCACTTTTTTCTCGAAAACTACGTTACTTCAGAGGGAGCCGTTTCTCACAATGTTTTATACTATCAACCTCTCCCCATCACTACATTACTCATTTCCAAGTGAGGTTTTATGCTGATAACTATTTTGAGTAATTGCCAATAGTGTCCATTGCCCTTAATACACAAACACTGGAGATAAACTGTCATAAAACACAAACTGTCAAACGTATAGTCGTTATCATCATCGTTTTCTTTCTAGCATCTCGCCCACAAACAAATAATTTGTATTCGCAGCCGCCAAGCTGTTAAAATCATATGTAATGCTGGATTAACGCTCTGTCTTAAATAATGATTAGATCTATAGTTCTGTGCGGTCATCAACTTAAAGCCGCGCCGAAAAAAAAGAAAAAAAAATATTGCAGGCCGTTGATTTGGCTGATAAATCGATTTTGGCAGCACCTGCGCTTTTAAAGCATCTAAGGGTGTTTGGGACTAACGTTGCCAATGAAATTATCAAGTTGCCGTGACAACGATACCGTTTTTTTCTGCGTGGCCGATTTTAGCCTATTTTATATTGCTGCGTTGCAGTAGATCGTTTTCGTTTTTGACACTTTTTTTTTTTTTTGTGGGGGGGGGGTGGGGCGAGAGGGAGTCTTATTCTATGATTTCAAGAAGAGATAAACACAAATTCGCTACATTTTGGATGCTTTATTTGTGTAGTGAAAGACATATAACCATTCAAGTTAGATGACAGTAACACTCACTTCTTCAATTCAGCATCAGTCATTACCCGAAATTATTAACAGGCCTAGGTCAGCAGCGTTTTGTATTTTGTATGTGAAGAGTTCTATTTTGCCGATAATAGAATAGCAATGTTAACCGCAAACGTCACAAAACATCTCAATAAAAACATGTCGATTACTTCGCAGACGAAAATAAAAAAAGAGTTAATTGCTTGGGAGCCTGATGCGGAACGTAAAGTAGTGTTTCAACCCTATCTTTCATTGCGACACACTTTTCCTTTGACCTTTGATCCGGTAAGAGGCCTAGGTCAGCAGCGTTTTGTATTTTGTATGTGAAGAGTTCTATTCTGCCGGTAATAGAATTGCAATATTATCCGTAAATGTCACAAGACATCTTGATCAAAACATGTGATTACTTCGCAGAAGAAAATAAACGAAAATGCTTCCGAGCTAAGACGCGGACCGTGGTACTGTTTTAAACCCTCTCTCTTTCATTGCGACACAGTTTCGGAATGACGCGGCAAATTAAACATTTTTTGTGACCTAAATACATTAATGGAATGAGGTTAGATAAGGTTACCCGTAATTATTGGATGAGTGTGATTCCCTTTATTAGATCTACGGTCTTTGAAAGAGGAAGGGGGGTTGTCGAAGACTTGGGTCAACCAATCCCATCTTAGAGACTCTGTAATAAAACCATACGATCTCTATTTGTTTTTCTTAAGTTGCTGCACCATAAATTTGGGTTTACTGAGGGATGAAAAAGGGGGTGTCTTCATTTATAATTGATTAAAGGTGCAGTCGCGTCGAGATTTCCTAAGAAATGATTTCATGCATGGAATATTCACTAGCTGTATAAACAATGAGCTCTTTAAATGGTCACGCCTGTAGTAAAAGTGTATCCACCCTAGCTATCCAATTTAACCTATGACCTGCACTTTGGCTAGCTTCATAAATAAATAGTTCTTTAAACGGTCGCGCCTGTTGTAAAAAAAATGTCTCCACCCCTAGCTATCCTACTTAACGTATAATAAACTTGTCTTTGTAAAGATTCTGGACACTATTGGTAATTGTCAAAGACTAGCCTTCACTGTTGGTGTATCTCAACTGCATAATATAACAAACCTGTGAAAGTTTGAGCACAATCGGTCGTGGTAATTGCGAGATAATAATGACATAAAAAACACCCTTGTCACACGAAGTTGTGTGCTTTCACATGCTCGATTTCGAGACTTCAAATTCTAAATCTGAGGTCTCAAAATCAAAATCGTGGAAAATTACTTCTTTCTCGAAAACTACATTACTTCAGAGGTAGCAGTTTCTCACAATGTTTTATACTATCAACCTCTCCCCATTACTCGTTACCAAGGTTTTATGCTAAACAATATTTTGGGTATATAGTGTCCACTGCCTTTAAACGGTCGCGCCTGTTGTAAACAATTTCTCCACCCTAGCTATCCTACTAATAACCTATGAACTGTTCTTTGACTACATCAATAAAAAAATCTCTTAAATGAACGATAACGCCTCTATACATAAATCAATATCCAGCCCAAGCTATCCAGACTTCCACGCAAGGCCTCCGCCCACCCTCCCTCTCTCCTTCTTGATTGTTATTCTCCTTCATAACTTTCTCGGGGCGTTTACAAAATACTTTTCACCTCAAGTAGATCAAATTAGCAAACTTTGATTGGCAATCAGCTCCAAATCTCAAAAAACAACCTTTTGACATTTCAGTGGATCAGGACCTGAAGTCCTCCAATCCCACTGCCTAAGCCGTTTTTGTTTGTCGACGGTAACTAATTTCCGAACCACAAAACGAATGATTAGAGAACGAGAATTTTTAGCAGCACAATCTATAGGACAGATCTACTTTTTTTTATTTTTATTTAGATCACATTGTTTCAAGAAAGCTTTATCTATACCCACTTGAATTAATGCAGTGTCATTATTTATTGTATTTGCTCCATTAAAAATGACACCACAAACATCGATTTATATTTAAATTAGATTGAATTAATTAGTATTCGGAAATAATAAATAAATTCATCTCGACACCTTTACCAACACCCCTAAAGTATCATCTCATAATACCTCAAAAGTTTAAAGTTGATTGACACTTTTGATTGAGGACTCATTAAAGGCTCTGGACACTATTGGTAATTACTCAAAATAATTGTTAGTAGACAAACTTACTTGGTTATGAGCAATGGAGAGCTGTTGATAGTTAAAAACATTTTGAGAAACGTCTCCCTCAAAGCAGCGCAGTTTTTGAGAAAGAAGTAATTTCCCACTTAAATATTTGACATAAAACTTTTGCGACCTTCAAATGTGTTTTGTTTTCCATAATTCTCTCGCGAATTCGACGACCGTTTGACAAATTTTCAAAGGTTTGTTATTTTGTGCATAAGTTGGGATACACCAAGTGAGAAGAACGGTCTTTGACAGTTACCAACAAAGTCTAGTGTCTTTAAAACCAAAAGTGCGGTCTGAGGAACTTAAGGAATATAGGGCAAGGGCTGATTATTCATTTGTTTTGAAATTACAAATGCATTGGTTTTAAGTTTGAATAATTCAAAAGATTTACAGAGAATATATCCGCGCCTTGGTCAATCCGTTACGTTTATCCTTTGGTTATTAATGGGGTTTGTTAGGTTTATTTCTTCTTGATCCTTTTGTACTTTTCGTTAAGATGCCATTGAACCTTGGGCTGATTTAATGTACCCATTTAAAAAAAAAAGGCGCCTTTTTGTTTCCGTGTTAAGACAGTTTGTGTTTGCTGACAACTTATTAGCATAAGTGATCAGCAGTTATTTACCTGTAATTAAATGTTCTCGTTTCGTGGTTAATTGCAATGAATTATAAACCATGCATCAGGCAAGTCAGTTCTCAAAACTTGATGTATTTAAATTATTTATGTCCTTAAAGATTTTTAGCATTGTAGATTCATTAGACTCATGCATGAGCGAGTAAAGTACAGTTAGAAACGTTAAGACCACACCGGTTCTTTTAAATCAGAATCAACACTTATGTATTCAATGAGGGTTTTTTTTTCAACAGGAGCGTCTTGCAACCAAGACAAGAGTCCCAACGTAGCCTTCAAAACTTGCAGATTTTTTTTCCCAACTAAAAACAATAATAATAGTAACACATTCTTATATAGCTTAAAAGGTATGGTAAAAAGCGCCAACATTAATTACCATAATCTCCCAAAAGAGTTTCATACTTGGTTGAATTGTGCCTTCAAGTTTAAGAACGTGGTTTCTTTTAGGATCCACACCAAGCAAAGCTTTAAAGGCACTGGACACTATTGGTAATTGTCAAAGACCAGTCCTCTCACTTGGTGTATCTCAACATATGCATGAAATAACACCTGTCAAAGTTTGAGCTCAATTGGTCGTCGAAGTTGCGAGATAATAATGAAAGGAAAAACACCCTTGTCACACGAAGTTGTGTGCTTATAGATGCTTGATTTCGAGACCTCAAATTCTAAATCTGAGGTCTCGAAATCAAATTCGTGGAAAATTACTTCTTTCTCGAAAACTATTTCACTTCAGAGGGAGCCGTTTCGCACAATGTTTTATACTATCAACGTCTCCCCGTAACTCCTCACCAGGTAAGGTTTCATGCTAATAATTATTTTGAGTAAATACCAATAGTGTCCACTGCCTTTAACATCACACATAAAGCTTGTAAAAGAAACGTTTTGTAAACGAGTTTCTCCCGAGGCGAAGAACAAGCCCAACCGAAATCCCGCCACCCTTCTGACACGCCATCAACCACTATTGTTAATGATTAATATACATCAATTGAGTAAAGACATCAATTGAGTAATTTGCTGCATTTCCTTCACGGGTATAAGCCCATGGGATGACGATTCTTCATTGTAATCGATGTCAAATTGATCCGGGCGTTTAGTGAGGCTTGCGGGTAAAGTAGAGGGTGGAAACCAATCCCTTTGGGTGGTACAATCCTGAGCTCCTGAGGTGCTTACGTACATTCATCTTGTGTCTTCATGGATGCGTCATCCTTAAAGGGTGTTACTTTTTGTTGGACAAAAACACCACAATGTACACTAGACTTACACTAAACTTACACAGTTTGAAGATAATGATAGTAGAAAGCTTCCCTGAAAGTATTACGTGCTGAGGTGCTGTAGTTTTTGGGAAATGAGTAAAACAGTGTCATTGAAATAATTTTCGTCTCATGAGACGAACATTATTTTAAGCATTTTACAGACGTATTTTCATGATATTGTTTTACTCATTTCTCAAAAACTACAGCACCTCTCAGTAAGTAATATTTGAAGGGAAGCTTTCACTATCATTTTCTTCAAACCCTGTAAGTTTAATGTAAATCTATGGACATTTTGAAAAGATACCCAAATCCTTTAAAGGCCATTACAGAATTGTTCCTTTTTTTCTAACAACACAGTTGATGGCAATGTAAGCACTTCATGTAATCCACCATAAACATAAGCTGACAAACCTTATTGCTGCATGACATCGATTTAAAAACAAAACACAATCAAACGCTCACTGAGCGATCAACTCAAAACAGGAAATTAGTTTTACTTATTCATCATAAAATATGATATTTAAGACAGAAATATTTCAAGGGATGTTTTCGTCTATGTTTATCATCATCATTAGACCATGTAAATTTTATGTAAATCTGTGATCTTGGACGAGGTATTTCTTGTACCATATCCGTAACTGCCCGTACTGTTCTTTTAACCAACTGTACTGTGGGGCGTTCGGGAGGATCGCTCCAGTATTACACACTGCCTCGAAGGAGGTAGGCTGCGGTTCAAAAGATGCACTTAAAGGCACAGGACACCTTTGGTAAAAGACCAGTATTCTCACTTGGTGTATCCCAACATAGGCATGACATAACAAACCTGTGAAAATTTGGACTCAATTGGTCACCGAAATTGCAAGAGAACAATGACAGAAAAACACCCTTACTGCAAATTAATTTGTGTGCTTTCAGATGCCTAATAAAAGGCTTCAAGCCTGAAGTCTTTTATTATTTTAGTGAGAAGTTACCTTTTCCCCAAAAAGTTCGTTATTTCAGGGAAGCCGTTTCTCACAATGTTATGTACTCTCAACAACTCTCCATTCCTTGTTATCAAGTAATTTGTTGTACTAACAATAATTCTAGTAACTATCAACTAAGCCTTTGAGTAAATGTATACAAAATAAGCTGCATCTCAGTTAATGCGCCAATTTTGGTCTGACTCTGCCATTATCCAGATTTGTCTAAATGAAGAGGTAATTGGAATTGTTGTCCTCTCCTTTGTGTAAATATTGTGAAAGATATTGTGGTTTGTTTTGTGTATATATATTTATATGTCAATAAATAATCCAGTCAGTCGTACATTTGTTAGGCGCCAATCCAGCGCTCGATGCCCATGGCGGCTTATAATAAGCAAATATAGTACGTTTTAAGTGAAGTTTGAAGATGGCTTCTGAGGGGAATTATTAAACGAGTCGTGAGGCCGATTTCACAAAGCAATGAAATTCATTGCAAGACAATTCGCAGTATTACCACAGTGATTTGCATTGTGACATCACACTATATACTTAGCAACTACGATTGATTTGCAGTTAAGAGCTATCTAAGCTCTTTGTGAAGTCTGCCCCATCAGTGCCCAATTTCAAAGTGCTACTTATGCAAACAAACATTGAGTAACAGTTATTTTTTGCTTAGCTGAAATGAGCAGGACACCAGACACAAATTGTACACATGACATGTAACGTTGGCTGGTAACGTTATTGTGGATAGTAAGCATCATTTTGATGTGCTTGGTTACTGTCTGTGCTTGTAAGCAGCTCTGTGAAATTGAGCCCAGACCTTAAGGTGAATTGGGATATAAAGGGCGCGGTTCCACAACTGGGTTGTCCTGGGAATGCGAAGGACGGAAGTTTCTTTACATTTTTTTGATAAAACAGTTATAGGGGTTTGAGTAGTAATGACGTCAGATATAAGACACTGATCTAAACGTCAAGGTTAAACAGTGTTTCTACATCAGAACTGTTAAGTATGTGTTAACCAAATTTACTTCTCGGATATATGTATGCACCTTTTTTCTGTGCTCCATTTTCTGTTGACAATATTGTACTCTGCGTAGCCTACGCCGCGGCGCTGTGTGAATATAATTACTTAATAGTTTGCAACAACGCGCATCAATTCGTCCTAAATATTACGGTACTTCAAAGGTGACCTATTTTGCATCGTGACGCCATCAAATACACACAAACTAGAGCCGATAATTTTTAATTAAAGAGAATGCAGAAATAATGTCTTAATAGACGTGCAGTGATGTCAACTTGACAATAGTCAATGTTTGAGCTATACACCGAAAGCTGTAGTCCATAATCCCCCAGATCCATGATATTAATAACAATATTTTACAAAACAAATAGTGCGTTCACTACGAATTTCCCCTCAGATGTACCCGTGAAGGCGTCAATGCGCACGGTAGCCTCATTCAATCTTGCTCCCTGGCAGGCGGACGGCTGCGTGCAAACAAACCTGTACTTTCCGCAGTTCTCCCTTTGCATCTTGCCATTTTATTCTTGCACTTTCTTCATTCATTCAAGTTAAATTGTATTTTCCCCTGGGTTCGCTTTCATAGTGTTTAAAAAGTTAAATAGAACGGTTGGGAGCTATTTTGTCTTCCATTCAAGGCGCAGTGTGGTCTTTTTAGAGGCAATAAATGATATATGTTTATTGTCGCCAGTTGGAGTCTTATTGGACGCTAGGTGGCAGCAGACATTCCATTGTTTCAGTAAATGTGCGCATGCTCAGAACTACCTAGAACGCCCGTCAGTAGTTATATTGATATATGTTTATATTGATATATGTTTATTGTCTCAGTTGGAGGCTTATTGGACGCTAGGTGGCAGCAGACATTCCATTGTTTCAGTAAATGTGCGCATGCTCAGAACTACCTAGAACGCCCGTCAGTAGTTATATTGAGCGGATATTTATTGCATTGGCATGGTTAGTTGGCTAGTCTAGAGAACAGTTAAAGCACCGTTGCCCATGTGCAATACTTGGACGGGTGTGCGGCACCTAAATGTAGCCCGAGCCCTAAATGAAGCCTGGATCTAAATGTAGCCCCAAACATGTACTTTAGGGCTCGGGCTACATTTAGGTGCCGCACAGACGGGAAACATTTGTAAGTGGCACGATTAGATGGCTAGTCTATTAGGTACGTTCCATTGTCAGTACTTGGACGTGAGACTATACCTGCATTAACGTGAGTAGGCTCACCCTTAATTCCACTCTCCCACCATCTCCTTAAAGACACTGGACACCTTTGGTAATTGTCAAAGACCCGTCTTCTCACTTGGTGTATCTCAAGATGACAAACTTGTTGACATTTTAATAATAATAATAACAGTATTAACTCAATTGGTCATCGGAGTTTCAAGTGAGTATTGAAAAAACACCCTTGTTGCACAAGTTTGTGTGCGATGCGTACAAAGAATATTAAAAGACTCAGACCTGAAGCCTTCCAATTATTTTAGTTGAAAACAATAACCTCTTCCTCAAAAACAGAACTCCAGAGAAAGTTGTTTCTCGCAATGTTTTATACTTTTAACAGCTCTCCGTTGCTCGTTACCAAGTAAAGTTTTAAAATATTTTGAGCAATTACCAATAGTGTCCAGTGCCTTTAAAGAAACAAGAAAAAGGTGCGAGAGACTTTCGAAAAATAAAATAATTAATAAAAATAATTTGTTCGGAAAACAACTTCACTAAGGATCTTATTAAAAGCCAACTGATCCACTGTGTATTGGCTTCATTCTCGGCTTATGACAAAACGAGTTGGAAATAGAAAAAATAATGCTCAGCTGCAAACGAATACGTTTATGTGTTAGTTCAGCATGATTTACAGGCTCTCTTTAGATTAAACGTTCAAGTGAATGTTTGATAGAATAGTGCATGACCCACCCAGAGCAATTCGACAGAGGAAGAAAATAACGTATTGGCTGTAAGGGGAAGCAATAAACGCCCAGACAGTGCGTGGCTTGTGAACAGAAGCGTGTAGTTAAAGGCACTGTGACACTATTAGTAATTACTCAAAAAAATTATTAGCATAAAAATGTACTGGATAACGAGCAATGGAGAGCTGGTGTGTGGTCGTTTGTAAATAAAATTGGAGAAGAACGTAGTCGTTTAGTTTAAAGGACTAACGGAACGTTTACAAAATTTTCCCTTTTTACGATCATATGCCAAACGGTATAACAATCACTAATTGAGTACCTAAAGACAATGGGCACTATTGGTAATTTCTCCAAATAAAATAATTGTTATAGTGGAAAAGCTTTGTTCCCTACTTGATAAACGAGCAATGGAGAGCTGTTGATAGTATAAAACATTGTATGAAACGGCTCCCTCTGAAGTCACGTAGTTGTTGAGAAAGAGGTAGTTTCTCACTCAAATAAATAAATAAAAATACTTCAGGCCTGCAAATTTCGGTGATCAATTGAGCCCAGGTTTATGATGATGTGCATACGTTGGGATAAGTGAGAATACTGGTCCTTGATTGCCGATGCTGCCCAGTGCCTTTAAACGAAGGGAGATTATTGATACAACAATGTTGACAAATTTATGTTCGCTCCATGTCGAGAATTAAAAAAAAAAATACACACAATAATAATCGTCTTAAAAATGATGTATCCATAAGATTGTGTGCAAGACTTAAGTGACGTCACCACTGACGTAACATCTGCTATTGTGGCGATATTACTGCACTCTCGGCCCAAATTAGTTGTTGAATAATTACAAAATTTGTCTCTTCTTTCATTAATTTGCAACTGTTTCGACTGCATTGAAAGATGTTTCGCACACGAAACAGCCGTAGTGTTTTTCACCCCCCTTTTTAGTCAATTAGCTTCGCGTGCCATTGCGTATTCAATGAGCCTGTTTTCTTAAACCACCACTTCAACTTGTCTTTCCAAGATGTTTTGTTTTCCCTTCTTAAAGTGAAGATTTGCCATTTGGAAGTTTTGCGTCTAATTTAGGCGTAATTCCGAAACCGTCGTCGTTAGAACAAGCACAAAAACAGATGACAGTGCAGTGTTTGTTTAAACACACAAGTTATTACGATTTTGAAGCTTCAATGTACAGTTCAGATGAATTCCAATAATTAAAATCAGTCAATACAATAGAATATGGTTTAAAAATTATGAAAACTTTATTTAATCTGGTCAGTGAAAAATGAATTAGATAAATTATACAATCATTCTTTTTCATTAGTAATGTTTTTCATTTTTCTAAATTTTAAGGCACATAACCATATTTAAAACTGCCGGATATTTGTATCATGTATAAATTTCTTGTGATAGAAAAAAATAATATTATTATTAAAAAAAAAATTTTTTCAAAGCGGACAAGCGCAAATAACATGATGGACACATGTATTCAACAATATAAAACAGTAATATGTAACAAATAATTATAGGAAATAAACAAAACATAAAAACACGCACATGGCAAGAGGGCAGATAACACAGGCAAACAAAGCCATGCAACACACAAATAAAAGACAATGTACTAGAGTGGCAAGATGGGTGAAGAGAAGAGATGAAAAAAATGTGCTCCATATGTTGTTGAAAATAAACTATTTACAACCACACACCCAATCCAAATAATTTCTTTTTAAACATCTCAGGCTAATAATAATACAAATAAAAAATAAATAATAATAATTTATTGCATTTCTTGTGGGCCACTCATTCGAGGATATTCGAAGGCGCAAATTACACATAAATTCCACAAAAAATTACAGCAAAATACCAGCAGACCGATAAATTAATGCAGCAAACAAACAAAAATACACAAAAAGCATAAAACATAAATAAGATACTGTACTACTGTTGTGGTGCATTGTGTGAAGCGTTTTAAATTCCTTAAATTACTTTTTGTACTGCGCCTCACCACGTTTGCTTTGCTGACAATTTGAACGACTATTACGTAAGCAATGACTGTTCTCAACTTAAGAGATCAGCTTGCCATTATTCGGGACAGTCGGGTCTTTGGCGTGGTGCCGTCAACATCTATCGGCTATCGCGGTTTAATTTATTTCAGAAGCAATGTACCTCTGTTATTTTATAATAAAGTATTCTAGACCATATATTTATGGTGTCGCTCTCCAGTTTTTTTATGTCTGTTGAAAATCACTAAAAATCAAAACATAATACTACTCTCTCGACCTGAATCGTTCTCTTAACCTTTTAATTGACATCGAGGTTTTTGTATGACAATCCATGCGATCATTGTCTCAAACCTCAAACCCACCTGCCATCCTCCACCGCTTTACCCTGCATTCACACAGTAGGCCCCCCGGGGCATTCGGGTCATTAATTCACAGACCGTATGCTCAGCCACAACCCACGCTCCGGTTCCAGAAAAACCGGCCGCTTTATTCGTCTGCAGCATCCACGGATTTCCCCGGAGCATATGTACACAGGAGATATCGGCCGATTCCTCCGCAACAATTTAAAGAACTTGTTAAAGGCACTGCTGCCGATTTCAAGAAACGGTAGGATGCATCATATATCGAGTTAGGACGAGTTAAACTCGTCCTGTTTTAGACTGGGTTCATTGTGTCATAACTGCTAAGGTTATTGGAACTTAACTCGTCCTAAGTCCTAAGATTAATCCTAAATTAGAAAGAGTTTGGTTAAATAGACTAGCTGGATAGAGTTAGTAGTTGCTTAAATTAATTGATAGCAAACAAACTTACTCGTTAACGAGCAATGGAGAGCTAGCTGTTGATAATATAAAACATTGTGAGAAAATACCTACCCTTCTCACTTTCTTAAAAAATACTTTGGGACTGAAAGGCTCTTGTAGACATCTGAAAGCACAGAAATTTGTGCGAAGAGGGTTTTGTTTCTTTGTATTATTCCTGTGCAACTTCGATGACCAATTTAGTCAAATCTTGTTATTTGGCATATGCTGGAAATACACCAAGTGAGAATACTGGTCTTTGACATTTTACCAAAGGTGTCCAGTGCCTTTAACTTCTGTTCATTGCTCCTTTTGTGTGCCATTTATCAATACTGATAACTGAAGAGGGTTCACCGTGCGAGGGCAGCCCTGAGGGGGTACTATTTGATCGTGAGTTAAGAGCATCCAGACGTCCTCAATCAATTTAACCCATCATTGAAGGCAATGACCCGACTATGATATAGATATATCTGCTTACCAGCTTTATGAAATTGGGCCCTTGAAGCTTTCGATAATTTGGATTGTTATTTGCCGAGTTTGAAAGTGGAGGGACTGGAAGTTCTTTTCAAACCTTTCGCGACAGTGTTGGTTTGGACGGTTTCGTCTTTCTGTTTTCTCTATAATTATTTCAGATTTTGTTTTCAAATGTGACTTTTGTTGTACCTCTCTTGATAATTATTCTACTCTGATAAGCAAACAGTGTTACGTGCCAAAGGCACACCCGTCCAGTATTGCTATATTCTGGTCTAATAGTCAAACAGTTGTTGTGAATTAACACCTAACAATATGGAGCAATATACAGCTCGTGACATTTACCTTGTTTAAGCGGATGTGTTATTGCATGTTATAATAACTTGACAATATTTGCTAATCATTTGGCCAAATCACATGGACAGTTCTCCCTGATTGTCTCCCAAGAATTATCAAATTATCAATTTTTTTGAGCATAGTAGTCGATACATGGTATGACACAGTTCCGCAATGATTTGCAGCTCATCAAAGGGTATTCAAAATGAAATCAAAGAAACCATTATATACAATTTCATTTACTCTCAGACAGAAGTAGCTCCAGAAAGCTCAATTTTCCAAAACGGTAGCTTATATTTCCCGGGCGCTCAACCGTAAGAATTCCCCTCATATTTTGCTTTCGTTGTCCGAGAATAAGTCCGTACTCCCCCAGGTCGCCCAAAGGCTTAATAACGAGTAATACAAAGGAGGGAATTGTGGACAAAAAGGTGTGTCCGATTCCGTAATATTACACCGAGAAGAAGATCTTTCACTTGAGGCAAATGACGTTCTGTTTGGACACAGTCCCTTCTGTTGTGTGGCGAGACAGACAAACGCTTCCGCCTTGATATTTTGATAATTCCAAGGGGATTAGTGAGGTGTTGAGCCTATTTCGGTGGCAGATGAGGAGAGATAGGTTACGGCTCTAGAGATCATGGTTTGTAAAAGACGGGCAAATGATCGACGCTTGCATCTCCAACACAATCTCAACATTTTTTTTATTTTCTTCACTATTCACTTTTTTTTTTAACTGTTGGCCAAAAGTATAAAGTTCCCTTTCGTTTTCTATTTCTGAAGAACGGTCCGACTGTAACTCAGTAATTGCATTACCGATCACTATTCTACTACAGTATCGTGAAGAATTGTATTTCAAATGACTTTATCTTAATAAAGATGAGAGCTTATACCAACATGAAGTAAATAGTTATGTCTGCATAAAGTGGTTACGTATGGGATTGTTTTCATTTTATTTTTATTTTATTGTCTATTTTTTATTTTTTATTTTTTTACTATGTATGTACTTGCTACTTGTGGTTTACATTTTAATCAGGATGTTCTCTCTTACAATCCCCGGTAAATATCGATTTATCCAGTAATTGATATTATAAACTATGATGTACATCACATAGCAAACATACTTCCCCCCTCAATCAAAATTCGAAGCCCTTCACCTACGAGATTGGCCGCAATCGAAACTGTACCGAGTTTTTCCAGGCTCCGACTGGCGCGATGCAATGAGCCGTTGAGTGCCCATTAAAACCCCGACCGCTACTGATGCCTACTGCATAAGATGACGTGCCCGAGCGCCTACGGTATCCGTTAGGTATTTTTTATTTCTTTTATTTAAGAGAGCCAATGCAAATATAAACGTTCCTCATACTGGTAGACTTTGTACTTGACTGCGAATAGACACGTTTTTAAGTATGGTGGACAGAGTGCAGTGTTCTGCAATGATCTCAAATTGACATAGTATATTTTTAAAAATAGAACAGGCATTTTGAATAAGCTCTTTGGGAATTTGGGTATCAATGTGACTTTTAAATCTTATCTGGCCCAACGGCATTCCTCAAACTCTTAACAGAATTCCCTGAGGAGATGCAGCGCCGGATTCCGAATTTTGAGCAGTATGCTAATCAATTGAATGAATGATAACTAGTTGTGTACCATTTAAAACCGGAGGGTGAGAAGCAGTTAGTGAAAAAGTATTGTCAGGGATACAAGGGACGTGGCTGGGATTCGAACCAACATTATGACGGCTCAGCCAGCAGGCGTTTTAGCAAGTGCACTAGACCGTAAACATTTCCCGCACCGTTCGCATACGTACAACACTTATGATATTTACTCAAAATAATTGTTACCAGTAAAACTATCTCGATAACGAGCAGTGGAGAGCTGTTGATTCATCATTGTGGGAAACGGTTCTCTCTGAACGTAGTTTTTGAGACAGAAGTAATTTCTCATTTAAATAATAATAGACTTATCTCGGGCCCGAATCCCTTTTTATGCAAATTTGTGCAACAGGGGTGGGTTTTTTATTATGTCATCATTGTCTTGCAATTAAATTCTTTGTATTTATTTGGGGAGGTGTTCAAACCCATGTCGTCCGAGTGGACGCACTAGTTGTTTACTGACACCAGATGCATCACAGTATTGGGATACATTGAAGACACTGGACACTATTGGTAAAAGGAGACTTTCCAACGCTAGGTGGCAGCAGACATACCGGGTAAATTTCCATTGTTTACGTAGTTCTGAACATGCGCATAATTCTGAGAACAATGGATTTACCCGGTAAGTCTGCTGCCCTCTATCGTCCCAGAAAGTCTCCCATTGTCAAAGACCAGTCTTCTCACTCGGTGTATCTTAACATATGCATAAAATAACAAACCTGTGAAAATTTAAGCTCAATCGGTCGCGAGATAATAATGAAAGAAAAAAAAACACCAATGTCACACGAAGCTGTGTGCTTTCAGATGCTTGATTTCGAGACCTCAAATTCTAAACTTGAGGTCTCGAAATCAAATTCGTGGAAAATTACTTCCGTCTCGAAAACTACGTCACTTCAGAGGGAGCCGTTTCTCAAAATGTTTTCAACCTCTCCCCTTTACCCGTTACCAAGTAAGTTTTTTATGCTACAAATTATTTTGAGTAATTACCAATAGTGTCCACTGCCTTTTAGTTTCTTTCACCCCATCTTGCCTCCAAGGGATAGTCGGCTCCCACTTTCATCTTATGTCTTACGGTAAGCTCGGAGCACCGCTAGGTCAAATCGTAGTCTCCAAAACACTTGCATGGTGCGCCGCGTCATAATGCCGGTGAAAATACACTTCATACAATTCTCACAGATTAAAGTTGATCTTTATCAGAAATATTTTTAAAAGGGTTTGGAGACATTTTGTGGCTCAAATTTTTGGGCATGACATACCCCTACTGACTGTGAATGTAGTTTTTTGTAGTAAAATAAATAAATACAATGATTATATATAAACACCACCTATTGATTGAAACACAGCAGAGGTCTACATTTATCACAATAATTGATAAAGCTTAGGGGGTAACAACAAGTGCAGTGTTAAGTATGCCGGTGCCATGATATACCAACTCGCCAACAAAATACTGTGATATCCCAAACAAAAAACATCCTGTACAATCGGTATTTTGATACCTGGAACTCCCAGAGAGTGACCTGCGGTTATTGAAACCATAAACTCACCGCTCTCAGATTCTCTGGCGAGAGTCTCAAACACCTTACGTGATTACGGGCACTCGGCAAAGAGACGACACTTGGACGCGAAAATGGCCGCGGCGCCGGGACGATCGCGGCTAAAGTGACGGCATGCTTGAGCTCAATTGCCGCTAGCTGTCGATGTCCGCCCCCAAAAAACCGCTGAAACAATTGATGGAACTGGGACGGAACCCTCCAAATGGAAAGGGTCCGGCAAATTGTCCGGTTGAAATTGTCTTTAATTAAGCTATTTCGGTTTCAATTAGTTAGGTTGTTTTGGGTTTGAGAACGGGAGCTGGAAATGGCCAGTAATTGTTATTGAGTATGGAACAGGAGCTGAAATTGTCACCAATTCAGCTTGCTTGTTTTTTTTTCTCTGAAGATGAGAGTAGCTTTCATTCCTCACTAAATGGCCCTTGAGTTGGACACAAATTCCTTCATTAAAAAAGTTAAGGGTGTAATGATATAAGACTTCGAGTATTGAGTGACAGTTCGATGTCGCTGCTTCATGTATGTTTCTCCTACTGCTAAAGTACAAGTGAGTTTCTTGTCACGGCTATTATTAAAGGGAGGTTGGGCAGTACTGGTTTAAAGGCACTGGATACTATTGGTAAAACCTAAATTGGTAATATAACAAGTAACGGGGAGGGGTTGATAGTATAAAACATTGTGAGAAACGGCTCCCTCTGAAGTGCCATAGTTTTCGAGAAAGAAGTAATTTTCAAAATAATAGTTACTTACTTGGTGAACGAGCAATGGAGAGCTGTTGATAGTATCAAACATTGTGAGAATTGTGAGAAACGGTTGCCTAAGTATAAACGTAGTTTTTGAGAACGAGGTACCTTCTCACTTAAATAATAGAAGACTTCAGACCGTGCACTGTCGTGATGGCGTGTTTGCTTTTACTAGTCGAATCGGGGCATGTTGGCTTGTGCGAGTGCGTACTCCACTGTACGTAGGCATTTTTTGCTAGTACACAGGTAGCATAGAAATTTGGCGCTTGGACGGTAAGCGGAGAATGGTGATCGGAAGTGCAAAATTCGGCGGTTAGCAGAGCCCTGAAATTGCGCATGGGTCACAAATGTTGTTCTTTTGTTTTAAATAGAATTGACATCCGAAAAAAAAGTTAATGATTTGTTTCAAGGGATTCCCTTTTTGAATCAACTTTTTAAAAAGAAAAATCCCCATGAAAAACACTACGACAGTGGCAATGTTGGTGTACAGAAAAAAATCGTTTCCTGCCGTGTCATTCCGTAAGGTTCAATGTCTTATTTCAAATAGCTTCTGTAACACTTCTACGTCCATTAAAGGCAGTGAACACTACTGGTAATGATTCAAAATAATTGTTGGCATAAAACCTTTCTTGGTGACGAGTAATAGGGAGAGGTTGATGGTATAAAACATTGTGAGAAACGCCTCCCTCTGAAGTGCCAGTTTCCGAGAAAGAAGTAGTTTTCCACGATTTTGATTTCGATACCTCAGATTTAGAACTTGAGGTCTTGAAATCAACCATCTAAACGCACACAGTTTTGTGTGACAATGGTTATTTTTCTTCCATTATTATCTCGTAACTTTGATGACCGAATGAGCTCAAATTTTCACAGGTTTGTTATTTTATGTATTATGTTGAGATGCAACAACTGTGGAGGGTAGTCTTTGACACTTACCAATAGTGACCACTGCCTTTAATACACTCCACTATATCATGATATTGTGTTTCAGAAGTTCACTATCCCATTATTTAAAGTCATTGGTACTTCATAATATAAGCACCACAAGGCTTACCAGCTGTTCGGCTGCCTGGCATGATTTACACAAGCCCCACGTAGGGAACAAACATTGGAGAAAGTACTCGCAACCCGAGTATGGGGTTCAACCAAAATGCATTCCCCCTAAAAACCACAGTCCTCTGCAAGAGTGTTTGGAAATATTTTTGATTGATTGGTATCACTCTTAAGAAGTGTAAATCAGATATATTTTTGTTTGTTAATCCGTCCGATGTCCTGTTGGATTGTGAATCTTAAAGGGTCTGTAGGTGATTTTTGGTAAGGAATCTGAAAATTAATGGGATTCGGATGATAATGCTTTTTCAGAAACCGTTCACTTCAAAATAGGCCCCCATGCGGTTTAAGGAAACGATTTTTACCCCAAATCTGTTTCCCTTTTTCATTCCCCAAAGTTTGAATCTGACAAGCGTTTACTGACAAAAACATTTCTCGGATTGTGCATTCCAGTTGCAGATTAATCTCCATGGGTGGACATAATCGCTCCAGATTTTCGGCAGTACATTAAACAAAAGTGTTACCGCTTTAATGAGTGTACTTGAAAGCGTACATAGTAAAGGTATACACCGATCGATATGTGTTCCACACGCGTTTCTAATTGCCTTGTACTGTCAACGCCTAAACCGGTTTTAACTATATTGTATGAGGAGAACAAATCTAATTCTACGCACGGCCGTATCAATCATTTGCACCTGAATTTTAAGCATGGTGAGTAAAGAAGAATCGAGCAGGACGACATTTGTGGTCAGACTCAAATGTTTTAAAGACAGTGGACACTATTTATTGTTTGTTTTACTCTGAACACTTGTTACCATAAAAACTTACTTGGTAACGAGCAATGGAGAGATATTGATAGTGTACAACATTATGAGAAACGGCTCCCTCTGAAGTTTTTTTAGAAAGAGGTAAGTTCTCACTCAAATAATACTGAAGTCTTTTACTATGCATCTAAGGGTGCGTTCGAGGTCGATTAGCTTCCCCGTGAGCCCCTGACAGGCTAATCGAACGTTCACTCACCCTAACGTGGTGACGTCATGCACCTGGGGCCAGCCCCCAAGTGACCCACTCCACAAGCAGGTCACTTGGGGATGACCCGGGTTAGCCCCTGGAATGACCTCAAAGCTATTCGAAAGCACCGGGCAGACCGGGGTCGACCCAGGGAAGCTAACCGAACGCACCCTAAAAGACTCTCATTACAGCGGATCAGTCTTTGTTGTAAAAACACCCAGCGGATCAACAACCTTGCCCTTGCCACTCTAACTTTATAACTAAAGTTTCACATGCGTATTCTCGTGGAAGTCGGGGGAAATGGGATTTGAACTTATTCCTATATGTCTTCGCATAGTAAGTAAAACATGCCTAATTTTGGTCGAGCCCGTTGCGATTGTAAAACGCACTAAAAAAAGGTTAAAATTAAGAGAAGACAGAAGGATACAAATGAAGAAAAGAACACTTGGAAAATGATAACATTCAAACATTCAATCACCACGATGATATATCAGTGATATCATAAAAGCTTCTATTGAGACAAAATGTAATTAATATGTTGAAAAACATAACCTTAAAGGTGACCTAAGGCAGTAATAAGCAATGCTCAGTCGCACAGATGTCTTTGAAGATTGCAGAAATTAATTTTGAGGCATCATTCTGTATCCTACCCCTTTTTTTCTCTCTGACGTATCTAGCGGTTGTCTAGGCAATGAGAAGTAGAACATGTGGACAATTGGGGTAACCATATGCTCAACTGGAGTGTGATCAAAACACTGCACAGTTCCCCACGCGTGACGTCATACATCCACGTTTGTTCTGCCCTCAACGTTGGATAATTCAAACTCTTGAGCTGTTATGTCAGGACTAAGGGAATCGCCATCGGCAATGGACTCGCTCGGAGACATGTAATGTTCTGCGTCCCTCGCTCTCATTCTAATGGCCCTTGACGCGTTTTGGTTCCTGCCGCAATTACCGAGTCAATACAGGCAAACCAGACTACGGCCGCACTTACTCAACGACTTCTCTCAGATGTACCTCCTGCAACACATTATTTGCAACCCCTTATATTTGTATTATACACATTACTGGGGCGAAGAGGGTTGCCTGGTCGATACTATATACCGAGCAAACATTACATGAAGCTACTTTGCAATATTATTATGTCCCTACCGTGCCTCGGTGAATTCTTACCCGGGTTTTTTTGACGAGCATTGACAGGATATCTCCAAAGAGAGCGAGGGAGTGGGGAGCAGTTGCGCGTGGTGCTGTCTTTGTTCATGGGTCCATCTCGTTTGATTTCACCCTACTCGCAAAGACAAGCCATACAACTCTCGCCTTAAACTCTGCTGATGTCAAATTTGATGCGCAAGCTCTTAAATTACGGATGTATGTCTGTGGGGGAGTGGGGGGGGAGGTCAAACGAGATACGGTCTTGACATTGCCATAGTGTATACCTTACCGTGACTGATAACGACTCCACGTGCGGAGTTTGATCCAAATTTTATTCGACCCTGGCCTACTTTAAACACCCTCTGGGCAAAAAGAGGAGGACAATTACTCCAGATGATTTGCCTCCCTCTATAGTATATAGAGGTACCAGTTGCTCTTTTCAAAGCCCCCGTCTATGAACAACAAATTAGGGACACGACGGCACATTCTTGGGGTGCGCTAACACGGTACACGAGTACACCCCCGGGCACCTTCACAGTTTGTTTCGCTACGCATCGAGATGCAAGGAGTCATGATGAATGGATTCCAACATTGGTGGAAATCTCAAAGTGAAAACGACCTTCGGGAAATTATTTTGTCTTTTTAGGGGCATCCATTGTTTTATTTTTGTAGGTAATGGGGAGATATATGATGGAGCACTCGTTTTATTGAATGCTTTGTTTAAGGGTGGAACAAAATGGACCGGGTTAAAAAATAAGTGTTTTTTTTTTTTTTAGAGACATCCTTCATTTTTTTAGGTAATGGGGATTTATGACGAAGCGCTCGTTTATTGAATGCTTTGTTTTGATATAAAAATGAGTTCGGGGAAAAAAGTAAGAACAAAAACATTACTCACAAATTATTTGTAATTACTCAAAGTAATTACTAGCATAAAACTTTACTCGGTAACGAGTAATGGGGAGAGGTTGATAGTATACAACATTGTGAGAAACGGCTCCCTCTGAAGTAACTTACTTTTCGAGAAAGAAGTAATTTTCCACGAATTTGATTTCAAGACCTCAGATTTAGAGTTAATTTTATGTCTAGAAATCAAGCATCTGAAAGCAAACAACTTCGTGTGACAAGGGTGTTTTTGGTTTCATTATTATCTCGCAACTTTGACGACCAATTGAGCTCAAATGTTCAAAGGTTTGTTACTTTTTGCATATGTTGAAATACACCAAGTGAGAAGACTAGTCTTTGACAATTACCAACAGTGTCCACTGTCTTTAAGATGGGCTCTTCGTTGTGAAACAAGCGTAAGGTCAACCATATTAGACTATCCCGAGTTAAAACAGGGCCTTAATTAATTAAACAGTTGTCTCTCTACTTTTATACACGCCCCCGTCCCTCGGGTTCTTGATTAAGTAATTGATCGAGAATTCAGATTCATGATGTCAGCTCATGGTTGGGTAGCGTGTTGTTAATCTAAACACAACTCCGCATATCACACATCGTAGTAGTTCTTGGTCCTTGATTAATCCCACATAACGACACCTTTCGAGGTTCATCAACGTTAAATAAAAAATGCTTTAAAGGCACTGGACACCTTTGGTGATTGTCAAAAATCAGTTTTCGCACTTGGTGTATACCCCAACACATGCATAAGTTAATAAATCTGTGAAAATTAGGACTCAATTGGTCATAGAAGTTGCGAGATAACTGACAGAAAGAAACGCACTGTAACTCTCAACTGTTCATTCTCTTTCCCCGTGCCTTCAAACGTCTTAAAATTTTAAAATGTACAAGCCGATAAAGGCAACCTATTTCGAATTACATTATATTTTTTATTAAAGAGCAAGATTATGCATGATGGGGTTCAGAACCGCAGAGGCAGAAACAAACCATTTAACTCTGAAAATATTTGTCTAAAATTAGAATTTTGAATTATAAAAGTGCAGCGCCTCTGCTTGTAATAACCAATCATATTATTTGCACAGGTGTCTCGAGTCCTCGCATTGTTTTATTTTTCAATTTTGTTTCTTTTGCCGTTTCCATTCTATGGCAAAGTGAAATATGAGATTGCCCTTTATACTGTCCCCTCCCCCCTACCCTAAGGGTATGAAGTGTCGGCTGAAATTTCGTTATAGTGCTAGTCCAATCAAATGGCGGATTGCTCTCTCTCTCTCTCTCTGTTTATTGGTGCTAGAATGGGAAACCCCTAAAATGGCAGCGCGCCGGTGCTTTTGGTTGATACCATGGCCCAGTTGCAAGAAGCTGACGGACAAAACTCTTTGCTTAGCAGAAATGGACTGGAGTACCAACCACAACAAAGCAAACTTAATTTAATTTTAGCTGGTAACCTGTATCTGTTAAGCAATACTTGTCTTTGCTTAGAAAGTTTGTGTGCTTACTGCAGGCTTTATGAAATTGAGCCCCGAAATTTCTTTGCTATTAAGCAAAAGTTGAGTGGGGTGCAAATCAGTCTGGTTCCAATCACAACAGTGTAAGCTTGATATAATTTGGGCTGGTAAACCTGTATCTGTTAATAAGCAAGACTTGTTTGTGCTTACAAGCTTTTTGAAATTTAGCTCGGTGTGTATTCGAGGAACTGCCCGATTTCGAAAGCTTCTCCTTAAACTTGTGGGATAATTGGGGCATGTCTGTAAAAAAAAACTAACCTGTTTTCCCTCATCTCCTTTTTTGTTAATAATGGCTGCAGTAATAACTGCTTAATGCGATCCCGCTGAGCTCTTTAATAATCGACAGCATTTGTTTGCCCCAGTGGAAATTCACGCCGGGCTTGGAGTGAAATAAAGGGTGAAGAGAAATGATCATCTCGCTTAGGAAGGTCCCTCTACGCGATCATGTATGGATAATTGGGCAGATGGTGGATGGATACAGGTCAAGCTTGGATATCAAATTATAACGTGCTACCTTTGTAAGATTATGAAATACTGGCGTGAAAACCGTTGGGCTCTTGTGAAATTTTCGAATAAAAGTGTATTAACTTTTTCTTGATATTAAAGACAAAGGTAAGGTATTCTACAATGATCCACCTCATCGATAATACATTTTAATTTCCAGACCTTTTTTGAAGAAAATGATATACTGTCGTGATATCTCTGGGCTCTTGTGAAAGTTTAAACCAAAAAAATAATTTTTCTTGAAATCAAATACAAAGTTAAGATACTGGCATGACCCAGACCGTAAACCTAATTGATCATAAAGTTTAATTCTCCAGACCTTTATGGAAGATGATGAAATACTGACTTGACATCTCTGGGCTCTTGTGGAAAGTTCAACAAAAAAGATACTCACTTTTTCTTGAAATTAAAGACAGCTAGTATTTTAAGTGCTTTCTTTTAGGTGCTTTATCCCCGATGCAAATTTAACATCTCTTATGCTTTCATGAAGTTCTTTCTTTTCATATATTAGACAGAAAACGAACATCCTTATTTTACTATCCAGACCGTAAACCGTATTGATTATAAAGCTTATATCTAAAGAAAACAAATCTGTCGATAAAACAATTGGATAAGGTGAATTGCAACCATTCAAATAAATCAGCGCGCATTCTAAACGTGCACAAAACTGTTTTTCAAATTACTGCCACTCAAACTAGTAACCACATTTTAGTTACAATTTTTACAGATGTGTCGTAATGTGAGTGATAATAGAAAACTATATGAAGTTACAATTTTGGAAGAAAACAAAATTTCTATTAATACAAATTGTTGCTATCTATGTTTCAAACTGGTCTGGGAGCAGTGAACCACCTAGTCTGGTATCATTTTCAATGTAAGTGTTGTGCTTGCTTGGTCTCATAACATCGTTCTAAACCGTCTACACCAGACTAAATAGTTTGTAGCCGAGAGTGTCATAATGACAAACATGGTGCAACATAAATTTACACTATATATTTCTATTTTGATAGTTATATCTATGCAAAAAAATTGTAATTGGTCTGATGTTTCCACGCAAGCA
Source organism: Asterias rubens (assembly GCF_902459465.1). Classification (NCBI taxonomy): domain Eukaryota; kingdom Metazoa; phylum Echinodermata; class Asteroidea; order Forcipulatida; family Asteriidae; genus Asterias; species Asterias rubens. Next base: position 3,904,380 of record NC_047076.1, read on the forward strand.
GAGTCAATCTCGAATGCTGCAATTCTATTATTATTTTTTGTATAAACTATTATTCCGAGCATTGCAAAAACCCAGTATCAATTATGACTATAAATAACATCATTCGAATTATTCCTCTGAACTTATTCTAGACCTTTCAATTTGCAGAATCCCTTGAAGAATTTAATCTATATTCGACCAGACACTGCTGATAAATTACACAAAGCATCTCAACTTACATTGTGTTACACGCAAGCCATATCCGCTGATGAGTTTGTCTATTTTATTGCAATCCTTAAAACGCAATTTACTGTTTGTTTCCAGTGAAGCTACTCAATGCTTTGAAACAACACCAATATTTCGGTTATAGCTAATAGAACAACACTGGAAACCAATTTGAGGTTCTTTTGCCACACACTTACTGATTAAAGCACTTGACACCTTTGGTAATTGTCAAAGACCAGTCTTCTCACTTGGTGTATCTCTTCGTTATGCATACAATAATAAAGCTGTGAAATTTTGAGCTCAATAGTTATTGGTCTTCGAAGTTGAGAGAGAATGGAAAAAAACACCCTTGCTCGTACTAGTTGTGTGGTTTCAGATGTTTGAATTCCAGACCTCAGGCTGCTGAGGTCTCGAAATTAATTCAAATATTTTTAGTGAGAAATTACTTCTTTGTCAAAAACTACGTCACTTCAGAGGGAGTCGTTTATCACAATGTTTTATACTACCAACAGCTCCCTATTACTCGTACCAAGCAAGTTGTTATGCTAACAATTATTTTTAGTAGTTACCAATAGTGTCCAGTGCCTTTAAAGAGGTACTCGGCCCGCAGTGGTTTACGCTGTACACTTTACCGATTTGTGATATCATCCTCAAATTTAATCTGAATTACCATGTGTACGCAGACGACACTCAGCTATACATCACGTTTAAATCTTCTCAAGAAAACGCCAATGCATCTATTGCAAGACTTGAGAAATGCATCCAAGAGATTCGACGTTGGACACAACAAAACTTCCTGAAGTTAAATGATGATAAGACAGAGTTCCTTTTATTTGGGTCACGTCAACAGTTAACTAAGGTTACAGTGCCATACATCTCCATCGGTGATGCTCGGATAGCTCCCTCGCTGAAAGCTCGGAACTTGGGGGTTATTTTTGATTCATCGATGACACTTCAGCCACACATCAACAATATTGTTCGTTTATCATCATATCACATCAGGAATATAGGTAAGATTCGCAAGTACTTGGACAAAAGTGCCACTGAAACGGTCATTCACGCATTTGTTACTTCTCGTCTTGACAACGGCAATGCTCTTCTCTACAGTCTTCCTAACAACCAGATTTCCCGACTTCAACGGCTCCAAAATACTGCTGCCCGCATTGTGACACTGTCTAGAAAATCCTGTTCTATTACCCCCATTCTGAAACAACTACACTGGCTCCCTATCTCTCAACGAATCATCTTCAAGCTGATGCTCATTGTCCACAAAGCTCTAAATGGCAAGGCTCCCCACTATGTTTCTGAACTGCTTCAAGTTTACACTCCATCAAGGAATCTTCGATCAAGTTCCATGCTTCTCCTCATTGAACCCAAGTCTCGACACTCTTGGGGTGACAGGTCTTTTTCTTCAGCCGCGCCACGCATCTGGAACTCTCTACCACTTAATCTTCGATCTTTTGTTTGTACCGCAAAATTCAAGTCTCTTCTCAAAACTTATCTTATGTCACAGGTTTTCAATGACTAATTTTGTTGTGTCTGTTTTTTTCTTTGTGTTGTGTTTTGTTTTTGTTTTGTTTTTGGTTTTACTGCGCCTTGAACACCCGGCAGGGTGGATATGTGCGCATTACAAGTCTTATTATTATTATTATTATTATTATTATTATTATTATTAAAGAACTCAATCAGTTGTTTCAGCACCAAAATTAACGAACAATGTGCATATGAAAAAATGTTTTCTAGTTGTTTATGACGCGGGTATATATATGCAAATGCTCCAGGCTATAGACGTAACTCATGGTGCCCTTTTAACAAGTTCAATATAGAGACTGGAGCATCTGTTGACGACTAGACAATTTAAAGATAATTGACTAGAGGACACATTAAAACTGTGCTTCGACGTAGTAGTATTAAAATAAACACTTTTTGGAAGAAGAAACAATCATGTGGTTATGTTGCAGACATTCAGGTGTAAGAGCCTTATCACACGAAGCGATGTACAGACAATTAGTTCCAGGCAATCACAAAGAAGAAAAGGGCATTCATATTTTAAAGACACTGGACACTATTGGTAATTGTCAAAGTCTAGCCTTAACAGTTGGTGTATTTCAACAACTACATAAAATAGCAAACCTGTGAAAGTTGAGCTCAATTGGTCGCCCAAGTCACGAGAAGTTGTGTGCGTTAAGATGGTTGATTTTGAGACCTCAAGTTCTAAATCTGAGGTCATCTCGAAATCAAAATCGTAGAAAATTACTTCTTTCTCAAAAATTATGGCACTTCAGAGGGAGCCGCTTCTCACAATGTTTTATACCATCAACCTCTCCCCATTACTCGTAACCAAGAAAGGTTTTATGCTAATAATTATCAAATCAATACAACGACTTTGAAATTCTTGGTAGGGAATATTAGGTTTGTGGATAAATCATCCAGATGACGCATAAATTTAATTGTGTTGCAAAATAATACTTTTTTTAAATTACCGTTTTAAAAGGAAATCAAACTTTGTGATAAGGCTTTACAAAAGTTTGTTGTTCTATTAAAGTTTACTCTCCTACATGTATCTTTTCGCACGACTTCCTCATTAGTTGTTGCTTATTAATGTACTGATGTTACTCTCCTCAGGGTTCTAGGGTTTGTTCTAACATCAGAATAGAATAAAACACAATTATATGACTCTTAGACCGCTCTCTGGAGAAAGGGAACTTCAATACCTAAATACGAATAATCATCGTAACTCCATATAAGACCGCGGGATACATACCATGAAGGGATCGCGAATCTATTTGTTCCCGGCGCCAACTTTGTCCGGAAGACATGAACGATCCGCCGAGGCACGAAGTGTCATCTTGAGAAAATCCTCTCAATATTGGTTCAGAATTATGCCGAAAGGAAAAAGAGTTATTTGCACGCTCAATAAAAAGACATTATGATTGAAGACAATATTTTAGGCGGTATTCGGATATTTTTGTCTGTCCAGGAGCGAATATCTTTCCGTGACGAGACACCTGGCCTGCTTTATTGACCGTGTTAAAGAAATGTGTGTCTGCATGACTGGAAGATACCGCCGGTACAAACGAAATGTGACAGGGTTTTAAAAGACGAGGAACAAGATCCGGATTACTAATCACGCTGAGCCGGATTTATCGGATCAGGAACGGATTTTGTAATCACATCCACGGCTGTTATGATCCGATGAAAATGTGTCTTTAAAGCGATCTTTGAATTGAATCTATTCTTTGTTTGGATGTAGTATTTTAAACAAGAACCGTTACATTAATTTGTGTTTTACCCTAACACACCGATGTGTCAGCAACTGTATAGACCATGTGAACCTTGTTTACAATAAGTGTGACCTTGTACATTCTTTTAGTATTCTGGCAGGTCACATACTACACTGGTCCTATGGGAAAGTTGATATTTTGTGTCATAATTTCCACATTAAACCAAGAGTTATGATTCAAAGTAAAAGCGGGTCAAGTTTTGAGATGTGCCCCTTTCATCATATCAACGTTGATAAGAATTAGACAGTGCAATCTCCATAAAATATAAGATTTTAGGTGTTCTTCCATTGAGCTGTGTACAAATCATGCCTGCAGGAAGTCCAGTGGCTCTTTTGTAAACATGACAGTGATGTCACAGGTCACATCGTCTAAGCTCAGTACTTTCCCGAGCTCGGTGAAAAGAAATCACAGGCATATTACTCGGTGGGATTCGAACCCAAAACCTTTGTAATGCTAGAGCAGTGTCTTACGAATTAGACCACCGAGATTGCTTCCCTCTTCCCGTTCTTGGTCTAAGCCCTGCTCTATCTCTATGACAAAAAGGCACCAGACTAATTTTGAAACCTCAATTTAATGAAGTGAATCCCTGCCATTCATCTCGTAACCAAAGCATGTACAACCTGTATGCATAGCACTGCCCAATTGGTCAAGACCTGCCCAATCACTTGGCCAAAGCTATTCCCCATCCCTTGACCTAAGCCCTGCTCCATCTCTTGGACAAATAGGAACCAGCCTCATTTTGGAATCTCGGTCTATAGCCACGTGAAGTCATTAGGCGAAAAAACTAGACCAAACAAAGTGGCTGCCATGGGTCCGGTCAGCTCAGGTGTGCAACAAGGAGAGACATAGCTCAACCTTGCCTAAGCATGTCAAGGTGAAATAACAAATCGTCCTCGAGAGAACGATCTGAAAATGCTGGTAGACTGGTTTCCAGCAGGTAACTTTGTCCCGCTTGATTATGTCTATGGTGTCTTGAATGGATGTACCTGGTAACCTTGAAGTACACTTAACAGCATGCTGGATTAAACACGCCATGTCTCACACCCCTCGTAATCTCCCCCCGTGGATACAAACTGCTCTCCGGGGACTTGAAATATCAGAAGAAGAAAAGAAAGGAGTACAGGTGTACAAACATCTTGGCGTATAATAATGTTTTCCTCTTCATCATCCGTGAGTGAGATGGATGAATTCAAGAACCGATATGCAATGAATGGGATAGATTTGCACCGTCGGCAAAGAGGAAAGGAAATTGGAGAAGGGGTCCTGCTATGAGCCGCATGTACTCCCTAGGGAGATCATCTTTGTCTTTATTCTTCTTCTATTTTTTTTCCCTTTCTTTCACGTCACTGATTTTGTTTCAAGGTGAAAGCAAAGCCGCGAATCGCGATCCCTCTGTAGCAATTCTTAGATGATTTAGAACGCACCTGTTTCTTTTGAGCGTTCGTGTTGCGTTCGTGGTATAGGAGCGTTCTGATGTAGCACGGCAATACAACAATCCCAACAGTCCAATGCGAATTTAAAGTGAACTCTGACTGGAACCGAGCGTGCAAAATGAGTTCGCGACCTAAACAGGTGCCGAAAAGCTGTGAGGTGTAACTAATTTGAGTCTTCTTCGTTGAGTGTTTAAGTTGAAACACACTGACAGTAGGTTCACACATTGCCGCTCCCCTTGTTCAAAGGTGTGCCCAATCATTTGCCTAAACCCATGTCTCATCTCTTGGCCCCTGGCCCATCTCTTGGTCTAAGCCCGGCCCTATCCAGTGGCCTAAGCCCGGCTCCCTTTTCTTGTCCGAAGCCATACCCAATCTCTTTGCCTTAGCTCTGGCCGTTCTTTTGTCCTCAGCCAAGCCCCTTTGCTCAGATAAGCCCTGTTTCATCTTATGGCCTAAGCGTTGCCCCATCTCAAGGCAAAGCCAAGCCCCATAAATTGTCCAAATCCTTACCCCATCTTTTTTCCTAAACCTTGCCCCCTTCGCTTGGAAAATTCATGTCCAATCTATTGGCCAAGCCCTAGTCCCATCTCTTGGCATAGGATAACCCCCATCTCTCGATCTAAGCCCTGTTCAATCTATTAATTATATTAAGCTCTCTTGGCATAAGCCCTGCCCAATCTCTAATGTCAAGCCCTGCCCTCTTCGCTCTGCAAAATCATGTCCCATATGTTGGCCAAGCCCCTGCCCAATCTCTTGTCCTGCTCCATATTCTGGCTTAAGCCCTTACTAGTCTTTGCCTAAGCCCTACTCCATATTCTGGCTAAAGCACTACCCCATCTTAGCTCTCCAAAGCCGTGCTCATTCCACTCGACCGACCTTGAAACTAAATATCCAGCTCTTTTTTAAGATGAGTTGCTTTAACCAATGCCGGTAAATGTGAATGTCTTATCAATTCAACCTACGGATGCGCGGCAGAAAAAAACATGTTCCAAGTTTAAAACAACGTTAAAGATGGCTTTGAACAACACTGATAACGTTATCTGCTTGTATTCTCTTTACAAGTCGCTTGCACCACGGCTCCTATATCAAAACCTTGGGCACTTCCGCCACGCTACAAAAAAATCACCACGAATGACGTTTAATCCGTCGCCTTTATAAAAGCAAAACATCAACCCTAAAAAAAAACCAAGGGCGTTTTGATACAATCTTTCTTTTTATCCTCGCCATCGATTTACACCGCGGGCAAAATGTGCACACGAGATGACGCTGATGATTCTACTACTCCGGGCTACGGCCAGGAGACAATTTATGCATTAAGATTATATGTGTGTCGCTACAACTGCTTGAGGAAAAAACTAGAGGGTCTCTTGGTCCCGTTTTCAATAACCAAAGACACTGTTTGAGGGTCAAGGATGAACGAGCCTCATGGGGGATGTACGGACCTCGTGTTGTTTTAAGTTCCCACTAGTTCCCGCGCGGATGTTAAACGGACGAAGGTGTAAAGAGGGTTGCTGGTCGGCCATGCGTGAATCAGCGTTGGTGGCTTTTGACGGTTGCGTACGTGATACAGGGAACGCGGACGTGATCATAATCACACACACAAACAAAATTGTTAAAAAAAAATTCATTAAGTTTGAACTGGCAAAAAAAAGTCGCTTAGATAGATGGCAATATGTTTTCAGTCGTAATAGACGGTTTGAGACAACGAGAAAGCGATCGCAAGAATAAAAATCGCTTACCTGTAGGGGGGGGCCTAATCTAGTAAGGTATTCTGCAAAAGGTGCAATAGTTGATGAAACATGTATACACGGCTTGAGCAAACGTCAGCCATGGATAAAAAGGTTATTCGCAACTATGATTCCTTGGTCGATACTGAATGGAAAGGCCCGTTTTTATTGATGTTATTTAAATAAGATTAAGATATAACCACAGAAAGGAAATTCTTTCCAAACTCATGTTGTTTAATGTCATTGATCGTGTACAAAAGCGAACTGTTTATCTTCCATGAAGCCCCAGGGCTTTATGCTGTGTCCATTTTTACTTCGTTGCTCACAGGTAAAACATGTTTTGATATTTATATTGCTGCCTGTTTATCTCATGAATTGCTTGCATAAGAAAACTTTTACACAGGTCGCTCACCTTGTTCAGGTGTAGATTTACCCGTATGATCAAATGTGGTGTTTTGTTTAAAGGTAATAACCTCTCGCGGAAGCAGAAATTGACTTTTATCACCCGCCTTAGACACACGTTGTATAGTTTCTCTTTTCCTTTATTCAATTTATCGTAATGTTACCTAATTGAATGTGACTATTGCTACTGCTTAACTTTATACGGAAGGCGGGAGAGTGGAACCCAGTGTACTAACGACCCTTTAACGAGCCCCACATCTTATTAATGCAAAGACGACTTCATGATCCCCTTTGGTATCTGATGGCGTAATCTAAGGATAGCTGTTATTCAAGGCAGCACTTACCATAAAACTCAAGTAGGCATTGGTCTCTATGGCGTCATAGGCATACAATTTATGTCCAGGCTTATTAATTCAGAACTCCTGACCCAAATATAAAAACCGGGTGTTTTTCTTTCCACTTTTTTTCATGTTTCATCAACACTCGATGAATTTCATCTGCACTTTACTGCTGTGTGTGCCTGACAGGTCATTGCTATAATACGAGGGAAAGGTGAATAAGGCGGGCTTTGCTTTGATTTGATTTGCTTTGCTTTGCTTTGCTTTGCTTTGCTTTGCTTTGCTTTGCTTTGCTTTGCTTTGCTTTGCTTTGCTTTGCTTTGTAAACAAAATGTGGCTGAAATCTGTGATTAATTTATGTGAAGTAGCAGTCAGTATGCAGAGTACATGCTGGGCACGCAGCTAGTCCATACCAAGGTAACTTGGGCAAGTGATTATATGTGCATGTAATACATTAGACTTCATGCAGCCGTGAAATTAGCCTGAAAACTATACGCCGGTAACGACCGATGGTTAGGATTTGGAGCGCGCGCGCGGGAAAAAGGAGAGGCATGTAGTCTTCGTGTATTACGAAGACATATATTTTGTTTTCGAATTTTGAAGTGAGACTGGATATAAACAAAATAGCTTCAAGGCACTGGACACTATTGACAATTACTCAAAATAATTGTTAGCATGACAACTTACTTTGTGATGGGCAATGTGAGATGTTGACAGTATAACACATTGTGAGAAACGGATCCCTCAGAAGAAACACAAGATTGGATCTTTGGACACTGTTGGTATTTATTACTCTCAATAATTGTTAGCATTAACAACATGGTGCGGGCAATGGAGAGATGTTGATAGTATAACACATTTTGTGAGCAACGGCTCCCTCAGAAGTAACATATTTTTTTGAGAAAGATATAATTTCTCACTCAAATATTAAAACTTTTCAGGTGTTTTTCTGTCATCGTTCTCTTAGAGATTCGATGACCAATATTGAGCAAAAAATTCAACAGGTTTGTTATTATACTTGTGGAAACACCAAGTGAGAATACTGGTCTTTGACATGTTACCAAACGTGTCCAGTGCCTTTAGTAATCATACTCCGGAGGGCCGTGCGGGTAGCTGATATGCCATCGCCCTCCGGGTAGACCGAACGTGTCATTTACCCGGTCTGGGTGTTTAGTTTGGTATCCCCGTTGTATACATCGCACTTTGAGGGATGTTTGGACATAGCTTTGTTTTAGTATGTGGAGTCATTAACAGAATGAGCTGTCGAGCGTTGGTCTAATATCGGCTGGGTGTGCTCGTCTGCACCTCCTGCAAATAGTAATTTTTGTAATAATACATGTTGGTAATCTTATATGTAACGGTACGGTACGTTGCATAGAAAATGCTTAAGAAATTATTCATGCCTGGAGCCTTTCTAGATTCAAATTGAATGTAAACATTAACCCTACATTTTTTCAAAAGGGTGTGGTTTGTAACCTCACTAGAATTATTTTGAAAACCAATACAACAAACATTTATTCAATCAATAAGTTGACTTATTTTAATTTTTACTTCAAAACCGTCCACAGATCATTTTATGTTACTTCCCCTTGCTACATGGTTTAAACACACTAAGACTCACCATTGTTGTTATACTTAATGTTTTCAAATGAAGAGAAAGTGCAACAACGAATGACAAATGAAATGTTATTGGCTAAACAGATCCTAGGAAACGACAACAGACCAATCATAACCAGACATATAATGTATGCACGATTGGTGGTAGATTTAGCTCGGGTTAATTTCACGAGTCAGTTGCTGCTATTTATTATTGTTTATGGAGTTTGTAAACGTATGTCTCTTTGGTATGAATGGCCACTTATCAATCAAAATCATAGAGCCTAGAAATAAAAAAAAGGAGACTCCGAGAAACGTTTACCTTTTGACTAAAAAAAGTATGGGTAACAAATTGACTCCTTTATCATGTACCCTACTGACAGAGATCTGAATTAAATTAGAATAAGACAAATTATTGTTAAAGGCACTTGTCACCTTTGGCAATTGTCAAAGACCAGTATTCTCACTTGGTGTATAGCAACATTTATGCATAAAATAGAGAACATTGCAAGAGAATATTGTCAGAAAGAACACCCTTGTTGCTAAAATTTTGTGTTTTCAGATTGCCTTAAAAAAATACGTCAGACCTGGGGCCAACTTCCTAGAGCTGCTTAAGCAAAGAAATTGCTTAAGCACAAAAATAGCTCGCTTATTTTACACATGTTACTAGCCCAAATTTCATGCCATACACATTGCTTGTGACTGGTATTTGGCTGTTGTTTACTTAGCATAAAAAATTGAGTGGAGTCTTGGCCGGTAATCTGATTTTACTAAGCAAGGAATTTTTTGCTTAAGCAACATTTTGTGCTTCAGCAGCTCTATGAAATTGGGCCCTGAAGTCGAGTGTCTCAAAATGTCACCCATTGTGTAATTTATGTTTACAGATGGTTGTGTGAATTAATTCTAGTGATTGAATTGTAGTATGAAGTGATGCATTCTCGACTTCAAGCCTGTACGGACCACTGTGGTATAAATGTGTCACCGAGCTAACACCCTGGGGCTGTTTATATGTTGTATTCCAGCACCTTCGAGAGCAGAGAGTTTGAATCAATTTGTTTCTCTCACTGTGGCAAAAGAGAGACACACAACAAAAGTTGTTTCAACAGCATTTTGGGATTTAAAGGCACCGCACACTCTTCAAAATAATTGTTAAAAAAACGAGCAATGAAAGATGTTAATAGTAAATGATTAAAAAAAAGGGGGAAACAGCTAAAAATATAATATATAATTGGATTGAAAGCTAAGGCCATCTACCCTATTCATTATATATAATAAAAAATATATATATAAAATATATAGAGAGAAACAGCTGCTTCTGAAGTAACGTAGTTTTTTAGAAAAATTTAATTTCTCACTCAAATATTAAAAGACTTACTTTTCATTATTCTCTGTTGGGATACACCGAGTGAAATACTAGTCTTTGACATAACTTATACCAAATTTTCACAGTGCTTTTAAAGGTCAGTTTGTTTCCCTTCTTTTCACAAGAGATACACAAAACAAAACGTTGTTTCAAAAGTATTTGTGATTAAAAACGGGGAAAGCAGCTGAAACTTTCAACTGGAGAAGACCGATGCCTATACTCATGAATAATCGAAACGTTGAATTGTTGCAGCTGCGACTGTGTGTGGAACCGCCGCAGCTCTTTAAAGGGCGGGTATATTATTTCTTCCCACAAAATTAAAAAAATTCACGACCATAAAAACTTGCTTGATAATGTATAACATGTTGAGAAACGTTTTTTTTCTAAAGAACGTTTTGCATGAAACGTTACTCAGTTTGGTATTACATTTATACCGACTTTAAAACCGTTTGACCGTTTCAAAAAAAAAAGCTGGTACGCTTTTGCTTTAAAGAGTTTGTCACATTGCGTTTTGGCAAACCCTTCAAGTTTTATTAATTGAGTTTATGCATATTTTATCAAAACCTTTATTAAATTTAGCGCGTTGATGTTTTATAAAATCCTTATTAAATTGAGTGCATTGATGTTTCAGGCAACATAAAGTATGAATTGATAATGTGAGTGATACATGGGGGTCAAACACACTGATTATGTACTATAGCGTTCCTTGCTGTAATCTGTCGTCACTTTTAACATAAGAAATTAAAGCAAATGCAGTTAACTCATCAACAAAAAGCTCTTTGCAAAAAAGTGTATGTTTCAACTGACGCAACATAAGCAAAAGCAAACATGTTCTTACGCAAATAAACTGAAACATGCAACAGCTCTTCCATGTGCTCATTAATCAAATTCAGCATACAGAAAGTATACTTAGGCTTACTTTGTAAAGAAGGAAAAAGCTGTTTTGAAAAAACAGTGATACTTTTTTACAAAATCCTGGGCACATTATTATAGCGCTGCTTAAAGGCAGTGTACACTATTGGTAATTACTCAAAATAATTATTAGCATAAAACCTTTCTTGGTGACAAGTAATGGGGAGAGGTTGATGGTAAAAAACACTGTGAGAAACGGCTCCATCTGAAGTGCCATAGTTTTCGAGAAAGAAGTAATTTTCCATGCATTTGATTTCGAGATCTCAAGTTTAGAACTTGAGGTCTCACAATCAACCATCTAAACACACACAACTTCGTGTGACAAGGGTGTTTTTTCTTTCATTATTATCTCGCAAGTTCGATGACCGATTGAGCTCAAATTTTCGCAGGTTTGTTATTTTATGCATATGTTGAGATACACCAAGTGAGAAGACTGGTCTTTGACAATTACCAATAGTGTCCACTGCCTTTAAGAATAAAAAAGTAGCTAACTAAAATAGGGTTACCAGCCAAACTACCATCTCACATGTAAAGCTTGTGACTGGAATCCTGCACACTTCTGCTTTAATAGCAATACTGTCCCTGCTTCGGCAGCTCTATATCAAATTTAGTCCAGACTTGTATAAGCGAGCGAGTTTCACACTACTATGTCACATGTACAATATGTGACTGTTATCCTGCACAATTCTGCTTAGCAGAAAATTTTTCAGCAATATTTTCTGCTTAAGCAGCTCTTAGAAATTGGGCACAGACTCGAGTTTCACACTGCGCCTTTAAGCTTGCACTGATTTGTCACTGTCAAGTTAGGACATCGCGGTTGCATTCTCGCACGTGCAATAATCGAGATGGCGATCTATCAGGGATGTGGGGTGTGAGCTATACTTTCCCATGAAGTCGGTTTTCTTGAATTGCTTCTTTTTTTTAAGTGGGAGGAGGAGGAGGAATATGGGTTTTTTTTTTCTGGTCAGAGAAACAAATATTTGAACCACTCGAACTGCAAACGGGTAAAAATTTAATTTAAATCTCCCTTTGTTTTTTGTTTCTCTCCTTTTTGATGAGATATTTTCTAAATTCCCAAGGCAGGAAGGCCACTTCAAGGTGAGTGATATATTGAGCTGTTGACCCAAATCAACTGTCACCAGGGGCACGTTGGCACCTAGTACACTCCTTTATAGCTACCCCCTTTATAGTCCAAAAAGAAATGTGTCATCGAGGAACCTGGCTGTTTGATGCAACACCTTAATTAATTAGTAAACTCCAAACATTGAAACGAAAGCAAAACAAAACTTTGGGAAAACATACAATAATAAACAATGGAAAGCAGCAAAACTATGTACTAACGAAATACATAGGTGAGTTTTTAGAGCGACTTTGAACTTGTGTACAAGTCATCATACTTTTGTTCATCAAGCGTGAAAAAGTCGAGAACTTTTTAAGACTATGGCCTCATGTCGATGCCCCAAAACGTTCAGCAATACAGGCACTCTCTCCGAGGTTATGGATGGGCGAATTCTAGACTATATACCCCCATGACTCAAAAAGCACTCTAGCCTGTCTTTAACACTTTAGCTCTATAGACACTTTATTTCTCCGAGGTTTAAGCTGGAGGATCTCAAACCGATGAGGATTTTGGGAATTAAGCGAGAGAAACAAAAGTGTATACCCTACCCTCAAAGGTTGACTGTGCGAAGCACACACGCACCTTATATCACCATTGATTAACCGCGGACTTGAAGGCGTCAACATGTCAACGTCTTGCAGATCGCTAGCTATGCTCTTAGGAGACATTTACACCCGATCGACTGCTACTGTAGCGAAGCCTTTTAGAGCGAGGGACCCGGGGACAAGCTAAACGGTCACCTTGGCTATTCTCTCGACCTTTTAGACAGGCGTGTACCCCACAAGGCCGTGTGTACCCCGCAAGGCCATTGGCTTAGGTTGTCTTGTACATCCTCTCTCCCCGGAGGTAAACCCGTGCGCGTGCTTCAAAGATGACCTATAGCAGAGACGTATACGGGAACACAGATAGGGAACGCCACTTGTGTTAGATCTTGGGTGAATACGGTCCCTGAGGCAATAGTCAAGTTCGCCACTGATTTGGACTTGTTTAAGACGGTGGTTTATACACCCCCCCCCCCCCCCCCCCCCCATCCCAAATGATGAGAAAGTGTTCAATTTACAAAGAGTGTTTGGTTTTGGGGTAGGCCAACCGTTCTTTACGTCATCACGTGGACGAGATTTACGATTTGTAAAAGCCGCGCTATGATAGCGAAATTCCTATCGCCTTCGTTATGTTCGGTCCATCTTAGACCATCACTATGTAGCCCCTTCTCATATTTCTTTCTGCTTTCTGTGGCCTCTCGATGTATCTGGTTCACGCTGTCTGAAGACCTCTTCCGCTTAGAGTCCTTTTCAATCCGCACTATACTCTTTCAGCCAGTGCACCCATATGTTTATCTTCAGATATTTTTTGTATATGACTCTCTTTTCTCACCTCGCGGAGCATTACCAAGTGGTTCCAAGCTGTATAGATCTCTTAACAAGATAGTAAAAAGGCCAACATTAAAGGAAATGAATGTCCTATACATATAGAAAAGTTTGCGGTAACACCATGTAACAACAATCTCTAAATGAGTTGGGGCGGTTCTGAAAAGAACCGTTGGATTAACTCGACGTTTCGATCAGTATGCTGCGTGGATATAGAAGATCCATTGGTCGGGAGAAGGGGGGAGCCAGATGTCGCTGATGTGGAAGCCGATGTCTTGGGGTACGGTGTCATGCTTGTGGATCTCTATGGCCTCTCTGATGCGTCTAGGGTGCCACGCCTGGATTGGAGCGATGATTTCTGCTGCTTCCCAGTTCACTCGGTGGTCAGTGATGTGGGAATGCTTGACGATGGCGGATTTATCGAAGTCCCCCCTCCTTCCGTGTGCTCGGTGTTCCTTAAGTCTAGTGGGAAGGTTACGCCCGGTTTCCCCGACATAAACCTTACCACATTCGCATGGAATGCGATAGACTCCGGCACGGGTGGAGGGGTCCTTCTTGTCCTTGTGCGATTGGAGAGAGCCATGGAGTTTCTTCGGGGCGGAGTGGTACACCTTGATTCCTGCTTCCTTGAAGATGCGTTGGAGGCGATGAGAGGGGGGACCTAGGTATGGTAAACTAACTGTGGGTGTGTGTGTGTTTGACCTTGGGTATAGGAGACCCTTTGGTCGGGGGGGACGGGCTTGCTTGTCTTGACTTGCTTGGCGTTGTATCCATCCACCCCCTAGGCCCCAACCATTAGACTGCTTTGGGTCATCTATACCCTCAGTCACCTAGGCCCCCACACCCTCACTATCCCCTGTGCTTGTTCCTACTGACACGGTTCAGTGAGCACACACCCCCCACACACCACCCAAGGCTCCACAACAGGTTTCACCACGCATCATCGAGTTCACTTCCCGCCTCTATTTCCCGCCTTCATGCATCACCGCTGATCCGCCGCCCAGTACTTAAGCAGCATGCAGCATCAGAGTCCAGCATTCTCCAGAAGACGATCAGAGCATACTGATCGAAACGTCGAGTTAACCCAACGGTTCTTTTCAGAACCACCCCAACTCATTTAGAGATTGTTATTACATGGTGTTACCGCAAACTTTTCTATATCTTACTTCCACCATGCAAAGTTTCAAATCCTACCAATGTCCTATACGTTTGATAATCACTTTCAAATATCATAGCAACATAAACTTACTAATGATGAGAAGTACACTGCCGCTTTTGATATTTTAAAGCATTTTGAGAATCTTTTCACTTTGAAGTTAATGTGATCATGAAAAAAAACATCAGTTACATCAATTTCGGTCCCAGTACTGAATACACTGATTGTTACTTTAAGACCAGACAAAATATAATTATTATACATTCGAAGATTAGCCTTCATCGTACGGCAAATTATACCATCAAAACATAAAGTCTTTGAAAGTGTTCTACTTGTTTTCATTCACCTCAGTAGTCATGAAACTCGAACCCTCAAAATGTTTCGAGGCGGTGCAGAATTCTGTTTTATCGCTACTAGCTCGCACAAAAAGCCAGATTGCAAATCGCAGGGGGGTCTGTAAAGTGACGAAGAGCAGACCGGGCCCTGCTGTCTGTGTTGATATTATAAACGGGCATTGAACTGATGGACCGATTTCAATCTATTTTAGAGCCATTTTTGTTTGTTCATCTCTCTCTACTATCAATTTACCACAGGTTTGTATGAAGGCTTTGTGTGCGAGGTTTTTCTATGGGGGGAGTAAGCAATGTACAATTAATTGAGAAGTTCCGACTGTGATTTACACTTTATAAAATAGTTTGACGTTGTATACATTAACAGGCTTTCCAGCAACAGTGTTTAATTATACTTTGTGTTGATCCTGGCCATCACATTAGGGTTGTTTTGTAATTTCCTATGCCCTTTGCCCTAACTGTTTGTCTTGTTTTGTATTAATGTTTTTACTTTCGTATTTATATTATTTATTTTACATAGTAACTGCTTGTTTTGAAATTGTTGTAATGGCCAAATAAAGAATAAGAATATAAATACAGGCTCCGGTGGGGTACGGTTATCGCAACGACGGCGTTTAGTGACTGAGACGTCAGGGGTGGATTTCACAAAGGTAGTCCTAACTTAGGACTAGTCCTAGTCCTAATAGGACCAGTCCTGGACTGGTCCTATATATATAGGACCAGTCCTATCTCTTCGCATTGCATAGGACTGACCAGTCCTATCTCTTAGCATTGACTAGGACTAGTCCTAAGTTAGGACAACCTTTGTGAAATCTACCCCAGCACTCCTTGCACATTTATAACATTTAACACAATCGGGTAAAGTATAATGCTATCTTGACATACAATCAGTGGACTACGCGTAGGTGAAAACGAATAGTAAAACTTACCAACACAGTCTGCAATTTCCTCTGATGTATTTGGAAACAGAATTACCAAAAGACACAAACTGTATGGTATTTCATAATTCATTTGAGGTTAGACTCCTTTGGTGATTTGTTAGTTTCGTTTGTCTGTTTTGCCATTTTTAATATTTTGTTCTTCTTGTTGACACTATTGGTAATTGTCAAAGACTAGCCTTCACAGTTGGTTTATCTCAACATATGCATAAAATAACAAAACTGTGAAAATTTGAGCTCAATCGATCATCAAAGTTGCGAGATAATAATGAAAGAAGAAAACACCCTTGTCACACGAAGTTGTGTGCGTTTAGATGCTTGAGGTCTCGAAATCAAATTCGTGGAAAATTACTTCTTTCTCCAAAACTATGGCACTTCAGAGGGAGCTGTTTCTCACAATGTTTTATACCACCAACCTCTCCCCATTACTTGTCACCAAGAAAGGTTTTATGCTAATAATTATTTTGAGTAATTACCAATAGTGTCCACTACCTTTAATGTAACCGGGTCGTTAACGAAATGCACACAGCCGCATTAGAACGGTTACGCATACAGGTAGTGGACACTCCATGCGTCACTGAAAAAAATCGCTACTGTCACGCATGCATTGACAATTGCACATGTTGCGCATTAATAGCGGGGAACTTTATTGATGATATTAAATCCCTCTTCGGTGTGAGCAGCATCCGGATTCTGGGCAATTGTGAAGGTTGCATGAATCGAGGATGTTAAAAATAAAGCGTACAAGCTAGCTACCTGTGCTCCCGTTCACCATTTTATTATAGCCTACGTTTTTAGTCAACCACTTTTACCCTCATTGAACACAGGCCGCGTTTTCATTCGTTTTGCCATCCCACCTCCAACCAATCCCCTATAACGTAGGCCTACATGTAAGTAAAAATAATTACCAAACATTGAAATCCATTAGGACCACTGTATTGCAGCTCATTTGCAGAGCTGTTGAAGTCGAGTTCTTTAACCATTAAATTGGATTTGGAAAATCGTACGAGTGCATGATTTCTTTATTCAAACACTTAAACATTATAGAGCTAATGGTCCCGTCTAGTGTTTCGTAATTCCTAATAACTTCTCATCAAGTTGGAAAAAACCACTTAGTCAAGCAACCTCGTTTTTCCTCAACCTTTGATTTGTCTCTTACTTTTCCTCTCATTTCTGGTTTGGCTAGGTAAACATGATTCCAAAGTTCAGCCTTCAGAGTAAAAATCAAACTTGCGCGGCATGTTTATGCCATGGCGTGACTACGTGTTGGACAGACGGTTTCAAAAAACTGATGCAGACGATGGTTTGTGGGAATGTTTGCTAAAAGCCCGCCTGAAATTGTTTTTGGGCGCCAAATTCTTGCCGCTTTAAACCAGGGATGATGGAATTGGTCGGTTGCTCTATCAAGTCTCATACGCACTAGCGCGGCTACGGGTGCAGAGCTCGCGTTGTGCCCTTCGGCGTGGTTTTAATTATTTATTTTTTGTGCGGTTTTCGTTTTCAGTTAAGAATTATTTTCAATACTTTTGAGGAACCGATAAATTTTGTTAAGGACACTTCATGAGTCTTAATAACCCTTATAAAATTGGTTTTTCTT
This sequence comes from Asterias rubens, assembly GCF_902459465.1. Lineage (NCBI taxonomy): Eukaryota > Metazoa > Echinodermata > Asteroidea > Forcipulatida > Asteriidae > Asterias > Asterias rubens. Next base: position 3,922,167 of record NC_047076.1, read on the forward strand.
CTTGAAAATTTGGGTTTTCAACTCGTCATTACCTATCCTGGACAAACTATTTCCTCTTTGACCGTCGTTCAACATGCTTGAGCACGACTCGAGCTTAAAATTATGCCAGCGATCGTGTTAAAACAACGGAAAGACCCGGGCGTGAGAGGCGAGACGCTACACCGCAAGAAACAGCTTCCTTACGGCGAGTTCAAGCTGCTGGTGCAGACGATATTATTATTTTTTATTTCGCCGGGAAGATCTGAGCATTTGGTAAAGATCTTTTGGTGTTGTTTACAATTAAATCAATCGACTGTGAAAAGTCGCCCCAAAATCCCTTAAAGTCACGTAATGGTTCTCGTCTGAAAAACTATACTTTGAAGACACTGGACACCTTTGGTAATAATTGTCAAAGACCAGTCTTCTCACTTGGTGTATCCCAACGTATGCATAAAATAACAAATCTGTTGGTCGTCGAAGTTGCGAGATAATAATGAAAGAAAAAACACCCTTGTCACACGAAGTTGTTTTTTTGAGATGCTTGATTTCGAGACCTCAAAATCTAATATCTAGGTCTCGAAATCAAATCAAAATGTTTAAGTGAAAAACTTCTTTCTCGAAAACTACGTTACTTCAGAGGGAGCCGTTTCACACAATGTTTAATACTATCAGCAGCTCTCCACAAGTAAGGTTTTATGCTAATAATTATTTTGAGTAAATACCAATAGTGTTCACTGTCTTTAATGAGCTGTTAGTATCTTGACCAAACCCTCTATGCGTGTCTTTGTTTGGGTTGGGGTGGAGGCAGCATGTTTCTTATTGATAAAATGTTTTGTTTGAAATCAGTTTCTGTTTGAAATAAGTAACTGTAAAAGCAAGAGGTTTCTGATGATGAAAACAGAGAGGCAAAAACATGATAACAGCTCCTCTAAAGTGAAGAAAATAAACAGAGGCAGCTCTGGGTTCTGTTTGTGTTGGACATTCTCAACAATTTCTCTTCAATAAACTATAAAAAGATATTGCCACCCACTTGAACATCTTGATTGTCATTTTGTATATTTTTATATGGTTTTCGCCGTCATTCCTCGTGAGGCAACGGCTTGGTTAGAACCTTTTTATCATGATTTGTTTGGAATTTTTGAGAGAGCTTTGTAAAGGTTGCCATTCGATCGGGCTGTCAAACATTGGACGATTTAGTGCAAACTTTGAAGAGTCCCGCCAAGGCATTCGTGTGTTAGTTGATTTTATGACCGACACACAGATTGTGTGGGCTCTTATCGAAGGTTGAGTAATTTTTGTTTATACTCATTTCCAGCTATCCTTTTGGAAATTAGGATTCTGATACTGTAGAAACGGGTCAATATAAACTGTTTTCAGGGTCAATTGGACTAGCACACGGGTCAATATAGTGCCATTCCGAGTCAAACTTGGGGTCAGACAGATTCAGATACGGATTAATTATTATCAGTGACACTATTTTCCGTTAACGATTTGAAGTATGGTCATAAGAACAAAAGAAATTCCACATATTTCAGGACTTGAAACACTGTGTGAACTTACACAGTCATGTCGAAACATTCTGTCTTTACAGAATATAATTTTCCTTCCAGAGCAGAGGAAACGTCCACATACTGACTGACTGGCACAGAGCAGTGTGCCATGTGTGAAAACGCTTTTATGGTTCCCACAACTTATTTCAAGTTTCTTTGAAAGTTATTTTTCTGTCGAATTTGAAAATGATGAATTATGTGAATAATACTTTTGAATTCTCTTTGTGAACGAAAAGATCGCAAAAGGTGTTAGTTGTCCGTTGTCATGTTCTTTTTGGAAACTTGATATTGACATCAAGTTATTGTGTGTTAATTTTCTCTCTTTCAGATGCTTGCCCGATTGAATACGACAAGACAATGTGTTGGCCCGAGACGCCTCTTAACACGACAGCTTATCAACTATGTCCAGACATCTTTCCTCAACTCGATCCTACAAGTGAGTATAGACTAAGTCAGTAACAGAAAGGTGGGTTTTGCTTCCACGAGTGAATAAGAAAACAAATAATTAGCAGAAAGGGGTTTCGCATCTACGATTGAGTATAAACTAGATCACACAATAGGTCTTGTATGAGGACGTAAATGGAATAAACATTCATATAACCCACCCACGCGCACCATAAAATAGATTCAAAACTGGATATCATTTTTAGCAGAGAAACATTCCCAATGTCAGTCAATTAACTATCTTTATTGGCATTTTTTTATCGACTCCTACATCGTTCCCTTTGTTTGGCGGAAAACAATAAGTTAAAGGCACTATAGACACTGTTGGTAATTACTCGAAATAATTCCTACCATAAAAACTTACTTGAACGAGTAATGGAGAGCTCTTGATAGTATAAAACGTTGTGAGCAACGGTTCCCTCTGAAGTTACGTAGTCTTTCAGAAAGGAGTAATTTCTCACTAAAATATTTTAACTGAATTCGAGACTTCAAGCATTTAAAAGCACGCAAGTTGTGCGACAGGGGTGTTTGTTCTTCAATTATTCTCTCGCAACTTCGACGACCAATTGAGTTCAAATTTTCAACAGATTTACGCATTACGCATATGTTGAGATACATCAAGTGAGACGACTGGTCTTTGACAATTACCAAAGGTGTCAAGTGTCTTTAAAAATAAGTCTGCTGCCACCTAGTGACATTCCTCGACAGTCTCTCGTGTTGAAGGTAAACATAGATTACGCCAATTGGTACCGCGGGATCCTGTGCATGCAAGGTGTAAGCTTTTAAATTATTCGATACTCTGCAAAGATAAGGAGTTCAGATTCAGGTGCCATGATTCTATCTAATTATACGTGTGTATTAGAGGGAGGCATGCATTGATTGCGACTGCAATAGGGTATATACATCTTCTCAAATGAAATCACCTGTATGTTAAACAGAAATATGTTGTGGCGTCTTCGATTAAAGACAGTGGATTTCACAAAGAGTTAAGACTAGTCTTATCTCGAGTTACTCCTCCTAACTTAGGGCTAGCCACACGTTTTGTATATCTCATATAGAACTAGTCCTAAGTCGGCCCCTGGACACCTTTGGTAAATATCAAAGACCAGTCTTCTCATCATTTGGTGTATCCCAACATATTATGCATAAAATAGCAAACCTGTAAACATTTTGACTCAATTGGTCACGACCAATTTGTTCGTCGCAGTTGGAAAAAACATAATGGACGAAAAAACAGACCAGACGTATTAGTTGTGTGCTTTCAGATGCCTTGAATTCGAGACCTCAGCTGAGATCTCTTATTCAAATCAAATATTTTAGTGAGAAATGACTTCTTTCTCAAAAGTATTTATGCTAACAGTTATTTTGAGTAATTACCAATAGTTTACAGTACCTTTAATTACAATATTCTACGTGCAGTCAGTGTACTTCCCAGTCGTGCGTGTGATACTTTTGATATTTCCATCCACGCGCTGATTTTGTCATGACATCGCTCTTCCCCGTTTTCGCGGTGTTTCGTTTCCGAGGTGTGCATATCTTTATCCACCCGTCCAAGATCTTTGCTTCAGAATTAGATTAAGATCTTTTTACTAAAGTTCGGAGAGTCGACCCCGGGTAAAAGCGAGTGATATCGTTCTGCCCCAGAAAGAAGGACGAGTGCATAAATTATTCTCCGCCTGAGAATGTGACGTTGATTTCTGCATAGACTGAACTTTGCCCACTGCTAGATTTCCCCCCCCCCCCGTTATTTGAACAAGTAAACTCATCATCACTGAATCCGAAGATTAATGGTGAAACCTCCATAGCGCAGTTGGCTTATGATTGATCGATACAGGATGAAGATCCAAACAAAAAATTGTATTCCCCAGAATAAAAAAAAAGACTTGAAAGTGAAGACTTTAAACAAAAAAGCGAGGGTTTGTGACACCGTGTGGCTTAGTCTCTGCTGAAGCTGTTCTTTAAACATCATGAATTCACCCGTTCAAGTGGCTCTTATCTTCTGTCTTTGGTAATCTCTCGGGTGTATTTGTACAAGTTACGGTTGAAGAAGACTAATAGCTCTCAGAGTAAAGCTGGTACTCAAAACAGTCTTATATCTTGAGAGATAAGATGAACAAAATTTCATACTCTCAGGTGTACTTGCGTATGTAGTAAAAGTGTATTACGCCAATGTTCAGTTAATATCGTATTGTGGCATTATAGACGATATCATAAAATAAAGTCGATTCCATAGCATATTGAACTCTGACGCGAGTTTATGTTATGTCTTGTTGTTCTGTTTTTGCCCGCACCAATCAATACCAGTTGTCGAAACCAGTCAAAAGTTTTCATTATAGTCGCATCACTTCGTTGTGCATTCTAAATTAATTTTCGTCTCACTGAGACAAAAATAAATTTCACGATTTTTTTTACGCATTTCTCATTAAGTAATAGTTCCAAGGGAAGCTTTCTACCATCACTATTATTAAACCGTGTAAGTTTAAAGGAACGTTACCGAATTGGTAAGAAACAGAAATCGTGAAGATCACAGATTTACATATAAACTGCACGGCCTAATGATGATGGTAGTATAAAACATCGCTTGCAATATTTCTGTCTGAAACTTCAAAATTTATGAGAAACAAATAATCTAATTTCGCGTTTTCCGCTCAGTGAGCGTTTTATTCATTTTTGTTTTAGCATCGATGCAATGCAACATTTGTAAACCGTTTTCACTATTTTCTCGCCGACCTAGATGGCCAATCGATCTCAAACTTCTACAGGTTTGTCAGTTTATGTATATGGTGGATTACATAAAGTGCTTACAGTACTGCCAGCAACTTTTCCGCTAGAAAAACCAATTCAGTAATGTTCCTTTTATGTAAATCTGTGGCATTTGTGTTTTGTGTTGTACAAGGAGTACCCAAACCCTCTGACCTTTTTGTTTGTTTCCCAACCGCCAGAGTTTGCCCAGGCGTTTTGTAGGGAAGACGGTACATGGGGTCTCTTCGACTACCTGCCTTGCTTCAGGAAAGAGACGGAGGAGCTGGATGAACTTCGGCTCAATATTTCAGATGAGAAGTTGGAGGTAATCAATAAGAAACAAATAATAATAAACAAAAGTAATACATTATTCTTATAAAGCGTTGTTCACAATAACCATTACAATGCACTTTACAAGTGTGCCCTGGTCATTGGGCCAATAACGTTCCTTTAATCTTTCTCAGCTCAATTTTGACTCAAGTGGTCATCAAAGTTGCAAGAGAATAATGAAAGGAAAATGATCCTTGTAACACAAAGTGTTGTGCTTTCAGATGCCTATAAAAAATGCTATTGAGATAGAAATTACCTCTTTCTTTAAAACTACGTTACTTCAGAGGGAGCCGTTTTTCCCAATTTGGTATGCTGTCAACAGCTATCCATTGCTCGTTACCAAGTAAGTCTTTGCGATAACAATTATTTTGAGTAAATAGTGGCAGTGCCTTTAATGTATGTTTTTACTACCAACGTTCTTTCTTTTCAGTTTACAAAGGATGTGATATACGGAGCCAAGGCTATGGAAATTGCCGGCCTCTTCCTTTCATTCTTCTGCCTCGTGTTTGCTCTCTGTGTATTCAGCTGCTTCAGGTAGGCGCCATGTTTTATATTGTACTGTTTGCAAACGGGAATACGAGAATATAACACGCCACCAAGAGGTTTTCCTCGGAGAGGGTTATTTATTTCGGAGATGATGTTGAATAATCATAATGGTAATTTTAGATATACGTACGGCTTTGGCTTAGTATAGGCAACGGCTTCAGCTTAAGCTATGTCTGCTGTTTGAAGCCCCTACCAAAATCACACGGAGCTTAAGGGCTTATCCGAATTGGCTGCGTACAGCTACGGCTACGACTGTTGCTAAGGGTGTTGCTAAGGACGTACTATACTTCAACGCATGATGACGCGGAAATCTAGCCGTAGCCGTAGCTCTAGCCGCTAATTCGAACACGGCATTAGCCGGAGCTCACGATGACGCCGTAGTTTCGTTCCCCTACAACTAAGTTCGAAACCTGGTGTTTCCCTTGACGTTTTGTGATCAGTACGAAGGTTGTGATCTTTTAAAGACCATGGACTTTGTTTTTAATCCTTAGAACTCATGTATTTACCTTCAATATTGTGAAATTGTTTTATTGCGTATTGACTGGATGTGATTGGCTAACAATACATTAGTTTCTTTGAATAAACTATAAAACTATACAACCAGATCTCTGTTTTTGAGGGAGTGTTGGCTCTGAAAGGAGCCGGCTGGTCTCGATGTTTTGAACAGTATAATCTGACCATGGACTTTGTTTTTAATCCTTAGAACTCATGTATTTACCTTCAATATTGTGAAATTGTTTTATTGCGTATTGACTGGATGTGATTGGCTAACAATACATTAGTTTCTTTGAATAAACTATAAAACTATACAACCAGATCTCTGTTTTTGAGGGAGTGTTGGCTCTGAAAGGAGCCGGCTGGTCTCGATGTTTTGAACAGTATAATCTGCTCGTCTTCAAGATTGCTTCCTGAGTTGTGACCAGAATGTCAACACTATAATAATAATAATAATAATAATATAACAGTTCTTATATAGCGCATCAAACAGTGTCTCGATGCGCTTTACATACAATAACAAAGAGTTAAATGTTAAACAGGTAGGACTTTCAGTACAGTTTTGAATTCAAGTTCAGTTAATAGCAGTCTTGATGTGTTGTGGGAGAGAGTTCCAGAGAGCAGGTGATGAGTGTGTGAAGGACCGATGTCCATACGTCTTGGTATAAAGTAAACCAATGTGTACCTTTACAATATTTAAGTGCTGCTTTCATGATTTGTCAACTCCGATGTGGTGGTTGACTGCATGCAATTGCAAGAAACTTTCCATTTTCGATTTCGAGCGAGTTGTGATGACGCAAACCGTCCAAAAGTCTTCATGTTGTCCTTCAAGTCCCTGCTCGGATTTTTTGATGAGAGTGGTGTGGCCTAAGTCACTTTTAGCCTAGATGTTGTGCTTGACAGCTTAAACCTTGGCCCTGACTTGATCTTTTCACAACCTGCATCATTTGGCTAATGGTTTTTCCACTTGCGCTAACAATTGTTGGCAATGTGTGTTTGTCTGTCAGGCTGTCATGTACTGGACCTGTTTGCTTGTCTATTTTGGGTTGTCTCATGTTTGTAGGTTGTGTTTGGCTATATACGTCGGGCTTGAAGTCGTGTTGTCGTGTATACACAACTTCCTACAAGAACTTTGTTCGATTAATGTCAACAACCAACGCAAATATCTTAAAGCTTGTCTCTTGCGACTGTCTGTTTGTGGGATTTTGGTTTCCTTTTACACGTTGAGGCATGGAGTCTTGTTGTCGTGTGTAAACCACTCAACTAGAACATTTTATCATTTGATTTGTGTCCAACATCCAACTCGAATAACCTGAAGGTCCTTTGTTGTTAATCATCCGTAATAGCTTCTAAGTGAAAATCGGTCGCTGTGACATTGAAATAAATGCAGTCCCAATTAAGTGTGAAGAAAACAAAAAGCCATTGGTTCTCATTAAATTGTCGATTTATTTATTTGCAATTAAATAGATAGATTGTCACGTTGTCGTTTGTTGCTATGTTTTGAGCAGATGAAATACTCTGTGTTTCGATGAGTATTTTTGGCAGTATCAATCTTCTGTTGTTTTTAATTTCGTGTGACAAATTTAGGTATTTTTATTAGCTTGGATGTCAAAGTGAAGTTAATGATCGAGGGCAGTATATATTGTGCACACACAGTGAACCTCCCTTAGGCAATACCGGGAGATCGGAGCACGGCTATTGCATTTCAAATAAAACAAACAGATCCTTAGAAAATATATCATTGATAATGTATGGCAACAGAAGCTTTTGGTTTTCAAATTGGTGTTCGGTACTTTCTGGTCTTTTGGGATTTGGGGAAAAAAATCTTCCCGATTCGTCTTGAGGCCTACGGCCTTTGGCGAGGTGTACATCAGCTGGCTGTTGTTTAACAGTAATGTATTTGGGTGAGACGGATTTCGAGACCTCAGAATTAGATTTTGAGAAATCAAGCATCTGAAAGCACACAACTTGTAACTGGTCTTTGACAATTACCAGTAGTGTCCAGTGTCTTTAAGCCTCGTTTTGATTAGTCAAGATGGCAACCGATGGCTACAGCTATTGGAATGATATGTATCATCTCGTCTCAGATCTTTGACCCTTTGAAATCCGTTCTAGTGTATGCTTCAGTCAGAACTCAAACATTGTAAAAACAAAAGTAGTAAAACAAAATAGCCTGACGTTTCGACCCTAGTCTTCGAGAAAGACTCTGCTGACATTGAAACGCCGGACCAATAACTTTTGTTTGCATTTAATGCCATAGGTCCTTTTGGTTGGTAAGCAGTTTGCAACAGTTATTTTTTTTTTTCGCGTACAGTGTAGTCAGAACTAGGACAACAGAAAGCATGCATCACAAGCAACTAGATATCCGGGGGGAATATCCAGCTAAACCATCCCAGTCCCGAAGACTAGAAAAAGAGATCGTTGACTCTTAAGTTTAAATTGGTTTTATTCATTTTTAAATTCTCACGACAAATAGACCGCTATTAATGTTCTGTTATTAGTTCAAATGATTGCCGAGGGAATCATTCTAAAGGGATGTCATTCAGTATAGGGTGTATTCCCCTTGATCGAAAGTAAATCTCTAAAAAGCATATCTCTGTAATAACCCATATTAAAAAGGAAAATGTAAACCAGACCTGCGAAGTGTCAATTCAGGTCTGCAAAACAAGACTTTCAAGATGGCGGCGGCCATATTAATGTCATGCACAACCAGCCTGAACTGTGTGAAATTCCCAGTAGATTTGCAATCCTATATAATTAATAAGCAAAGAAGCCCCAGCGGCAAAGGCATGCAATTGTTCCATCTGGGCATCCATAAGTAATGAAAGACTCATCAATTCTACCGGTATTTTATATATATTATACATAGGTGTGGGGAGAGGGATGGCGGAGGGGGGGGGGCTGGACCTAATCCTACTTTGCAAAATTCATGTAGGTTTGCTCTGTGGTATGCCGAAAGCATTCCATGGCCTGGATACAGTGATTAATTATTGCAGTTATGGTTTCGCTGGCAAGGGAGGCGAACTGTTGTCTAGGGGGGCGACCGCTCTTAAAGGAACGCCGTATTGCCTGTTATATCTGTCTTTATGAATGCCTGGGGGCTTGGGACCAGACACTGACTAGTCTGGCCGCGGAATTGTTGTATTTGTGTTTTGCTCTCGAGTCTGAATCAATAGAGCTCTTGAGAAATCAATTTTTAATTTGCGATCTTGAAATTGAGCCAATGGCCCTAAACATGATTCTGTGGTGGGTCGTTAAGTTGGCTTAGCAGTGTCTGATACTAATGTATCTGTTTAGCACAGCTTAAAGCGGGTAACTAGTCAAAAACAACAGGTCAAATGACATTGTAGCTGGTATAATACCCGTTTCTGCTAAGCTTCGTTCACATTGCTAGATACATCATTCATCTGCTTACGGCAGGTCTATACAAACGAAAGATACGTTTGTTTGTTCGTTTGTTTGTTTGTTTTTTGCTGTTTTTTTTATCATAATCTTTTAGGCCATTGTTTATTTAAGTCCAGTATTATGCTATCATAAATCTGTGGATCTTTACATTGTGATGAAACCTATTTCAAAGCATATATATTTCGGAAACCATACCCTAAGTTTAACTTTTGGTTGTCTTGTGTATTAGCAGGATTCTTGGTGTTTTTTGCGCCAGGGGTGCCATCATTGACAGACATGATGAACAGGTCATATTCAACATTATTATTTGTTATCAATTTTTATGTTACTAGCATAAAAACTTAGTAATGAGCAATGGAGTATAAAACATCGTAAGAATTAGCTCCCTATGAAGTAACGTCAGATATTTGACTTGAATTCGACAGCTCAGCTGATGTCTCGAATTCAACCATCTAAAAGCACACAACTTGTGCGACAAGGGTGTTTTTTCTTCCATTGTTCTCTAGCAACTTCTACAACCAATTGATTTAAAATTTACACACAGGCTTGTTATTTTATGCATATGTTGAGATACACCAAGTGAGAATACTGGTCTTTGATAATTATTACCAAAGGTGTCCAGTGCCTTCAAACAAACCCCCTCCCCTCTGGAATGATTGGATTTCTGTATGTTTAAATTGTAGGAGTTTGCAGTGTCACCGTACGAAGATCCACAAGCATCTATTCGCTGCCTACATCGCTCGTCTCTTCATTGAAATCATCTTAGGCGTCAATCAAATTTACAAGCTTACCCAGGCAGACGTTGGTTTCGCTCCATCGGTCATCTCCAGTGCGGTAATTAGCACAATTAATAATCCTTTTAATAAATTATTACACCTAAAACACTGGAGGAATATTTATTTAGCGAAAGGGGATTAGAATTCCTGTGTAGGAGACGTACGTCGCTGTGCGTAAGTACTCTGTCGCGGTTTCGAAAAATTTACTTTTATCATGGGGCGGCCATCTTGATTTTGTTCCATTTCACATCAATGTTGTTGTTTTAAGCAAGTCGCCAGACACACAAGCCCTGAAGGCCACTTCAATGTGTAGGCTACGAATTGTTGTTCTTCCATGGGCCGTTGCCACCTACTCATAGGGCTGAAACAGGGTTACCCCCTTTACAGTCCAATATAGGGTGCGTTCGTTTAGCTTCCCTGGGTCGACCCCGGTGTGTGGCGGGGTTATTTTTTCAAGGACGAACGTGGGCAAATAATTACCCACGTTCGTCCTGAAAAAAAAAATCGCCACACGCCGGGGTCGACCCAGGGAAGCTAAACGAACGCACCCACAGATAGGCTTGGGTGTCATCAATCCGAAGCCAGGCTGGTAGAGCAGAACGCACTATCCACCCTCATGGAAGGAGAAGCAGTGTTGTTCTTTTTTTCACAAGGAAGTTTATCATTCATTACTGTTCTTTGACAATGGAACATGACCAAACTTGTGGCAGTGTGATCAAGGTTTCTAGGGTCACGTTTCTTGCAATAAACATTCCATGTTGCTGCGCAGCTGCTGTCTGGTACATTTAGCCTGGCCCCGCGTGCATGTCAGTATGGTACTTAAAGGCATGGAACTCAGGCACCCAGACGGATGAAGCTATAGATCGAATCGATGTGGAAATAAAAGGGGTCCTGCCCCCTACAAAACAATCAATAAACACAATTGCAAATTTGAACCCTGTAAACCCAGCGACGAAACTAAGGTTATAATGGGTGCGTTCGTTTGGCTTCCCTGTGTCGACCCCGTAATGCTCGCTAGGGTAAGCCCCCTGACAAGAGCTAATCGAACGTATCGGGGCAGACCGGTGTGGCGGTTTCAACTTTCCGCTGTGTTCAGTTTTCCGAATGACCAAATACGGTAGCATTACGTCATGCGATGCCTGCGCACAGCAAGCGAAAGTAGTCCGTTTTTAGTGCCGTATTGAGTCATCCATTACCCTCCGGTAGCTGTCATGGCGGCGTCCACGAGTCGAGTACAACTAGCGGCAAACGCGTGGATCGTATGAGTTGTTTTTTTATGCAAGCAGAGTGTGACCTGCCTAAAGTTGTACCCATGAATACATGTAAAGATGGGGCAAGAGATTATGTGACTACACAGAAAAGAATTGTAATATAAACAATTTGGGGGTCACTGCTGAGAGAACTACAGTACTCGCCAGGGTACTCGCGGCGGTATCTGACAGGTCACCCGGAAAACTGAACACGCCGGAAAGCTAAAACCGTTTGAGCAACGTGTCGAAATTTTCGGCTACGTCACCCGGAAAACTGAACACGGCGGAAGTCTAAAACCGCCACACTGGGTCTACCCAGGGAAGCTAAACGAACGCACCCAATGTAACGGGCAGATATGTGTGCATCTAGAAGGGGACTTTTATCACTCTAAACTCAGTAGTTGGTTAGACACTGCTCTAAAATTGCAAAGGTCGTGGGTTCGAATCCCACCAGAGTAACATGCCTGTGATTTTGTGCACAGAGCTTGGGAACAATACTGAGTATTGCGATGCTATTGGTGTATGGGTAACACCATAACATCCAAACTGAAGACGAGCTGAGTATACTGCTCGAAACGTCGAGACCAAACCGGCTCTTTTCAGAGCCACCACTCATTCAAAAGAGATTTTACTCATGGTTGTACCCGCAAGTTTAATATTCATATTCATATATTTATAGTTACTCTTTCCAAATTGAAGTTTCTGTCTGCATTTATCTCAAACAAACAGTGCTCATGTTGTACAAATTTCAATTTTTTTTTTTCACATTAAAGGTTCTGAAAGGGAAAGTATACGTTTGGTAATTACTCAAAACAAATGTTAACTCAAAAACTGACTTAGTAACTAGCTTTGGAGAGCTGTTGATAGTATAAAACATTGTGGGAAACCGACTCCCTCGGAAATAATGTAGTTTTTGATAAAGAGGTAATTTCTCACCAAAATAATAAAAGACTTCCAGCTAGAGGTCTTTTATTCCTATCTGAAAACACACAAATTCGTCCAACAAGGGTGTTTTTTTCTTTCATCATTTTCTCGCAACTTCGATGACCGATTGTGCCCAAATGTTCACAGGCTTGTTATTTTATGCATGTGATGGGATACACCAAGTGAGAAGACTGGTCTTTGACAATATTACCCAACGTGTACCTTCCATTTAAGAGTAGCTCTTTATCTCAAATTGTCATTTGTAAAATCTACTATTTTCCTACAACGTTATTTTGAAGTACTTTTGCTTTTTTTGTTTTCTCTCAGCCGGCCCTGTGCGTCATCCTCGAGGTCTTGCGAGAATACACGAGACTATGTACGTTCGCCTGGATGTTCATTGAGGGAATGTACCTCAACAGTTTGCTATCTTCGGCTGTCTTCGGAAAGCCGAAGTTCCTCGTTTTTTACATCGTTGGCTGGGGTAGGTAATGTTGCTGTGCATAAAGATATAACATTGACGTTCAGTAATAATAATAATAATAACAATAATAATAATAATAAGACTTGTAATGCGCACATATTCACCCTGCTGGGTGTTCAAGGCGCAGTGTGATTGTGTTCCTCTGCTGACAGCAATATTGTTATATACATAACTGCACAAAACATTAGTTTTGTGCAATTATGTACTATCTAACGGTAAGGGTATAAAACCGGATTGGTGATGATAAAAAAAAATTGTTCAGTTTTAGTCTAAAAAATTATGTTTATGAAGTTCATACTAGAACAAAAAAAAATTCTGTGAGTCAAATTCACCCTTTAATAAAGTCAGTTTCGAGAAAACTATACTCAATCTGAAAAACGCAACAGTTGATTTCGGTTGTTACATACACGCTGTGATTTTTTTTTTAATAACCTTCTCCCGAGTCAAAGCGGTTGCCCCTACTTTTACATGTTTGATATTCTATGGTTGTATCATACAATATAAATAACCTATGTGACTATTCTGTCAGATCTACTTATCCTGTATAATACCTTTAAACAAGTCTAGCAGCGCTTGGTTTATTTAGGACAAACTGTTTCTGTCATGAAATAGGCCGATGCCCCTCAGGGGTAGTTTTCAATATGTAACAGTTGGATGTTGTCTAATCAAAGTACATACTTTCAAAACAGGTGTAAGGATCGTATAATCCTGTGTGGTAATGACTTTGGTGATGGAGTCAAGCAAGCAGTGCATTGTGGACAGCTTTAGTCTTTGAGATTGAACAAACAATATTGTTCGACAGTTGTCTTGGTAAATGTATTAAACAGGATTGGTGAGAATAACATACATCACTGTTTAATTTTAGTCTGAGAGCTTACAAGCTTTGAAGTTCATTCTTGAAAAAAAAATTGTGAAATATTTGAAGCTGATAATTATGATGAAATCATATAGTTAACAAAACTGTATCTAAAATCCTACTACAACAACAACAACAGCACAACGGTTGATTTTGGTTGTTATAACGGTGTGTTTACATGATAAACATTGTGCATGGGTGTTCGCTACTCTATCCTGACGCACACTACAGAGTAAGCCCTAGTTTTAACAGGTTTACTTTATGAAAAATTAATTTTATAATCAGTTGTTGGAAACTGCTCCTTACCAACCAAAAAGACTATCATGGTATAAATGCAGAAAATAGTTAAAGACAATGGACACTATTGGTAAAATGTCAAAGACCAGTTTTCTCACTTGGTGTATCTCAACATATGCATAAAATAACAAACCTGTGAAAATTTGAGCTCGATTGGTCGTCGGAGTTGCGAGATAACTATGAACGAAAAAAACACCCATGTCACACAAAGTTGTGTGCTTTCAGATGCTTGATTTCGAGACCCTCAAATTCTAAACTTGAGGTCTCGAAATCAAATTTGCGAAGTGAGGTTTTTTTTGCTGATTATTATTTTGAGTAATTACCAATAGTGTCCACTGCCTTTAACAGCCTGATGTATCAACCCTAGCAGTAGCAGAGTCTTTCTCGAAAGCTAAACGTACCTCAAGTTTGATTATGCCACTGACTTTTTTTTTGCAGGTTACTTTATGCTTTGATCACGCAAAACATGACCACCGTCTGCGGCTATTCTAAGAGTAGCATTTTCTATGAAACTATTTGTAAGCCGCAGTATGGTCTATCGGTAGATTACCATTTGTATTACATTTCAACAAAATAAGTGACTTTGTACACGTGAAAGGTAATTTCTTTGCATGGCAATTGAATGTAACATTCATCTGTAATCTACACTTAGTATGGAGTTATAAATAAATAAATCATACTAGAATAATACTATGAATTAACCTTTACGAAGGCGCTGCTATATGAAGGTAACTATTTTGACGGGTTTTTTTTCTTTTTGCTTTTTTTCTTTCGAGTGGAGTTATTCTTCTCCGTGTATTCCACAAACGACAACATACATCACATAATCCACATTAATAAAGAAGCACAATAACTACTGCTATTACATAGCAAAAACGCACAAGTAGTACTTCTCTATCAATTTTTTAAGGGAGAACTTTGGTAATTACTATGGCCACAACAACTTATCGTTGAGAAACAATTCCCTTTTCAGGAATGTGGTTTTAATAAGAGAGGGATTAAAACAACGTAAATTTGAGAAACGTTCAAGCATCAGGCGAGTGTGTATTTCATAGGGATGCATGGACATAACTGCTAAGACATTCGGCGACATCTCAAAAGATGCTCTAATCATTTGAAATTAAATTTTCACAGATTGGTTCTATTGCATATATCTAAGATTAAAACGTCGAAAGGTATGCTTTGCTTTTAACCCTATTGTATGATTTGAATAATGCACGATTTTATCGTGAATCCACCACGTCATCACAACAAAAAAGTTATAAGAACAAAATGAACAAACCCATTAGTTATTCTTGTACTATTGCTATTTTGTTATTATTTATTGGATATATTTATGATTATTTTCAGTTGTTGGCATCCCGTTGACCATAACATGGGGTTTGGTTATGCACTTCATAAATGGATCCGATAGGTAAGTTCTTTAATTACCAGCCGTCGATTTCACAAAACTCTTCCTAACTTGAGACTAATCTTATGACTTAGGACGAGTCCCAACCCTGCACTGTTGCATGCAGACCTTAAGATTAATCCTAAGTTAAGACGAGTTACTCGTCCTAACTCGAGATAAGACGAGTCCTAACTCTTTGTGAAATCGACCCCAGCTTACTATTTAGTTAAGAACCGTTTTTACTTCAATATTTGGCTAAAAACAAGCAAGTTAAACAGTTTTGGGTATATACCTTTTGTAGGACACAAAACACAGTGTCCACAGATTTACATTAAACTTACACTGTTTGAAGATAATGGTATTAGAAATATTCCCTTCAAATATTACTTGCTGGGGTGCTGTATGCCTTTGGATAAATTAGTAAAACAATGTCACACACAAAAATTCGTCTCAGGGGACGAACATTATTTTAGCATGTACAGCGTATTTACCAGTATTGGTATTCTAAATAGAAGCAATGTCTGTATTTTATAATAACAAAGACAAATAAAATATCTGTTTTGTCTTCTCTTTAACGGTCAGATGCTGGTATGATAACATCACTTCAGGTAACTGCTTACTTATCATAGAGATTCCACGCAATGCGTTCCTTGCTGTAAGTTCAAATCAGATCTTTTCCATTTTTTTTTCTCTTCTTCTTTTTGTATTTTGTTATCTATTCATACCTAAACTACAGACCTGGGTCCAATTTCATAGAGATGCTGAACCCCCAGGATACCGGTCACAGATTGTATTTGAGAAAATGACATTTTGGCTGGTCCCCACACGGTTTAAAACATTAACTTGTAGTGCTTAGCTAATGTTTGTGCTTAAAGGCAGTGGACACTATTGGTAATAACTCACAATAATTATTAGCATAAAACCTTACTTGGTAACGAGTAATGGGGAGAGGTTGATAGTATAAAACATTTTGGGAAACGGCTCCCTCTGAAGTGACGTAGTTTTCTAGAAAGAAGTATTTTTCCGCGAATTTGATTTCGAGACCTCAGATTTACAATTTGAGGTCTCGAAATCAAGCATCCGAAAGCACACAACTTCGTGTGACAAGGTGTTTTTTTCTGTCACTATTATCTCGCAACTTCGACGACCAATTGAGCTCAAATTTTCACAGGTTTGTTATTTTATGCATAGGCCTATGTTGAAACACACCAAGTGAGAAGACTGGTCTTTGACAATTACCAATAGTGTCTAGCGTCTTTAAGCAGCTCTATGAAATTGACCCCGGGAATAAATATACCAAATATTTTTTGAGGGTGCGTTTAAGGTCAAATATTTTGTGAGGGTGCGTTTAAGGCAATTTCTTCTTTCAATTTGTAGCTTTGTGTGTTATTTCCTCTTTTCATAGCCTTTCGGATGTTTTCCCCCTCGGTTGGCCAATATGAAAACACATGGGAAGTTAACGCCTGCCTATTATTGTAAGCCAGGCACTTCCATTTGTTCAGGTTCAAATGATATCTTTAGACATTCAAGATTGACTTTTGCTACGTGATCTGGGACAACAATTTCTGTTATGTAGTTATTTGTTGGTTTGTACTCCGCGATGGACTGGCATCCATTCAAGGATAGAAACTTAAAATAATATTCCCAGTCAATGCCAAGGAAACTGGGAATTATTACCGGTCTGATTTTACTTGACTGTGGAGAGACCGTCGTTGTAACGGCAAGACCGTTGTAAAAAGGATAACAATCGCTGTATGCATAACCAATTGTTGTAAGGGGAAATGTCGTTCTAAACAAACCCTGGTGTAACACTGCTTCTCAACAACCACGAATACTGTCTCTTCAGTTCTGGCTCAAAAAATTAATTGACAACTGCATCATCAACCGTAATTGCTTCGTGGGTCAGCCATAATTATGCGGTAAACCGTCGTTGTAATGGCTAGACCGCTGTAATAAGGATAACAATCGCTATATGCAGAAACAATCGTTGTAAGGGAAACTGTCGTTCTATACAAAACTCGGAACAACTGCTGCTTAACAACCACAGAACTACTGTGTCTTCAATTCTGGGTCAAGAAATTCCTTGACAACTTGCATCATCAATCATAATTGCTTCATGGGTCAGCTATTTATATGCGGCTTAAGACGGCAATGAACTGGGAGACAAACATTTTAATCTTCTGTCAACAGTTGGACTTTCAATTGAACCTCCCCATGGGATTTATCTCATCCATGTCTTGACATATCACTTTATTGATTTCCAAAAAATGACATCTAGGATGTTTGTTAAGTCGGTATTTTCTTCTGACATCAGAGAGAGAGAGATGGGGTAAATTGTATTCTCTCTTTTCCTTTTTTTCCTTTTAACTGTTTTAACTGTCAATTTGTCTTTGTTAAAATCCAAACTTATCCAATCAGTTCCCCTTGTGGTTTATTATTGACGTTTCGTATTAAAAGTAAAATGCCCTTCAAGTGATCCCATGGCTACCGCTTCTCAAGCTGTACCTTAAAGGCAGTGGACACTATTGGTGATTACTCAAATTAATTATTAGCATAAAACTTTTTTGATTACGAGTAATGGGGAGAGGTTGATAGAATACAACATTGTGAGAAACGGGTCCCTCTGAAGTAATGTAGTTTTCGAGAAAGAAGTAATTTTCTACGAATTCGATTTCAAGGCCTCAGATTTATAATTTTGAGGTCTCGAATTCAAGCATCTGAAAGCACACAACTTCGTGTGACAAGGGTGTTGTTGTTTTGGGTTTTTTTGTTCATTACTATCTCGCAACTTCGACGACCGATTGAGCAAAACTTTTCACAGGTTTGTTATTTTATGCTTAATGTTGAGATACACCATCTGTGAAGACTAGTCTTTGACAGTTATCAGTAGTATAGTGTCCAGTGTCTTTAAGCTGTATCCATGACTTCACGGCAGCTATAACGGTTGTACGGCTTCTGACTGGTACACCCGAACAAAGAAATTGACAATAGGGAGACTGCCAACATACATGTAGGGCTAGATAGCTCAGTTGGTAGAGCGCCGACACGTTAACCAGAGGTCGTTAATTCAAGTCCCGCTCCAGTCAATTTTCCTCTGTTCAAACCCAAACGTTTTCTTGAAAACAAAGACAGGTTGGTCTTTATTAGATCCGTACATTTTTTAGTGCTCGTTATGGAAGTGGTAAACACGCTATACTTTGGGGATGGGAATAATATGTTTTATATTTAACCCTTACATCGACATCATATTTCACGAAGACCATTCATGCGCCTACTCGAAACGTCGGGTAAAACCAACCATTCATGTCAGATCCCTATTACTCGTGAATTTTTCACTGCAAATCCATACCTCTTTATCGGGTACTTTTCACCCCGAAGGTTTTTGGGGTTTTTTTTGTTGTGTTTTTTAGATAAGAAGGACAGTGATCGATAGAAGCTCTCTTTTGAAAAAAAAATCCAAGTATATTTTTGAGAGGCCGACGGCCGAGGTAGACCTAGTGCCATCTGGTCGACTGTTAAACAGAGACGCGGGCCGTGAGGACAGGAGGATACTTCGATCTCAGACAACGGCCCTTTCGGGGCCACGGTAGTTTTTCCCGTCTTAAAGTGGTATCCATCCGATCGTGTTAAAAAGCCTTGGAAACGAGAATGCATTTTACTCACGCAGTATTTGAAGAAAAGTCCTGGCCATTAAGACGTATTTTAAGATCTTCATATTGATTCTTCCGGCTGGTTTGTCTTGCCATTAGAGATCATAAATGCACATGGGTGATTCTTATTTGCTAATTTTAGTATATAGACCTTGATGCATGCTTTCCTCTCAAAACAAAAAATAATGCTTCTACGTTACGATGGTTTTACTCTGCTGTCAAACATCATTAAACTACTTCTCAGCATGCCCCCTTGTTATATATTCTTGTGCCATGCCCTCCTGAGAAGGGGTTGAAATAAGCAGGATGTACGGATGTTTCAGGAGCGTAACCTCGTTTCGTAAAAAGGGTTACGTGGGCCGTGAAAATGAGGTCAGATAGATGGGATTTAATCCGCAGATAAAAAGGTTTAGTGCTGGGAGAAACGCAACCATCTTAACAACTAGCTTTGCATTTTATAGCAATTTTTAGAGTATGGATCTGCTGTCATATCATAAGAATACGATAGGTCCACAGAAAGGGGGTTACCGTACGTCATACTGTTGTAAAAACAATGTCTTCTTATTATAATCCCGTGTACTTTTAAGATGAAGGCAGATAGGGGATCTGACCCTTGGTATCCGAGTACGGCTCGATTTTGACCAGGTAATTTTTTTTTAAGAGTTCATGTGAAGGAGATGATGCTCTGAAAGAAAAAGTCGGCTATAGATTAAAGGCACTGGACACGTTTGGTAATTGTCAAAGACCAGTCTTCTCACTTGGTGTATCCCAACATAATATGCATAAAATAACAAGTCTGTGGAAATTCTTATGGTCATCGAATTTGCAAGAGAATAATGAAAGAAGTATGACGTGTGTTTTTTTTTTGTGTTTTTTTTTGTTTTGGGGGGGGGGGGGGGGTGTGATACATCTTTCTCAAAAACTACGTTACTCCAGAGGGAGCCAAGTATGGTATTGTGAGTAATTACCAATAGTAAATGTCACAATCTGGTTACAACAAGGACATGGTATTTTGACTTATATTAGTTAGTTGGGTAGGCATGTTTTTGTGTGCTTAGCTACTCTTTGTGCTTAAAAAAGCAGCTATATGAAAATGTGCCCAGGTGATGGTCAACAGGTGCATGGCTCATATCACTGTAATTGGGAAACGGATCCGTAACTGGCCGATCCCTATCATTCCATCAAAACACAGCGCCATACGAGATCCAAACTAGGCTATCTAAAGATTGATAACAAAGCCCTTGGGGCGGGTATCTCCTTTTCTTCTCTTCTGTGTGTTGTGGTCGACTTTCCCGGCCTTTGGCTCGTCGGGAGGCAACATCAAGAAGGGGAAGATTACCTATGGAATGGAGTAATCTTTTATTAAAGAAATACCAGGCTACCAGGCTATCCGACTCCGTGAGATGGTTATAGTTGTAAGAAGGGATTGATAACAATCAGCCGGTGTTTGCAAATTAGATAGAAAGCGATTGAAATAGTGCGATCTGGTTACATGAAAAAGGAAAAGATAACATTTGAATAAACTTTGGATAAATAGTTGCTGAATTCTACTGTCGAGAATACTTGCGGTATAATATTTATTCTCTAAAAAATGACCAAGGTGCCGGGGTTTTGCTCAGTAGCCGAGCTTAAAGGCACTGGTCACTATTGGTAATCACTCAAAGTAATTGTTAGCATAACATCTTACTTGGTAACGAGCAATGGAGAGCTGTTAAGTGTATACAACATTGTGAGAATGGTTTGTTATTGTATTAATGTATGAATATGTTGGGATACATTAAGTGGGAATGCCGGTCTTCGCAATTACCAAACGTGTCCAGAGCATTTATAGGTTTTCTCGGTCAAATTCGACAAATGAGCAGCCAATTACATTTTCATGCGTTCGAATTAAAGCTATTTTGCCTCTCCAGTTGTTACTGCGTTTCAAATTCAGAATTCGGTCATTCAATTTCGTTTTGAGTCGAGTCAAATTCCTTTAGCACTCTGTTCAATTTAGCATACCGTCATTCTTTTTCGTGACACATACGCCCCAAGAAGTGTCTGCGAATTTGAATGCTGCTTTGATGGATGGTTAAATTGAATGATTATTTTGTTAAGTTGAATGAGCAACATTACATTTGACTAATCATAAAACGAAATCGAATGATCCTTTTCAGTAGCATTCGATTTCATGCGAAATAGAATAGGCTGGTGGTTAAATTGGCTGCTCATTTTCCGAAATTGACCGAGAAAACCTATAAAAGTAATCAGTAATACACAATAATATTGTTACATAGTGATCTGTTTCAACTAAGTTATTTTCATCTGGGCTTAGTATGTTGTGGAGTCTGTAAACAGTTTCATGAAAAATTTGCTACCTGTGAACTACAGAGGGCGCTTTTTGAAGCTCTTTAGGTAGACAATATTAAACTCAAAATGGCAGACGTCCAGAAGTGATACTTGAAAAAAAAGTTTTGAAAATACAGTTAATAGGAATGAAGGCTGGCGTCCAAAAATCCGCTGGTTCATTTCAAATCATGAATATTCATGTCATTATCGATGACGTCACATCATATTATTTTATTCAATGAATATTCAGTATGACACGGTTTCAAGCACGACTACATAAAATGTGAACGGGTGCTAGCCCCGCCTATGTCAAAACAGTTCAACTTAATAATGTTGGTTGCTGATGGTGAGCATGGCGCGTTTGCATGTCTGCGTTATCTTGTGGCGGGTTTTTTTGTGTTGTGCTTGACTCATTGACAATAAGATTTGATTGATGTGCTCCAGTTACCAATGACCTGAGATAGTTTTGCCAACAACCTGACGCTTTCCTTAAAAAAAATCAATGTGTACATTTCACTCTAACAAAATATATAAACATTTTCAATATCTGCTCCAAAACAAAAATCACTTTAACCTATATGGGTCACCCACCGCATTCACCATCTTAATGTTATGTTATTGGAAGGTCGCCGAACCATGCCAATCATTTCAGGTGGAACTCCGTCTTAGGTTACCACTCCTTGTAAAAATCTGAGTGCGAACTAACGGGACCATGTTAATTTCCGGCGTCGTGATATCGAACCATCTGCGTGAGATATCGGGCTTCGCCGTGCCAAATCCCTGGCAGATTCAGGTCTCAGATTCGCCTTGACGAGAGAAACACTAAATTCTTATTGGAATGCATTCACTATTTTGGCATTCATGAAATGGGCGCAAATTTGCATAGAGAAGTCCAGGAGTATTTTGTATGCAAATATCGTTTTCGTTTCTTCGTGAGAAGTGATTTATGAAATGGGCGCAAATTTGCGTGTAGAAGTCCAGGGGTCGATTTCACAAAAAGTTAGGACTAGTAAATTCCAACTTAGAATAGTACTATATAGAGATATTAAAGGCAGTGGACACTATTGGTAATTGTCAAAGATCAGTCTTCTCACTTTGTGTATCTCAACATATGCATAAAATAACTAACCTGTGAAAATTTGAGCTCAATCGGTCATCAAAGTTGCGAGATAATTAAAGAAGAAAACACCCTTGTCACACGAAGTTGTGGGCGTTTGGATGGTTGATTTTAAGACCTCAAGTTCTAAATCTGAGGTCTCGAAATCAAATTCGTGGAAAATGACTTCTTTCTCGAAAACAAAGGCACTTCAGAGGGAGCCGTTTCTCACAATGTTTTATACCATCAACCTCTCCCCATTACTCGTCACCAAGAAAGGTTTTATGCTAATAATTGTTTTGAGTAATTACCAATAGTGTCCACTGCCTTTAAAAACGTATGGCTCGTCCTAACGTAGGACAGTTCGGGATAAGGCTAATCCACCCCGGAGTTATTTCGTGTATACGATGATTGTTTTCGTTTCGTGTGTTACGTGAAAAGGATTCACGAAATGGGTGGCAAATTTGCATATAGAAGTCCGGGGTATTCTGTATGCAAAGATCGTTTTCGTTTCTTGAATAGGGATTCGTGAAATGGGAGCAACATTTGCATATAGAAGTCCAGAGTTATTCTGTATGAAGATCGTTTTCGTTTCGTGCATTTCCGAAGGGATTCGTGAAATTGGCGCAAAATTTACATAGAAGTCCAGAGTTATTTTGTATTCAAAGGTTGATTTCGTTTCGCGAGATTTCGTGAAAGGAAACCACATTTGCATAATGAAAGTATTTGGTTTCTCCTACGGTAGGCT
Source organism: Asterias rubens (assembly GCF_902459465.1). Lineage (NCBI taxonomy): Eukaryota > Metazoa > Echinodermata > Asteroidea > Forcipulatida > Asteriidae > Asterias > Asterias rubens. The sequence goes on from NC_047076.1 coordinate 3,945,454, forward strand.
TCTGCATTTTGTTTGTTGGGGTGTTCGTTTGTTTGTATGTTTTTCTTTTTTCTTCTTCTTCTTCGTTTTGTTTGTTTTGTGTTGGGGTGTTTTCCTTAGGCATTATGTAATTTGAGCCGTAACTCGTTAACTTTCGCTATTTTCATGTTAAACCCGTTCTTGCAAAATTATTGCTTTTTGGACCTCTATAAATAAACTCACCTTAGTGGAAAGTAGCAAAGAGAACACTACAGTGTTACACCAATGGAATTCCTACCATTGCAATTATACAATTAATGCACACACACTGTGTAAATACAGCTCATGTTATCTCTTCACAGATACTTCCATCGCTATTCACCAAATCTTGTAGATCTCTTGCGATTTCTAGTTGGAAAAAGAAACCACACGAAGGCAAATAAATTCTTGAGTTATACAATGTTGACGAATCACGGGTATACCATTTGTAACTGTTGTGCCACTTACGTCAAATCAAGTTACGGGCTGCTATCAAACCAATCCCATCCTGTCATCCTGTATTGCCAACAAGTAATTCGTATCTCGTTTTTTTGTTTTGCACGTGGGAAGAAAAACAGGTCTGTTTTTTGGGGAATGAAGTTTGTGCCTAAATCCTGAAACTGGATTAAAAGAAATTACATTCTGACGTGATGTTAGAAAAACGTACTTAAAAAAAGACACGCGTAATGTGCTTTCTGGTGAAGCAGGGGTGTTTGGTCTGCTTCGTGTGTTTAATTTCCCTGTCAGGTTTGGGACATTGTTGAGTTTTTTTGTTTTTCCCCTGATTTCCCTCTTTATTATTTCGATGAAAGAAGATTGAAAAATACATTCAATGTTAAATATATCGTACTCTGAGACAAATCATTTTATCGCATCTGATCTTTGCATTAACTAAACGGATAAACCATCGGACTTGTTTTTGCACTGTCGTCTATAGGCACTTGGTGTTCTTCAATTGACGTTTCAGTCCACAAACCGCCATCTTTGTTGTATCCACTGTATTTACTGACAATCATGGTTATAACTTTATTATACAAAACTAAGTTGCCAGTTTATTATTTCCAAATTTCAGTTGGTGATCTTCTCGACATCCAACAATTTAACTTCTCTGCATGGTTATTACTTCATACTACAAAACTAAGGGTTTTTCTCCTGAAAAAAATACCAACAATGGCTCCGAATACCCTTTTTTTTTAATCCAATCCTTTGCAACATGCAACTTATTTCTATACATTTTCTTTCAATTTTTTTCATTGGAAAATTGATACCGCCTACGCCGGATGTAATGTCTACATAGCCAATTTATATAAAGACTCTAGTAATTGTCTACCCAGTCAGGTATCGCTGTCTTTGATTGGGTGTGGATTTCATGGTATACTCTTGGCAAAAAAATCATTGCTGTAACATGCAGAGTTGCTTCACTGATTTGTCTCCAGAAACGTCATACGAAAATTGGAAAATAAGAACAAATTAACTATAACATTCTTTAAAAAAAATATATATATATGTGCCGGATTGATATTTTTTGCGATTCGGATACCCGGATTATAACTTTAGTTAGCAGCCTTCAGTTGAGAACAAGCTAAATACCAGACGTTATATCATTACTTTCTTCAGTAATGTTGTTTGTAATAAATCATGCTTATAATTTCAAGTAACTTTAATATTAAACCTTTTATATCATGTCTAACAAATTTGGGCTTGGTTGAAAACAAACAAAAGCATCCTCGTCCCAAGTTTATATTTTATTCCACTGTTAATTTTAACAAATTATTCGGCATTATATACTAAGAAATTTTAATATTTTTATTTCTAACAAATTGCTATGTGTGTATTATTTGTATTTGTATTTTCAAGAATTTTGTATCAGTGTTTAAGAAAATTTGATTTTATAGAACTTATAATAGGGGGCCTAGTTTGCGTTCCGGTTTTCTCGCTTCGATGTGATGAGTGAGACTGCAGTCTTGTAAGACAAAGTCAAGTACAAGTTCATTAAACGGAGCGCGGCCACTCTATCTGGGGAAGTTGACACCACAAAATCAGTTCACTTTCCCTTTCCGGAGATGAAAGCCAATTTCATAAGATGTTTTCTTCCCGCCAGATTATTTACCAATTTGATATAGGCCTCTGCCCCAAAGGTGCACTTGGTGTCGGTCGAATGAGGACGGTCTATCGAACTTGTTATGAAATTGTATATGACGTTCATGTCTGAAGATAATGTGAAAGGGGGATATCGAGTTTGTATGTTGTGATAACTTCTTCAAAACGATACGAAGGGCTCGCTTGAGGGCGTTCTGAAACTCAGTAAATCCTATTCAACCAACCTTTAAAGTTAATATACATGATTGTTTTATTGTTTGATTATGAGGTTTATATCTAGAACCAAATTGGTGATAACTTCTTCAAAATTATACAAAGGGATTGCCCGAAGGCATTCTGATATTCAAATATCACCGTATCCAGTTAATATAAATGGTTCAACTTTGGTAAATTATTTGTTTTCTGGGCTGACATTTTGTGTGGAAAAGAGATTTACTCAAAGCCTTGACTAGTAAAGTTGCCAGCTCTATTAATAATTCAAAGAATACGCAATGCAAGCTTTAGATTTTAGGTAATTCCCAACATGTGATCCGAACTCTCAACTTTTCGAAGACTAATACACTCGGGGTCAATAACACTTTCCTTACATTCTCTCCTCTTCAAACATTTTTCGAGGTCACAGCAATTTTTGTCCAAACCGAACAGGGAATTATTCCTGTCAGGTCCTCAAATTGCAAAAAAAAAAAGGGGGAAAAAAACCTGTTTCGTCTCCATTAATATTTGTTTTTAGAGACGACTGACAAAAAGAGTGAGTCTCAGCTGATGATGAATTGAAAATGGAGGATTATCTTTTTTGTTTGATGCCGAGCAATCCCAATTGCAAAGCAATGACACGGTATTACGGGTTCAGACCGCCTGCCGACATCCCTCTGGGAGGATGGAGTCATCAGTGTCGCTTTCTCTCTCCATCTCCCTGGAGTTTTAGTTTTCTAGTCTCTGGGATTACTCAGTGACTTCCTTGAGGGATGGAATCTTCGATCGAGGGACGGAAGAGGGAGGGGCGGAGACCCCAGGGTTTCTGATCGATCTCCCCCTGCTCGGCTGTCCCCGCTCATGGTAGATTCTGCGTGACATGCCGCGAGATACAGCAATTAGGGGAGGGGCTGCAACTCCCTAAAACTGCAAAATCATTCACACTCTGCAACCAAAAACAAACGGCTGAGAAAAATAAGTATTGAGGGCGCTGTGGGCGAGATGTTCGCATACTATATACCTTTCTTTTGTTGATAAACAAACCGCCTTGGTTGGCATGGTCGGCCGAATGTTAGTAAAGCATTCAATCGTATTAACAGATGTTTTAACAAAATTCAACCATTTCTGCTAACTTTTAATTAAACAAAATATCTCTTATAATTAGTTGTTTTATTTTAAACAAAATCAACAAATTTGGTTACATTGTTACCAAAAATAGCGATCTTTTCTTGATTTGCACTTACGGCTTTCCATAGTTTTCCAATCTGGGTTGGCAAAAACTCGGGCTGTGACGTTGCAAAAGAAAGGTCTATATACCATATTGAACTCCCTAAACTGCAAAGTCATTCACACAAGAGCTAGCAAAAAAATACACTTTTTGAAGAAGTTGATTTTGAGGGCGCTGGTGTATCGACGAGACTATTTCGCATAATACCCTTGCAAGCAACAAAAAAACACGGCTGCAAAAAAAATTAAAAAGACAACACATTTTGAAGATGTTGATTTTGTGGGCGCCTTTTTATGCATGAGAGCATTCGTTTATACCTTGTAGAAACCCTCCGTGATACGTTTAAATCTGACACATATAGACACAACACTTCAAAGCATGCATTTATGAAAGGACGTGTGGCTCTATAACAAACCAGTTTGGATGATATTGCAACCGCCGCTCGATGGCTACAGGTGTTTTCTCGTAAAATAAAATTGAGCGGGAAAATGTTTTGCATGGTTGGAGATATTCACCCCCCCCCCCCCCGCCATCATTCGTTAAAGGCGCTGGACATCTTCGGTAATTATCAAAGACAGACAACTTTTCTCACTTGTGCCCTAACATAATTATGCATACAAAAACAAATCTGTGAAAAGTTTGACTTAATTGGTCTTCAAATTTTCAAAAGAATAATGAAAGCAAAAACGCCCTTTTTGCAATACTTTGTACTCTTCCATACTTGATCAAAGGCTTCAGCTGAAGTCTTTATTATTTAGAGTGAGAAATTACCTCTCTCTAAAAAACTACATTCCTTCAGAGGGAGCCGTTTCTCACAAAGATTTATACTATCAACAGCTCTCCATTACTCGTTACCAAGTAAGTGATATGCTAACGTTTTTTTTTTTTGTTTTTTTTTTTTTGGGGGGGGGGCCTAATCGTCCTTACTCGCAGCTAGAGCTGAATTGCGAAGGACGCGGCTACAACGTGTTCGAGAAGCAAGGGCGACTTTGGCTGCAAGCCACATCAACCCATTATAACCACGGAGCACAGCCAAGATCGAAAGTGTTTGGGTAGTTACCACTAGTGTACCGTGCCTTTAACATCTCCAATGAAAATTCCACTTCTCTGTCAACGAAGTTGGTGCTTCTACCTACACTCTGGCTAATAAATTGCAATCTCGCGAGGGGGATGAGTGTCATTATACTGATGTGAATTCGTTTCCTTTCCTCCCTTCGGACTGGGTATTTTATGTCAGCTTTACCATCTTTTGTTTGTGCTTTCTTTTTTCTTTGTATCTTGTAGATGAATTTGCTTTTCCTTATAAACATCTTGAGGGTCTTGGTCACGAAACTGCGAGAGAGCAACACGAGTGAAACAAAACAAGTCAGGTATGGATGAAGGGGGACTGAAGTGTGAATAAACAGTCTTTTGAGTAGGCAAGGGAAATACAGAATTTGGGATAAGATAACAAACATGGGTACAAGTTTAGAAGGTAGTCCCTCACAGCTTGCGTGTTGTTGCCGAAAGGTTTAAGGGCGCCGGACTCAAGCTCTAGGCCCAGCTGCTTAAGTAGAGAATTATGCTTAGCACCTCTCTGCTAAGCAGAAATAAGCAGGAAACCAGCCAAATATTGTGACATTATTCTGGCTGGTAATCTTATTCTGGTAGGCATAATGTTGTTGTGCTTAGCTAATTCTTTTGCTTAAAGGAACACGTTACCTGGGATCGGACGAGTTGGTATATAAATATTCAAACCGTTTGTTATGAAATGCATTATGGTTAGAAAGATGTTTTAAAAGTAGAATATAATGATCCACACAAGTATCACTCAAAAATGCACGGTTTTCCTTTTACGTCGCGAACTAACACGGTCGGCCAGTTATGGGAGTCAAAAATTAATGGCCGATCGTGTTAGTCGACGAGGTAAAAAGAAAACCACACAATTTCGAGTGATACTTGTGTGGATCATTATATTCTACTTTTCAAAGACCAACTCGACCGATCCAAGGCAACGTGTTCCTTTAAGCAGCTCTATGTTAAGGACAACATGTACACTTGTTCATTATTTTATGCGTCAAATGTAAACAAACAAAAGAGACAAATAATCACCCTTTTTTCGGCGCTTTTGATCTACTTTTTAGAAAAGCGATCAAGGCCACTTTCGTTCTGCTGCCTCTTCTGGGCGTGGCCAACTTAATTTGGCTGATACCCCAAGCAGAGGCGTCTGACAGTCGTGCCTGGTTAATCATCTACTATTACGGCATCTTGTTCTTGGACGCCTACCAGGGATTCTTCGTTGCAGTCCTGTATTGCTTTATGAATGCAGAGGTGGGTTGCTGATTGTTTACAGGTCGATCCATTCAGACCGTGGGGTGGTATTGGTTAGTTGTGGAAGCCCATCTCCTTATGAAATATAAATTCGTTTCGAGTTAAAGGATTTGGGTACTCTTTGTATGACACAATACACAACGTCCACCGATTTACATCAAACTTACACGGTTTGAAGACAATGATGGTAGAAAGCTTCCTCCAAAATATTGACTCGCTGAGGTGCGTAGTTTTTGAGAAACCCGGGGGTAAAACAATGTCACGAAAATAGTTTTCGTCTCATGGGAGACCGTTGTTTAGCATGAACAAGGTACTACGCAACTGAGAATATGCTCTGTGATTTTCACTTTTTGTAGTTGAAAACTTGACCACTAAGGAAGCTGAAGCTTCTACAGGTAAAGTCTATTAGGCCCTACAAAATTATATCATTAACAGTGAATAGGGATTCATGTCATGGCAAAAAAACTTGATCTACAAAAGGTATCAAATGGGTTAACTGGTGATCAAAATTATAGTGATCAACCAATCGTTGCACAGTGTTTTCATAACCAAGCACATTTCTGTCCAATCACTGAACACAGGTTGGCAGTGTCCTCCGGCGCAAGTGGTCAACATGGCGGACGTACCACAATCCCAATCGTCGGGGACAAAACATGGTAGTTACCACGGCTACGGACGTATGTACGACAGAGCATGCTCAGTTCTCTTAACCCAAGTTAGCTGAGTTTCTTTCCTACATTTCTGCATGCTCCTGTCATTATGTGGTTGCATGTGACACCCTGACCTCGGTCCAACTCAGGCTGTTCAATGTTCTATACGTATTAACTGGTCTTTGATTTATATGTGGTATACTGTTTTTCGTTACTTTTCGTTGCGATTTGCGTATAGGGCGCCCTCCCTCGGCAAGAGGTTAAAATTAAGGTTGATGATTGGCGCGATTTCAGTTGTTTAACCAATCATCGCATCACATCTAAATCCTTGTCACGCAAGGCAATTTACAGGCAACAAAGTTGTACTGCAATAAGTGTTCCATTTGCATGCAGTTGCGTCCAAGAAAAAATGTGTGGGTGTTATGTGTGACATGTACGTCAGTGAACAAGGTTCATTCACCTGAGGTCACACACAATAAATACTACGTTCGCCATTTTGTTCGCTGAAAGAAAGCCTACGTGTTTGGTTAATGTCGTAGATAAGCCCCATAATGTTGTCATGCATTATGAATTCCTAAATGGCAGTCAGATAAGCAGAGAGTTGCCGCGTGTGACGATTATGACGTCAGTGCACGAAGTGGTGCCAATGGCGTCAGTGCAGTGTACTACTATAATGGCAGCAAGTGAAAGTTATCTTGTGATGAACCGCCCGCCTTTCCCAACAAACTAGAAAAAAAGTGACTTGTTTGTCTCCATGTAGCTTCGTTACCGTTCGTACCGCCGTTTTCTGTCCTAATGTTGTATGTCTGTGGTAGTCTTGGCAATTGATTATAAAAGTTGCGTATCTGTTTTTGTTTTTTTATTTAAATGAATGCTGTCAACCTAAAATTGTTTTCAGAGACGTGTATCAACTTGCAAGCCACATCAATAGAACACACGACTTATCTGACTCATTTGATTTTATCATCAACTCGTATTTATTGAGCTAACAAACTACTGTTCCATGATCAGTTTTAAAAAGAAATCGGCTGTTTCATATGGAAATTAAACACATCCTACCAAGTGACGGTGGACATAGAACTAACTCTTTCACAAGACTCACATTCGCCCTGTCCGTCACTTCATCGTGTTTGCATCATGTTTTCATCGAAGAAGTAGCTGATAGTTGTTTGACGGGGAAAGAGATAGCTGTGATTGACGATTTTAATTGGCATTTACCGTTTTTGAAACAGTCCACTCTAGCTTTTTAACTGCACTTAATATCAATATTGAGACGTCCGGTTGTAAAGAAATATTCACCATGACACTAACCTGCGGTATTCCTGGGAATCGGCACATAGTTTCGTTGTAGAAGCGATGTCATAACGTACAGGACAAGTTGGATTATTTCACACACGAAATTTCACACAGAAGATACATTTTATTTAGTTTTACATCTCTGGATGATACCAGTCGAGAACTCTTTCAAACAAAGTAAACAAACAAACGAATAAACAAACAAACAAACAAATGAACAAACAAAAGAAATGGTTATATACTTTCGATCATTATCTTAATCGATCGATTACAGTACGTTTATAAAAAATATCTTTTCACACCAAAATATCACGCCCAAAAAAACTAAGGACTTCTTCTTTTTGTACTACAATTTATTTTTATCATTTATTTTTAATTGTTGTTGTTGTCTGTTCAGATCCGCTTAACAGTTATTGACGATGGACACTGCAAGTCGGAAACGTGATTTTCAGCGTGACCTCCCATCAACCCCCTGACCCATCTCTTCCGGTTTGCCAGTGCGTCACGTGAGACTAGCAACATTTTCACGTTATAGCTGTTACCAATGTTTTATATTTTGGAGTAAAAGTGAATGATACCTGAAACGAAATTCGTTCAAAAATAATTATTTATTGAAAAAAGATGTGTATAATATGATATTATTGTCAAAGTGTAGTATGAAACTTGCCTTATAATCAAATGTAGATACCTATTATAGTATTATAATGATAGTCTAATCTTAATCCTGAAACCATGGTAAGTGGAATAATAGTGAGAATAATGTCTCAAACTTAACTCACTGATTGTAAAATTTAAACAGTATTAATGTTTTACATTCTAAGAACTCACGGGTCAAACTTTCCCGGAGACCGGGTCCCATGGTAGACCTGACCAATGCGTGTGTCAGTTTGACCCGGAACTGGTTTTACCAAAAGAATCGTAACTCAGATTATGCGTCAGTTTGACTAATTTCTGGGACATTGATTATGGGTCATTCTAAACCCAGAAATTGATCAGGCCCCTGAGAACCCGGAACCCGGATGTCAGTGACTATGTTTTTAAGAGTGCATAGCAAATGTTTTTATCTGAAATACTGGTAATTTTTTTAAGAAGCTGCAAATTTGGAATGGATTATTTCAATCGTCGCAGTCTAAAATTACACGCTCAAGATGTTGAGCATGCACGAAATAGAGTTCCGTACGAAAAACGAAATAGCGTAATGGTTGTTAAGTGGCTATTTAAAAATAGAGGATGCAAAGGTATGGTGTTATCTATAGCACTTTAACCGTAGTGTAGATCAAACCGAGGTTGGAGGTCAAAATAGTCAGTCTCCACGATGTACCAATGATATTGTTTTCACGGTAGTATACGGGGTACCCGACTTTGGATATACTTTTACAAGGAATCCTCCCTTTCTCCCTTTACCATTGGGTGAATTGGCCCGTTTTGTGTTTCGTGTTCACGATATTAAGGTGGAATTTGCAACTTTTCGGAAAATCAATGATCATGTAACTTCGATAAAAGGAAATTTAAAGCAGACATATTTTCTTGTGTTCTTCAAGCGACTCAAATAATGACCAGTTTCTTTTGGTCCATATGAAAACAGATATTTGTATCTATGTTCATGAATCTTAACTCGCCATTTAAAGTTATAATTGACCCTTTTTTCGAAATGTCTTGTGAATTGTAATTTTGACTAATTTTAGACCGGTGCTTTGGATCAAACCCCTTCATCAACAACGGGGGTTTGTGCTTGGGCCCAAAATCTGTTTGAAATAATTGTAGTCTACTGTTCAACTTGTGAAGCTGAAACCCTAAACTCATGTACATAATATTTTCAGACGTCGTGTGTTGTGTTATATTATAAAAACAACTGAGTGATTTTTCTTTTATAATTCGCTTGTCAGCTTGTTCTAAGAAACTGGGGCTGATGAGTGTTAGGGGGGCCTACACAGTGCGCAACGTCGAGATTGTTTCCTTTGTAGGGGAAACGTGTTTAAAGTTCAATCTTACCGGTTGTGAGACTGGCATTATTTTGTTCCTAAATTGTTTAGCCATGGAAAAAGTAAAAACAAAAAATAGCATTTAAGGTTGGTTTTTTTGTCTTTTGGGGGGGGGGGGGGTCGTGGTTTTTTTTTTAATAGTGTTTTATTTTATTTATGTATTTTTTCGCGCGCGCGCTTCCCTAATGACAAGGGAAATTCAAAATCAACTATTGGATAGTTGATTTTTATTTTATTTTTATTTTATTACTGTTCTTTAATTTATTTGTTTATGCATTACATTTCACCATGCATTACCTTTCGTCCACTATTCTTCGAGGATAATCATTGCACTTTTTGATGACCAAATTGCGTTTTATAAAAGGCATGACTATTTAATCAAGTAGCGTTTTTAAATTGATTCTGTCCAAAATGTGTCAATATTGTACAGTACTATAATTTAAAAAAAAAATCTTTTTGATCAGTTGGTTTTGTTTCCTTTGAACTGAATGTAGGTACACATTTAACGTTGATTTTGAGTTCAACATGTATCATAGCAAGACGCATTGACTATTGCACTGAATATTCATAGTATCTAATGAATATGCATGTATCATTGTAATAACACATAATATGATTATATTATATACATTACATGTCAACATCCTCGCCAGAGAATTGCAGTGGAAGTGGTTTTATATCAATAAACTGTGTAATTTCCCTCTGGATTGAGGCTTGATAATGGGAAAGAGGTTGTCAAGTTTCTTTCCCGTACCCAAAGAAAACTCGTCCCCAGTTGCCCTGTTAGAAGCCTGTAACACAACATTCCTAGAGCTGTATTGAGAGGGTTGTGACAGTTAGCTAGAAGTCAGTTTCGATAAAATAAAAAAAAAACTGCATATGCGCACACAGGGGGCCAGTTATGTCAGTCGAAAAAGTTTATCTCTTTGTAACAAAGCTACAACAATATATAACTATTGTGTGGATTGAAAGTTTGCAGAAATCGTGAATTTGGTTGAAACATCTGTTAATACGATTGAGTGTTTTACTAAACATTCAGCCGTCCATGCCATTTAATGTGGTAACAGATGTTCTGACCAGGTTCAACATTTTCTTTTATACTTTCAATATTGAGTCAAATATCTCCCATTCCAACAAATAACATTAGTTTTGAATAGTTGTGGTGGACATTGTTAAAAACTGTCAGTCACTTTTTTGTTTTTTTGGTTGTTGTTTTTCGTGCATTTTTTGGCTGTCCATAGTTTTCAAAAAACTCAGGCTGTTGAAATCAATGGTCATAATGCTTTATAACTTTTATAGAAAGCTTGAGTCTGGGCCGGCGGGTGTTCACCAACTTCAAATTTAACCCAATACCCAATAAGCCCCACTGGGTTTCACTCAATGTCATCGAGGATTCAGCACCCAAAAGTTTACAGCTAGTACCCGATTCGGTTTTGGCGTGTATGTAATAAAATTATATTGTATGAGATTTAGTAAACAAACTTGTCATGGATATCCTTATTTTATTGTATACGTGATCGGTTTAATGATTCCCCCACTGTAGGGCTCTACACCCTGCCCCCTTTTTTAACCAATAAGTTCTTTATCTATCTGTGTCTGCTTGTCGGTATAGGATTGCAGGGCAAAATTGGCTGTTGAGATGTTTAAACAAAATACCAATACCTTGTATGCCTATGGCAAATAATGCCATTCCCCTATGCCATTCACCTTATTATTGAAGCGATAATTATTTGGCGCGCCCTCTCTAGTTCATTTTGAGGACAGTTTCGAAACAACATGGCACCCGGGAGTTTTCATGTTAACTTAACACACTGCTGCTTTTTATATCAGAGTTGCATCCAGTTTCTTCATACACTGAGTGTCGCCTCCAAAATCATTCAACGCTTACCTAATTTGTCACCGAATGTTTGAGTATTGGCAAATGCTCTATAGGTATGTGGTGTTTGCTGTTCTGTTTCCTAGTTTGCGCAGCCGGCCCAGCTTGTTGACATGTTTTATGATACTGATTGATAGTGCTTCGAAGGAGTGCATTATATTCGATGCACCGAGATCGGGCTAGTCCAATCATCAGCGGCGTAACAAATAATTTTTCCACGGAGGTGAGGAACAGGGAGTGCCTTGCTCAGTAGGTGCACATGTTTTCCCAATTTTTCACATTATTGGGCATGTTTGGCACTGCACTGTCGGTCTGGAATTTCATCTTTGAAAGGGTAAGACAATTTATTTTGATAAGGGCACTTCCAAATTGGACAATCTTTGGATAACATTCCGTATGGCGCCACCACTTTTTCACTAATTTTTACAAAAAAGGATATCTCAATGAGGTAAATTAGATACTACATTATTTCATATCGAATGAAAAAGTGGTGGCGCCATACGGAAACTTTTCCCCATTGCCTCCGTGACCTGGGTGTAATTCCAGTTTGGCACTGGAAGTTGAAAAGATAAGATAACAAATTTATTGTCACACCCTGGCCAATTAAAACTGGCCTTAAATTCATACAGTACAGTTAGACAAAAGCACAAATTATTATCTACAAAACAGACAGATTGATTTAAAAGAAATATAGAGAAGGGAGCCATACTGTTGGGGTGCAGTAGGTAAAATATTGTATTGTACGAACAAAAACAAATAGTATGCTCTACTGTTGAGTGTTGTGGTAAAAACAAGAAGGTGCTCTAGTCCAGCACTCAAGAAATGCTGAAAAGGGTAGTCTAGTGGTTTAAATACACCATATAAAATGATAACAATCTTTGTTGAGTCAAACATTTCACTTTGGTGTGAAACAAATCTCTTTTTCAGCAGATTTGTTCAAACGAATTTGTGACATATGTTTAGCTCTACAGCATAGACTCAAGTTCTGGTGGCATAATCTTCAAAAGACACACATGGGACCCCCCACATACCCTTAGTTCCACCCCGGGGGAGGACACAATCGGCCAAACCAGCATCCAGTGGCCGCAGCAGGAAACAGCGCCACCAACCGACTGGTGGTGCCTCGTTCTGAAGATGACTGGTGATACTAGTTGATACAGTATTGGCTGTGTTTCATAAGAAAAGGAATTGGCTAAGCATAAAAGTACAGTGGGATCAAACAGTGACTGTACATCAGCCAGAAGTACACAGGTTGGGCTACCTGTGGGTGCAGACAAGATGGTTCTTTTGATTGGTCTACTGGATGCTACGTTGGAAGCACTTGGCAACGCATGCTTTTAAGAGTGAGTTGCTCAAAAGTATCTGTACTTTTGTGATCTGGTGGTCTAAAATTGCAAAGTGATTTAAGTGCCACTCTGGACTTTAGCCTATAGATTGTACAAAGCGCTTGACTTTAGTGGCTAAAAGAAAAGCCATACCAGATTTGTGTTAACTATGCCTGTTTTTTAGTCAAGGTAGCCAATTATGACACAATTGTTGGGCATCTTGCAAAATGCACCAAAGTCCAAAAAAATGAATCATAAAAATGAAGTAAAGTGCAGCACAGGTTTCTGTTGCATTGTGAAACGAGACTTAATGCCAGGAGAACGTCAAGGTCATGTGGAATCCTGCTAGTTTAAGCAAAGTGCAACCATGGAGGAATAAGAAAAGGTGGTCTGATTCCTCCATGGTGCAACAGAGTGGGGAGTTGAGATGGCTGCTGAAGTTTGTCTTTCAACAGATTTCACCCAAATTGGTGCATTTTGCTAGATATGACAGGGTTAGGGTTTGAATTGCACTTGGGTTGAAAAAAGATGAGCGACTATTGTATGCCAGTTTTATATATGAAGTTCCAATCTAGTAAACAAATGTAACAACAATTGAAACTGTTATTATAGGCCTATATTCATGAGCAAATTTTGTATCATTTGGACCTTCTCCATTTTGTATAATGTCTTACTTTTTTTCTTCAGGGGGTCCTTGGTTCTATTCCAGCTGTCATCTCAAGGAGGGATATCTCAAAGAGAGGAGAACTATCTACAGTTCAAGTTAGTCAATATTTGATTCCTTCAAATTAACTGAAAATCTTTGTTTACAAATCCAACTATGTCATGCCGAGCAGTCAAGAGCTACAAACTCAAGTTCTCAAGGGTAGGTCAACAGACTGTGGGTTCGAATCCTGGTAGTATCACTTGTGTTTACGGGCGAGCAGTCGAGATATTCCAACCCAAGGTCAGATGGCTGAGTCATCGGATTATGGGTTTGAATCTCGGTGGTGACACTCGTGTTTACGGCTGAGCAGTTGAGAGCTTTGAGTTCGAGTTCTGAAGGCTGATTCATCAAATTGTAGGTTCGAATCCTGGTAGTAACACTTGTGTTTACAATGACTTAACAGTGGAGAGAGCTTTAAACGCAGATTCTGAAGGCTGAGTCATCAAATTTGAGGTTCGAAGCCCGGTAGTGACTTAAGGTTTGTCAGGATTTTTCACAGATTTCCCAAACTTCAGAATAAAGTATGGGAAGAATACCATGGATGCCTGTGACAAGAAACCCCAGGCTTGATACTTAACTCTGGTGAGGGCAGGGCAGGGCAGTCTCTGCCCAGAAACGAGAAGGGAATTTGAAATTGTACAGGAACATAAGAAGCACCGGGGGGGGGGGGGGGGGGGGGATTAACTTGGGGACATAAAGAAGCTTGCTTTTGCATATTTCGAAAGTACCAGGGCCTAGTTTCATAAGCCTGTAGCCAAAAACTTGCTAAGCACAGAAAATTATTGCTCAACAGAATCAGGTACCAGCCAAAATTACATTAAGTTTGCATTGTTGTGACAGGTTCCCCACCAATATTTTGCTTATCATAGAAATTTCTCGAGCAGTATTTGCCAGGCATGCAACTCTTCCGCGTTTCCGCGGAATTCCGCGTTTTTAAAAAACTGATTAGCGCTAAGAAAAACATTCCGCGGTTAGCGCGATCTTAAGACAATTTACAACAATGCATAGTAACGCATGGTCTGGCCTCTGCCGCGGCACGCAATCCATTCTACTGCATGGTCAATCTAAAGCCCACAGTAAGCAATGCATACGTTTACACACTGCGTGCGGTCATTAATAGCCGTGTGTACGGTCGAAAAATCTGGAACAGTGGAACGCACCCCGTGGCGCAGGCGAGTTGTGTGCTAAACCAAGTTATTATACAGCCTTGAAATGAGTCTAAGGTCATGTCTTCGTCTGGTCCCGCTATTTTGCAATAGTATACACGTATTGTACATGTATGTATGTGTGTGTGAGTTAGTTACCAAACATACATGTGTACTGCTGCTGTGTGCGAGTCTCACATTGCGCTACGAAACAGTAGCATCTTCAAACGTCCGTCAAAATGACATCCAAAAGAAAAGATATTTAGGGCGGGACCGAGTGGTACCTGGCCAAATTAAAGCCATAGATAAAAGAGTAAAAAATACCTGGAAGTGGTTCTGGTTGGAAAAATAAGACGTAGACGGTAAACTGCTCTCCGAAACCGTCCGGAAAGTGGACAAGCCAGGAATGGCATATTGTGTGATGTGCAAGACGGCAAGCGGGAACAAGTGGCTCTCACCGAACATTGTAAGGCGGCAAAGCATCGGGAGTTGATTAAGTTGAGGAAAACTAACTATTGTTTCCCAGGTAGTTATGAAATTTGCATAAAATTATTATTCCCCCCCCCCCAAAAAAAAAAAAAAAAGAAAAAAAAAATCTGATTTTTTTTTTTTTTTTTTTTTTGGGGGGGGGGAATAATAATTTTATGCAAATTTCATAATTACCTGGGAAACAATAGTTAGTTTTCCTCAACTTAATCAACTCCCGATGCTTTGCCACCTTAGAATTACGGTGCATACATAGGCAAAGTGTTTTTCCATGTTATTTTAGTTGTATAAAACACTTCACTTTGTCTTTGTCATACATGCTAAGATTGATCCTAAGAGCATAAAAAAGCTCAACACTTTTTAGGGTACCATTGTGGGTCTCGAAAAGTTTCCTCTTTTTTTTTCATCGGGCAGTTGCATGCCTGATTTGCTGCTTTTTAACTGCTTTATGAAATTGGGCCCAGGCCTATCGACGACCCTATGGTCACTCTTAAAAAGAAACATTTAACTTTTTGAAAAATGACGAATCCCCCTTCAAGAAAGTAAAAGTATGCTAAAATATTCAGGCTCATCCCCAATGCCAGAGCCTATGCATCAACAGATCAAATAGTCGCAATTAAAATGTAAAATACGATATGCTTTGCCTGCTACACTGAGCAGCTGCAATGCAAGGAGGGTTTCTTTTGGCGCTTAAGGGGGGCACGATTACCCTCTCACCCAACTGTGCATTCAGACCCTGTGAATATTAATTCCCGACTAACTCCCTTGAGCAGCGGATGAGTCAAACGGACAGGCTGGATACATCCGATTGCTCTCTCCTGCTTCTGTCAATGGTCATGTGCCCCCCCCCTCCTTCCAATCCCAACCACACACACCTGCTCAACATTCAGCTCATTTAAATACAGTATTAGAATCTGAAAGGTGAAATGGTTGTGTTGCTTTACAAACATGGATTCACTGATTGTAACACACAGAACTTGAATTATTGTTTGACCATTTTAGACTATTGTACTTAGTTAAAGGCCGTTGGCTGTAGTGGTAATTACTCAAAATATTTGTTAGCATAAAACCTTACTCGGCTACGAGTAATGGGGAGAGGTTGATAGTATAAAACATTGTGAAAAACGGCTCTCTCTGAAGTAATGTAGTTTTCGAGAAAGAAGTAATTTTCCACGAATTTGATTTCGAGAAATCAGATTAAGAATTTGAGGCGTCAAAATCAAGCATCTGGAAGCACACAAATTCGTGTGACAATGGTGTTTTTTCTTTCATTATTATCTCGCAACTTTGACAACCAATTGAGCTCAAATTTTCACAGGTTTGTTATTTTATGCATATGTTGAGATACATCAAGTGGGAAGACTACTCTTTGACAATAACCAATAGTGTCCAGTGTCTTTAAAGGCAGTTGAGTGTTTATACAAAATTGTTGAAAGCATAAAAAGTTACTTGGTAATGAGCAGTGGAGAGCTGTTGCTGGTGTTAAACATTGTAAGAAGTTGCTAGCCCTCTGAAGTGACATAGTTTTTGAGAAAGGGGCTAATTTCTCACTCAAATAATAGAATACTTCAGGCCTGAAGCCTTTTATTTTGGCATCTGAAAGCAACACAAAATTGTGTGACAAGGGTGTTTTTTCTTTCAGTATTTTGCATACCTAGAGAATTTATAAGCCAACAGAAGCAATATTTGTTGTATATCTCATGACATGAATAATAAATCAATGAGTCTTATCTCTATCTATTCACAGACAACTGTACAAAAATGTAAAGAAGACTTGCGGTCAGGATGTGAAACTTCTCTGTGGTGTGGGTGCCATGACAACATCTACAGCTACATGGTTTCTCTTCTTCCAATGAGATTTATTATGGTTCCTAAAAGACCCGTTAGCATAAAGACTCTACCGTTTGATCAGTATGCTCCCAGTGTCTTCAGGTAAAGCCATGTAGTATTCTCACTTAACAGAGGTATACCGGCAAGATTTTTACAAACAATAGTGGTGGACAGGAATTAGTGAGAAAGGGCTTATCGGGTTTTTTCAATTCGAGGCCCAATTTTGAAAAAAAATGCTGGACTTACCCCCTTGTGATTTTTTCAATTTTGACCCAAAATGGATAAAAATGCTGGACTTACCCCTTCTGTTTTTTTTTTCAATTTTAGGCCCAAGATGGACAAAAATGCTGGACTTACCCCTTGTGATTTTTTCAATTTTAGGCCCAAAATGGATAGAACGCTCTTGTGATTTTTTCAATTTTAGGCCCAAAATGGATAAAAATGCTAGTCTTACCCCTTGTGATTTTTTAAAATTTAGGCCCAAGATGGATAAAAATGTTGGACTTACCCCTCGTGATTTTTGTCAGTTTTAGGCCCAAAATGGATGAAAATGCTGGACTTGCCCCTTGTGATTTTTTGCAATTTTAGGCCAAAACTCATCGAAAATGCTGGACTTACCCCTTGTGATTTTTCAATATTAGGCCCAAAATGGATAAAAATGCTGGACTAACCCCTTGTGATTTTTTCAATTTTAGGCCCAAAATTTATAAAAATGCTGGACTTACCCCTTGTGATTTTTCAATTTTAGGCCAAAATTCATCGAAAATGCTGGACTTACCCCTTGTGATTTTTTTAATTTAAGGCCAAAATTCAACTAAAATGCTGGACTTACCCCTTGTGATTTTTTCAATTTTAGGCCCAAAATTGATAGAAATGCTTGACTTACAAAACCCTTGTGATTTTTTCAATTTTACGCCCAAAATAGATAAAAAATGCTGGACTTACCCCTTGTGATTTTTTAATTTTAGGCCAAAATTCATCGAAAATGCTGGACTTACCCCTTGTGATTTTTTTAATTTAAGGCCAAAATTCAACGAAAATGCTGGACTTACCCCTTGTGATTTTTTCAATTTTAGGCCCAAAATTGATAGAAATGCTTGACTTACAAAACCCTTGTGATTTTTTCAATTTTAGGCCCAAAATTAATAAAAATGCTGGACTTACCCCTTGTGATTTTTTTAATTTTAGGCCAAAATTCAACGAAAATGCTGGACTTGCCCCTTGTGATTTTTTCAATTTTAGGCCCAAAATGGATAAAAATGCTGGACTTAATCTCTTGTGATTTTTTAAATTTAAGGCCAAAATTCAATGAAAATGCTGGACTTTCCCCTTGTGATTTTTTCAATTTTAAGCCCAAAACGGATAAAAATGCTGGACTTACCCCTTGTGATTTTTTCAATTTTAGGCCCAAAATGAATAAAAATGCTGGACTTACCCCTTGTGATTTTTTTAATTTAAGGCCAAAATTCAACGAAAATGCTGGACTTACCCCTTGTGATTTTTTCAAATTTAGGCCCAAATTTGATAAAAATGCTGGACTTACCCCTTGTGATTTTTTAAATATTAGGCCCAAATTAGTTAAAAATGCTGGACTTACCCCTTGTGATCTTTTCAATTTTAGGCCAAAATTCAATGAAAATGCTGGACTTGCCCCTTGTGATTTTTTCAATTTTAAGCCCAAAACGGATAAAAATGCTGGACTTACCCCTTGTGATTTTTTTAATTTAAGGCCAAAATTCAACGAAAATGCTGGACTTACCCCTTGTGATTTTTTCAAATTTAGGCCCAAAATTGATAAAAATGCTGGACTTACCTCTTGTGATTTTTTAAATATTAGGCCCAAATAAGTTAAAAATGCTGGACTTACCCCTTGTGATTTTTTCAATTTTAAGCCCAAAATGAATAAAAATGCTGGACTTACCCCTTGTGATTTTTTTAATTTAAGGCCCAAAATTAATAAAAATGCTGGACTTACCCCTTGTGATTTTTTTAATTTTAGGCCAAAATTCAACGAAAATGTTGGACTTACCCCTTGTGATTTTTTCAATTTTAGGCCCAAAATGGATAAAAATGCTGGACTTAATCTCTTGTGATTTTTTAAATTTAAGGCCAAAATTCAATGAAAATGCTGGACTTTCCCCTTGTGATTTTTTTCAATTTTAAGCCCAAAACGGATAAAAATGCTGGACTTACCCCTTGTGATTTTTTCAATTTTAGGCCCAAAATGAATAAAAATGCTGGACTTACCCCTTGTGATTTTTTTAATTTAAGGCCAAAATTCAACGAAAATGCTGGACTTACCCCTTGTGATTTTTTCAAATTTAGGCCCAAAATTGATAAAAATGCTGGACTTACCCCTTGTGATTTTTTAAATATTAGGCCCAAATTAGTTAAAAATGCTGGACTTACCCCTTGTGATCTTTTCAATTTTAGGCCAAAATTCAATGAAAATGCTGGACTTGCCCCTTGTGATTTTTTCAATTTTAAGCCCAAAACGGATAAAAATGCTGGACTTACCCCTTGTGATTTTTTTAATTTAAGGCCAAAATTCAACGAAAATGCTGGACTTACCCCTTGTGATTTTTTCAAATTTAGGCCCAAAATTGATAAAAATGCTGGACTTACCCCTTGTGATTTTTTAAATATTAGGCCCAAATTAGTTAAAAATGCTGGACTTACCCCTTGTGATTTTTTCAATTTTAAGCCCAAAATGAATAAAAATGCTGGACTTACCCCTTGTGATTTTTTCAAATTTAGGCCCAAAATTGATAAAAATGCTGGACTTACCCCTTGTGATTTTTTAAATATTAGGCCCAAATTAGTTAAAAATGCTGGACTTACCCCTTGTGATTTTTTCAATTTTAAGCCCAAAACGGATAAAAATGCTGGACTTACCCCTTGTGATTTTTTAAATATTAGGCCCAAATGAGTTAAAAATGCTGGACTTACCCCTTGTGATTTTTTTCAATTTTAAGCCCAAAACGGATAAAAATGCTGGACTTACCCCTTGTGATTTTTTCAATTTTAGGCCCAAAATGAATAAAAATGCTGGACTTATCCCTTGTGATTTTTTCAATTTTAGGCCCAAAATGGATAAAAATGCTGGACTTAACCTCTTGTGATTTTTTTAATTTAAGGCCAAAATTCAACGAAAATGCTGCAGCATTTTTGTCCAATTCTGGCATAAAATTAAAAAAAATCACAAGGGGTAAGTCCAGCATTTTTGTTCAATTTGGGACTAAAATTGAAAAAAATCACAAGGGGTAAGTCAAGCATTTTTTTAAATTTTGGCAAAAATTTGACAAAAATGCGGACTAATGACAAAAACCACCTGATGACCCTACCATTGTACATGTATAATATATATTTGAAATACAAAATGTTTTGTAGTAGTTTTGCACTGAGACTCATTAAACCCAACACATATTAAGATTTAATTAGTATTTTAACAAATAGATTACACATGTACCAGTTAATCACCCATCTTTATATCACAGAAATAAAAACAAAATTTCAGCAAATAAATTTCCAATGAAACTGTGGGTGCGTTCGTTTAGCTTCCCTGGGTCGACCCCGGTGTGTGGCAGTTTATTTTTTCAGGACAAACGTTGGTTATTATCTGCACACGTTCGTCCTGAGAAAAAACCCAGCCACACAACGGGGACGACCCTGGGAAGCTAAACGAACGCACCCTGTTTTACAAACCAAATTTACATTTTCCAAACTTGAGTTAGTAATAATGCATAAATAACCTGTATAATAATGTACAGTAAGAGTCATGACCCCACAGTTCAAAGGTCGTGAACTTGGAGAACACAGGTCAGCTCTGATCACCTTCTTCCAATACACTGTTCACGTGATGTAAGGTAATGTCTCAACAACCTACATAAAATCATGCAATTTTTACATCTCCATTTTCACATTTAAAGCTCTAATTTTTACACAGACACTGCAAGGCAACCAAGTTACAGTGAATTTTGATAAAAAGTTTAGCAATACAGTTAAGAATAGTTGGTGAATCTTGAATAATAAATACTTACTCATTTCTGCCTTCAAGATTACAGAACAACGTTTAGTAAATCAATAACATTTCAAATCTTCTGAATTATAATAGCAAGAAATTAAATGAGTTGCTTTGAAAATGTACATGTCCGCTAATTCCAAACTACACATTGTACAAGAGAGGAAGAGAGCAGGAATACCTTAACTAACAATCAGCGAATATATAGCACCATTTATTAACAAAGTATTATTGACAAACATGACGTGCTCTGGCCAAGCAGGGCCCAAACTCCATGGCTATGCTTACCATAAAGAAATGGTCAGCGCTTGCAGAGGCAGGGAATTCTGCGCTTACATTGTATCTCATGCGATTTCACAGGTACAGTAAGCAGGAACTTTTCACTTGTGCACATGCGTACTCCACACTAATACATATGTAGACATTCTAAGCTTACACAGCTAGCGCAGAAACTCAACACTTTTCGTGCCATTGGAGAGAGGAGATCGTAAACGGAGAACTCGGCGGTAAGCAGCGCCATGCATGAAGTTGGGCACAGTTTAGTGGCGGTCATAGCACTTTGGTCCGGTGTCCTAGGATTGGTAGAGCACAGCAAAGAACCCTGGGGTCGATTTCACACAGGTAGTCCTAACTTAGGACTAGTCCTAAGCAATGCTAAGAGATAGGACTGGTCCTAAGTTAGGAGTAGTTACTCATCCGAACTTAGGACCGGTCCTATCTCTTAGCATTGCCTAGGACTAGTCCTAAGATAGGACTACCTTTGTGAAATCCACCCCAGAACACTTATAGTGGAAGAGTATTTAACCCTAGTGTTTCTAGTTCACATAGCAAGCATTCTTGTTTACAGGTGTCATAAAAGCATGTGGCCTCCAGTGATTTACATGTAGTTGACTGTTCAGCCATCCTAGGTGTTATTAATAATAATAATAATAATAAACAGTTCTTATATAGCGCATAATACAGAATAAAGTCTCTAAGCGCTTCTGTGATTGAAGAGATGGGTTTTAAGTCGTGATTTAAATTGTTCTAGTGGCGCACAGTCTTTGAGATTGTTGGGAAGAGAGTTCCATAATACTGTAAGAATATTGACAAAAGGAGTTGCGTTAAAACTGTATGTTCCTTGTGAATCTGTTCCTAAAATGCTTGCAACTACGTACACGTACATTGTTATGTATTTATATTACACTTGGAATTTCATCTTTCAGGGTGGCAAGGCCATTTTCATGCGGCAGCGGGCACTACCATTTGAATGTACAGTCTATGTGGAACTTTTGAAGGTGTGCCAAATGCCAAGACCAGAGGTCTTGGAGCTAGCAATGACTTTTGTTATAAAGCACACATGTACACCAATAAATTAGAAGCTTTAACATTAGCTAAAAAATTATGCGATGATATGTACACTGCCAAGGTTTGCTGCAACTTGTTCCAACATATTTACACACTGCATTGTAAGTTTGCATTATATACTAAGTCGTTCATCGTTCAATGTCTTAAAAATAATGAAGCTTTAATACTAAAACTTCAAAGTATATTTTGATCAAGAGTAAAATACTGAGTAATACTTTGTAGCGTTTTACCTTTTAGTAATTTACATGTACATAGAATATTAGTTGAAAGGGACCGTACACCTTAGGTTTTCGAACCATGTGATTGTTTTAATCCTACTTTATAGAAACTACATGTATACAACCAAAATAACCTTGGAAATTTTCATTTCAAAGGGTGTTATAGTGTTTGAGATATTGGCAAAGTTCGGATATGGGTTACATGTCCATGCAGGAAGAGTAATCTGCAATAGGAACACAGCCCGAGAAACATTACTGTCGGATTACTTCTCAGATTCAATATTTGGGGGAGGATGAAAGTGGTTTTCCTTTCCATAACCAAAGTGAAAAGTTTCTCAAAATATGCTAATTCAAAGCTGCTGTACTTCTTGCCAGTTAATTTTTTATTGCCATTAATTTTTCACAGTCATTTGCCGAACGATTACAGCCACTTTAAATACTAAACTTTAAGTAAATTTTGCCAGAGACTATAACACTCTACATGGTTACTCTACATGGTTACATACATTTAACCATGTGCATTTTTTCTTGAATAATTCTTGCTTGCTAAAAATGTGTTTACCTCAACACAACTCACTGGAATACCTCCCAAAATAACGAAATTAACAACAAAGTGTGCTTGAATCAGAGGTGCATGTACCTTTCTGTTCAGTAGTGTTGGCTTCAATATTTTGACCTATGGTCTTGACACTATTGGTTATTGTCAAAGACCAGCCTTCTCAACAATATGCATAAAATAACAAACCTGTGAAAATTTGAGCTCAATTGGTCGTCGAAGTTGCGAGATAATAATGAAAGAAAAAAGAAGAAAAAAAACCTTGTCAGGCGAAGTTGTGTGCGTTTAGATGGTTGATTTCGAGACCTCAAATTCTAAATCTGAGGTCTCAAAATCAAATTCGCGGAAAATTACTTCTTTCTCAAAAACTACGATACTTCAGAGGGAGCCGTTTCTCACAATCTTGTATACTACCAACCTCTCCCCATTACTCGTAATCAAGTCAGGTTTCATGCTAATAATTATTTAGAGTAATTACCAATAGTGTCCACTGCCTTTAAGTTCAAAGAATCTTAGGATCAACTCATACTGTCCGACCATTCGATATCGCCAATTTTATTTTGAATGTTAGTTATACTATGCCAGCTTGCAATATGTGGTTAAAGCAACACACGGTCAACCCTCTTACTGTCTGACCTTTCAGTATCATCCAAAGAAAAGACTCTTTTCTTTGAATTATAGAAGCACTATGCCAACCTACATGTACAATATGATATAATGTAGTGAACGCATACACCATAAACGTCATGAGAGATAAAACCACCGCAGCCTACAATATATCATGAATGTTGAATGCATCTACACAGTACACGGTCAACCCTCCTACTCTCTGACCATTCAATATTGCCACGCTAGTCTTGAATAATGGATCAATTTTGCATACCTGCAATAAGACATCATATATAACGAATGCATCAACACAGTTCTGTGCACAGTTGCTAGATGACAACCCATATCAGTTGAAAAAGTTCAAATGGTTGGCCAACTTACTGAGAGTGTAGCAGGGTTAAGCCTGGACGAGCATACTTCTCCGACTAAACATTGACATCCGTGCCTCCAGTATCCACAAGGCTCTTGTACGACGACCGGCAGGCTCGAGAGTCCAGGGTGAAGGAGGGTTAAGCCTGGACGAGTGTACCCTTGTGACTAAACATTGATGTCCTCCATGATGCCTCCAGTGTCCACAAGGCTCTTGTACGACGGATAGCCTTGAGAGTCCAGGGTGTAGGAGGGTTAAGCCTGGACGAGTCTACCCTTCTGATTAAACATTAACATCCGTGCCTCCAGTATCCACAAGGCTACCCTCTTGTACTACCGGTAGACTTGAGAGTCCAGGTAAAGAGTGGAATTCCTCAGGGGTACCCCTAGGACCGGAGAGGCTTGAGAGTGGCTGTTGATCGTCTGATAGAGCCCAGTGACCCCTCGCTATGTCCTCGTTGTTGTCATCGTCAGGAGTGTGTTGAGAAGCTGATGGCATCTCCTGGAGGAGGACCCCACGATCATGAAGCTACGGAATTATAAAACGGGGATTGCTATATTAGCTAGGTTGAAACTCCACATGAAATGACCTCCTACACAATGCGGAACACACCTTTGATTAATGCGCAATAACCTTTTAGGGAGGCTATTTAGTTGTGCTGAGCTATTTTGGGAATTATAAACCTCATTTTCACATGTATTTTTATACATTGATTTACAAGGTGCTAAAGCGAAAACTTAATGCAGCCAATTGGGCTAGAAAGACTTGAGATCATAGAGTGATATAATAATGACAGGAGAGTATTGAACAAAGACTACACCCTTACCTGATGCATGTAGAGTGCACTAAAGTTCATATCGTTGGTGCTGTCCACAGTCGATGGCGTTACGACCGTTGAAACCATCGATAGTTCAGTGTTTTCCTCAGTCAGCGGCCCTAGACTCGTCTGAAGTGGACCAGAACTTGTTACGCTGAAACGGGAAAGACAAGTGGCTTCACAATGGGACTACTAAGGGAGCGTCTCAAAAGTTGGGCATGTTTTGGGCACAAATACACAATCCCATAGGCTTTTAAACCTAAGAGCTGACCTACTTGAGCACTTGGTCTAGGTTTTATTAGACTTTCAGGCTGTTTAGTTTTTTGGAATTTGTCAAGGTCAAAACAATCAGAGTTAAAGTACATTTTTTTATTAGATTTGGGGTTATTCCTGGAGTAGATTTCACAAAACTCTTCCTAACTTAGAACTAGTCCTAGGCAATGCCAAGAGATTACTGGTTCTAACTTCAGATAAGACTAGTCTTATTTCTTTGTGAAAACGGCCCCAAGTCAAACAACAAGAAACGTCTATCATTCCTTACCTTCCAAGTAGCCCAGAGGCCTCTCCCTGCAACGGCCCCTCCGTGCTGCAGATAGCCCCTCGGACCTTAGAGCCCGGGGTGGAAACCTTCCCCATCATGCTCTCCATACCTCTAGGGGTACCCAAGGGTGGCATGAAGGACAGGGGTAAGCTGTTCATACCGTGCTGGACAGCCAGACTGCCCATAATGCTGCTGTACTGTACAACACAAAGGAAAAGTACTTGGTAATTATCAGGATGTTAACAAGTATTTAAGTTTAAATGAAATTTAAATTAACCTTCAATGAAGCAGTGTTTTACAATGCCATTTAAACCCTACAATGACCCATCTTAGTTGACTAAATTTTAATATCTTCCAATATGGTTTGTAAATATATAACTATAGACTATACCAGCCTGTATCATGGCGAATGCATCTACACAGTACACAGTCAACCCTTCTTCTGTCTGACCATTTAATATCATCTACTTCCGTTTCGCTTGATAGATAACGATGCCAGCCTGTAATATGATGTTATTTCATATATACCCCCCAAGGAGCTGAGAAGGAATGGTATTAACCTAATGACCAGGTTATTATACAAATATTCTATTGACCTGACGCCATCATCAGAATAGTCTTGGAACCGCCATACTGGTGGGCAGTGTCACTGTGCGTTATTCATTGAAGTGCGCATTTTAGGCAACCTGGCGTTTACACGTTAACCTATTGACCACCAAAGTGGTGAGTGTGGCACAGTCGCCGCATGTGACGTGCGTGCAAGAGGTCAACAAGAACTAGTTTTTATTATTATCTACACTGTATACATCTACATTGTATACAATTTGAACCTGTGAGAGTGACAGAGATTAATGTGCCGGCTCTCTTCAAACTGAGCTATCTTGCCCTAATGCTGTCAGTCTCCCTATTTTGTCAATATCTTTATTCAATGGTGCGTCAGAGGCCATACAACCTATTACCAGTAACTGCTGTATAGACCTTTATCATGCGGTCACCATCTCAGTCATGTTCCCTGTTTCCGTAACAGTAATGAATGCTAACATTCATTGCACAAACATGGCACCAGATTATTATTTCGTCCAGCCTCAGTTTGGTTACAATGAGTTGGAATTAATGAAGTCAAATCAAGATGGCCACACCGTGATAAAGGTCTCTAGCCCAGGATCACGCCGACGCTTATGATACAAGCAGCAGGAGAAGGGTCACCCTTCACGGGATTTGACCTTTTTTTTTATTTCAAATGTCAAGTGATGATCAGGGAATAATTTTCATCTCAATTAAATTGGACTTACTCCGCCCTCCAGAGACGACAGCGACCTTAGAGATGTCATCAGGGCTGTGTTCTCGGCCTCTACCGTGTTCAACAGATGTGCGTCCTTGTGTGCTAAAGATCAAACCAGAAACAACAAAACAATCAGCTAGATGGAAATTTGCATCGGGGACAAATAATATTAATTTTGATTTTACCAATAAATACCGATATGTGTTAGCACAGTATACTCCGTACTTTTCAAGAGCTTGGGGAAAATACTGAGTATACAGTGCTAACACACATCAGTGTTTATGGGCAAAACTGAAATAAATAAACCAATCAGCATAAATAAAATATTAAATATCACAAAATAATCATAACAATCAAGAGCTTTATACGTAGTGTTTCTAAGCGCTTGGAAATAATTACAAAATCATGAATTAGCATAAACAAGGGTACTCATGGTAATGAAGTGGAGTGGTACTCGTGTTTGTGTTAAGTAGGTTAATATCTACCGGTAGTTTGAAAATAATCAGAGACGGGGAATCACGCTATGAGGTTGGGGTGATTGTTCCAGTGTTTGGGGCCACAGATGGAGAACAGCTATCGCCGTTGCAAGTAAGCGCAAAGGGACCAGCAGCTACTTGAGCTGTTCTGTTTTTGGAGTTAGGGTTTTTGAAAGTTGTATAGAAAACCACAGGCATAGAATGCTCCATTTCCATCAACACTGAGTGTTCTTTCAAAATTTCTGCGGTAATATTTTCAAAGTAAACAAAAGAGAGAGAAAATCTGCCAATTAGCTGAATTGTTGCGTATACCTGAACAACAAAAGCAAAGCGGTTACTATAATAACTAAGTGGAGTTACATACATGTAGCCAAGGTTATTTTCAATCTATTTTTGAAAGAGTTATTAGTCGGGGAATCACATTATGTTTTGTGTGGTACAAAAAGTACCCAAACCCTTTAAGGCAGGTGTTTTAAGTGACCAAGTCAATGACATCATCAAGACAAAAGACTCTCTAAGAGACAGATCATCATTAACCGCATAACAATAATCCCTATCGGTGCATAAGCCACCTGCTCAAACCATAATGGTGTTAGCCACTAACGAGCTTGTGGGAACATAAGCTACATAATTGAGCCTAACTGGCTCTTCTCAGGGCCAACACTCGCACAAAACAGAAATACAAATAGTTGTACCCGCAAGGTTACTATATATTTATATAGTTTCTTCCTATGGCTGCCTAATTGCTTCCCAGGTGTTAAAACTACCACTTACAGGTCATCTCCTCCTTCGGGGAAATTACTTCTCTCGTAATGAACCCATCTTCATCTTGACCCGGGTCTTTATAACGTTTTTCAACACTCCGAGCCGTTATCAGCTAATGAACAACTTTCCCCCGGGCTTTGAAATTGGTGCGACGCCTTCTCTGCCGCATGTGTCTAGGCGTCTGATGGTGTAAACAATAGTCTCTAACGACGTGTTTAGGAAGCTTGTGACCCAGAAAGTTAATCAGCTCTGAGGCAGGAACGTTACTTCCAGAGAGGATAAAGGGTAGGGAATCCTCGCACAGATTTTGAGGAGGGGGGGGAGTTTTAGTTTGTGACATAATTACCTTGTTCTTTAAGAGCATTGATGAATACTTTACTCTCCTGTGGGGGTTTCCATTTTGGATTGGTCATCTGGATGGTAAAAAGAAACACAGTAACTGGTTATTTTTCTATTTTTTAGTTGGGGATAAAGTAGATTAAATGAACATTTAAATGTCATGTTGTTCTTGCTTTGTCAAAAGTACAGTAATTTCAATTCAAAGCAGATCATTTCATTTTTTTTTTGGCGGGGGGGGGGCAAGAGGGTGTATGTCAATTTTTCCATATTTTAAACTATGTAAAGGCAGAATAGATCATACTTCAAAACAAAGCTCAACATCCCTTGCAGGCTAGATCATAAGAATGCTTAAACGCCAAAAGTGTCAGTGAGAGACGGATTTGAAAAGGGAATGTTCCAGTAGGAAATCCTCCGAACACTAATAATGAACGTTTTTCTATGTAGCACTTTTATACACCCGAAGGGAATCTGAAAGCACATCTTACATAATTAACCCTGGTCGCTCTCATGTGAACTAAGCGCAGGGGAGGACAAAACCCCACAAGCTCAATGTTGACTCTGTTAGAATCACTGTTGATATTACAACAAATCCGTACTGTACAGTCATCCTGACAGTGCGTTTAGTTCACATGAGACTTCACAATGACTCTAGGGGTGATGGTAAAATTCCCCGACTGTGGATGTTAATTCAATAAATGGCAAATACCCAGCACCAGAAGAGGTCGAGTGTTAATTTTGAACCCTACTTTCTTACGAAGCAATTATGGTTAAGGGCCTTGCTCAAGGGCGGGAAGTGTCATGACTAGGTATTGAACCCACACTCTGCTGCTAACAACACCAGAGCTTGGGTCCGGTAAACTACATTGCTCGGCCACAAGCAATTATGGCATAGGGCCTAACTGAAGAGCACAAGTGTCATGACCGGGTATCAAATCAAAACTCTGCTGCTTAAAAACACCAGAGCTTGGGTCCGATGAACTACACGAGCTGTTGAATGTACTTCATTTTCTCTTGACTTTCGCTCTTTTGCAAAAACCAACATTTCCTGGCTATAAATAGCTTGAATTATTTAATTAGTCTCCTCTAAAGTGAAGATCGAGGGGTGTTGTAGGTCGGACGACCGAGTTACAGGTAATGAGATTGCCACCCGAATCTAGGTTAATTAAAATAAAATGGCTAGGGGATCAGCTTACCGTGAAATGCACGAGGGATAACTCCGTTTTGCCGTCTTCAGCCTGCTGGTACTGAGTGGCGTCTGATTTACCTTCTGTCATCCACTGTGCCAAGAGAGGAAAAGAGAGAGCAAGGTTGTTTAAAGCCACAGGACACTATTGGTAAATACTCAAAATAATTGTTAAGCATAAAAATAAACTTGATAACGAACACAAGCCGGAGCCCTTACCAAGTTTAAAATAGGCTCAAGTTTACATATTATATGCTTTCATATTAATTAAATTTGTCAAAATCCAAATGTGTAAAGGGCTGTTCACTATTGGTAATTACTCAAAATAATTGTAAACATAAAAGCAAGTTTACTTATTACCAAGGATTCTTGATAACGAGCCAAAGCCGGAGCCCTTACCAAGTTCAAAATAGGCACAAATTACATGATATACGCTTTCATATTAATTAATTTGTCAAGATCCGAATATTAAAGGCACTGGACACTAATGGTAATTACTCAAAAATAATTGTTGGAATAAAAACTTTCTTGGTATTCGAGTAGTGGAGAGCTGATAGATAAAATAAAACATTGTGAGAAACAGCTCCCTCTGAAGGAATGACGTTTTTGCGAAAGAAGAAATTTCTCACTAAAATATTTGAATTGAATTTGAGAACTCAGCTGAGGTCCCAAATTCAAGCATCCAAAAGCACACACCTTGTGCTTCAAGGGTGTTTTTTCTTCCATTATTTTCTCACAACTTCGAAGACCAATTGAGTTCAAATTTTCACAGGTTTGTTAATTTATGCATATGTTGAGAATACACCCAGGTGTCCAGTGCTTTTAAAGGAACATTACAGAAGAAAGCTTTTAGAAAAAAAATTTTTATCACTGATTTCTAACTCTGTGTGACATTTTTAGCTGCCGAAAAAGAAATGAGCAACAAGTTAAAGGAACACGTTGCCTTGGATCAGACGAGTTGGTCTATAAAAAGTGTTTATAACCCGTTTGTTATAAAATGCATATGGTTCAAAAGATGTTGTAAAAGTAGAATACTATGATCCACACAAATTTGCCTCGAAATTGAGTGGTTTTCCTTTTACTTTGCGAACTAACACGCAATTTATGGGAGTCAAAAACTTGACTCCCATAAATGGCCGATCGTGTTAGTCGACGAGGTAAAAGGAAAACCGTGCAATTTCCAGGCGTGTTTGTGTGGATCATTGTATTCTTCTTTTACAACATCTTTCTACCCATATGCATTTTATTAAAAACAGTTACAAACGCTTTTCAAAGACCAACTCGACCGATCTAAGGCAACGTATTCCTTTAAGGGCTGATCGTTTATAAATATGTTGTAAAGGGGATAATTTGATTCAAAATTTTAGAGGTATATATCATGTAAGTCTCATATAGCACACGTATCTACCAAACAAGGCACTCAATGCGTCGAGTATATACAAACTTTTAGAAAGATAGGTTATTGCAATGATGAATTCTGAGACCCAATTATGTCGCACCTTATAAGGGTTTACAAGGTGCTAAGGTGCATCCATCACTAAAACCCACAGGCAAAGGTTAGATCCCTTGGAGGTAGACCTACTGGACTAAATCCTTCAAAATCAGACAAGTGCTTGAGAAGGATTTTTGGGTGGCACATTGATTGATAAGGCCTTGACACATGAGGCAACTTTTACAGGCAATTGGAGGCAACCAACTGCAGTGAATGCTACAGGACCACTTTGGTAGATGAGTAATATTTTAAAACATTATGTCTAATGATTCCAAATAAAATTATGAAAGCGGGCAATTTCAAGCAAACATGGACATCACACCAAAAAATCTTGTTTTTGTCACAACTTTCTTTCCACTTAGAAGTTATAGCTAACATTTGAAACCAATTTATTTTTAGTTGTTGACAAGGAATGAACCCAATATTCCCAAACAAGAACACGGCTTGGGCTCCATATAGGTCGAGGACATTTTTGAATTATTAAAAATGTGTTTTTTACCATGTCCTTTTTGTGTAATGCGACTGACCGCTTTTTACAACATTATAACATCCAGAGCACAAAGCCTACAACATTTCTAATATCATCAATTCAAAGCCTTGGGTGTCAAGAACAAATCAGTCTATAAACTTAGTGGAAAGAATATCTCACATAGAACTTCTAGCACCAAGATCAAGAAATGACACAGAAAAGTGTAATGCGGCTGACAATGGAATTGCCCGAATGGATTGTCTTCTTTGAGATTGCCTGTAACTGGTTGCCTGTAAATTGCCCCGTGTGTCAGCCGTCGATTTCACCAAACTCTTCCTAACTTAGGATTAATCTTAGGACTTAAAACAGATGAGGTTCTGTATGCATAGCCGTTATCACGCATTGAACCCATCCTATCGAGACAGGATTAATCCTAGCGTTTCGTGAAATCGGCTGTCGGGCCCTTAGAGTGGAGAGTGAAATTCTGGCAATAGTTTACCTTTGGATTGCCGTGATTCCGGATGTTCATCTGCGCGAATGAGCACACGTCACCGACTCCTACGACATCCACGGAGAAGTTACGATAGAAGTCAACGATGTCTAGCGCCTTGCCTCGTAGCATAAGTAGGACAATGGGAGTGATGAGAGGGCTCAGTAGCTCCTCTAAGAAATAGGTCTGTCAAATGAAAAAGGAAAAAGGCGCATTAAATTTATATTTTGTACTTTTCAGGCATGAGAATGGGTGATGATAAAAAAACAGGAAAAAATTCAGTTGATTGGAAATGTCAATATTCCATCATTTTTGTGTGCGAAGCACACAATACGAGCGCGCAGCGCGAAGTCCCTTATGGCCGGGGTCCAGGGCCCGCTTCAGGGCCCTGGGAGCTCTGGGTACTTTAGAAGCTCTGTGGTAGTCTCTGATGCATTTCTGACACCTATGTTTCCAGGTAGAAGTGAGCTACTTTTGTGTGATTTTTCCTTCTTTTTTTTTTATAATAGGTTTAAGGGAAAATAAGGAATGTAAAGCTCAAACAATTTTAGGTTCGCCTGCGATTTTGTTACAGTTACGGAAAAAGAAAGGGGGAAAAAATAATAGTAATAATATTTTTATTTATTTTTTTGACGATCTTATCCCTTATTTCTGCCCTTGAAAATGCTTTTTTTTCTCACCAAAAACCATTTTTATAGGTTCTTGATTTGAAATTCGGTTGTGTAAAAGAAATTCTTTTGCAATTAAATGTTTGTGATTTTAACGATCCGTCGGCGACGCACATTTTAAAATATATATAGGCCTATATATTTGGCGAGAGCGATGTGTTTTTGTGAAAGAGGTTGTTATTCAGCATAGGGTATAACTGGAACGAGGTTGAGATTAGACCCCAACATAGAAATAGAACCAATGAAGAAAGCACGTCGTCCGGACGTACAGTGTGTTCGCTGGTTCCCAATATATCTTTCGCTGGTTGTGAGGCAATAACAGGTACCAGTTTACCATGGCCTGCCGGCGATCTCAGATTCGTGCCGCGCCGCTCATTGGTTCGTGTGCAAACCTGCACGTACACAGTACACAGTACACAGTACACAGTACACAGTACACATGGTGCAAACACGTGCATTGTTTTTTCAGTAGACTTTCAAAAGTCTCCACACGTGTTATCTTTGCTGCACCAGCAAGCGCATTACACGCAAAAATTATTGAACCGTACCACTATAAACGAAGCAAGGAATGAGGCAAGTTTATACATCTGTCGCTGCTGCTGCATGCATGCGCGATGCCAGGAAGACAACAAGCCGTAAATTGGGCCAGCTGCTGGACGGCAATTTATTGTTTAGGTGCCGGTATTTCATGAACGACGTGTGGGGATCCGCGATAATAACAATATAAAGGTAAACTTACATTGTCTGACTAGAGAAGAGGGATTAGAGAAATCCAAATGTATACCCCCAAAAACCTACCCCCCGAATTTTATAGCAAATTCACATCGAACTCGGAGACCACAATTTTGAAAGGAAAAAAAACGGAATTCCGGTTTAAACCGGAAGATTCTCATGCCTGACTTTTGTTTTCAATGCGTACAAAAGTTACCACTTGAGACCTTTTCACACTTTTGACTGTCGATCCATGTAGAAACTTATCCGGAACGGGGCCGTGTTGACTCTGCTTCTTACTTGTACATGGTTGAAGCAGGACGCGCAGCAACGAAACCGGTGAATAGTTGTGCGTCTTGGTGAGCAGTGACGCGTAGTGGTGCTGTGCAGGTATTTCTTTTACACAGCTTAATGTCCTATCCGAAGGACAAAGCAGTAAGGATAATATACAAATAATGAATGTTTATGATTGCAATGGTGCGAATATTTACATGAGTTGAAAGATGGAATGTTCTATTCAACGAGGCGGAGCCAAGTTGAATGGAACATTCCATCTTTCAACGAATGAAAAAGATTTGCACTATTGCACGAATGAAAAACATTCATTATCTGTTTTATATAACATCCAATTAGCTCTTTGTCATTTTGATTGGAGAATGTAGTATGTGCCTTGCAGTAACACTACTGTGTTACCAAAGACATGCGCACGCAGTGATGTTTATACTTAGCGTGCAATAGTACTTTTCAGATGGATTGAAAAATGCACGGTGATTGGAACGAAGATGCACGGTGAGTGACGTAGCGTGCAATAGTACTTTTATTTGCTATCACGTGGCGGACAATTCTCCAATCAAATGGCAAGGATCTGCTTGGGTGTTATATAAAGTATTTTAATCGACCACAACACACCACAAACATTAATTGATTAAAGGCAGACTCAGAAGTTGCAAAAGGTTGACCACTCACCGCCTTGAACTGGAAGATTTGTGAGAACTCATCTCTGACCCTGTAGGAATGAGCGCATCCCTTCCATGAATCTGGGATATAGTGGATCTGGGCTAGGATACTCTGCATCAACGTCTCTGGACAGAAGATCAGATTCTAGTGGAGAGAGAGGGAGATAACTAATTGGTGAGACAGGTGTACTGGGACATTTCAAAAGTTAGAGGTAGTATTCAGGACTGTGGTTTATTTTTTATAGTCAGAGAGCTTACTGATTATGAAGTTCATACTTAGAAACCATCTCTTTTTTCTTTGATATCGATTTTCCTCTGAAGTTGTTTTCCAAATACTTTATCCTTTATCCTTTTATTTGTATATTTTTGTACCAGGCGCAAAAAAAAAATCTCATTGAATCTTCAAAGCATGGCGTGGGGGGGTGCACCGAAGGAAAAATCTTAATTACCTCGTCCGGAATAAAAGTCCTGCAGATGGTGATAATGACACCTGTCAAAAAAAAGTTTGAAAAAAGTTAATTTTGTTTCCGTCCACTTACATGTTAATCCAGATCAGCTTAAAATTTAAAGGCTGCCAGGGAGGCCATTGCATCCTGATCTTCGCCATGGTGCCCCTCCAATGCTTCTTATGATGTTAAAGTTTTATACAGAAATGCCCTTTGAGAGATTTAAATACCCAATCAAAGACTGCAGGACCCAATTACATGGCTCTGCTAGCCATGAGCAAAGAATAGGTGCCTGTGGAAGCAAGGAATTCTGCGCATCAAGCGTTTTGCACTGAAATTTCTCATCTCTGAAAGTTTCACATAATTTTCTTGCTGAATCTGTCACAACTCATTTTTGGATTTTTGGACGAGTCTAGTTTAATCTAACTTTTTCTAGTCAGTTGGTTACAATGTTAAATACATGCAGTATAATACAAACTGCATTTTGGTAGTTTGGGAAATCTTGATAGTAGAGGATTTATTGACCCATACAATTTTAAATGTGTATTATCTGTCCAAAGATTTAAAGACAGTAGACACTATTGGTCATTTTCAAAGACCAGTCTTCTCACTTGCTGTATCTCATCATATGCATGAAATAATAAACCTGTGAAAATTTGAGCTCAATCGGTCATCGAAGTTGCGAGATAAAAATGAAAGAAAAATACACCCTTGTCACACGAAGTTGTGTGCTTTCAGATGCTTGATTTCAAGACCTCAAATTCCAAATCTGAGGTCAAGAAATTAAATTCGTGGAAAATTACTTCTTTCTCGAAAACTACGTTACTTCAGGGGAGCCGTTTCTCACAATGTTTTGTACTATCAACCTCTCCCCATTACTCGATACCAAGTAAGGTTTTATGCTAATAATTATTTTGAGCAATTACCAATAGTGTCCACTGCCTTTAAAATGAAAAAAATAAGTCAATATTTACCAAGGATGGTGGTGGTTGTCAGGACGTGTTCAACCGTCAGCACGTCTTCATCATACACCACTAGGATGACCAGCACGGCGAGAATGGATCCAGCAAAGAATGCTATGTTCCTAAAAAAGTTGTCAAAACAGATGAATACATGTACATCAAAAACCCATCGATCAAAAATATCTTTACAAAACAATTTCTAGAGAGGAACACTTTGAGCAAGCCGGAGTGCGCACCATGGTTAACTAAAGGTTGACTATTTTGACTTGAACCCAAGGTTGGTCGACTGTTGGTTGACTACTGTGGTCGACCATTTGGAATTACCCTCGAGCCCATGGTTTCTTCCATGGTCCCAATAGCCTTTTCCATGCTAACATGTGTGAAGCACAGAGGGGGACAGTATAGCAAAAACGCGGTAGGCAATGGAGTGTTAAATACCATGGTTGACTAGGCTTCCAAACGAGTCGTGCGAGTGAGTATGTCACTGCGCATGTACAATGATGGTCAGTAGTCGGCTAAATGCGCGCACTCAAAACTTGCTCTTTGTTGGAAGATCCGTGTCTAGGGGGGTTTCTAGCCCATGGGGGAAGAAGGACACCTCAAAAGAATGGTACAGGGATGTGATAGGCTGTTGAAAAAAAGAAGGAAAAAAATGAACTACATGTACGAGTGAAAGGTGTGAAAGCTTGCGAGCGAAAAACGTGAAAGTTTGTGAGCGCGAAAGCTTGAGAGTCTGAAGGGTGCTACACATGTGTACATATATTTATCTTTTGTTTTGAAAGAACTGCACTGCAATCAAGGGTTTTCCATATGTTTTATCTTCATTTTCTTATGAATTTGATCTTAGTTATATATAGTTTTAAAAAAAATGTAACATAATTTATTTATTTCCTTTTTTTGTGGGGGGGGGGGTTAAAAGACCAATTTCCGGTTAAAAACGGAAAAATCACAAATTAATAAAATACATCCCAAAATGTGTGAATACTTACTGGCAAATTATGGCAAGTATGTTGGAAGTGAAGGAATTCATGTATTTCTTAGCTGGACGGTAGCCTCTGTTTAATCTATGGAGAGGAAACAAAAAAGTGACACTGGCAAAAGTTTACAATCTATTAGATTGGATCGGCCTGTATGCTCATGGTAACCCTTTTCAAGGGAGTTGCCCAACCAGTTGAAACCATTCATTGGCAGGGTTGTGCTAACACATATCAGTCTACATGTATATTGGTCAAACAAAAATTAATACAACTAACTGTGTACATTGCGTTCACATTCACAACATGATATCATATTGCAGACTTGCATTATTTTCAAATCATTCAAAACTAAGTAGTTAATCTCATGAATGATGGTCAAATGTGCATCCGTGAGAGAAGAAACATACTATAGAAATGATCCCTAAAAGTACGATCTTACTGAATGTCAGACAGTAGGATCGTAAACTGTGTATTATGTACACCTCAGGCGACCCGGGGAAGCTAATCGAATGCCACCAACAAAGGATTTCTTGCAAAACTACACTGTAAAATAATATACACATATTGACTGGCAATGAGGTAACTAGTGTCCGTCTATTCCCCCAAGGGATTTGAGTGACCAGAAGAGGGACCTATTTCCCCGAGGACGAAGGAAATAGGTCCCTCTACTGGTTACTCGTAGGCCTGAGGGGAAATAGACGTGCACTAGTTACCGCATGACGCCAGTTAATATGCGTTTAAAAACACACCTCCGTCTTAAATGTGAAATAAGAAAAGAAACTTGGAAAAGAACAGAAGTTTTTTAGTTGCAGTTTACAGTTCACGTCAAGTGAGGGCACTTTAGGAAGGACCTCATATTCTAACATGCGGTAATACCTGCCTGGCACTATTCCCACAAAACGCGCGCACGCGATCACTAGAGTATATTATAACACACCTCTTGCTTGATCTGTATTCTGGTTGGCTGAAACACGGTCACGTGGGATGAACTAATATAGTCTAGTGATCGCATGTGCGTGTTTGCAGGAACTAGTTCCTGAGCGGGCACTAGTCTTTGAAAATAGTGCCCGTTTACAGCGCCCTCTCTTGACTTGAATCGTGAACAGCAACTACAAAACTTCCTTTCTTTTCCAGATTTCTGCTCTTATTTCACATTTAAGACCGAGCTGTGTAATAAAACAAATTATTGACTGGCATAATTCGGTA
This sequence comes from Asterias rubens, assembly GCF_902459465.1. NCBI lineage: Eukaryota > Metazoa > Echinodermata > Asteroidea > Forcipulatida > Asteriidae > Asterias > Asterias rubens. The sequence continues at coordinate 3,983,478 of NC_047076.1, forward strand.
ACTAGTGTATGTCTATTCCCCTCGGGCCTGTGAACGACCAGAAGAGGGGCCTATTTCCCTCGTCCTTGGGCCTCGTGAAATAGCTCGCTCTTCTGGTCACACAAAGTCCCTCGGGGGAATAGACGTACACTAGTTACCTCATTGCAAGTCAATGTGTATATTAGTTCACCCCACGTGACCGTGTTTCAGCCAACCAGAATACAGAACAAGCAAGAGGTGTGTTATAAAACAAAACTTTACCTGGCTTGAAACTCATGATCCATCTCATTGAAGTGCCTCAGATAAAGCCGAGCATACAGTGACCTGAGAACAAGGGTAAACACCTCAAATTACAGCCAATCAGCACAGGCAATCTTCATCACATGCTCAATTCTAACCAACCACAAAAACACAAAGTTACAACCTTTACCTTAAAGGCATTACTGGTAATTACTCAAAATGATTGTTTGCATAGAAACTTACTTGGTAATGAGCAATGGAGAGCTTTTGATAGTATAGAACATTGTGTCACCGCAAGCCTTATCTCAACAGAAATTTAAAAGGTAATTCTCACCATCTACGTGTTCCTAATGTTGAAGGATCGCGTTTGATGAGATCCATGTAGTTGAAGAATGTGTAGAGTAGCTGCCATAGGAGGATGAATGGACAAAGCAGGATGTTGGCAAGAGCTATCCAGGCTATGTGCTTGGAAAGTCTGTAAAAACAAAAGACGACTAACAAATTACACAAAAACAGGTAGGCAGTTTGTAAGAGCTACATGTTTTTTTTATGCACGTCGCCAGACACACAAGGCCTAAAGGCCACTTCAAGGTGTGGGCTACAATCATTTTTTTCCAGAGGCCGTTGCCACCTACTCCTAGGGCTTAAACAGGGTTGCCCCTTTTACAGTCCATACGGAAGTAGGCTTGGGTATCATCAGTCCGAAGCCTGGCTGGTATAACAGAAAGCACTACATGTTATTCTAAATCTAACTCTTTGAGATGACTTACTGTCTAGCTAGTTCTTCTCTGTTTGAGGCACGTTTATATTCCTCCTTGAGATGCCAATAATTCTGGAATGGAGCCCAAGGACCCCCTGAACAAAAAAACAAGGAGATGGTTTAATAATAAATAGTTCTTTTCACAATGCGCTTTACATAAGTACCCTAGTCATTGGGCCAATAACATTCCTTTAATCTTTCTCAGCTCCCCGAGGCGTAAACAACCTCGGCAACTGTAGCGCTCCAAAGGCTTTTGGTATTAGGTATAAGCGTTGAAATTTTCACTCATTCTTAAAGGGAATGTATGCGCTTGGTAATCTATCACTCAATCTTTAAAACAAAAGGCAATAAAAAAAACGTTGGTTTGAAGCAGCGTACAGCAGCTTTTGAGCAACATTTCACTTCGAAGTAATGTGGTTAAGTGTAAATAGAGTGTATCTTCCATCGACTGATGTTGAGTTTTTCAGAAAAAAAGAAGAAAAAAACTCACTTACTTGGAAATGGCTTTATCTCAAAATATCAGAAGAATTTCTTTAATTGTTTTACGAAAAACAGGGCAGCAATTTTATACTGTGAAAATGCATTCAGCATACCATGTGGGAGACTTTCCAACGCTAGGTGGCAGCAAACTTACCCGGTAAATTTCCATTGTTTACGAAGTTCTGAATCTGCACACAATTCTGATGAGAACAATGGATTTACCTGGTAAGTTTGCTGCCACCTATCGTCCCAGAAAGTCTCCTATTGAAGGCTGTCAGTCAAGACCAGTTGATGATATTGATTGGTCACATAGTAGGAGGGTTAATAGTTCGAAAATTAAAAACAAATCAGGACGTATACTTACAGAACAAAATCATTTCTAAGTTGTATTTCAGTCCATTTGTTAAAATAACTCTGCAACCAAATCGAGAAACAGACAATAATCAAAATATAAATTAAAGTAATCAAAAATATAATAAAGTGAAGGGGAAAAAGGTTATTCTTTCAAAGACAGCCATCATTCAAGTATTAAAAGTCCAAAACATTTTCTAAATTGAGAAAAACTAAACAGAATGAAATTATCTAAGTAAGAACATTCAAAGGAACATTTAAAAATTGGCTTTTGCTAAGAAAACAGTTGCTGGCAGTGTAAGCACTTTTTGTAATCCACCATTTACATAAACTGTCAAACCTGTAAAAGTTTGGGATCGTTCAGCCATCTGGGTCACGAGAAAATAGTGGAAAAACAAATTACACATTTTTGCATGACATCAAGGCAAAAATAATGAATAAATCACTGAGCAAAACCAAAGTTTTGTTGTACTAATTTCTCATCAAATATAACATTTCAGACAGAAATATTTCAAGGGATGTTTTCTACTATCATCAGCATTAGCCTGTGTCCGTTTTTTATGTAAATCTGTGATCTTAGACAAGTTTTTTTCTTACCAATTCTGTAATGTTTCTTTAAATAGATGCTTTAAATTACAAAATGCAATCATTTTGGGTATAAAGTTCTGATCTTTGAAAAACATGCCAGTTCATTTTTTCAACGCAATCAAAATACAAATCTTCATATAAATAGAGAGAAAACTTACATGTCCCCAAGAAGTGGCACTCTGTGATGTAGCGGTATTAGTGATTTGTTTACCATGGCGATGGAATAGTTCTTAAATCTCAGGATACGATGGTAGATGTCTACGAAAAAAAGACACAAAAAATAAAACTAATTTCAGCTGTTACATTTATTTTTGTATCTGTTTCTGAACAAAAAAACAAGAATCATCTAAAAAGGACAATATTTTATAATTGTTTTTTCTTGCAAGTACTAAGCATATACTTGTAGATAATTCGTTTATAAACAGGTTACCAGCCAAAATACCTAGTAATGTATATTAATTGTAGCTGGTTCCATGCCAATTTGTGCTCAGCAGAAACAGTTGCTATGCTCCATTTTCCTTCTGCTAATGAGCAAACCAACATGTTCTTACCAAGCTCGGTGAGCTCTGCTTTGTGTATACACATCCTCTGGTCTTTCTGGACTTCTTGCAATCTCTTCAAGACATCGTGCCAAGTCAGGTTCAGCAAGTCCTCCTTCACAAATGAAAGTCAAACGAGAAACATTCAGTACTCGGTTTCATTTGAGTCAAGCATCAGATAAGGCAAGCTGTTTAAACAGTAATCATAGCTAGTTGTTTTTAAAGCGCAAATCACAATAACGGTATCAATGTGCTTTACATTAGTGCCCTGGTCATTGGGCCAATAACATTCCTTTAATCTTTCTCAGTTCCCTGGGGAGTAGTATAATTTGAGCATTGGAGCTCTGGTGGTAACGTCATCGGAGTGTGGGTTCGAATCCCGGCCGTGACACTTGTGCCCTTGAGCAAGATAATTTACTATAATTGCTTCTCTTCACCTAGGAGTATAAATGGATACCTGCGAGGGTAGAGGTTAATATTGTGTATGGAAAAGCCTTCGGAGAGCTACGAATGCCCAGTTTGTATACATCCCAGGGAAGTAGCTGAGAAAGATTAAAAGAATGCCTTTGGCCCAATACACAGGGCACTAATAATAAGTGCATTGAGACAGTTATTGTGAAATGCACTATATAAGAACTAGTTATTATACATAATTTAAAAATAAACAACAACTGATTTATTTTCCTATGGTTACTCACCGACGAGATCTTGAGGGCAAGCCTATAGAAGGATCTTATCTCCCAGTAGTGAAGAGCGTTGTAGATGACTCTGACGACTCGATGGATCCAGAATACACCAGCTATAATTACACAGACCACCAGCACTGTCGGAGGACTGTAGTGTCATTTGGAATGAGAAAAGAAAAAACACTCACAGACTGTCACACACTACTACAATTTCCCCATAGAGTGCCCTTTAACCAGAAGAATGCCTTGGTGCCCTTGCCCTTTCTAAACTGAAGCATACAGGCCTGCTAGATACAATAATTAAGACACTTTCAAAGTATGAACAGGAAAGAAAACAGATGAAATTTTGCAACAAGGGGTGAACAAATTTAGTCCTTACTTTCTGGAGCACTCGTTTAACGGCATGAAAGCGTCCGACAGAGAAACCTTGGTCACTCCTGGTGGCCTAGTGTCGCCAAACAGCAAGCTGTAGTCCACACATCGAAGAAGGAACATCGAGAACAAAACTATGAATATAAATTGCCTGCAGAAAGAAAATTATCAAATAGTGAGTATATATGAAAAGCAAACTGTAAAAACAATGCTCAGATGGTCAAATGTACTAGATTATTGTGATTACAAAAAGTGCAAACATAAAATCGAGTCTTAAAATCAAGTCAGTAATTGTTGTGCCGCTGTAACTGTAGTTGCGGGGACGGTACACACATCCTCGATCCCGATATGTGTGGGGGGGGGGGGGGTCAGTCGCAATTGGAGCGCTACCTACAATGGTTTTATGAGTGTTTGTATAATCGCACATTGACTGGATTGCATGAAGGGCAGAAGGTGTGTTTAGGAGATGTGTGGCGCTTGTTTAGGCAATGAATGTTTGTATAATCGCACATTGACTGGATTGCATGAACGGCAGGAGGTGTGTTTAGGAGATGTGTGGCGCTTGTTTAGGCAATGAATGTTTGTATAATCGCACATTGACTGGATTGCATGAAGGGCAGGAGGTGTGTTTAGGAGATGTGTAGCGCTTGTTTAGGCAATGAATGTTTGTATAATCGCACATTGACTGGATTGCATGAAGGGCAGGAGGTGTGTTTAGGAGATGTGTGGCGCTTGTTTATGCAATGAATGTTTGTATAATCGCACATTGACTGGATTGCATGAAGGGCAGGAGGTGTGTTTAGGAGATGTGTGGCGCTTGTTTAGGCAATGAATGTTTGTATAATCGCACATTGACTGGATTGCATGAAGGGCAGGAGGTGTGTTTAGGAGATGTGTGGCGCTTGTTTAGGCAATGAATGTTTGTATAATCGCACATTGACTGGATTGCATGAACGGCAGGAGGTTTTTCTTAGGAGATGTGTGGCGCTTGTTTAGGCAATGAATGTTTGTATAATCGCACATTGACTGGATTGCATGAACGGCAGGAGGTGTGTTTAGGAGTTGTGTGGCGCTTGTTTAGGCAGCACTGGGCATCAGACAAATAGGCCTGGGCACTGACTAACAACTTGTCACCAAATTGGAAGTTAAAATTGTCTACATTTAAAAAAATAGTTAAAAGAAAATCTACTTACACTAGTTCAAAAATTTGGGCTGCCATCATACATAGGTATCCGTGTTTCTGATGATAGTGATAGATGTGCACAAACGCTAAGGAGAACTTGTTTAACACTAAATACAAATTAAAACAAGTCCTTAAAGGCACTGGCTGTTAGTGGTAACTACTCAAAATAGTTGTTAGCATAAAAACTTACTCGGTACGATCAATGGAGAGCTGTTGATAGTATAAAATATAGTGAGAAACGACTTCCTCTGCAGTACCTTAAATTGTAGGTGACACATCTTTGTAAACTTTGCATGTATTATACAAAGGAAATAATTTTTTTCAAGTAAGGGAGCATTTTGAACTGAAGTATTTTAAGAGAAACGGACATAGTCCGAAAAACAATCTCAGTCCGACAATTGTAACGGAAGTGGAGGTTCTTGCATAGAAAATACCGCCTGAATCTTGACATTCAATGCATAAATCTAAACTTTGTTGTTAATTTTCCTTCACAGAAACTTTAATTAGGGCAATTTAACTAGGTCCTTGGAAAAAGAGAAGTTAGTAACTTGTTCATTGCAATGAAGATTAAAGGCACTTTATTAGGCCACAGGGCACTAATTGTTATTGTAAAATGCGCTATACAACAACTAGTTGTTTTTATAATTGTTATTATTTTAAAAGGATATTCTTGCAAAGAACTCATCTAGATTCTCAATGTGATTCCAGCGAGCTGTAAAAGAAGAGAACACAAACATTGTCATTTTTCTCACACATTAACTCTTGGTTGACAGTGCAGGCAATCGCCAATGACCGCCCCGGTTTGTTTCAAGAAAATGACCATGATCCAATGGGGATGCATTGTGAACTGACCTCCTTGTAAACTTACAGCGACCGTGATGTAAAACTACCAGGCTGAAAGAGGTCCATTGCTTTAAGTGCCTTTTGCAAGATGAAAATTGCTGTGCCCTCTAAAAGATGAAATTTAATGCCTGAGGTACAATCTGTGCCTCAATTTTTTTGTTTAAGTACAAATTTTGCAATTTTGGACCTATTACAAGTAGGCCTTTATTATAGAAAATGATCCATCACCTTTCCCAGTATCGTCGGTAACATGCAGCATCACATTCCGCTCATCATGGTCCACATCATCTGTCGACTCCAGTCGCTGGTACTCTGTCTGTATTCCTTCCATCTTTCCCGCTTCAATGTCTCTCACCAAGTCTCCCTTTGCTATATCAGTTTCTTTGAGCTATCATTGTTCCTCCTGCTGAAAATAAAAAATTAATTTATAAGCATCTTTTTAAGGATTTTGATATATCTTTTGTAGATCAAGTTTTCGGCCGTGCCATGAATCCCCACTCACTGTGAATGAAGTTGTACATGTAATATAATTTACCTGTAGAAGTTTCAGCTTCAATAAATCACAAAGTTTTGAGAAATCAAAGAGTCAATGTCTCACTGAGACAAAAAGGTCAAGTTGAGGTCATTTTTGATCAGGGTGGTCATGTTGGTGCACATCATTTGCTGCAATTTGGTAATAAGATACCTTTGTGTCAGTTTGTGGCGATACAAATTGTCAATTGCAAATATGCCTGTTGGGTGCAAATTTCAATCCTCTGCAAACTTAAGCCTCAACTGAGCGTGCAATCTTTATGGCCCAAATTAATCTTACATTTTACAAGTGCACACGAGTTTAAGCCTGCTCACCAGACATTCCATGCAAACGTCAAGCCTTGCGCAAATTTTGTGCCGTCAACAACATTTTTGGACCGGCTTTTGCTACATATCAAATTAAAAGTCATTCCTGCAACTTACTTTCTATTCCAAATCATACTTTATTTATTGGTGCATGCGCATATTATAAAAATAAGATAAAATGAACGAAAAAGTGGTACATGATCATCATGATACCGAAACTTTCCAACCAAACAGTTACACTTACACTTATAGTTTGTAAAAACCGAGTAAAAACTCGTAGTTTTGTACTGCACTTTGTCTTAGTTGCGATAATCGTAACCCTCCATCCTCCCGACGGTCGGAGACCGGAGGGTTACGACACAAGACTGATATTATCGGTGTAACTAGCAGTTTTGACCAGTTTTTGCCAGACTCGTGATCAGATTCGTCCTTTTTTTCCACTTTCCAAAATCATGACAGACATTCTAAACACATGGAGTTGATCTTTATTGTATGACAACGTCATCTGGAACCCTTAAAACTACATCATGAAAATATTTGGCAGAAAAAACGACAAAAACTTACCAAAAGACTGACCGAATATATCCATAATCCATAGCGGGACCAACTAGTGATTTTGATGTCGCACTTGCTTGGCAACAACCAATCAGCGTGACCCAACCATCGATGTCGTATGCGTATCGGCCATTCCAGCTTGCAAACTCACCGCACTGTGTGTGTAAGCACCGATCCCCCGCACCGAGTGCGCAGCATGCAGGCATGTACATGTACATGTATTGTGTACACTTGCACACACACACACAACGTCAGGGTGTGTTTGGCCATGTGGGGGTATGGAGCAGCACACGGTACTTACGAGCTGTATAGTTTGTGCACGCACGATGTTCATACAGTACATGTACATGTACATGCCTGCATGCTGCGCACTCGGTGCGGGGGATCGGTGCTTACACACACAGGCGGTGAGTTTGCAAGCTGGAATGGCCGATACGCATACGACATCGATCGTTGGGTCACGCTGATTGGTTGTTGCCAAGCAAGTGCGACGTTCAAAATCACTAGTTGGTCCCGCTATGGATTATGGATATATTCGGTCAGTCTTTTGGTAAGTTTTTGTCATTTTTTCTGCCAAATATTTTCATGATGTTGTTTTAAGGGTTCCAGATGACGTTGTCATACAATACAGATCAACTCCATGTGTTTAGAATGTCTGTCATGATTTTGGAAAGTGGAAAAAAAAGGACGAATCTGATCACGAGTCTGGCAAAAACTGGTCAAAACTGCTAGTTACACCGATAATATCAGTCTTGTGTCGTAACCCTCCGGTCTCCGACCGTCGGGAGGATGGAGGGTTACGATTATCGCAACTAACTTTGTCTGTGCTATCTACACTACAATTCACGGACAGATTGAGTTTGTACAGTAGCTAAGTAACACCATAGATCAAGGAACAGATAGATATGACTGCGAGTCATGTTTTAATAAACCATTTTTGAATTGAATTGAAAAAGATACATCTACTGCTATTTCGTGCTAATGACCGCGCAATCAATGCAAAAAATGTCAATGAATCAATGAAGGTTGTTGTTTTTCTGAAATGTCTGACAGTCGTTAAAAAAAATGAAAATTAAACACTCTTTCAGATGTCATATGGCAGCAAAAAATATATATTTTACATTCACGAAACACCCTATAGCACGTAAACAGTAATTTTATACTCACAAGACTTTCTTGAATCCATTAAATGACGAATTATTGCGAAGTAAACATCAACTCAATTTCTACCGAACGGAAGCTAGCACACTATTGGGCCCGAAATAGCCAGCCGCGTATTCCCGGAAAAACCAGCCGCGTATTCGGGAAATAGAACACATACAGTACAGGGAGGTGACAAGATTTCGCATTTTGCTCGATTCAAAACTGTAATCCGTTATTTTAATCGAACGAATTTTGCAGTACAAGCAATACAACACAATTTTTTAATAGATAATATTTTTATTTATTAACTATAAATTATTTTGAGGCAAAACATTATATTTAACCAATTGAAAAATAAATGAAAAAATGGGCCGCAAACAATCGAGCCAAATCCGAGTCAGTTTGTTTGCATTACGTCTGTTTTGTACAAAATCATAGATTGAAAAGAATTTGTACCCTTCGTTATGATATAAAATTAATTTTTTAGACCAGAATCTTAAAGACTGATACCATAGGCACTCAAAATAACGAAGCGTCAAAAATTGGTTCACTAATTAGTTGTTAATTAACCACAGTAATGTATGCTATTTTCAATGAAAATGCGCACAACGGTTGACTTAAAAACTATTTGAAAAGAATTTGTACCCTTCGTTAAAATATAAAATTAATTTTTAAGACCAGAATCTTGAAGACTGATTCCATAGGCACTCAAAATAACAAAGCATGAAAAATTGGTCCACTAATTAGTTGTTAATTAACCACAGTAATGTATGCTATTTTCAATGAAAATGCGAACAACGGTTGACTTAAAAACTATTTGAAAAGAATTTGTACCCTTCGTTAAAGATATAAAATTAATTTTTAAGACCAGAATCTTAAAGACTGATACCATAGGCACTCAAAATAACGAAGCGTCAAAAATTGGTCCACTAATTAATTGTTAATTAACCACAGTAATATATGCTATTTTCAATGAAAATGCGCACAATATAATGCATAGTGGTTGACTTTTATAAAACTATTTGAAAAGAATTTGTACCCTTCGTTAAGATATAAAATTAATTTTTAAGACCAGAATCTTAAAGACTGATACCATAGGCACTCAAAATAACGAAGCGTCAAAAATTGGTCCACTAATTAATTGTTAATTAACCACAGTAATATATGCTATTTTCAATGAAAATGCGCACAATATAATGCATAGTGGTTGACTTTAAAACTATTTGAAAAGAATTTGTACCCTTCGTTAAGATATAAAATTAATTGTTAAGACCAGAATCTTAAAGACTGATACCATAGGCACTCAAAATAACGAAGCGTCAAAAATTGGTCCACTAATTAGTTGTGAATTAACCACAGGAATATATGCTATTTTCAATGAAAATGCGCACAATATAATGCATAACGGTTGACTTAAAAACTATTTAAAAAGAATTTGTACCCTTCGTTAAGATATAAAATTTATTTTTAAGACCAGAATCTTAAAGACTGATACCATAGGCACTCAAAATAACGAAGCGTCAAAAATTGGTCCACTAATTAGTTGTTAATTAACCACAGGAATATATGCTACTTTCAATGAAAATGCGCACAATGGTTGACTTTAAAACTATTTGAAAAGAATTTGTACCCTTCATTATGATATAAATTTAATTTTTGTAACCAGAATCTTTAAGACTGATACCAAAGGCACTAAAAATAACGAAGCGTGAAAAATTGGTCCACTAATTAATTGTTAATTAACCACAGTATTATATGCTATTTTCAATGAAAATGCGCACAACGGTTGACTTAAAAACTATTTGAAAAGAATTTGTACCCTTCGTTATGATATAAAATAATTTTTTTTAACCAGAATCTTTAAGACGGATACCAAAGGCACTCAAAATAACGAAGCGTCAAAAATTGGTCCACTAATTAGTTGTTAATTAACCACAGGAATATATGCTACTTTCAATGAAAATGCGCACAATGGTTGACTTTAAAACTATTTGAAAAGAATTTGTACCCTTCGTTATGATATAAAATTAATTTTAAAGACCAGAATCTTAAAGACTGATACCATAGGCACTCAAAATAACGAAGCGTCAAAAATTGGTCCACTAATTAATTGTTAATTAACCACAGTAATATATGCTATTTTCAATGAAAATGCGCACAATATAATGCATAGTGGTTGACTTTAAAACTATTTGAAAAGAATTTGTACCCTTCGTTAAGATATAAAATTAATTGTTAAGACCAGAATCTTAAAGACTGATACCATAGGCACTCAAAATAACGAAGCGTCAAAAATTGGTCCACTAATTAGTTGTGAATTAACCACAGGAATATATGCTATTTTCAATGAAAATGCGCACAATATAATGCATAACGGTTGACTTAAAAACTATTTGAAAAGAATTTGTACCCTTCGTTAAGATATAAAATTTATTTTTAAGACCAGAATCTTAAAGACTGATACCATAGGCACTCAAAATAACGAAGCGTCAAAAATTGGTCCACTAATTAGTTGTTAATTAACCACAGGAATATATGCTACTTTCAATGAAAATGCGCACAATGGTTGACTTTAAAACTATTTGAAAAGAATTTGTACCCTTCATTATGATATAAATTTAATTTTTTTAACCAGAATCTTTAAGACTGATACCAAAGGCACTCAAAATAACGAAGCGTGAAAAATTGGTCCACTAATTAATTGTTAATTAACCACAGTATTATATGCTATTTTCAATGAAAATGCGCACAACGGTTGACTTAAAAACTATTTGAAAAGAATTTGTACCCTTCGTTATGATATAAAATAATTTTTTTTAACCAGAATCTTTAAGACGGATACCAAAGGCACTCAAAATAACGAAGCGTCAAAAATTGGTCCACTAATTAGTTGTTAATTAACCACAGGAATATATGCTACTTTCAATGAAAATGCGCACAATGGTTGACTTTAAAACTATTTGAAAAGAATTTGTACCCTTCGTTATGATATAAAATTAATTTTAAAGACCAGAATCTTAAAGACTGATACCATAGGCACTCAAAATAACGAAGCGTCAAAAATTGGTCCACTAATTAGTTGTTAATTAATCACAGTAATATTTGCTATTTTCAGTAAAAATGCGCATAGCGGTTGACTTTAAAACTATTTCAAAAGAATTTGTACCCTTCGTTATGAAAACAAATTCATTTTTTAGACCAGAATCTTGAATACTGATACCATAGGCACTCAAAATAACGAAGCGTGAAAAATTGGTGCACTAATTAGTTGTTAATTAATCACAGTAATATTTGCTATTTTCAGTAAAAATGCGCATAGCGGTTGACTTTAAAACTATTTCAAAAGAATTTGTACCCTTCGTTATGAAAACAAATTAATTTTTTAGACCAGAATCTTGAAGACTGATACCATAGGCACTCAAAATAACGAAGCGTGAAAAATTGGTCCACTAATTGATTGTTAATTAACCACACTAGCATATGCTATTTTCAATGAAAATGCGCACAACGGTTGACTTTAAAACTATTTGAAAAGAATTTGTACCCTTCGTTATGATAAAAAATTAATTTTTAAGACCAGAATCTTGAATACTGATACCATAGGCACTCAAAATAACGAAGCGTGAAAAATTGGTGCACTAATTAGTTGTTAATTAATCACAGTAATATTTGCTATTTTCAGTAAAAATGCGCATAGCGGTTGACTTTAAAACTATTTCAAAAGAATTTGTACCCTTCGTTATGAAAACAAATTAATTTTTAAGACCAGAATCTTGAATACTGATACCATAGGCACTCAAAATAACGAAGCGTGAAAAATTGGTGCACTAATTAGTTGTTAATTAATCACAGTAATATTTGCTATTTTCAGTAAAAATGCGCATAGCGGTTGACTTTATTTCAAAAGAATTTGTACCCTTCGTTATGAAAACAAATTCATTTTTTAGACCAGAATCTTGAAGACTGATACCATAGGCACTTAAAATAGCGAAGCGTGAAAAATTTGTCCACTAATTAGTTGTTAATTAACCTAAGTAATGTATGCTATTTTATTCAATGAAAATGCGCACAATTCAATGCATAGCGGTTGACTTTAAAACTATTTGAAAAGAATTTGTACCCTTCGTTATGATAAAAAATTAATTTTTAAGACCAGAATCTTGAAGACTGATACCATAGGCACTTCAAATAACGAACCTTGAAAAATTTGTTCACTAACTAGTTGTTATGATGTCCCATAGAGGACTATGGTGTTCCATAGAGGACAGCCTCCGTTGGAGTTGTGAGTTGGGCCGTCGGAGTTATGAGTTGGGCCGTCGGAGTTGTGCGTTGGGCCGTCGGAGTTGTGGGTTTTCCGTCGGAGTTGTGAGTTGGGACGTCGGAGTTGTGGGTTGTCCGTCGGAGTTGTGAGTTGGGCCGTCGGAGTTTTGGGTTGTCCGTCGGAGTTGTGAGTTGGGCCGTCGGAGTTGTGGGTTGTCCGTCGGAGTTGTGAGTTGGGACGTCGGAGTTGTGGGTTGGGCCGTCGGAGTTGTGGGTTGTCCGTCGGAGTTGTGAGTTGGGACGTCGGAGTTGTGGGTTGTCCGTCGGAGTTGTGAGTTGGGCCGTCGGAGTTTTGGGTTGTCCGTCGGAGTTGTGAGTTGGGCCGTCGGAGTTGTGGGTTGTCCGTCGGAGTTGTGAGTTGGGCCGTCGGAGTTGTGGGTTGTCCGTCGGAGTTGTGAGTTGGGCCGTCGGAGTTTTGGGTTGTCCGTCGGAGTTGTGAGTTGGGCCATTTGAGTTATGGATTGTCCGTCGGAGTTGTGAGTTGGGCCGTCGGAGTTGTGAGTTGGGCCGTCGGAGTTGCGGGTTTTCTGTCGGAGTTGTGAGTTGTCCGTCGTAGTTGTGAGTTGTCTGTCGGAGTTGTGGTAAAGTTTAAGTGTAAGGGGTCCCGATTTTTACATATTTTACATATTTTTAACACCAGGAACTTTAGGTACAACGATTTTTATTCAGACCGTTTCATTCCGATTGGTTAAACTGCGGTCAATCAGGAGAGAATGTGCAACTTAATGAGTATTCATGACTGTTAATTTCGTGCACACACTACGAAAGTGTTAGCTGTCACTTTGTGTACAGAAGTACATAATTATTAAAGCACCAGACTGCTGTGACATTCATTGAAATTTACGTCATACTACATGAAAATGAAAAGGCTGATCCAGCCAATCACTATATATTTTTTTAACTTTTAATCGTTGAAATATTTTTTGATAAAGTAAAAGCCAACAACTCTCTATAATCCTTGGAAAATTGCAATGTTACATATTTTGGCCTTCAAATGGTCTTTAAAAATCTGGCAATGCATCTGTAAATTGCTATATTATTAGGTTCCCGGGTGATACATAAGGAGTAGTTTTTGTTTTTGTTTGACAAACAACCCATCAAGGATTAATATCAATAAAACTAACTCAAGGCATCGTCAGATTTATGATAATAATTTTATTAGTTGTAAGCACAGCTTTCATACACACAGATCACAGCTCGGGTATCAGGAAAACTTGCACAGTTCCGTTGGCTTAATTCATTCATGCGTTCGTATTGTCGTTTACAACAAACATAATATAGGTTTTCTCGGTCAATTTTCATGCGTTCGAATTAAAGCTAAAAAGAAACCCTAGTTTGAGAGGATTAGGAGGAAATGCGTGAATTTGAACGCATGTTAATGATTTTGAATGATTTTTTGCTGAAATTGGCCGGGAAAACCTATATTTAAACATGAGAGTATAATTATGTTTCTGAACAATAAAATAATGTTTTTGAGTAATTGTTTTTAACGATTTTTTTATGTAAAAAAAAAACTTTGCTTCGATCGAACGTCGAACACACGTCCGTCGTGAGTTTGTACGTTTCGAAAAAGTGTTTTTCTTGCATTTTTTTCCGGCAATGTCGACCAGGTGTATTGCTGCTGGATGCAGCAAAACAACTAAAGATGGGGTCAGTTTGCAAAGTGGTCCGGTCCGACGACCTTTCCAGCGCTGTGCAGCAAACACTTCGAGCCGTCCTCTCCGAGAATCCGCAATACACTACACATTTTGACATGAAGAGAAAAGTTCTTTTCTAAAACATGACGCCATCTCAACAATTTGTCCAGCTAGTGGAGAAGTCGAAGAAGTTGGCACTGCATGCGATTCATCGCGCCTCGATTGACGTCACGAACAGCGCCCTCTCGTGTCGGGCTTGTTTTCAAATTTGTAAATAACATGGAAACTAGTTTTAAAACCTTAGTTAATTTTGTATTCATATTCCACTCATCAAAACACATAATTTATTTTAGTGACAAAAGCTTTATTTTGACAATATTAATACCACTTCCAGGTGACTTTTGTGCCTACCCTTTACAAAGGTACAAATCAGAGACATTAATCGAGCAGGTGAAGGATATTTTTTGATATCCTTCCATTGTCTTTAGCTATGTCATTATTGAGCACATCACAACTTCTGGAAGGTGGTAGCAGCAATCACATTTCATCATTGTTCGAGAGGTCTTCACACATGCTTGACGATGTCGTGCTGACCTGCCCTGTATGTTCAAATTCTACACTTTGCTGTTCGTGGTTTTCCCGGTCAATTTCGGGAAATGAGCAGCCAATTTAACCACCAGCCTATTCTTTTTCGCACAAAATCGAATGCTTCTGAAAAGGGTCATTCGATTTCATTTTAAGACTAGTCAAATGTACTTTTACGTCATTCAATTTAACAAAATAATCATTCCATTTAACAATTTATCGAAGCTGCATTCAAATTCGCATGATTTTTTGGGGGCAGTCAATAGGAATTTGTGCATTCTTAAAAACGCTTGGTTAACTTGTGTTTCCTTACTTATGTTAAAGGCATGCTGTTCATTATTTTTGCACTCTTGAACATAGTTATGCCAAGATGTCTGGCACGCCAACAGATTGATGGTTGGCGAAAATTTACCCCCCAAAAACATAAAAAATAAATGTAGGTTTTCTCGGTCAAATTCGGCAAATGAGCAGCCAATTTAATTTTCATGCGTTCGAATTAAAGCTATTTTGCCTCTCCGGTTTTTACTGCGTTTCAAATTCAGAATTCGGTCATTCAATTTCGTTTTGAGGCATTCAAGTTCCTAGCACATTCATTCTTTTTCATGACACACAATCATCATTCAATTTAGCAAAGCTGGTTCGACTAGAGATTTTGCTGATTTGATCATTTTCAATTTCGTAAAGAGGCAATCAATTTCGCTCACCGATAATTCAAATAAGTACGACTAAAGAAATACGAATAAACAGAAAAACTGTATAAGGCAAACCGTTTCGTACCTTCACTTTTAAATCAAGCGAACCTTATTTTCTTTGTTTTATGTTTCCAGTAGACTGGAAGGGTTGTTTTCTTCTTTATTTTTTTCGGGTGACCTTCAATGGTTAACTGACCAAGACCTGAAATTTGAATGTGTGTAAAAAAAAATTTGTTGTAAAAAAAAAAAAAATTCCAGTTGTTGGTTTTTATAAATATTCACCAACCATCTGTTGGCGGGCCAGACATCTTGGCATAATTATGTTCAAGAGTGGCAAAAAATTAACCGCGTGCCTTTAACATTCGTATAAGAAAACAACAAGTTAACCAAGCGTTTTTAAGACTGCACAAATATCAGAATTGACTGCCTCAAAATGAAATTGAATGACTAAACACATGCCTCAAAAACACTCCTGCGAATTTGAATGCAGCTTCGATGAATTGTTAAATTGAATGATTATTCTGTTAAATCGAATGACGTAAAAGTAGATTTGACTATAGTCTTAAAATGAAATCGAATGACCCTTTTTTAGTAGCATTCGATTTCGTGCGAAATAGAATAGGCTGGTGGTTAAATTGGCTGTTCATTTTCCGAAATTGACCAAGAAAACCTATATTAAAAAAATCGGGTCTTGCTCAGTTAACCAATAAATCTCTCCGGAAAAAAAAAATAAAGAAAGAAAAAAAATCTTAAGGGGCCCCAGGTAAAGTCTACTGGAAACATAAAAACAAAAAATTAAGGTTCGCTTGCTTTAAAAGGAAAATCACGAAACAGTTGCTTTTAACTTTACAGTAATCTTATTATTCGTATTTCTTTGGTCGTACTTATTTGAATCCTCGTTTAGCGAAATTGATTGCCTCTTTACGAAATTGAAATGATTAAATCAGCAAATCTCTAGTCGAACCAGCTTTGCTAAATTGAATAATGATAATTGTGCGTCATAAGAAAAGAATGGGTGTGCTATGAATTTGAATGCCTCAAAACGAAATTGGATGACCTACTTCTGAATTTGAAACGCAGTAAAAACCGGAGAGGCAAAGTAGCTTTAATTCGAACGCCTGAAAATTAAATTGGCTGCTCATTTTCCGAAATTGACCGAGAAAACCTATATTCTAATCAGGCCCGCATCCTACCTGCAGTTATTAAAGAATATTGTTACAATGCACGAAGAACATTTCGAATAGGGGCGTAGATAAATAATAGGTTTTCTCGGTCAATAGCGGCAAATTAGCAGCCAATTTAACCACCAAGCTATTCTATTTCGCGCGAAATCGAATACTACTGAAAAGGATAACTCGATTTCGTTTTATGATTGGTCAAAATGTAATGTTGCGTCATTCGATTTAACAAAAATAATGATTCAATTTAATAATTCATCAAAGCAGCATTCAAATTCGCAGACGCTTCTTGAGGCGTGTGTGCCACGAAAAAGAATGTAAATACTCTAAATTGAACAGAGTGCTAAAGGAATTTGAATCAGCTCAAAACGAAATTGGATTGCCGAATTCCGAATTTGAAACGCAGTAACAACTGAGGAGACAAAACAGCTTCAACTCGAACTCACGAAAATAAAATGGCTGCTTATTTTCTGAATTCGACCGAGAAAACCTATAATTTTATGAGATCTGCCATCTGACAACATAGTGCGAACAAAACATCGGCCTAATTTCCCAATAAAAGCATAAAACACAAGTCATGGGTCCATCCATTTCATGTAGGCCTAAGGTAAGCAAAAACGACATCTCATTGCCTTCTCGGTGAGGAATCGAGTCAGCAAGGTACAATAATCACAATCGGAACTCAATCACGGAGCCTCAATCACATGTGAAAATTGCCAAACAAGAACCCGCAAGTAGGCCTACGCCAGCAATTATTGGCCATTGTTTAGTAAAACAAATAAAAGTCAGACGGCCAACTCACAACTACGACGGCCAACCCACAACTACGACGGCCAACTCACAACTCCGACGGACAACTCACGACTCCGACGGCCAACTCACAACTCCGACGGACAACCCACAACTCTGACGGCCCAACTAACAACTCCGACGGAAAACCCACATCTCCGACGGACAACCCACAACTCCGACGGCCAACTAACAACTACGACGGCCCAACTAACAACTCCGACAGACAACCCAAAACTCCGACGGCCCAACTTACAACTCCGACGGACAGCCCACAACTCCGACGGACAACCCACAACTCCGACGGCCCAACTCACAATTCCGACGGACAACCCACAACTCCGACGGCCCAACGCACAACAGTACTCCGAAGGCCCAACTCATCTCCGACGGCCCATAACTCACAACTCCAACGGAGGCTGTCCTCTATGGAACACCATAGTCCTCTATGGGACATCATAACAACTAGTTAGTGAACAAATTGTTCAAGGTTCGTTATTTGAAGTGCCTATGGTATCAGTCTTCAAGATTCTGGTCTTAAAAATTAATTTTTTATCATAACGAAGGGTACAAATTCTTTTCAAATAGTTTTAAAGTCAACCGCTATGCATTGAATATTGTGCGCATTTTCATTGAATAAAATAGCATACATTACTTAGGTTAATTAACAACTAATTAGTGAACAAATTTTTCACGCTTCGCTATTTTAAGTGCCTATGGTATCAGTCTTCAAGATTCTGGTCTAAAAAATGAATTTGTTTTCATAACGAAGGGTACAAATTCTTTTGAAATAGTTTTAAAGTCAACCGCTATGCGCATTTTTACTGAAAATAGCAAATATTACTGTGATTAATTAACAACTAATTAGTGCACCAATTTTTCACGCTTCGTTATTTTGAGTGCCTATGGTATCAGTATTCAAGATTCTGGTCTTAAAAATTAATTTTTTATCATAACGAAGGGTACAAATTCTTTTCAAATAGTTTTAAAGTCAACCGTTGTGCGCATTTTCATTGAAAATAGCATTACTGTGGTTAATTAACAATTAATTAGTGGACCAATTTTTCACGCTTCGTTATTTTGAGTGCCTTTGGTATCAGTCTTAAAGATTCTGGTTAAAAAAATTAAATTTATATCATAACGAAGGGTACAAATTCTTTTCAAATAGTTTTAAAGTCAACCATTGTGCGCATTTTCATTGAAAGTAGCATATATTCCTGTGGTTAATTAACAATTAATTAGTGGACCAATTTTTCACGCTTCGTTATTTTGAGTGCCTTTGGTATCAGTCTTAAAGATTCTGGTTAAAAAAATTAAATTTATATCATAATGAAGGGTACAAATTCTTTTCAAATAGTTTTTAAGTCAACCGTTGTGCGCATTTTCATTGAAAGTAGCATATATTCCTGTGGTTAATTAACAACTAATTAGTGGACCAATTTTTGACGCTTCGTTATTTTGAGTGCCTATGGTATCAGTCTTTAAGATTCTGGTCTTTAAAATTAATTTTATATCATAACGAAGGGTACAAATTCTTTTCAAATAGTTTTAAAGTCAACCATTGTGCGCATTTTCATTGAAAGTAGCATATATTCCTGTGGTTAATTAACAACTAATTAGTGGACCAATTTTTGACGCTTCGTTATTTTGAGTGCCTTTGGTATCCGTCTTAAAGATTCTGGTTAAAAAAAATTATTTTATATCATAACGAAGGGTACAAATTCTTTTCAAATAGTTTTTAAGTCAACCGTTGTGCGCATTTTCATTGAAAATAGCATATATTACTGTGGTTAATTAACAATTAATTAGTGGACCAATTTTTCACGCTTCGTTATTTTGAGTGCCTTTGGTATCAGTCTTAAAGATTCTGGTTAAAAAAATTAAATTTATATCATAATGAAGGGTACAAATTCTTTTCAAATAGTTTTTAAGTCAACCGTTGTGCGCATTTTCATTGAAAGTAGCATATATTCCTGTGGTTAATTAACAACTAATTAGTAGACCAATTTTTGACGCTTCGTTATTTTGAGTGCCTATGGTATCAGTCTTTAAGATTCTGGTCTTTAAAATTAATTTTATATCATAACGAAGGGTACAAATTCTTTTCAAATAGTTTTAAAGTCAACCATTGTGCGCATTTTCATTGAAAGTAGCATATATTCCTGTGGTTAATTAACAACTAATTAGTGGACCAATTTTTGACGCTTCGTTATTTTGAGTGCCTATGGTATCAGTCTTTAAGATTCTGGTCTTTAAAATTAATTTTATATCATAACGAAGGGTACAAATTCTTTTCAAATAGTTTTAAAGTCAACCATTGTGCGCATTTTCATTGAAAGTAGCATATATTCCTGTGGTTAATTAACAACTAATTAGTGGACCAATTTTTGACGCTTCGTTATTTTGAGTGCCTTTGGTATCCGTCTTAAAGATTCTGGTTAAAAAAAATTATTTTATATCATAATGAAGGGTACAAATTCTTTTCAAATAGTTTTAAAGTCAACCATTGTGCGCATTTTCATTGAAAGTAGCATATATTCCTGTGGTTAATTAACAACTAATTAGTGGACCAATTTTTGACGCTTCGTTATTTTGAGTGCCTATGGTATCAGTCTTTAAGATTCTGGTCTTAAAAATAAATTTTATATCTTAACGAAGGGTACAAATTCTTTTCAAATAGTTTTTAAGTCAACCGTTATGCATTATATTGTGCGCATTTTCATTGAAAATAGCATATTATTCCTGTGGTTAATTCACAACTAATTAGTGGACCAATTTTTGACGCTTCGTTATTTTGAGTGCCTTTGGTATCCGTCTTAAAGATTCTGGTTAAAAAAAATTATTTTATATCATAACGAAGGGTACAAATTCTTTTCAAATAGTTTTTAAGTCAACCGTTGTGCGCATTTTCATTGAAAATAGCATATATTACTGTGGTTAATTAACAATTAATTAGTGGACCAATTTTTCACGCTTCGTTATTTTGAGTGCCTTTGGTATCAGTCTTAAAGATTCTGGTTAAAAAAATCAAATTTATATCATAATGAAGGGTACAAATTCTTTTCAAATAGTTTTTAAGTCAACCGTTGTGCGCATTTTCATTGAAAATAGCATATATTACTGTGGTTAATTAACAATTAATTAGTGGACCAATTTTTGACGCTTCGTTATTTTGAGTGCCTATGGTATCAGTCTTTAAGATTCTGGTCTTTAAAATTAATTTTATATCTTAACGAAGGGTACAAATTCTTTTCAAATAGTTTTTAAGTCAACCGTTGTGCGCATTTTCATTGAAAGTAGCATATATTCCTGTGGTTAATTAACAACTAATTAGTGCACCAATTTTTGACGCTTCGTTATTTTGAGTGCCTTTGGTATCCGTCTTAAAGATTCTGGTTAAAACAAATTATTTTATATCATAACGAAGGGTACAAATTCTTTTCAAATAGTTTTTAAGTCAACCGTTGTGCGCATTTTCATTGAAAATAGCATATATTACTGTGGTTAATTAACAATTAATTAGTGGACCAATTTTTCACGCTTCGTTATTTTGAGTGCCTTTGGTATCAGTCTTAAAGATTCTGGTTAAAAAAATTAAATTTATATCATAATGAAGGGTACAAATTCTTTTCAAATAGTTTTTAAGTCAACCGTTGTGCGCATTTTCATTGAAAGTAGCATATATTCCTGTGGTTAATTAACAACTAATTAGTGGACCAATTTTTGACGCTTCGTTATTTTGAGTGCCTATGGTATCAGTCTTTAAGATTCTGGTCTTAAAAATAAATTTTATATCTTAACGAAGGGTACAAATTCTTTTCAAATAGTTTTAAAGTCAACCGCTATGCATTATATTGTGCGCATTTTCATTGAAAATAGCATTATATTCCTGTGGTTAATTCACAACTAATTTATAGTGGACCAATTTTTGACGCTTCGTTATTTTGAGTGCCTATGGTATCAGTCTTTAAGATTCTGGTCTTAAAAATTAATTTTATATCTTAACGAAGGGTACAAATTCTTTTCAAATAGTTTTTAAGTCAACCGTTGTGCGCATTTTCATTGAAAGTAGCATATATTCCTGTGGTTAATTTACAATTAATTAGTGGACCAATTTTTGACGCTTCGTTATTTTGGGTGCCTATGGTATCAGTCTTAAAGATTCTGGTCTTAAAAATTAATTTTATATCTTAACGAAGGGTACAAATTCTTTTCAAATAGTTTTAAAGTCAACCACTATGCATTATATTGTGCGCATTTTCATTGAAAATAGCATATTTACTGTGGTTAATTAACAATTAATTAGTGGACCAATTTTTGACGCTTCGTTATTTTGAGTGCCTATGGTATCAGTCTTTAAGATTCTGGTCTTAAAAATTAATTTTATATCTTAACGAAGGGTACAAATTCTTTTCAAATAGTTTTTAAGTCAACCGTTGTGCGCATTTTCATTGAAAATAGCATACATTACTGTGGTTAATTAACAACTAATTAGTGGACCAATTTTTCATGCTTTGTTATTTTGAGTGCCTATGGAATCAGTCTTCAAGATTCTGGTCTTAAAAATTAATTTTATATTTTAACGAAGGGTACAAATTCTTTTCAAATAGTTTTTAAGTCAACCGTTGTGCGCATTTTCATTGAAAATAGCATACATTACTGTGGTTAATTAACAACTAATTAGTGAACCAATTTTTGACGCTTCGTTATTTTGAGTGCCTATGGTATCAGTCTTTAAGATTCTGGTCTAAAAAATTAATTTTATATCATAACGAAGGGTACAAATTCTTTTCAATCTATGATTTTGTACAAAACAGACGTAATGCAAACAAACTGACTCGGATTTGGCTCGATTGTTTGCGGCCCATTTTTTCATTTATTTTTCAATTGGTTAAATATAATGTTTGGCTCAAAATAATTTATAGTTAATAAATAAAAATATTATCTATTAAAAAATTGTGTTGTATTGCTTGTACTGCAAAATTCGTTCGATTAAAATAACGGATTACAGTTTTGAATCGAGCAAAATGCGAAATCTTGTCACCTCCCTGTACTGTATGTGTTCTATTTCCCGAATACGCGGCTGGTTTTTCCGGGAATACGCGGCTGGCTATTTCGGGCCCAATACTGTGCTAGCTTCCGTTCGGTCAATTTCTTTGTTGTGATGTTTCTCAAAATTTCTCAACCTTGGTCTACGTCTGGTGTCCGTTTGTAGATACGACCTACCGTGCACATCTGGGTACTGAGCCAACGAACCAGACTAGTATCAGCTGTGACCTCATAAAGTCTGTCATAAGTGTGGGAATCTATGGTGGCCCTGAAGGGACATCGCATATTATCGCAAACGTGTGCGTATCCACGCTTTTGCGTGCGTTGTATATAGAAGGATGATTAAAAAGAGCGTGCTGCACCCTATCCAGCATCTAAACAGGCTTCCAGTGCCACCAACTCCGCGACGCGTTAAGCAGATTTTAAATATTGCTATAAAACCTGCTTTAAAATCTGCTTTAAAAAAACCTGCTTAAAAATCTGCCTGGAAATCTGCTTCCAAAAATCTGCTTAAAAATTTGCCTGGAATTCCGCTGAAGAAAACCTGCTTAAAAATCTGCTTTAAATCTTATTGTGGTGTTCAAAGCTGTATATATTTCTTTCTCCATGGATATTTGTAAAAGCTCAAGTCAATTAGCTCATAAAACGGGTAAAAATTATGACGTCATGCATGAATATTAAGAGGCAAACCCAGACCCGAAATTGGACGTTATCTTGTCTAACTAAGATGTTTATTTAAAAACTGTTTAGTTAGGTCCAGTGACAGTAACAGATTACTCGAATTATCAGAAGGGGGTTCGACCTGGGCACGGAGATTGTCAGTTAATTGAGTATTTGACATGGGACTACAGACTGCATCTTTTTCAGACCTCACCCAAATAACTAACATGTCATGTACAATACAAATCACTGGTCTGGTACGTGATTTGAAACGTTTGTGACAGACAACTCGCACAGTTCAAACCAATCTTATCGACCCTTCAAGCTCAGTATACTGCCCGTCATACGTGAGGAACTACACATGGCCTATACATAGCATTGGTATGGCCCAAATTCAATTCAGATCAAATTTAGAGACACTGGACACTATTGGTAATTGTCAAAGACTTGTCTTCACAGTTGGTGTATCTCAACATAATGCATAAAGTAACAAACCTGTGAAAAATTGAGCTCAATTGGTCGTCGAAGTTGCGCGATATTTAAAAAAAACACCCTTGTTGCACCATGGTCCCACGAATTAACTTGTGTGCTTTCAGATGCTTGATTTCGATACCTCATTCTAAATTAATTTGAGGTCTCGAAATCAAATTCGTGGAAAATTACTTCTTTCTCGAAAACTACGTCACTTCAGAGGGAGCCGTTTCTCACAATGTTTTATACTATCAACCTCTCCCCATTACTCGATACCAAGAAAGGTTTTATGATAATATTTATTGTGAGTAATTACCAAGTATCCACTACCTTTAAAACAAAATTAATTCGGAAAAGCTTTTTTAAAAGGTGAACCAGTAAAATGTGATACCGAAAATTAAAACGACCGACATTTTAGAGCTAACAAATAACACCTTTTAATAATAATTATCTCCTTACATCATTAATACACTGAAATGATCAGAATGAGTCACATTCATAATTATAGTATTTATTTCAGTATTACTTAAATTTCACATAATAAGCAGAGCTGTACTCTCCACTATACCTCGGACAAACAGTATACAATTTATAATCAGACATTCATCTTAGATCATTTTCTTTAAAAATTATCTCAAAATCACTTTTAATCACTTATGCACAGTTAAGGTTTTATTTTAGTTAAATGAATGCACACTAAAAATCAATAAAAATTCTCTTCTCTTGACAAAAACAATTTGACACCTCCATCATTTTCAACTAAGTAAAATAACGTTGTTTTGAGAGCAAAGTTGCATGCCTAGAGTATTTTTCGATGATCCTAATACTGGGCCATTAATTGTTTTCCATCTTTCAATTATTTATTCTACGACAAAGAAACCTACTCAAAATAGAATTTAATGGAACTCGTTGTTTTTTATAATACTACTGTAACAACCAACATCTTGAACTCTCGCCTTACCAAGCGAACACAATGGTGACGATTTCTTTTTAACTACACCAGATCACGTCACAAACAGTGAAAACCACGAATTATTTGACACGTAAAGAAATATAGTACAGGACTTATTAATGTTTAGAAAAGTATACGAAAATCGGTCACGCATATTTATAACGGGTGTTATTAATATTATTGAATATTTATTTGTCGGAGTGTGGGCGAGAGGAGTAACAGGGAAGTAGTTAATTTAAAAAAAAAATGCAGCATCAGATCAAAGTAAATGGGACTAAAACTTAATACATTTCAGTTTACTTTATAAAAAATATTAAATGATACATAACGCACCTTGTTCAAAAGGCAACAAAATGCACAACAATTTAAAACCGAGCCGCTTGACTGTACAAACCATCTCTTTATACACAAGTTTTAATTGAGTTACTGCAAAAACAGGTGGGGATAATAAAAATGCCCTTACTATATAAATATAGTTTTGTTGTTAAATGCATATGTTAAGATACACCAAGTGAGAAGATTGGTCTTTGACAATTACCAATAGTGTCCACTGCCTTTAATAAGCTTAAATTTTAACAGCACGGCATATTCATCTGTTGGTAGATTTGTCTGGGTAGTCAATTTTCATTCAAGCTTTTATTATATATAAATAAAATGTCAACTTACAGTATTCATTTTTTTGCACTGATAACACTCTAAAAAGCCACGGATCGAATAAAAGAAATACCCTTGAAAGACTTAAAACTGGTGTATAGCACACGATAATTAATATTCAAAGTCACATCACTACAGCATTTAACACTACACTTGAGAATATGATCTGTTCTAACAGGTTGTTTACTCTCAATCCGTTGAAGTTAGTAACCTAGTATAAATACATTGTTTGTTTGAATCAAATAAAGTACAAGATCAGACACAAAGCGGTGATCATGACAACAACACTGCTTCTATGAAGTCTATTTACCCCCAAAACAGGGTTTGACCTTTATAGTGGATTTATGTATCTGAAACCGGCAAAATAGAAACATTTCCAATATACTCTACCAATGCTTGATTCTTGAAACCTGTAATAACGTAACCTCAGATCAGGACACAGTTTGCACTTTTCTGTCAGAGTACATTCCATGACCTCAGATCAGAACACAATTTGCACCATCTCATTCAGATTACACATTCCATAACCTCAGGTCAGGAAACAGTTAGCACTGTATCTCAGTCAAAGTGCATTCCAAGACATCAGATAGGAAACCGTTTGCACTGAATCTCAGTTAGAGTGCATTCCATGACCTCAGCCCAGGGAACAGTTTGCACTGTATCCCTGTCAAAGTGCATTCCATGACCTCAGATAAGCAAAGAGTTGCACTGCATCATAGTCAGAGTGCATTCCATGACCTCAGATCAGGAAAACAGCTTGCACTGTAAGTTCCCAATGCTGCAAAGCACCACACAACGTTCCCTCATCTAGATGCTGAACAGGCTTTGATGAGAACTTTGATGAGTCAGAGTGCATTCCATGACCTCAGATCAGGAAACAGTTTGCACTGTGTCTCCGTCGAAGTGCATTCCTTGAGATCAGGTATGTCTTGTTGATACTGAAGATATAAACATATCTACTGTTTTCAACAAATTCGACATCGTGCCCAAATTCAGGAGATGCATTGAGACCAAGAGAAGCAAGAATCTCCTTGTCAATGTCATTGTTATTTACATTGACTCTCTGTACATTAGGCAGCCTTGACAGCATACACAGAAGTGGCTTCATGTTTCCATTTTCAAGCCCACAATCTGTCAGGTCCAATGATAGAAGGGATGAAACTGGGGTGATTGTACCTTTCTGAAGGCCACAGAGGTTGTTCTTTCTCAAGATAACCCACTTAATGTTGCCCACAGCAGCAATGATATAGAACAATCCCTTCATATCATTCTTCTGTAATGAGCAATCTGTGAGAATCAAGGACTCTAAGGACAGAACCTGACTGACCTGAACAGGCATTAAGCCATGAAGGTTGTTCCCACTCAGATTAACCTTCTTGACATAGCTCAATGCTGACAGAAAACGGAAAAGAACATCAACAGTGTCTTTCGTTAAACTGCATCCACTTAGATTTAACAGCGTGACAGACATGGAAGAGCAGATGTCATCAGTTTGCAAACTACACAAGCTGTTGTTGCTAAGATTTACTGCTGTAATACTGTCAGTTTCTGAAATCATTCTAAACAACCTTGAGATGTCTTTGCTGTTCAGATTGCAGTCACCCAGATAAAGGGATAAGGCATACATGGAAATATCTCTGAGAGTTTCAATCTTGCCATTCATGTTGATTCCATGGAGATCCAGAGACTTCGTTGTGATACCATGTCGCATCATGTCCTTCACAAGTTCAACATCAGACAAAGAATGACCAATGGCACAGATGTATGATACATGTGGCAGTTTAATTGTCCTTCCCAAGGTTTTCACAAAATAATGAGCAGCCAAGAGGTCTTCACCTTGAAGCAAACCAAAAAAACGAACCCAATCTGCATCTGCAAGGTCTCTCACCATGAACTCCAACTCGGCCTCAAACAAAAGCAACATCATGATCCTACTATACGGAATATAGTTGTAAAGGAAACCAATGAAGGTGTCCAGTTCGTTATGGCTTAGCTTCTCATTTACAAGGGCAATTATTATTTCAGCAGCAGCTGAATTCAGCCCACAACAGAACCGAAGTAAATACTCCATGTTGTCCATATTACCACCCAGAATTTGTGACACATACTTCCTGAACATCTCAGGGTTTGAGGATGCCAAGTTTGCAAGGTACATTGCTGCATAATATTCCTGAAAGGTTTTATGGAGGAAGGTGACACAGTCAAATTCCTCCAACTCATGCATAGCCTTGGTGTTGGCCAGCAAGCCAACTTCACAACCCAAAGCCACAGCTCTCTCAGAGTCAAAATCTGCCCGTGTAAAATGAAGCTTGACACCATTTGGATTAAGCAATCCCTCAAGTGCTACCTTTCCAAGTTGTTTACTAAGGTCATCAAATGTTGCTGTTGTGAAGGTGTCGGAACAAGTTGCTGAGCTTTTACTAACCCTGTGCTGATAGAGGACCCTTACTGCACTGTTAAACAGCTTTGTGACCCTATCAGGTAGCTTATGGCATTCCTCCCACGTGGTACACATCAACCAGAACATCAATGGTATCTCTCCTAATGTGCGTAGGGTTTGTGACTCCTGGACTTCCTTCAGGAGCTCACTTTGGTATTTGGAATCATAGTTGGTCAGATATTTCCCAACATACTCCTGCCTGTTTTCATCATTGAAACCAGTTACCCTAACCCGAGTAAAATGTGGATACCACTTGAGAAGCTTGACAGCTGTAAACTGTCTGCTAGACACAATAACTCGGCAAGATTTGAAGGACTGGAAGGAAAGGACACCTTTGATAGTATCTAACCCATTTGCCCTGTCTAACATTTGAAACAAAACCTCATCTGCCCCATCAAACAGAATGAGGACTTCCTCTGGATGTTTCTGAATGAAAGATTTCAGATCATTTTTTGTCAAGCAGTTACAGTCTGTAAGGATCTGTGAAAATATAGCATCAATGAAGTTGAACTCCTTGCTCATGAGGTTAACATTCAAGAGAAATAAGAGACTGTACATCGCTAGGGGAGACTGTGAAAGAACGGGACGCTTTGGGGATTGAATAAGAGCCCAATCATAGGCAATCTTTTTCATAAGTGTGGATTTTCCATAACCAGTCTCAGCTGTGACTAGGATTCGTTTTGTACCAGGACCATCGGGATGTAAAATGTCTTCATAAGAACCCAATGGAATCTTCTCATGGTCAGGTTGTAAGGTGGAGTTCTCAGACTGATGTCCCTCAAGACGATTCGTTTCTCTCAGGAGTTGCAAGTTGACATGAAGTTCAGGCATCCCCATGGCTCGCTCCTTGGCCAAAGGGTACGTCGTGACTTTTATTGTTTCGATGTAATGGTTGGCTATTTCTTTACTGCAGGTCAATACATCAACAGAAGACCCAGCCACATCTGAAATCAGTCGAAGATTTAATGAAATTGTGAACCTTAGAAATTAGTGTTTTTTCTTTGTTAGACAATCACAGGAATTCACAAGAAAGTTTGCCATTGATTTTTGTCAATCAATTGGATCTCATCTGGTTTTTTTAAACCAGGATCCTGGTTTAGGTCATTTGTAGCAAGCGGGGTTCCAGGTGGAATTCCTGGCGGAATAGATCACAACCAGGATCCCGGTGGAACTTTTTACTTACATTTTTGTAAGTGGGTCCCTCTGCGAATCCCTGGAGATTTTTCTTTAGGGAAAGTCACAGTCAATTCAGACAGCAGGTTTAAGTGAAACTGAGATATGTTCAAAGGCTTTACGAAAAAAAAAATCCATATGAGTGCGTAAGAGGTCAACTAAGGGTTATTCTATTTCACGAGGCAACAGAATGCAGTACCGAAATGCACTCAAAATCTGTTTGAAGAAAGATCCTTTTAATTTGAAATGTTTCCACAATTGTACAAGAAATAGGCACGAAACTCTCGTCCACCCATGTCCCAGCGTTATGTATGACAAATTAGTAGTTTGGACGACATGTGACAAGTGCTCCACCACTCAAATAAAAAAAAAAAGGATTTGAGTGCAGTATATAAATGCATTATAAGTGAACAGTACCTGAAAGTCTAGCTGCCATGTCAGCACGCTCTATCTCAACCAATGCTGCCCTCAATGACTCCCTTGCTTCAGTGTCGTTGGTTTGCTTTCTTCTCCAAGCAATGAACATCTGAAAGGCTTGTTCTTCCAGGTTGTCTCTGTTGTTATACACGAATGTCTCAATCTCTGCAGCACTAAAACTCAACGTGGTCCCAAGTCGACGCCAATCTTTCCCGATGTTTCTAGACAAGTCCCGAAACAGGATTTCATCAAGGCAACGTTTTTCTGCGAAAGAATACCATGTAACATGATCAACTAGAATATAGTTGTACCAATGAAAATGAAACATTCCAGACCTTCATAACTTTGTTGAACAACCGACTGTTGTACAACATTGAGGACTATGAGGAAACTGCAGTGCATGCTACAGGACCACTTTGGGAGCACATGGGTTGATTTTCAAACAAGCTCTCTACCAACTTATCCCTATGTTGGCAGTCTCCCTATTTTGTCTTTCTGATGTATAGCTTCTGACTGGCACCCCTGAACAAAAGTATGACAAAATTTTGAAGACCACCAACATCGGGGCAGATAGCTCAGTCAGTAGAGCGCCGGCACGTTAATTCAGAGGTTATGGTTAAAATCAAAATGTTTTTTGTTCAACCCCCAAAAAGTTTTACATTACATTAACTGAACAAATTTTAGTTGAAAACAAAATTCACATCAGCTGTTGATCACTTTATGGGGTTTTTTTTGAGAAAAAAATTCTTCCAAAAAACACTATAATCCTCACTGATACAATTTCCTTCAATTTGACTGTTACTTACGAGTTCAGCTTGACTGTTACTTACCAGGAGACTCATTCGATGAGACAGCATCGTTCTTCTGTGGCCCTGATGACATGATGACCAACACTTAGGACTACAGGGTAATGAGCGAACAATGGTGACTTTTTACCGATGAAAAAATGTTCACGATGAAGATCCGTATTACCTGTATAACACAGCAAATGAAATGAACTAGTTGTTTTCAACAACAAAAGAGTGTACACTGAAGTAAGATTACTCTGAAAAATCAATGTTTTGTCCGCATTTTAATAAAAGTGGAGAATTGAGCTATGTATAAACGTGTTTGGGCAGTTCTGTGAAGAGTGAACCTTAACCATCAAAACGTAAACCTATTTGTTCATGTTATTGGTTTCTCCATGTGCCAAAATGAATGAATTTATAAATTTGTGAAAAAGAAATAATGTGGTTCGAGTCTGAAAACATAAAATAACTTTTTCCCAAAATGTTTTTAAATGTATTTTTTTTCTGTGCCATTTTCTTTCTCGGTGGTTTTGTTTTACAAAAGTATTTTGATTATTCAACTGGTTCAATATCTAATTTATTTGATAACTTTTATACTGTGGTTTTTGTCTGGCTTTACATTAAATGAAAGTTGCATTGTAGGTATATTTACAACATCCAACAGCAGATGAGCACCGAGTGAGGCTATTATAGAGTAAGGGAAGCAAGATGGCTGATTGATGCATACAAAGTATTAACATCATCTATTTCAACCTCCATGATGATAGTAAAACTAGTAACCTAGCTTCACGGGAGAAAGGGTAGAGGGGAGCATAAACAAACATTTATCAATTGAATAATTCTTAGTTTTGTTTGAGTGCATTTCATTTAAAATCATGCCTCAATCGATCCCATGTTCTTTATAAAATAGTCAAATAGAATGGATCCTACATTTACAAAATCCCAAAGGAAGTGTCATCACACAAATGCCAAGGTTAACACGATGACTGCATAGAGTAGATAAGAACGGGGTAGACAATTCTACATCCATTGGTATAAGACCCAGTTAATAAACTGGGCGCTTAAAATGTTGATTCACTTACTCTACATCCACGGTTAATTCGGCCATAAAAAAAGTAGTCAAGCATCTAATTATAACCATCAGCTCTGTGGTAAGATCGAGTGAACCTCCATTGTGACTGTGAGTGCAATAATACACTTGACCATTCCCACGTAATAGCAACTTCCCTCGTCTGCTATTAATCTTACCTTGTCGTAACCCCTGTATCCTCCATGCTCCATATGGCGTGTGTAGGCCTACTCTAGTATAGTAGCTGTCTCGTAATCAGTGTCTGTTGCCGGCGGAAGAGTCCATCCTTGCCTACGTTACCTGACCTCATGAGGTACACGTACCGACTCGTTCTATCGTATCTTCTTCACCGATAGCTTAATTTCCCCAGCAAAAACGATCAATCATCGGCCCCCCTCACGATCATCTCAGTGCATTCTACCATGGAGGTATAAATTAGACTAATTTATTCCTCCATGATTCTACCATGCTCGGTCAAAGGCAGTGGTTACAGTGCTTGCTCCCTGGCTGTGCAAAATACGCAACAGCATGCATCAACACAACGCTCTTTCGGTGTGTGCGGTTCTCGTGGTGATGATGCTGTGATGTGTCACACTCGAGAAAGCCGCCCATTCATCAACCCATCATATAGGCTATACACTGCATGCAACATACCGTAGACCCAAATAGACATCAACCAATAATAACATACAAACTGTACATGTACAACGTCATTGCAACGTCATTATCATGTCATTAGGTACACAAGTGACATCATTGATTGAACCGTTGAACGAATTGTGCAATCAGGAAAACCCCTGGAACGTGTTTTTCGCATACAGTGTTGCAAAACCATGGCAAGCCATACAAAAACAAAGCAAAAAAAAAAAAAAAAAAAAGTTTACCCAATACTCTGACAGCATTGGAATTGCGTATAAGATCTAGCTATTTTTAAATGAACACTCTGCTTCGGATAGGATACTTTTATCGTGCAATTAACATGGTTGGGTTTATGTTTTAAAAGTAAAACGATGTAATGATTCAGACAAAATCCCTTGTTGCGTGGTCTTCCTTTCATTTCTAAGCGGTCCGCCATTTAGTATGAAATGGCGGGGGTGTATAGTTCACAATAGGAAAAACCCACGATTCTGGGAACATGTTAATCAAATTATCTCTGTTTGTAAACAGTTTCAAACCACGAGACAGCTCAATGCAATTACCACAATATAGTACAGCTAGGAAAGGATGAAAATCTAGTATTTCAATATAAGGCAGAGTGTACACGCGCCCGTTATAGGCGCTTATAACCCAGGTGTTTAGAAAACACCATGGGAAATGTATCCGAAATGAAAGTGTTCAAAGTGTACAAATAATCTGGCACTTCAGTATTGATGGGCCAAGCAAGAAGGCCCTAGCTTTTTTAATTTCTACCCAAATCAATCCTCAGCTGTTCCGCATAAGTTGACACAGGCTAACTTAAAATATATACTTTTTTTTAACAACCTATTTTGTATAGTTGCCAGAAGACTTTTCACTGCGTAAAAAAAAAATAGATAGAGACATTGAATCCACTTCATGTATGGCGTACGGCATTCACGAACAAAGCAGGAGGGAAACTGCTAAGTTGGATTTCAATTATGGTATTTTTTTCAATTTATTTTTAGTGTTGCATATTTCAAAAGTACACAGAATAAGTAAAGCTCCAATGGATAGAAAGTTGCAAATTGCCAAAATACAATTTATACAAAAATCGTTTAAATACAAAAATAGTATATAAATAACGGCAGTATATCGCCTTTGAAAGCAAGATTCAAATACAAATAAATAATATTAAACTCCATGTAGTAAAAATATATCAATATTAAAATAAAATAAAAAATAAAAATAAAAAGTCACGTTTAGGCCTAATACAAATACACTTCTATTTGATATAATACCTATGATGGAACAAAAACCATACAAAATCAGTTTAAAAACTGGCAAAGCTAAATTAATGACCCCAACGTTCTGAACTCAACAATTGAAAATGTTTGCAATTGAATTTTTTTCAATATATACATTTAACTGTCTGAAACAATTTATAAGAGCTGCGGAATTCCCCCCTCACCCCCCCCCCCCACAATTTGTAGATTAATGCAATTAAGAAGGAATTTTGATATTTTAAAAAAAAATAGCAACAATACTAATACTATTGAAGCCAGGTCCAAGCCAAACATGTTAGCTGCGATTCTGTTGAAACAACTACAACAGTGAGTCAAAAATGAACATACAAAATTTCTTCATGAAAAGCTCATTTTGGGGGGTTCTGGTTGAGGTCGCCAAAACGCACCCTTGCTAATTATTAAAAAGCAGGAAACGTAACAAATCTCCGTAGCACCAAATACACACGAAACAAAACCAAACATCTCGATTTGTTGTTCCTCCTTGCACGGAATTAACAAAGAAAGACAAATTTTCTGAGTGATTCCGGGGAAAAAATGAGATTCTCGTTTCTCAAAAGCACATCTTCAATGAGATTTAAAAAATAATGGTGTGAATACGTTTGGTTTGATACCCTTCGAATGTTTCAATCTATGCAGATTATATGTATAACTAACCCCTGATATTTTCATTTTAAAAGGTGGTCGGCTTTTGGAGATATCACCGAAAAACCGGAGTGAATATCATGCAGGAAGAATTATCCCTAATGCAAAATCCTAGAAGCGTTACCGTGGAAACGCCTCTTATATTAAAATGATGGTGACTTATTTTTCCCGAACCATACTAGCCTACTTATGGTACTTAAAAGTGATGTTTCTCAAGATGCATTATACTATCCAAAGCTGCTACTTCTTACCACGTAAGTTGTTATTTACATTAATTTTTCGAAGTCGAAACGAAGTCGATTGCCAAACACCAGACCTTTTATGTGTAGTTGAAATTGATATTAATCCTCAATCAGTATTACACATTAAACATTTTCTAAAAAGAACAATCGTCAACAATTATTGTTTACCCAAACTATTTTGATAAAGGTACCACAAAGGAAAATAAGCAAATATCCGGTCATCAAACCACATCTTATACAGGCACTTTTTTATTTGACACTTTAAGAAGTTTAATGGACTGTGTACATATATCTTACAATCGTTGATCAAGAATTATTATTGTTATGTAGTAAAGGGTGAATATACTATTGTGGTGCACGAGTGGAGTAGAAAGTAGAACATTTAAGAATGCAGCATATTTTGTTCATTAAAGTATGGGGATAAAAACTTAATATATCAGGAAACAGTTTGCTCTGTAAATCAGGCAGAGTGCATTCCATGACCTCAGATCAGGAGACAGTTTGCTCTGTAAATCAGGCAGAGTGCATTCCATTACCTCAGATCAGGAAACAGCCTGCACTGTATCTCTGTCAGAGTGCATTCCATGACCTCAGATCAGGAAACAGTTTGCACTGTAATCGGTCAGAGTGCATTCCATGACTTCAGATCAGGAAACAGCCTGCACTGTATCTCTGTCAGAGTGCATTCCATGACCTCAGATCAGGAGACAGTTTGCTCTGTAAATCAGGCAGAGTGCATTCCATGACCTCAGATCAGGAAACAGTTTGCACCGTATCCCGGTAAGAGGGAGTTCAATGACCTCAGATCAGGAGACAGTTTGCACTGTATCTCCGTCGAAGTGCGTTCCTTGAGATCATGTATGTCATGTTGCTACTGAAGATATAAACATATCTACTGTTTTCAACAAATTCGACATCGTGCCCAAATTCAGGAGATGCATTGAGACCAAGAGAAGCAAGAATCTCCTTGTCAATGTCATTGTTATTTACATTGACTCTCTGTACATTAGGCAGGTTTGACAGCATACACAGAAGTGGCTTCATGTTTCTGTTTTCAAGCCCACAATTTCTCAGGTCCAAGGAGAGAAGAGATGAAACTGGGGCGATTGTAGCTTTCTGAAGACCGCAGAGGTTGTTCTTACTCAGGCTAACCCATTGGATGTTACCAACAGCAGCCATGATGTAGAACAAACCCCTCATATCATTCTTCTGTAATGAGCAATCTATGAGAATCAAGGACTCCAGAGACTGGACCTGACTGACATGAACTGGTGTTAAGCCATGGAGATTATTCCTACTAAGAATAACCTTCTTGACATTGCTCAATGCTGACAGAAAACGGAAAAGAACATCAACAGTGTCTTTCGTTAGACTGCATCCACTTAGATTTAACAGCGTGACAGACATGGAAGAGCAGATGTCATCAGTTTGCAAACTTTCCAAGCTGTTGTTACTAAGATCTACTGCTGTAATACTGTCAGTTTCTGAAATCATTCTAAACAACCTTGAGATGTCTTTGCTGTTGAGATTGCAGTCAGCCACAAAAAGAGATAATGCATGCATGGAAATATCTCTGAGAGTATCAATCTTGCCATTCATGTTGACTCCATTGAGATCTAGTGACTTCGTTGTGATGCCATGTCGCATTATGTCCTTCACAAGTTCAACATCAGACAAAGAATGACCAATGGCACAAATGTATGATACATGTGGCAGTTTAATTGTCCTGTCCAATGTCGTCACAAAATAATGAACAGCCAAGAGGTCTTCACCTTGAAGCAAACCAGAAAAACGAACCCAATCTGCATCTGCAAAGTCTCTCACCATGAACTCCAACTCGGCCTCGAACAGAAGCAACAACAATATCTTTCTATACGGAATATAGTTGAGAAGGAAACTCATGAAGGTGTCCAGCTCGTTGTGGCTTAGCTTCTCACCTACAAGGGCAATGATTATTTCAGCAGCAACTGAATTCAGCCCACAACAGAACCGAAGTAAATACTCCATGGTGTCCATGTTACCACCCAGAATTTGTGACACATACTTCCTGAACATCTCAGGGTTAGAGAATGCCAAATTTGCAAGGTACATTGCTGCATAATATTCCTGAAATGTCTTATGGAGGAAGGTGACATAGTCAAATTCCTCCAACTCATGCATAGCCTTGGTGTTGGCCAGCAAGCCAACTTCACATCCCAAAGCCACAACCCTCTCAGAGTCAAACTCTGCCTGTGTAAAATGGAGCTTGACACCATTTGGATTAAGCAATCCCTCAAGTGCTACCTTTCCAAGTTGTTTACTAAGGTCATCAAATGTTGCTGTTGTGAAGGTGTCGGAACAAGTTGCTGAGCTTTTACTAACCCTGTGCTGATAGAGGACCCTTACTGCACTGTTAAACAGCTTTGTGACCCTATCAGGTAGCTTATGGCATTCCTCCCACGTGGTACACATCAACCAGAACATCAATGGTATCTCTCCTAATGTGCGTAGGGTTTGCGACTCCTGAACTTCCTTCAGGAGCTCACTTTGGTATTTGGAATCATAGTTGGTCAGGTATTTCCCAACATACTCTTGCCTGTTTTCATCATTGAAACCAGTTACCCTAACCCGAGTAAAATGTGGATACCACTTGAGAAGCTTGAGAGCTGTAAACTGTCTGCTAGACACAATAACTCGGCAGGATTTGAAGGACTGGAAAGAAAGGACACCTTTGATAGTATCTAACCCATTTGCCCTGTCTAACATCTGAAACAAAACCTCATCTGCTCCATCAAATAGAATAAGGACTTCCTCTGGATGTTTCTGAATGAAAGATTTCAGACCTTTTTTCGTCAAGTAGTTACAGTCCGTAAGGATCTGAGAAAATATAGCATCAATGAAGTTGAAATCCTTACTCATGAGGTTAACATTCAAGAGAAATAAGAGCCTGTATATCGCCAGGGGAGACTGTGAAAGAAGGTGACGCTTTGGGGATTGAATAAGAGCCCAATCATAGGCAATCTTTTTCAAAAGTGTGGATTTTCCATAACCAGTCTCAGCTGTGACTAGGATTCGTTTTGTACCAGGACCATCGGGATGTAAAATGTCTTCATAAGAACCCAATGGAATCTTTTCTTGGTCAGGTTGCAAGTTGGAGTTTTGAGAATGATGTCTCTCAAGTCGATTCGTTTCTCTCACGAGTTGCAAGTTGACATGAAGTTCAGCCATCCCCATGGCTCGATCCCTGGCCAAAGGGTACGTCGTGACTTTCATTGTTTCGATGTAATGGTTAGCTAGTTCTTCACTGCAGGTCAATACATCAACATAAGACCCAGCCCCATCTGAAATCAGTTGAAGATTTAATGAAGTTGTTAACCTTAGCAATTAGTTTTTTCTCTGATAGACAACTCACTACTAGAGGAATTCATAAGACAGTTTGCCAAGTGGTTTTTGCCAATCAAATGGATCTCATCGTTTTTTACCAGGATCCTGGATTAGGTCATCAGGGATTCCCGGTGGGATAATTCACATCAGGCATCCCAGTGGGTCCCGCCACGAATCCCAGTAGATTTTTCTATAGGGAATGTCAATGTTATATAAATTGAATATAGTGAAATCAGACAGCAGGTTTAAACGAAACTGAGATATGTTTAAACACTTTACGAAAATAATATGCATATGAGTGCATTGTCATAGAATATGACAAGAGGTAAAACTAAGGATTATTCCATTTGACGAGGCGAAGCCAAGTGAAATTGAAAAGGCCAGATTTCACTGTGTAATTCGTGTCTAAGACAGTGCAGGAACGAAATGCGTTCAATATATTACAGGAAAGATTCTTGTCATTTGAAATGTTTCCACATTATGCAAAAAAATAGACACGGAACTCTCGTCCATGCGGTTGCAGCTTTATTTTTGAAAAAATAGTATGGCAGACATGTGGCAAGTGCTCCACCTCTCAAATGAAAAAAGAATGTCAGTGCAGAAATGAAATTTTAGCCAACAGAACCTGATAATCTAGCTGCCATGTCAGCACGCTCTATCTCAACCAATGCTGCCCTCAATGACCCCGTTGCTTCAGTGTCGTTGGTTTGCTTTCTTCTCCAAGCAATGAACATCTGAAAGGCTTGTTCTTCCAGGTTGTCTCTGTTGTTATACACGAATGCCTCAATCTCTGCAGCACTAAAACTCAAAGTGGTCCCAAGTCGATGCCAATCTTTCCCGATGTTTCTAGACAAGTCCCGAAACAGAGTTTCATCGAGGCAATGTTTTTCTGCGAAAGAATACCATGTAACATGATTAACTAGAAGATA
Organism: Asterias rubens; assembly: GCF_902459465.1. Lineage (NCBI taxonomy): Eukaryota > Metazoa > Echinodermata > Asteroidea > Forcipulatida > Asteriidae > Asterias > Asterias rubens. The sequence continues at coordinate 4,022,006 of NC_047076.1, forward strand.
GTTAGACCAATGAAAATGAAACATTCCAGACCTTCATAACTTTGTAGTGCAATTGAGGACTATGAGAGTCTTGTCACACGAGGCAACTCTTACAGCCAACTTGGAGGTAACTTCAGTGCATGCTACAGGACCACTTTGGAAGCACATGAGTCGATTTTCAAACAATTTTTGTATGATCAAAAAGAACATTATCTGACATTCATAAATACCTCAGACAGTTTCGCTATAGTCCTATTGGTGGAGAGCGCGTCACGTGGGTGTGTGTAGGCCTATAAACCTTTGTTTATGACCAGTAAAAAGTGTTGAAACATGGGCGTGACACGCGAGTTTGCACCTGCGCTTATAAGACAGTTTCTTCATTCCCATTGGTCGAGAGCAAAGGCCGAGACAGTTGTGCCACATCACGCGATACGCGCGACGCGCAAAGCATTCCCTTATAAGGAGTTGTTTACCCGAGGGCCTTGACTGGGTCTTACCATTTCATAGCTGGAGGGGTGTTGTGTTGAAAGAAATCATTGACAAATTTTAATTTTTGCTTTTATTTTACTTTTTGGCCATAAGTAAGTATTGATGTTTTTGACCGAAAAGGTATTTATGAATGGGAATCAAAGTGTGTTGAATCGGTTTTCAACTAGTGGTTCAAACCCGCCGAGGCCTGGTCCTTAATAATTTTACCTTGACTTCGTCTCGGTAAAATTATCAAGACCCAGGCCTCGTTGGGATTAAACCACTAGTAGGAGGCAAGTCTGATGAGAATCCAGCATACCGTGGCCGTTTGTCAGAGGCCGAGTTACCGCGATTCATTTGAAGACACGACCGTATTTTTTTCGAAAAAGAAATACAAAAATCCGAGTGTATTTTATGAGAACATTTCTTTGCTTTCACTTGTTATGTAAGTTTTTCATTGGGCCAACGATTTTTTTTACAAGTTTTCCCAAAAGTTATCAGAAGTTAATCCTGTGCGAGAGCATGGACATATTTGGAAATCCCTGCACCACCGTGGTTAAAATTTTAAACAATTTTGATCGTTGCATACATCATACAAGTCATACGCCAGTATGAAAACATTGACTGCTATGAGGGGCACAGTTAAAATTCTAGGCCCTCGGTGATGTCAAAACCCATGGCTTTGCCCTCGCCATGGGTTTTGGCATCACCAAGGGCCTAGAATTTTAACTGTTCCCTGATTATTAAGCAGTCAATATTTCTTTTATATACCGAATAAAGATTCTTCTAATCAACAACACTCTGACTATACGGTGAAAGGTCGTCTGCGAAGAAAGGTCGAACCGTGACACGGAACGCTAGTCGTACATTATACATATCATAGTTGCGTTATTTTCATAACGGGCATAGTCAATTGACTATGCCCCGGTAGAAAAGGGGGGCTATTTCCATGACTCCATTTGTAACCAATCAGATTAGAGGATCTATACATGAGGTGTAAAAAGCTCTCTACCAACTTAGCCCTATGTTGGCAGTCTCCCTATTTTGTCTTTATCTTACTGATGTATAGCTTCTGACTGGCACCCCTGAACAAAAGTATTGACAAAAAGACCACCAACATCGGGCCAGATAGCTGTCAGTAGAGCGCCGGCACGTTAATCCAGAGGTCGTTGGTTCAAATCCAAGACAAATGTTTTTTGTTAAACTCCCCCAAAACCGTTACTTACATTAACTGAACAAACTTTACTTGAAAATACCATTCACATAAGCTGTTGAGTATTTTATGTTTTTTTTTTTTTTTTTTTAAACTATTTCTTCCAAAAAACACTATAAATCTCACTGATACAATTTCCTTCAGCTTGACTGTTACTTACCAGGAGACTCATTTGATGAGACAGCATCGTTCTTCTGTGGCCCTGATGACATGATGACCAACACTTAGGACAGTACAGGGTATTCAACAATGAGTGAACATGGCGACTCTATAACTCTTTACTGATGAAATTGTTACAAAGATCTCTAGTACCTGTTTATCGAAAGGCAGTGTTGTTTACAATTAAAAAGAAGTTAAGGTATCGTATGAATAAAAACTAGTAAATATTGACAAGTACAGCAACAAGGAAAAGCATCAACTTCTAAGTAGAAGCATTTTCTAAATTCCGTATGAATTAACATATTCTTTTACTGCAAAGTATTCACTTAATGCTTTGGAGTAAATAGTTGTGATATCAAGCTGTCGTGGCTGAATGGCTCTTAACAAAAGAAACTCCACTCACGTCTTGTAGCACACCACGAACCCACGAACCCATAGCAAGCAGCATTTGATTTAACAAAAACATAGACAAATGTACAAGTCAGCTATGAGATGTTGATTCTGACAACAGTTTGAGATAAAGGTGATTTATCCACAGAAACGTCAGTCTTTTATTGACCAAAGCACAATTTTAATTACCAAAAGTTAGAGTGGAGAAGGAGAGTGTTGAATGAGAGCTGAATACGAGCATCAAATTTAGCTTTTTAATTTTAACTTAAAAGTTAAAATAATACAATGCTCAACATTCCATTGTTTCAAAAATCGATACACTGCTGATGAGAAGAAAAAAATCATATGCTTTTTAATATCTAAAACAGCTTGCTTTATTGAAACAAAAACCTCAACGGTTTTATTTTAACCTCAACATAAATATAAACGAATTCATGTATTGTTTCTCTCATGAAACATTGTGCACGAGTCTATTCGAAATTTCAGTGATATCTCTCATTGGGACATAAACCTTTATCCTAAAGGAACTTTGCTAAACACTGTAATTTCTTTAGAGGTGCCTTTACTTCTGTGTTCAAGGTTGCTCTCGATCCTGGGCTGCTTTGAAGAATTACCATTATTTAATTGAATTTTGTACCATTTTCTCCGTTTTATTCATATGGAAAAGTTATAAAAAGAAAATAATTTACTTTCATGTAAAAGTAGATTTTGAGCATTTTAGTAAATACTTTCCAGTAAAAGCTTTTACTTCCTTTTATTTATATGGATGGTAGTAAACACTTTACTTTAAATTTTACTAAAGTAAAAGAAAAAATTAACTTTTACTCATACGACCCAGCCATAGTTCTAAATATACTTGTTATATCCCAATTTTGATAAAAGTGAAGGATTTGATATGTATGGGCCTAGCTAGCACTCACTGCACTGTTGTAACGTAGATTCCAAGGGCTGCGTTTGATGCACAGTACCGACTTGTCCTATCGATATCTTCTTCAACGACATACTTATTTCCCCAGCAAAAACTATCAATCATTGGTCGGTCCCTCATCTCGGTGCATTTCTACATTCATGCTCGTAGTCATAAGGCAGTGGTTACAGGAGTTCCCTCGCCCTGCAAAATACGCAACAGCATGCTTCCACTTCATAAATCCTATCTGATGAACGGTGGTCGTCCTCCACTTCCCTGTGCGATTCATGAGGTGATGTGTCACACACGAGAGAAAGCCGTCCACAACCCATCATAACAGCTCCACACTGCATGTAGACCCCAAAAGGGCTAGACATCCAAAAATAGCATACTGTATTTTATGTACAATACAAAAACTACATGTATTGAAAACATTGATTGTGAACCGTAACGTTGTGCCATAATAGGAAAGCTCATGAATTGTGTTTTGCCAAGGTTGCAAAACCATGGAAAAGCTATATAGAGCAGGAACCCAGGGAGGTCAGCCTAGCTGGAAAGTTAACCAATTATCATGTATATGGCGATGGTGCGTGTACATGCCTTAGTAAGGAAATGGACGTCTGGCAAGCACACTCTGGTGGGTGCGGTCATGGGGGCCTTGGGAAAGGGCCCAAAAATTGAGCTAGCTTAGCTGGAAATTTAACCGATGAAACCTCTTGGAACATGTTTAGCATAGTCCCAGGTATCGTGAATGGCCACTGCCAGACATTTTGGGTGGGGGGCGGGGCCAGCCAGACGTACATAACCAGTATCCAAAAATTTAGCTAGCTTAGCTGGAAAGTTAACCCGATGAAACCTCTTGGAAAATGTTCAGCAGAGTCCCAGGTACCATGAATGACCACTGCCAGACATTTTCAGTGGTAGGTTGGGCCAGCCAGACACGCCCAAATGGCCCCACCCCAAAAATTAAGCTAGATCAGCTGAAGAGTTAACCTGATGAAACCTATTGGAAAATGTTCAGCAGAGTCCCAGGTACCATGAATGAACACTGCCAGACATTTTCAGTGGTGGGTTGGGCCAGCCAGACTCGCCTGAATTATGAATACATATAATCTATAATGAACAAAATAAACCAAATTAACAAAAGAAAACATCAATAAAATAAAATAGTAGCATTATAAAAGTAATTATTGACCTTGACGGAAGTCTGTGAATCTTCACCATGTTTTTTTTTTTTTTTTCCTGTGGATTTGTAACGGGCTTTGACTGATGTCAGCTCAGTCAGGTAAACTAGGAAACTGATGTGTATGAAACTAATTTGTTGTGAGTCAAATCCTTGCTAAAAAGGTTTATAAATGCCATGTATTTCTTTTTAATCAGATATAGCAATAGTTAAATTGTTATTATTTACTTCAACATTTACTTTGTAATTGATTTACACACGTCCATATCTCAGCATGCTTGTTTTGTACCTGAAGTTGAGAAACCCGAACAGACATCTCAAACAATTTCCGTTGCTGAGGCTCTTAACTTGTAGTGTTGCTTATTCACTTAAACATAATAGTTCCATTATAATTTATTTATGGGCGGCGTACAACCTACTGGACAATGATGGTCATTACCCCATACTCCCCAACCTGATCCCAATAGAGTTTTTTCTCCTACAAATAATCCTCCTCTTCCTCCTCTGAATCTGAGTCTTCGCTCCACACTTCGCCATCTGCGGTGCTCACTAGTCCATCAACAGTTTCTTCATCCAACTCGGAATCGCTGTCACCGTCGTCGACCTCCATGTCCTCGACCTCCAAGTCCTCGTCGTTACTGCCATCAGTAAATAAAGTGTCTGGTATGGCCGGCCCTTCAAACCAGGCTGGCTTCAAGAGGTTGTCCTTCACACACCATCCATAATCGGTAGGTGACAAACCATCCCCAGGAGATGCTGTCACAGCTTGTGTCCACAATGCCCACAAACAAAAAATACTAACAGAAAAAAAACAATGCTTAATATTCCGACAGCACTGGAATTGCGTATGTGATCCAGTTTTAAAGCGACACTCCGCCTTCGGTTGGATGCTTTTGTGGGCTTTAAAAGCGTTTCTCGTGAAATTAGTTGGATTGATGTTAAAGTAAAACAATGTAACGAATCTCACAAATTCTCTCTAAATTGTGCGGTCTTCTTTTTATTTCTAAGCTACGTTTTTAAACATATTCCAACCACGAGGCCTCGATAGTACCGACTCAGACCACAGCATGGTAAGTTGCCTATCCGTCCTTGATTTTAGGATTGTGTGGCCCAAGGTGATCTAGATTCTCAGCTCAAATGCAATTACCGCATCACCACACCCAATAAATGTGAACGAAATGCTAGTATTACGAGGTAAAGTGTTCAAAACACGCACCTGTAGAGGCGCCTATAATAATAGGGTGTAAACATTTAGGAAAATGTATCCGAAATAGATTTTATATAAGTTTACAAAACCCCTGGCAATAAAGTGTTGATGGACCAAGGTCTTTAGCTTTTTAAATTACATCAAATCAATCCTCGGCTGTATGTGGACAACTACTTATTTACTTCTACTTTTTTTAACACACTTAAAGGCAGTGGACACTATTGGTAATTACTCAAAATAATTATTGGCATAAAACCTTTCTTGGTGACGAGTAATGGGGAGAGGTTGATGGTATAAAACGGCTGATGTGAGAAACGGCTCCCTCTGAAGTGCCATAGTTTTTGAGAAAGAAGTAATTTTCCACGAATTTGATTTCGAGACTTCAGATTTAGAACTCGAGTTCTCGAAATCAACCATCTGACCGCACACAATTTCGTGTGACACGGGTTATTTTTCTCTCATTATTATCTCGCAACTTCGATGACCGATTGAGCTCTTCACAGGTTTATTTTATGCATATGTTGAGATACACCAAAGGTGAAGGCTAGTCTTTGAAAATTACCAGGAGTGTTCACTGCCTTTAAGTTGCCTTTTCACTGCGGTCCAAAAAATAAATTTAATGAATTAAAAAATAAATAAATAGAGACATTGAATCTACTTTATGGTATTCACTAATAAAGCAGCAGGGAGACTGCCGAGTTAGATTTACATTATGGTATTTATTTAAGTGTTACACGTTTCAAAAGTACACAGAATAAGTAAAACTCCAATATATTGATAGATAGTTTAAATTATTAAGTTTATTGTTTTTACACTCGTGGCCAATGGCCAAATGATAGTAAAATTTCAATTCATACAAAAATAGATTAGATATATAAAAAATATATAGACAGTATATTGCCATTAAAAGATCCAAATACAAACAAATATCAAATTTTTAAGAAAAATATATGAACAGAACGACAAAGGCCACGGTATTCACTTCTATGTGATACTTTAGGTACATGTATACCGATGCTTAAACAAAAAAACATACAAAATCAGATTAAAAACTGCCAATGCTAAAATAATGACCCCAATATTTTGAACTCTACAATTAAAAATGTTTGCGACAACTGCATGCCTCTTGCTTGAAATAAATTTTCGAAATATTTAACTGTCTGGAACAGTTTATAAGAGCTGCACAGTTTTTACAATGCCATTGATATTGTTGTTCCTTTTTGAACAAACCCAAGCCAACATGGTAAATGCGATTCTGTTGAAGCAACTACAACAGTGCGTCAAAGCCAAAGTTCTTCAAAAACAGCTAAATTGTTTTTGTTCTGTTGAAGTCGCCAAAACGCATCATTGCTAATGATTAAAATACAGGAAACATACAAATCCCAATTTATATTCTTTATCCCCGATGCAAATTTCACATCTATTAAACCCTACTTAAAGCGTGTTACTCAAACCTGTAAAACCATGACCTCAGATCAGGAGATAGTTTGCACTGTGTCTCAGTCAAAGTGCATTCCATGACCTCAGATCAGGAAACAGTTTGCACTGTATCTCTGTCAAAGTGCATTCCATGACCTCAGATCAGGAAACAGTTTGCACTGTATCTCAGTCAGAGCGCATTCCATGACCTCAGATCAGGAAACAGTTTGCACTGTATCTCAGTCAGAGTGCATTCCATGACCTCAGATCAGGAAACAGTTTGCACTGTATCTCTCTGTCAAATTGCATTCCATGACCTCAGACCAGGAAACAGTTTGCACTGTATCTCAGTCAGAGTGCAGTCCATGACCTCAGAACAGGAAACAGTGTGCACTGTATCACAGTCAAAGTGCATTCCACGGTAACAGTTTTTTAAACTGTACCTCAGTCAGAGTGCATTCCATGACCTCGGATCAGGAAACAGTTTGCACTGTATCTCAATAAGAGGGAATTCAATTACCTCAGATCAGGAAACATTTGCACTGTATCTCTGTCAAAGTGCATTCCATGACCTCAGATCAGGAAACAGTTTGCACTGCATGCACTGTATATCAGCCAGAGTGCATTCCATGACCTCAGATCAGGAGACAGTTTGCACTGTATCTCCTTCGAAGTGCGTTCCTTGAGATCATGTATGTCACGTTGCTACTGAAGATATAAACATATCTACTGTTTTCAATAAATTCGACATCGTGCCCAAATTCAGGAGATGCATTAAGACCAAGAGAAGCAAGAATCTCCTTGTCAATGTCATTGTTATTTACATTGACTCTCTGTACATTAGGCAGGTTTGACAGCATACACAGAAGTGGCTTCATGTTTCCATTTTCAAGCCCACATTTTGTCAGGTCCAAGGAGAGCAGAGATGAAACTGGGGTGATTGTACCTTTCTGAAAGCCACACAGGTTGTTCTTTCTCAGGGAAACCCATTGGATGTTACCCACAGCAGCAATGATGTAGAACAATCCCCTCATATCATTCTTCTGTAATGAGCAATCTATAAGAATCAAGGAATGCAGAGACAGGACCTGACTGACATGAACAGGCCTTACGCCATGAAGGTTATTCCCACTCAGATTAACAGTATTGACATTGCTCAATGCTGACAGAAAACGGAAAAGAACATCAACAGTGTCTTTCGTTAAACTGCATCCACTTAGATTTAACAGCGTGACAGACATGGAAGAGCAGATGTCATCAGTTTGCAAACTGCACAAGCTGTTGTTGCTAAGATCTACTAATTCAATACTGCCAGTTGCTGAAATCATTGTAAACAGCCTTGAGATGTCTTTGCTGTTCAGATTGCAGTCATCTACATACAGACATGTGGCATGCTCAGAAATATCTCTGAGAGTATCAATCTTGCCATTCATGTTGACTCCATCTAGATCTAGTGACTTCGTTGTGATGCCATGTCGCATTAGGTCTTTCACAAGTTCAACATCAGCCAAAGAATGACAAATGACATCTAGATTTGATGCATGCGGTAGTCCAGTTGTTCTTGCCAAGGTTTTCACAAAATAATGAGCGGCCAACAAGTCTTCACCTTGGAGCGTACCTGAAAAACGAACCCAATCTGCATCTGCAAAGTCTCTCACCATGAACTCCAACTCGGCCTCAAACAAAAGCAACATCATGATCCTACTATACGGAGTATAGTTGCAAAGGAAACCAATGAAGGTGTCCAGCTCGTTGTGGCTTAGCTTCTCGCTTACAAGGGCAATTATTATTTCAGCAGCAGCAGAATTCAGCCCACAACAGAACCGAAGTAAATACTCCATGGTGTCTATGTTACCAGCCAGAATTTGTGACACATACTTCCTGAACATCTCAAGGTTGGAGGATGCCAAATTTGCAAGGTACATTGCTGCATAATATTCCTGAAAGGTTTTATGGAGGAAGGTGACATAGTCAAATTCCTCCAACTCATGCATAGCCTTGGTGTTGGCCAGCAAGCCAACTTCACATCCCAAAGCCACAGCCCTCTCAGAGTCAAACTCTGCCTGTGTAAAATGGAGCTTGACACCATTTGGATTAAGCAATCCCTCAAGTGCTACCTTTCCAAGTTGTTTACTAAGGTCATCAAATGTTGCTGTTGTGAAGGTGTCGGAACAAGTTGCTGAGCTTTTACTAACCCTGTGCTGATAGAGGACCCTTACTGCACTGTTAAACAGCTTTGTGACCCTATCAGGTAGCTTATGGCATTCCTCCCACGTGGTACACATCAACCAGAACATCAATGGTATCTCTCCTAATGTACGTAGGGTTTGCGACTCCTGAACTTCCTTCAGGAGCTCACTTTGGTATTTGGAATCATAGTTGGTCAGGTATTTCCCAACATACTCTTGCCTGTTTTCATCATTGAAACCAGTTACCCTAACCCGAGTAAAATGTGGATACCACTTGAGAAGCTTGAGAGCTGTAAACTGTCTGCTAGACACAATAACTCGGCAGGATTTGAAGGACTGGAAAGAAAGGACACCTTTGATAGTATCTAACCCATTTGCCCTGTCTAACATCTGAAACAAAACCTCATCTGCTCCATCAAACAGAATAAGGACTTCCTCTGGATGTTTCTGAATGAAAGATTTCAGACCTTTTTTCGTCAAGTAGTTACAGTCCGTAAGGATCTGAGAAAATATAGCATCAATGAAGTTGAAATCTTTACTCATGAGGTTTACATTCAAGAGAAATAAGAGCTTGTATATCTCCAGGGGAGACTGTGAAAGACGGTGACGCTTTGGGACTTGAATAAGAGCCCAATCATAAGCAATCTTTTTCAAAAGTGTGGATTTTCCATAACCAGTCTCAGCTGTGACTAGGGTTCGTTTTGTACCAGGACCATCGGGTTGTAAAATGTCTTCATAAGAACCCAAAGAAATCTTGTCATGTTCAGGTTGTAAGGTGGAGTTTTCAGACTGATGTCGTTCAAGCCGATTCGTTTCCCTCAGGAGTTGCAAGTTGACATGAAGTTCAGTCATCCCCATGGCTCGCTCCTTGGCCAAAGGGTACGTCATGACTTTCATTGTTTCGATGTAATGGTTGGCTATTTCTTTACTGCAGGTCAATACATCAACAGCAGACCCAGCCACATCTGAAATCAGTTCAAGTTAAAGACTTAAGTCACATTTTGAACCTTAGGAACTTAAATGTTTTTGGGTTAGAGATGTTCATGTTATCACTTTTAGTTTGCCTTGTAGAGATCGTTTTCAAAAAGGGTAGTCGATGTTCAGAAATTATAATGCAAGCAGAAGACTTCATTTCATTACTTACCGGGAAAAAACCTTCAAAATTGCACTTCATTTCCAAAGATGAACTGGAACTTGATACCAAGGTTTTGCACATTGTGGACTGCCCATTTTGTAATTGTATTTGCAGTCTTCCTCTCTGTTATAATAGCCCATTCAAGTTCATTGCTGGTACAAACTACGACTACTTGCCAGGATCCCGCCAGTTTTTGTAACTGGTTGAGATCATTCGAAAGAACCGGGACTCCCGGTGGGATTCCTCGCAGGATATTTCGTAACCGGGATCCCAGGTAGATGAGTGCAGTATATAAATGCATTATAAGTGAACAGTACCTGAAAGTCTAGCTGTCATGTCAGCACGCTCTATCTCAACCAATGCTGCCCTCAATGACTCCCTTGCTTCAGTGTCGTTGGTTTGCTTTCTTCTCCAAGCAATGAACATCTGAAAGGCTTGTTCTTCCAGGTTGTCTCTGTTGTTATACACGAATGTCTCAATCTCTGCAGCACGAAAGCTCAACGTGGTCCCAAGTCGACGCCAATCTTTCCCGATGTTTCTGGACAAGTCCCGAAACAGACTTTCATCGTCAAGGCAGATATTTTCTGCTGGGCAAATTTTCAATTTTTCATATTTAACTAGGTAAGAAGAATTTAAGAATTTAAAAGAATTGTTGTTATAAACAAATACCAAAACTAAACATTCCTGGAGATATGGATAATTCAATCCTGTTAGTCTGTAGTTGAAGCCCTGAAACACTAGACCAATAAAGTATTCCAGAGCTGTTTTGTTTTCATCTGAACTCCAGTAAATCATTCGGGAAAACATAATTTAGTGAAGTTAAAGGCTCAAATTTGAATCAGATTGTGTTGCCTCATGCCTTTAGAAAGAACAACATTTTTTATGTCTATAAATACCTGAACTTGCCAAGGCCAAATTAGATCGGTCCATTTTGATCAAAGCAGCCCTCAAAGCTTCCCTTGCATCCTTGGTATTAGATTGCTCTTCCCACCATACCATGACCATCTGAGATGCTACATCTCCTTTAATGTGTCCAAGTGCATCAAGTTCTTCTGACTTAACACCTAAGACAGTGCCCAGTCGACGCCAGTCTCTGCCAGTATTTGCGGCAACATCATTGATGAGCCTTTCGTCTGACTTACTAATCTCTAATGATAGAAAAAGAAGGGAAATGAAGAGCTGTTCAGATTTGGCACAGACTACCAGTGGCTGCAGTCACTGCATCAAATTTGCAAGGGTTCGAAAGAAAAACACTGCCAGCTACAAGAGGGATTGAGCTTCCAAACTGACAATACCACTGGTAAGCACAATATTGACAATTTGACAGCATAAGCACATAGCACAAATGGATTTTGCAACCCAACCTCTCAAAGGACAGCAGCAATGCTTTTAGGAGAGAACATCAATTCAAGATTCAAATAATGAGAGACAAACACAAGGCTACTGTCGTTCTCACTCTGTGATGGTGACGTTTGGTTTTATGAAATGCATTGCAACTTTTGGAAGAGGAATTGTGATCAATATCGCAAACTCTTCCAAAAGTTGGCATGGTGTCCTAGACAGGCTGGTATAGAAACATTATGGAATAAAGGTACATTGAAATTGCGAGTATGTTTGTACTCACTTTGATGCTTTCTGCCCATAATTGCATGTTTACAGACACAAACACCTCATTGGAGTTATCAACAATATCTTGTAACACCTCGTGATGCCGTAATCGCACAAAAGGATTAACCTGACATGGACAATAAAAAACAAAGAAAATTTAAAAAAATTAATTGAGAACACATGGTATCAGACAGTATATTCAATGATCTACATATTTTTAAGTTAAAAAGAAACACACTTTAGTCTACACTGAATAACCGTGCACACAGAATCAGTAAGAACTCTAAAACACAAAATTCAATGGAAGACATCTCTGAAAATCTGAATTCAATAATAAGGTATCTTTGAAATATGGAACTCAAAGTATTTTGGTATCTCGGAAATACGGAATTCAATAAGGTATTTTGTAATTTTTAAGAAGTTTTCTTTAAAATTCAAAATTCCAAGTAAAGTTTAACTGAAACTACGATTTCAATGACGAGATATCTCAGAAACACAAGGCACAACTTGGTCCGAAGTCAACTTGAATGGTCTGTAGAAATATTGGTCCAAAGTCAACTCATACCGAAAAATTAAATAAGTGGTTGATAGGTTTTTGGCACCGATGTATCATTGTGTGCGTACCGCATGATCAATTAAACTTTAAGGGTCTCTAATCACTGTTTTAAAAAAGACATTCTCTAAAAATATGATTTAGAAAACACTATCGTAGAGAGGAATTTCGTAGAATTCTTAGATGCCTGAGGGATGAAGCTGCATGCCTTGGCACTCTGGGTGTTTAGTACACAGTGTTGCAGAACATTTTTGAACTTGAATCCTAGAATCATATACACAAAATTTCTCTCATTAATACAAATAAAGGTGGTGTTGAACATCGATAACATTTCAAACTAAGCAGCGGACTGTATTTTACTTCTACTTCTACTTCTACGTGATACTTGCATGGTGTGCATAAGTCAGGATATAACGCCAAGGAAAAAACTAAATGTGGGCTCAAGAAGAAAGGATGACTAATATTGATAATACAATACAGTAGGGCTTCTGGGTTATCAGCATTTGGAGTAAACAATGGTGACTTTGCACTTGTATACGGACAAAACAATTTCATTTTGAAGATCTGGTACATACATGTACATGTAACTGCTGTTGTGTCCTTGGTTAAATACAAGTGCGCCCTCTAGTGTTAAGGTTTTTTGGGGTTATGCCATCTTGGATGGTGAAGTTGTGATTACATGACATGAGGTGAACATGATAGCATACTGTTAACTAACTTCTCTGCGTCCTTGTGAATTCCTTACTGACTACACTACATATTTTTGGCGACGAGGATGGCCCGCTTGCCACCCCCACCTCCTTTCCTGTCTTCTCCGGGGGCACCGCCTTTACCATGGAAGCAGTGGCGGGGATTGTTTGAGACCAATTTGATCACTCCGATGAAGGGCAACAGGCGGTATTATTGCATTGCCTTGGGCCACAGGGTCAGCGAACTTTTGGAACTTTGTCTACAAACATGACAAATACAAGTACTACCGGAGCTGGTCCTTGGTTTACTACATTTACGTACGCTGCCACCATGACATGTTTACAGGCACATTTTGTGCCAACAGTTAATGTGGTGGCCGTGCGATACAAGTTTTGTCAGAGAGCTCAGAATTCTAATGAACCAGTTGAGGAATACATCATAGCTTTGCGTCAGTTGGCTGTGACATGTGAGTTTGGGACATTACATGACAAAATGATACGGGATCAATTGGTGGAGAAAACGTGCCCGGCTCGGATACGGGAGAGGTTGTTGCTTGAACCTAAACTGACATTGTCTTCTGCGTTGACACTGAGTCATCAAACGGAATCAGCTTCCGAGAATCCAAGACCATTACGACTGCTACTACTTCAGATTTCACTCATGCTCAGGACTCCACCGTGAACGCTACAAACTTCAAACGCTCGAAAGGCTTTTCAAAGAATATAAGAGACGCTAAGCAGGATACTCATACTTCCCAATCCACTACTCATGTACAATGTTACTGATGTGGGAGTTCAGAACATAAAGCTAATTACACCCATTGTAAAGCCAGAGATGCCGAGTGCTCAAAGTGTAAGAAAACGGGACACTTTGCACGCGTCTGCAAATCGTCAGGACATGTAAGACACGTTGGCTTTGACAATGACAGCAGTGATGATGGCGCTTCAGAGTTACATCGCTTCTACCCAATCACATGGTATTACATGTGCACTTAAATTGGGACGTGATGTGAGTGTTACAATGATTGTTGACACAGGTTCACCAGTTTCTATTTTGCCGCTGGATACATTTGATAAATATTTCCTTCGTGACGCCCTAACTACTCCGATTGCGAAGCTGACTACTTGTGTACATGAACCAATTGCTGTCAAAGGATGCTTCCGCACACAAGTAAGCTTTGCTGGAAGTCGTCACATACCTGTAGAGTTCTATGTGGTGGAAAAGGGGGATCCAATTCTGGGACTGGATATCATTCGCAGTCTTGATTTGACTGTGCAGAAAGATAGAGTTATTCGAATGATGTCATGCGACATTCCATCCAATCCACCTACACCACAGGATGAAACACACACTTCTCCACTGCAATCTCCACATCAGGAACAGTACAAACAATCCATTCATACCACATTTCCTAATTTGTTTGGGAATAATGTTGGTTCTGCCCAAGGGTTTGTCCATCGAGTCAAGACACGCCCTAATGTTGCACCAGTACAACAGCGATTACGTCGACTACCATTCGCCGTACGGGATAAGGTGAAAGCTGAACTCCAACGCTTGGAGGACACTGATATTATTGAGCGGATCGACGCAAGTGAGTGGGTTTCCCCCATCATTGTGTCATACAAGAAATCAGGTGATATTCGCTTATGCATTGATTTACGTGAAGTCAACCGTGATGTGGTTATTGACAAGTTCCCATTGCCAGATATTCAAGAGCTTTTTTCAGAACTTCATGGTGCAAAAGTGTTCAGTAAACTTGACCTCAACTCTGCATACCATCAACTACTGCTAGCGGAAGAATCGCGAGACCTAACGGCATTTATCACATCCGAAGGACTATTCCGATTTAAGCGAGTTTGTTTCGGCCTCGCATCTGCCCCATCCGCATTTCAAAAACTGATGAGTACCATATGGGCGGGCCTTGAAGGGGTCCAATGTTACCTGGATGATATCGTGTGTCATGGTAGGAACCAGGAGGAACACGATAACAATCTTCATGTGTTACTACAATGTCTTCAGTCAGTGGGACTGACACTTAATTAAAGTAAGTGCCAGTTTAACCTTGCTTCACTTCGATTCTTGGGACATGTCGTGTCTGCGGAGGGACTTCATCCAGACCCTTCCCATGTCAACGCAATACTAGATGCCCCACGTCCAACCGATACATCTACCCTGCGTTCGTTTCTCGGTTTAGCGCAGGGTTGTTAAGGTTGTTACGGGTTACGCCATCTTGGATGGTGAAGTTGTGATTATATGACATGAGGTGAACATGATAGCATACTGTTAACTAACTTCTCTGCGTCCTTGTGAATTCCTTACTGACTACACTACAACTGCACAGCAAATAAAAAGCAATTGTTGTTTCCAACAGATCAAGTGTAGGCCTACTGAAGATAAGACTTCGTTGAAGGTTCATTTACATTAACCCCGCATTTTAGGATCACGCTAAATATTTTTCTTTATGTGATATTAAAAGACAGGAAATCCTGGTGTAGTGGGCTGAGAGAAGTGACTTCCTGGCAGTGTGTAAGTGTCACATACCCAAGTACAGACCTTCAGTATTCTACACCCACCCCCTCGACACACACCACACACAAGTAAACTATGGTGACGCTTCTCATTTATATTTACAAATTTATTTACATTTTACTTTCTACAATATTTACAAGCTCTCTCATTAATGTTACTCTGGTTCTGCCTTCCTCTGACTTGGTGGGGGGGGGGGATGTTCCGTCCTTTTCGTCTAAACAGTGTGAGATCCCAGTCCACCTTCCACTTCTCAAGTACTTCGCTTCTCCCAAAGCACAAGCCCTGTACATAAATACATAATGAACACCGTTCTAACTACTCGGTCTATTTACAACAAGTCATCTCACAATATCATAAAAGAATATAAACTTATTTCCCAGAGCCTTTGTTCCACTCGGGCCCATTAATAAAATACCGCAAGAATAGAGAAACACAATTTTAAATTCAGTTGGCTAACTCACCGGTCTTGAACCACATAGTCTTTGCATTATTTAAGATTGGACAACTTTCTTCCAGTGACAATAAATAAAATCAATTCTCTAAAACTGTACAATAAATGCAATGTTCCACTTTAAATTTAACAATAGTTAATATATGTTTAACTTACAGGAATACTAGCGAATCCTGGCTTTCTCAAAGTTCTGCTCAATATCGCCACAAAATGTAAAATATTTATCAGCACGCGACACTCAACTCAAAATTATTGTTGGTTACGAACTCTCACTAGTTCTCACTGCCAAAGGCTGGCTATGCCCTCTCTCCTAAGGCTCACAATTTAAATCTTTGAGGCTGGATTCACAACCTCTCCTCAAGAAGCTCTGATGTCGAATGCCAAAAATTATATTCTATTCCCATAGGGCCTACACACCCTCCCAAAACAGAAAAGAAGCTTAGGAATTTTATTTGTACTCCCCCTTAACTTTTTATCCCTGCTCACTCAAGCCTGCTCATGAATATTCATTGTTCAAAATAACCCTTAACTTAACCAATCAAAACCTATGTTGAAGTCACATTACTTCTTTGCATAAAATAAGATGGCTCACCAAGTTTAAGGAATTTTGAGGCGCGGTTTGGCCACTCAAAATAAAAACTTGTTATCTCACAAGAACAAATTTAAAGTACTATACATGCACTCTGGTCATACACAAATTATATTATGTTACTCTGTTACCATACATAAGATCTGGAGTAATTTCGCTAATTTTATTTCACTCTGTGACAGTAAGCGTACATTATATTTTCTCCTTAATAGAGGAAGAACACCCTTATTTAGGTAATGCATTTCCAGCGGAAACACAAACTATGAAGTTTAGAGATTTCAAGATTATATTCAGTTCAGGCCTCGAAATTTGCTGTGGTGCCCTGCTTTAGCTGTTGTGCCCTTTGCACTGAAGTACCAAAACAATTTTACATTTTCCTCACAGAAGTACTATCCAGTGGCCCTTAAACTGCCAGTGCCAAGAGGGAATAATGCTGTGTCACTATATCAAGAGCAATGTTCATGCAGGGTCTGGATATTGGTGGTGTACGTGTTATACTACAAACGTAGTGCACAAACTTCCGTTATGGTTCGACTCGTATCTTTCCCTCCATGCATAAATAATCTTATTGGACTCTCTATGCGTGCTGTGTTCCCAAAACTAATCAGAAACTATTCACGGTCATCAATGTAGATGAATACGTTCGAACGAGGGCATTAGAACATCTTAGAACGACGTTAATAAAAAACATTGTACATGTATAGAAGTTGTTTGTTTGTGCATCCTCCATGGTTTGTGTATTATATAACGTACATTGTACAACAATACAGTCGGACGATAGACAGAGACCTTTAATTTACCACCGGTATACCGCTAGTGTTCGTCTACCTCATCATTTCAATCCGAATATATATCTCACTACTCAATCAGTTGGAATAATTTGGTCAAGCTTCCTCTGGTTTTGTTAGTCTCTAAACTGAGAAAGATAAGTTTGAATTCCTACCTTTCTTGAAGAAGTTCTGCAGAACACGACCGACCTGATGTAGGCTTACGTGCAGAGAGGTATATCAGACAACTCGTCGTCCGTCGGACAACTCGACGGTCGGACGAGTTGTCTATCTGGTCTCCGTGCAGATAGTAGTCGAGCACGTGTAAAATAATTGGGCTATTATCTGTGGGCAGAGTTAGCCTACTACCGCATCACCAGTGCAGTTGACTGCTGAACTAGCGGGCAAAACATGTGAACAATTTTGATGGGAACGTTGCCAACTTTCTCATAAAAAAAACAATACGTGGAGATTTATAAACCAAAAGGACCAAAAGGGGGTTGGGGAACGTCCCACCAGCATCAAATGAACAACGATCATCGCCGCCAGCACCAGTGATTTTTAACAGCCACCACACTGTTGACAAATTCTGAAAAGAATTACAAACGTCAAGTGTTTGAACAAATGTTTCCGTTGACCACAGCAGGCAGTGTCCATCGATCAGAGATGGTTCATCTACTTTACTATAAATCTTGCTGATTTTCTCTGAATGTAGGAATCAAATTATAGGAACTCGTTTATTTTATGATGGTTTCCCAGGTTGGAAAACTATGGAAAGCCATAAAATGCAAATCAAAAACAGCTCCTTACTGTTACAGAACATTGTTACAAAACAACCAAAACAACTAAATATGGGAGGTATTATATTTAATTGAATGTTTGCAGAAAATTTATTAAACCAATTATTTTTTAAGAGGGGACTCAGTGCAGCCAAGCTGGGGCTTCAAAAAGGGTAGGCCCCCAATGGTGAAATTTGTCATATAATATCCCCCCGCACCCCCCTCCCACCTCCAAAGACAACACAAGAAAACAATATTATTTGCCGTCAAATTTATTTATATAAATTTATTTTGATACACATTCCGTGCGTTTCTATACATAGATCAAGTGCAGTAAGCAAATTAAGAAGAAAACAACAATTGCTCTTTATCACAAGGGAAAAGGGTCAAAACTAGGTGGATTAAAATATTGTTTTTTCTGTGTCTTAAAGGGAGTGTAATACAAAGGGTTTTTGTTTGCGTTTGTTTATCATAAGAGCATAATTTGAACTAAAACTATAATTTTACACCTTATAAGTTAATAATTCAAATTCTTGTCTTCATGACTACATTATACTGAAGAGCCTCATTACATTAATGTGAGATTCACCATACAGTTCACCGTGGCTCTCCTTGGTTCATTTGCTTGCTTCAAGAACTGAGTTACATACTTTGTGTGTTTTTAAAGGCACTGGAAACTTTTGGTAATTACTCAAAATTATTGTTAGCATAAAAACTTACTTGGTAATAAGCACTGGAGTGCTTTTAATAGTATAAAACATTGTGAGAAACGGCTCCCTCTAAAGTTTTTGAGAAAGAGGAAATTTATCACTCAAATATTTGAAGACTTCAGGCCTTTTATTAGGCATCTGAAAGCACACACGTTTATGCAACAATGGTGTTTTTTTTCAAGCATTATTGGACGACCGATTGAGTCAAAATGTTCACAGGTTTGTTATTTTATGCATATGTTGGGGTACACCAAGTGAGAATACTGGTCTTTGACAATTACCAAAGGTGTCCAGTGTCTTTAAGAGTTGGGAAGGCATTGTATACAATTCTTTCTACTCGTATAGGTAGGGAAGATCAACTTGATAACAAGTATTTAAAATAATTGTTGAGGTAGGACAAGTTTTTTATGACAATTTCTGTTTTAAAATTAATAAAAAGTAAGCAATCCGTTCTACTCAGG